>NW_026126459.1:7802500-8425000 GCF_943737965.1 Phodopus roborovskii | reverse complement strand
AGGCGTGTTGGTGTGCACATCTAAATCCCAGCATTCCTGTAGGAGCAAGAATGAAGGTGCAGACAAGACCCATCTAGCCTGGAGCAAGCTGAGGTAAGTAAGAGACCCTGCCTCACACACAGGGGAAGGAGGAATGACACCTGAAATTGTCTGACCTCTGACCTCCACATATGCATCATGACACACACATGCCCCCCTTCTCATGTACATGCCCATGCAAAAAATAATTCAAATAAATCTTTAAAACTACTTCCTCCTCGGGGTCCCTTCCCACATGCTGATCTCACCAGACTTTTTTGCTGGGTCCCCCTCTTCTTGACCAGTCCTGGATCCACTGCTGAAATCGTATTGTGCAGCGAGCAACTTTTATTTGATCTAACTCTGCCTTTGGAAAGCTCAAGAGCCCAACACCTACATCAAGGTTACTCCTGGGATCCCTGGTCTCATGGGCCTTGTGAGTTATCATTGCATCTTATCAGAAACAGCACTGCACATACAACCAGGCAAAGATGTGCTGAGTGACGTCCTCTTCAGCCTTGAATACTCCTCTCATTGTCCTTTTCTCTGTCCAAACCACTTGACATAAGAGGCTTGCAAGCTGCTTTTTTTCAAGTACTGACTGGAGATATTCAAATGAGAGGCTATAACAACCACTCCACAATACAAAGACAGCAGAGCTTGGGCTGGCCTCAAGCCTCACATTACACAGCCTGGAGAAGCAATATGGTGGGATTTACAGCCACTGTGGCTTCAGGTCAGTGCTGCATCTACCAGGCAAACTAAAGAGGGAACCAAGGGGTCAACAACATCTGCTCTGAAAGATGGACCAGGGCAGGCATCAGGGTTGTTCACGGTTAACCATGGCCAGTACAGATGCAAAGCCAGAGTCTGACCGATGATACCAAGATTCAGCACCAACTTGAAGGATTGCTCCATGAAAAGGCATTGCCATAGGTGAGTGTTGGGGGTCAGAGGTTAAGAATAGCACTTGCTACTCAGTTGTGAGAACCAAGTTCAGATTCCAGTACCCAAGTCAGATGGCTCACAAACAGCTCCAAGAGAAAAACTGGGTGGCAGTACCAACCTATAATCCCAGCACAGATGGGGGTGGGTGCAGAGGCAGAGTCAGGAAGGTCCCTAGAATTCAATGGCCAGTTACTCTTGTCAAATTGGTGAGCTCCTGAACCAGCGAGGGGGGGGGGACAACTGGCAACCAAGAAAGACATTTGACACCTCTGGCCTCCACTTGAACACACATACGTGTATACATGCACCTGTGTGTACACACACACACACACATTGTCCTTGCCAGCCCAATCACCAAGTCCAAGAACCAGAAAGAAGTTAAGTTGGTACCACACTCAAACCCCTGGTGGCAGGGGTAGCTTCCCCATCTACCGAGACATTGTGACATGCCATTCAAAGCTCAGTGTGCTCCCTTGGCCTCAACTGACTGTCAGCTCCAATGCCCAGTTTGAAGACAGGGCAAGCAGCTAGCAGAGGACAGAGCTGAACATGAGTGTGCCATTCTTTTCAGCAAACCAGTTCCTGTAGGAAGACACTGCAGAGCACAGCCAGAACACTGGTGTTTTTTTACCATAAAAATCCAGGTATTTACGAAGCCATCCTCACAGTCCAGCTGTATTCTTTAAACAAAATTATTAATCAATTAATGTATTTATTGTATGGGAGTCTGTATCTCTAGGCATCCATGACACAGCATGGGTGTGGAAGCCATGGAACAGTTTTGGGGGTCAGTTCTCTCCTTCCAAAGACCATCAGCCTAGTGATACACACCCTTACCCAAGGATCTCAGCAATTCTCCAGCCTCAATGCTGACCCACAGAACCTTATTCTAAGACGAGGATTCTTAACCAAATTTCCGTGTTCAGTCTTAACCATTTGGTATTTGGCCTAGTGAGGAGTTTGCAACTCTTCTCCAAGGAATGGTTGAGCAGCTGTAGTCCATCTAACTCTGCAGCCAAAGCTCCTATTTCTGGTCCCAGCATGAGGCTCCAGACATGCAGACCCCAAATCCTCAACCGTGAGGCCCCCAGCTCTTCAGTCATTCACTAGCTGCTCAGTACAAACCTCTGGCCCCTACCCTCCCTTCCTGTGACAGCTTTAGCTCCAAAACATCTGTCCACATCTGCATTCCAAACCCTGGCCAGAGCCTTTTCAGAAGCCTGAGGCTCCAAAAAGAGCCCCTGAGCCACACCTAGCTCCAACTCCAGACCCTCCTCCCCATCCATTCTGCACCTAGAAGCCTGAGTGACCTTTGTAAAATCCAGCTCAGAACACAGCATGGTCTAGTTCAAAACTCCCAGTGGCTCTTGTGATATGGAAAGAAGGCCTTTGTCTACCAGGGCTGATCCTGTCTATCTTCCTAGCCTTGCCCCAGATCCTGCCTCCCTCCCTGCTCCACAAGAGGCTCTGCCTGGCCACAGAGCCTCCGCCTCTGAGGTTGTATGTGGAACTCTGCTGGGCTGGGAGTTCCCCAGAGAGGCCACCATGGCCACCCAGTCACTCAGCACCCCATAATCTCACCATCCCTTCCTTCACTGGCCATCACCTTGGCTAAGGATCAGACCTTCCCATCATTATCATTCGCCTGGCACTATACACCTCCAGCAATGTGAAGCGGTGGACTCTGCACCAGCCCTGGAAAAAAGGAATATTTAGCAACACCAAGGAAAGAACGATCAGGGCTGGAGCTACGACTTGGTGCTTAAGAGCACTCACTGGCTGATCTTCTAGAAGACCTGGGCTCAATTCCCAGCACACATAGCAGCTCACAACCACTCATAAACTCCAGTTCCGGGGGATCTGTTGCCCTCTTCTGGCTGCCATAGGCACTGCAAGCAAGTAGTGCATAGACACACACTCATACACAAAATCGAAATAAATAAATCTTTAAAAAAGAAAAATAAAAGAGCAATCAGATGGATATACATCGGTCCATCTTTTATAGGACAAGATGTCTAAATCCTTTAAAGATGTCATAAAAGACAGAAGAGGAGTCAGGTGGTGGTGGCAGAGGCAGGTGGATCTCTGTGAGTTCGAGGCCAGCCTGGTTTACAAAGTTACACAGAGAACCCCTGTCTTGAAAAACAAAGAGAGAGAGAGAGAGAGAGAGAGAGAGAGAGAGAGAGAGAGAGAAAGGGAAGAAGTCAGGAAAGAACAGGGGTATCATAAAATGCCCTGAATGAGAAGGCATTTGGAGACATTGGGTCACTGGGCCTGTCCTTGGGCTGCTATGGAAACCTGTGCCCAAGTCACCTAATCAACAGCCCAAAGAGAAGAGCCTTGTGCAAGCCTGAGTGAGAGTCAGTATCTTAACCCAGTCCCACAGCCACCAAGCCTTAGATGGAGATGACAGCACAGCCCACACTCACAACAACCCAAGTGCTAGGATGATGAGCATGAATCCCCACACTGGCTGAGGCATCATAAATCTCACATTGGGTGTTACATCCCTCACCCCTTACCTCATCCTTCTCTATTCTCCTGGCCATCTTACCTCATTTTCCCCAGGAGCTCAGACCCCAGAGCTTGGCAAAGTCACCCACTCTGGTCAAATGATGTGACACCTGCAAGGCCATTAGACCTCCTGACCCCATGGCATCTGTTACAGTCTCTCCAGATAGACAGCATGCTCCTGAGCAGAGACATCTGCCTCAGGAGTCACTGACCTAGAGGCCAACATTCAGCAAGGGTCAGGAGGATTTGATGGAGAGGCTGCCCACCTGTCCAGCGGAGAAACCATGAAGACAGAAGGAAACGAAACACAGCTAGGGCCACCAGGAGGTATAAACCAAGCTTTGGGTCTGCTCCCGGTGCAAGGAGGAATGTGCCACATGGTAGGGTCCTGGAACTCACCCAGCAGCTTCTGAAGCACCTGGCCATCGTAGAGGTCTTCTTCCAGCTGCTTCACAATGATGCGCTCCTCTGCCAGCACGTCATTGATCCAGTCCAGGAGCACCTGGGGAGGTGAGAGGCGTGTCATAAGGTTGCCAGAAAAAGCAGGGTCCGAGCAGACTCACATGGGCAGCCACCCAAACACAAGGGCAACCAGACACCTACCTTGTGACCATGGAGGGCAACAGGTGCCTGTTGGCCCATGACCAGAGCAGGTGTGGAGAACTAGACCTAGCATGGAGCTGGGACTTCCTACGGGCCCTGCGGGACCATGGGTAATGTAATGGGTGACACATGTATCCCATAAGAAGGGTTCATGGCTCCACTTGGGCACTGGGTGCTAAATGAGTAAGTGCTGAGAAGAGAGGGGGAAGGGGGCTGTGAAGCATCAACCCCTCTCCTAGCCTCCAGAGTCCCAGGCTAATGCCAGAGGTTCCAGCCTGGCTCTGTTGTTCAGTGCACTCTGTTGACCATTCAGCCAATGGAGAATCCACCTGTGTATCCCCCAGGGATCGCAAAGCTGTGCAGTGTTCACTCCAATCCATTTTAGAATGTTGTCCTGTCCCTGAACAGAAACCAGGCCTCCTCCAACAGCTCTGCACCTCTCCATCTCCTGTTCCTGAGACCCATCAATGGAATTCCACAGTATGCAAGCTCCTCACTTTTCTTAACAGGTTTTCCCACTCATCATGGGGGGGAGCACACTGTGAAAGCAAGCCACCTGCCCTGTTAATTGCCTCTGTGTCAGGGGGCTTCCCAAGGACAGTACTCGTTCACCATTCCACCCAGAATAAAGCAGATACCCACCTAGACTGCAGCCATGACAATCAGACTATGGCTTTCCCATGCCAGCAAAGTGAATTAAGCTATCTAATTGGACCCCTGAGCCCCTGGGAGGTAGAAGTCTGTGGCCACCCTCAGAAAAATCAAAGTGCACAAATCCAAACGCAGTGTCTTGTCACTCTCTGAAAAAGCAGTGGCTGAGAAAACGGTGACAAAGCCAAGTGCCCTCAAATCCTGACCAGCTTCCAAGTGGCACAGGAGACTGAATCAGATTATTACTTGCAGGTATCTCAGAGCCTGTGAGTCACATGTGGCTAGGGTGAAAGGCCACACAGCCTTGCAGCTCTGTAGATATGTCAAAGTGCCTTCCGAGGGGCAGGGGGAGAGCGGGTACCCTCTCCAGCTCTCTGGTTGATCGGGCCCCAGTCTGGCCTGTGTCCTCTGGCCACTGGGCTGTCTACTCTTAGCAAAGAAAACTATGAGGCAGGGCCTGGCTGGAGAAAACAGGCTGCAAGGGGCATATCCTGGATGCCCACTTGTTCCCTACCCAAGGATCTAAGATTTGTTCTCATGCTGGGGGCTACAAACCACAGCAAGGATTTCCTTCATGCAAAGAAAGACAAACAACAAAAAACAGAAATGGCACAATCTCGACCTCATGAGGAATGAAAGTATGGCAGTATGCTGAAGTCACTGTGATTGCTGTGCTGGCTGGACTTGTGTCCACTAGACACAGCCAGAGTCCCCTGGGAAGAGGGACCTCGACCGAGAAAAGGCCTCCATTAGATTGGCCTGTAGGTAAGCCTGTGGTACATTTTCTTAATGATTGAGTGGAAGGGCTCAATTTGGGCTGCACCACTCCGGGGCAGGTGGGCCTGGGTGTAAAAAGAAAGCAGGCTGAGCAAGTCAGTAAGCAGCATTCTTTCATGGCTCCCCTTCAGTTCTTGCCTCCAGGTTCCTGCTGTGAGCCCCTGCCCTGGCTGCAAGCTTTAAGTGTCTTTCCTTCCCAGGGTGCCTTTGGTCAGGGTGTTCATCACAGTGACAAACCCTAAGACAATGGGTAAGGGTGAGTGTTCTCTGCCAGTCATCAAAAACGGAAGAGACGCTCAACGTTTACCCTGCTGTCCCCACCTCTAGCTGCAAAAGCCACAGCTGCTGAGCCTTCATTAGTAGGGTCTCCTCTGAGGATAAGAACTTAGTGGGTGGCCACAGCAGGTGCCACCCTGGGCTGTGACAATGAAGATGCAGTGCAGTCCCTGCCTACAAGGGCAGCTACCTGTCATGGGTGTTATGCTGGGAACAGTGCAGACATGGAAGCTGCACAGGGTGGACACAGAGCCCGCCCTCACCCCCACCTCCCACAGCTTTTAGGAACAGTGGGCCTCTCCACCCTGAGAGCCAACATGAGAATGTTAGCTGTCATCCACCATCCCCACACCTCTATCACTGTGTCTCTGTCTCTGATCACTCCCCTGAATGCTCACTAAGCCCTTGTCACCCTGACCACCTCAGTGGTTATTAGAACAAGCCAAGCACTGGCATACCACAGGACCTTTGCACATGCTGTTGGTCATGACCTGCTCCCAGGTACTGATGCAGAAGCCTTCTTAAATGCCATCTCCTTGAATGCCCTACAGGAAACAGCAGAAATGGGGTGATGCTTAGAGGCATCCCCTGGCACCTGATTGTATGTTCACTTGGCCCTCACCATGCTTTCTCCCAGATATACTATGAGCTTGGTGAGTGAGCTGTTCTGCTCAGCACTTATCCCCAGTGGACAAGACAGGGGCAGATTCAAGGTCTCAAACAAACCAGAGAACTGCCTTGGGGAATTCACATCCAGAAAGGACTCTTGGCCCTAAAGTTTTTGCTTCCAGAGGCTTCCTTCTTCAAACACAATCCTGCTAGGAAATCGTGAGAGAATGCTTCTTCTATGAGTATCAAAAACTTAAAGAAGAAAAACAAAGCAAACAAAAAACCCACATTTAGATCTCAGGCCTACTCAGAGCCCAAAGGCAGGAACAAAAGGCCAAAAGCTCAAAAAACGAACTCTTGGGTCCAGGAAACAAAAATCCTCCCCAGTGTCACTGACACCCCCAAGAGATGCAGTTGACTTGGGGACATCACCCATTACCCCGTCATTCTGCTCCTGGTCATTCTTCTTATCTTCTGTTTTACAGAAGAGCTTTTAAAGATAGCATCAGCCATTATTTTTAGAGACTCGTTCATCTGCGAGCCCCGAGTCCTGCGGGTGAATAAGGACGACATATATTAATTACATCCTTACACGGCACTCGATCACGGCTAGCTCTATGAGTTCGCTCTAACCAGAATAAAAAATTACTTTCCCCTTAGTTCCTTCTGAATTATAATCAGGTCTGCAGTCTGTCTCCCCCAGAGCCATGACAGTTACATTTTAATCATTTCCAAACAGAGTCCTGGCTATGTTGTCCCCTGGGGATGGAGATGCACCTTACTGAATTGGGTTCTAGTCAGTGGGGGCTGCGCAGGACAAAGCACCTCCACAAGATCCAGGCACAAAAGGAAAAACCCCAGCTTCATGACAAGGGTAATCTCTGTGCAGCAACTGAACAAGAAGATGTGAAATCTGCTCTGGCCAGCATGCTTAGGAAGGGCTGAGTGCGTTTGCTGGGTTTTTCTTCCCAATTGCAAAATGCATCATTCCAACACCAACTCTCTAACCTCAGTGTGACTCTCACTGCCCAGAGTCGGGCACCCCAGGTTAGGAGCTCAGTCATTGGTCATCAGTAAAAAGAACCACCCTTCAGGCCCCTTCTCTCCCAGAGATGACATTTGGATCCACTTAGCATTGTCCTCCATTGGAAGCAAACTGGGGCTCACCAATGCCCTCATTAGCAAGGACCCAGGTGTGACCCAGAGTGTGTGCTGCAAGGGAGACCTCACACTCAGGCAACTCGAGGGTTTCAGAGCTCTGTGCCAGGCCCTGAGGATAAGGATCAAATGGGCACTGAGCCCTGGGGACTGTCCCTATAAGAAAAGCACAGGATATTTTCTAATGGTTATTTTCTAATGGTTAATGACAAAGTATCTCAGTCATAAGTCTCCAACACACTGGCCATCCACAGGGAATCGGAGTTGATTCCAGCAGACACCAGAGGAAACAGCCGCAGAAAGAAACCAGTAGAGGACACTAGGCTGAGTCTTTGAGGGTCCTGAACCCACAAAATACACATCCATTTCTAAGGTGAGGCCCAGCTGGCCAGTGCACCCTCCTCACCAGAACTTGTCCCTCTCTGTGCCCATCATCAGATAATTGCCTTGGGTAAAGGCACTCCACTTTCGTGAGTTGGGATTGGACCTTCACCTCTGAATGGCCCAATATGCACGACAGATGCTCAAAATAGTTTTTAATGATTAACCTCATCCAATGTCTGCCCAACCAGAGCCAGGGACTTCAGACAAAAGGCAGAGGGCAGCTCACAACATTGCAAAGATGACAATCCCAAAGTAGTAGGGGACAGAGAAGGCCATCAAGACAACAGAGGGATAACACAGAGGATAGAGAGCAGAGAGGAAGAAACAAGGCCAGCCAGATATCCTCAGAAACTCAGCCCTGGTCCCAAAGACTGGGAGAGGCTGTGAAGGACAGACAGCCACAATGACATGTCCAGCAGGACAGGATGTCAGCCAGTCCAAGCTACACCGGGGAGGCAGGAGTGTGGCCCAGCAGTGGAGAGAGATCCTGGGTGCCCTCCCCAGCTCTAGGGGACAAATAACACAAAGCCTGTTTCTGGACAGCACCCCCACAGGGGACCACTAGAGGCTGGGTTGCTGATCTGTAGCACTGACATTCTGAAACCCTGAGACTCACACAGTGACATTGCATTGAGGTTCCGGAACCATCTGCATAGAGCTGCAATCACAAGCTCCCAGCCCTGCTCCTTCTCCCACAGCCCATTCCCTAGATCCTGATCCCAAGTATGTGTCCCCCAGCTAACTGTGCCTGTCACCAAGTGGGACCTTAAGGGCAACAACTTCCAGTGCAGTGGCTCTCAACCTTCCTAATGTTGGGATCCTTTAATAAAGTCCTTCGTGTTTGGTGACCCCCCCAACCATAAAACTATTTTGTTGCTACTTTATAAATGTAAAATGTTGTTCAACCCCAAAGGGGTTGCTAACTACTGTTCCAGTGGGTTCTGGTCAATTATCAAGCCTAAGGTATGCTGAGCTTGCCAGAGTGTCCTGGAAGAAATTGTCTCCTCTAAACATGCACCTATTCAGCACAGCAGCAACAAAGCCAGAGCACGTGGAACAGAGGAATAGAGGGAGGAGGCATGGAATGAACAGAGAAGACCCAAGGTACTCGCTCTTTAGTGATCCTGGGGACGAGCCAGGCACTAAGTCCAGTCCTAGCAGCAGCTGGGAGGCTGGTCATCCCACACTCATAGCACAAGGGTGATATTCAGGCCAGCTTCCAGGACAAAAAATAAAAATGAATAAGTAAATAAAAAGGAAATGTCCACAGTCCTCCAACATGAGCAAACTCCAACCTAACCACAGCTTCCCTCACAGCCCCATCCACCTGACCATCAGGGCTAGTCCACAGGAGCCATTGTGCCCACCTCCCACACCTGTCTGTCTCCCCTGTCTCTAGTGTTCACACTAGTTTTTGAAAATTCTAGTTCAAGACCAGCCTGCTGTGAGACGAGATCTCAGGCTGGGGTGCCTCGAGTCTAGTTTCAGTATGGACAGATGTAGGCCAATGGGATGGCTGTGGGACAGGGCATTTCAAGGACACAGCCACTGCCGCAGGTCTAGACCGACCCTGCCTGACCCATGTGGATGCTCAGCCACAGGGGAGATTTGCTTCCTGTGGCTGCTCTAGGGACTTCCACAACTCTGACAGCTTTCTGTGAATCCTCTGACATGCTGGAGTCAGGAAGCCCAGAACTGGTGTTACTGAGCTGAGGTCAAGTGTCAGGAGAGGGGAGCTGGCCATTCTGGAGGTGCTAAGGACCCTGCTTCTCGTTTTCTCCAGCTTCTAGATGCTCGCACAGACCTTGGCACACAGCTTTCCTTCCTCCAATCCAATAGCTAGAGCCTGGCTTCCCCCTTCCTTGACACCTCCATCTATAGCCTCCATGTAGCCCTGGCTGCCCTGGAACTCAATATGTAGACCAGACTGGCCTCAAATTCAGATCCACCTACCTCTGCCTCCCGAGTGCTGGGATTAAAGTACACCACCACTGTCCTGCAAGAAGGTTAATCTTAATTGTCAATTTCACACAATCGAGACTCAACTGAGAGGAGTGTCTACACTGGGTTGGCTTGTGGGCATGTCTGTGGGGGACCAGGCCCACTGTGGGCAGCACCAACCCCTACACCTACGGGGTCTCAAATAGGATAAGAGTGGAGAAAGTCACTGAGCACAACAGGCAGGCAAGTAAACATGCATGCAGTCACTCTCTGTTCTTACTGTGGATGTGACTAGCTGCTTCAAGTCCTTGCCACCTTGACATGCCCACAGTGTTATGCTGTAAGCCAGAACTGCAAGCTAAACTCCTACCCTACAAAAAAAAAAAAAAAAAAAAAAAAAAAAAAGAAAAGAAAAGAAAAGAAAAAAGAAAGAAAGAAAAAGAAATCACCCTCAGTCAGACTGGTGGTGCATACCTTTAATCCCAACATTCAGGAGGCAGAGGCAGGCAGGTCTGTCTGAGTTCTAGGCCAGCCTGGTCAACAGAGTTCCAGGACAGCCAGAGCTGCACAGGAGGACCTATCTCAAACTGTACCCCCCTCACCCCCCAACACACACACACACACACACACACACACACACACACACACACACACACACACACACAAAGACTCACCCTCTTCGGGTGCCATACCAGACATTTCCAGTTCATATTTCTAGAAGGGACAGCTGGCAAGCAGGGCTTGAGTCAGCCCTTATGAAAACTCAGTCACAAGGTTCCACACTGGCTTCCTGCTGTGGTGAAGGTGGGAAGGCCAATAGAGAGCCATCTATTTAAGGACACTGTCGCACACAGCATTCAATGCACCTAGGTCATACAAACCATGTCTGGGATCCCAGGCAGGACTCCATCTGCTTGCCTATCTCAGGTGGGCGAGTCCTACTGTGGCTTAGATCTGAGCAATCAAAGTCTCCAGCTGCACCTGGATAGGATCAGGCATGTGCTAGAGAAGGCCAAGCAGTTGTCCCTAGAAGTCACTGGGCCACGGCCCTACCCTCCTGCTACTGTGACCTTTGAGAACAACACCTTCAGCTTCCCCATCTAGCTGATATTCACACTACCACACATGCTCCCTGAATGTTCCGGTTGCACTTTGTTACCATGTTAAAACATTCTGAGGGGAGGAAGGGTTTATTGGCTTACACTCCCAGGTCAGCCCATCACTGAGGGAAGTCAGGACAGACACTCACACAGGAGCTTGAAGCAGAAACCATGGAGAAATACTACTTGCTGGATCACTCACAGGCTGGTGCTTAGCTAGCTTTCTTATATAATCTAGGACTGCCTGCCAAGGGAATGGTGCCACCCACAGTGGACTGTGCCCACTTATATCAATGAATAATCTAGACCATCTCTCATAGACATGCTTCAGGCCAAGACTGATCCAGTCAAGGCCTCAACTGAGACTCCCTTTTCAGGTGACTCCAGGCTGTGTCAAGTAGACTTTTAGATCTGACTAGTACACCAAGGCCCTTCTTCAGATGAGGCCATAGTGGGAGAAAACAACAGCTTGCTCCCCAAAACATCTTGAATCCAGACCCCCAAGAAGCTATAACAACTGGACCTGTATGCAGGGTGTATTGGTTTAAAACAGACCCTGCACAGTTCTTGTGAGCACCATGTGACAGCCCCACAAAGGCCTAGGGCTGTCCCAGCATGTGGAGCACCTAAAGGACCCATGTTCCATCCCGTTCCTCAGCCCACACTCCACTCCTCTGCACCCCTTTCTAATGTCACCTCAATGGCCTTTCAGGAGCCTGGAGGCTCAGTTCCTCCCTGTGACTACAGAAGCTCTGAGGCGCTGGAAGAAGGCGTGGAGTCAACAGGAATGGTCCAGTCACATTACACTATACCTCACCTTGATCAGCTCCTTGAACTTGGGGTCCTCTCTGGAGGTGGGATCAATCATGGTCCGCTCCTCATTCTCCTCTGCAAAGACAGAAAGGGCCAGAGTGAATGATAGCGATGCCAGGCGTGGAGGACTCCCAGTGAGTCTAAACCACACTGGCATAGGAAGAAAAAAGACAGTAGGTGGCACCTGCAGTGGCCTGGGAAGTGCCCTGCCAAAGCTAGATGGCTAATAGAGTTCTGAGCACCACTAGTTCCTGGATCCCTGTTTACCCACCTACCAGAGGCTGTGTGGGGCCAGTGCCATGGAAAACGTATGGGAACAGATGGGCAGGCAGCAGATATACAAAACAATATCTACAGGGAAGTATTGGAAATAGCAAAACCACGCAGAAGGATGAGGTTTTATGCATCTCCCCTGAGGGTTTGCCCTCCATGCTCTAGCCTAGATCTAACAGATAGCAAGAAGACAGCGGAGTTCACGGGGAGTGGAACAGGAAGGTGGAGAAGGGATGAAGACATGGGGGCTGGAACAGAAGAGACCAGGTCCCACAGATGCCAGGGTGCCATGTGTCCACTGACCACAGCAGTGAGCTAAGGGGAAGTCCAGCTTCCCAGGAAGAAAATAGCCCAGATACACCTGCTACAACAATCAGCTGCAGTAATAACAAGCATGCCCTTCCAGTCAGGAGGGAAGATCACAGACCAGTGGTCTCGGGTACCAGGCCATCTCTGGGCCATAGGTTGGGCTTCACCTGCTTCCTCCCTGAGACCCTGATGGCCTCATCAAGGAAAATCTGGATAGAAGGGATCTCCCTCTGAACCAAGGTTGGAAATAAGCAGTGTCCCATACCTGTCTCCCACGGGGACTTGCTGCCAAAACGCAAGGTCAAGAAAGGGCACTTTGACTGCCATTGACCTGCAAGGAGTCAGGAGCCTCCCCATCCACAGTTCCCACACAGTCAGCTGCAGGCCTAGCACACCTCTTCAAGGCAGCCATGGAGATATGTGGGGTGTCTGGAATGTGTACCTAGTTTCTGAATTTCTTTAGGCTTTGAGGCCTTAGGGCCCTCTCATCCCAGGGAGACTATCCTCCAGGGATGGTTGTCACCTAGCTTCCTCCTCTAGGGACTCATGAGGCTCCACACCCTGAACCAACACTCTCTGCCTCATCTCTCCTCCCCTAGGCCAGCTACCAGCTAACTCAAGCCAGTAAATTGTGCCTGGAGTTACATTATCCAGTCCTCTACTCAATAAACAAGTCAACTCCTCCTCTCTCTCCTCCACTGCTTGCCCAGCCCTGCTTGGCTCTGCTTGGCCACACTATGGATCTGTGACCATAACAAGCCACGTTCCCAATGCCAGGCATCTACACCTGGATGTCAATGAAATCTGCACTTGATGACGGGAGCAGAAACATGTTTTTCCCTAGAGACATCTCTGATAAGATACAGGATCCCAAACACCAACCACCCATGTGGGGTCCTACATCAGGAATGAGCAGCAAAGGAAGCCAAGTGGTCACAGTACCTAGCTGGGTGTCTTCAGGGTGGATGTCCACCAAAGCCGGGGCCATTGGGGAATTGATGGCGCTCTTGCCTTCTTCTTGTAAGTCAGTCACTGCAGAAAAGAGAGACCCAGTTAGTACACAGAGAGCCCAAGAGGAAAGTCACATGCTTCCAACATGTTGTTTACATGCATATCCCTTCATGGTGGGTGGTCCAGAGAAGCAAAGGAAAGCTGGGAGTCCACCACCTGAAGCTTCTCCCAGCCAGAACACCTGCCATTGTGCTTTGCATCAAGCAGTTCTTAATTCTTTCCAAGCCTGCTTGGAATATGTGGCTGAGACATGGAAGCTTCTGGCTACTTCTAGCTACTTCCAGAACCTGCCAGAGGCTGCTGTGGTAGACAAAGCTTAGACCCCCAACAAGGGCAGAGAACATAGTTGGAGCTGCCTTCCGTCTCATGCAGAGCTGTATCTGGGGTTGTAGACTCGAGGTGTGAGCAGGCCTGCTTGCACACACAGGTGGTCAGAATTAAAAGTGTGCCACATCCTTTGGGATGGAAGTCTGATGGAGGTGTAGTGAACTCTTACATTTTGTGCTGTCCTTGCATCTATTTTTAAACAGGTTAGAGTCTCAGACCAGAAGCCAGCTCAGCCTAGACATATGAGTCCTCCCTGCTGGGCCTAACCCTTCCAGATCTCTGCCCTGGGAACAGTTAACCTCCGAGAGGGCATCCACAAGCAGCCTGGATGTTCCCTCTCACCTCACTTCTCACTTGGACTAAGCAGAGAGTCGCAACAAACAGCCCTCACTTGCTGGTACTCAGGCCAGTAGGGAAATCTGCTTGGATGGTGTCCTGGACCCAGCAAGGCATGGCGCATGGCCCTCTTTCTCCTCACATGCTCCACTAATTCTGCATGTGGTAAGTCACTGAGTCTCTATTACTATCTCCATCTCTCCTGGCCCCTGAAGGGACATGCTTCCTCTGAAGATCTTAAATCTCTATACAAGGTAACAGGATCAGGATCAAGGCCAGGAGGAAAAACAACAGACTCCAAGGAAGTGAGCGAGCTTCCATGCTGGCAATGTGTGGGCCCTGAGACTGCAAGCTGTGCATAAGCTTGTATGCATGTAGGCTGGGAGTAAGGGATAGTTGCAGGGTTCAGACAGTGTGTACCACAGTCCTATGACACCACACAGGATCTTTCGTCTCCCCAGAGACCCTGATGGCCCTGGGTCAGGGCTGCAGGGTGGGGAGGAGAGGGACAGCTTGTACAGATGCAAGGCGTGACTTCTTCTGGAAGCTCTGCCACCACATCTGGAGCCCTGGGACTGGAAATGATGGCTTCCATACCACTGAACCTCAGAGTCCAGACTTCAGCCTCAAGATCCAGAGTTGATAGAGAGAGGTCCAGGCCCACGCCTGCAGCTTTTTACAGCCCTGAGTGGGAAGCACTGATCACTTACTAATCACACATTCTGTCTGAGGAGATCTCCAGAGTCAGGTGTCCCACCACTCCATCCTTCCTCTTCAGAACTTACACAATAATATGTCCTCTAAGCTCTGCCGAAATACTGTCACCTCAAAGCTTTAACACTGTACCTTTTGGTCACCTGGCACCCACAGAAGCAGATGAGGGGACAACACCATGTATGATACCACGTATAGTTCCAAGCCTGCTGGCTGGGAGACCCCACGCCAGTCCTGTTAACACTCGGACCTTGCTGCCTGTCCCTGCCGCAGGTAGCATTCCCCTCTTGTACTCTTAGGTCCCAGGCAGGCTGGAGTACAGATCCCCAGCTCAGAGCGGGACACACGGCAAGCTCTAGAGACATGGTTATGGTCCAACTCTGGGGACAAGCCACCCTCTGCCTCCGCAAAGGCAGACACCGGCTCTAACATCAGCAAAGATGCCAAGGGCCGACTTTTTGAAAAAGGAGACCCACTTGTAAACCCATGTTTGAGGACATGTTATTCACAATAGCCAAAAGGAGATAATAGTACAAATGTTCATAGATTTTAAAAAGGGGGGAGGAGGAGAAAATGAAGAAAAAAAAAAGGGGGGGGGGGGAATGTGATGGCTACACCTGCTGGGGATCCATAAATAAATATGACTAGGTCATGCATGGAAAGGCTCTAACCACTGAGACATCCCTCCAGCCCTATGAATCATTTCCTAACCCTCAAGTCCTCACTGTGACTCTGTGAGGAACACAGGCAACTATAAAAAACTTTCATGATCAGTGATCACAAAGGGGGATGGACTCCCCTGCCCCACCTCCCAAAGACACACAAAGATCCATCCTTGGACACCAGGCTAGCTTAGAAAACAGACCAAAATTCCAGAAAATATTTGCACTTCATAGTGAAATGGAAGGAGTCAGAAACAGGAAAAAAAGAAACTCCCCAGGGAAATGCAACACCACAGCAGCCCAGTGACCAGGGTTTCCCAAACCCCACCCAGCTAACACTTCAGAGAAAAGCACACAGGTCCCTGTGCCAAGGCCATGTGCAGTGATTAGTATGACAGTAGAACAATAGTAAAAGACAGTTTTGGTTGAGAATGAGAATGTCCAGAAAGGATCCAGCGAGTCACACGGGAGATCAGAAAGACCCCATGACATGGGACTCGAGAGATAGCTCAGTGGATAAAGTTCTGAGACAGCATGAAGATCCAAGTCCAGTCTTCAAATCACACATGAAAAAGCCAGTCACGGTGACCCATGTAGTCCCAATAGAGGAGGCAGAGACAGGTGCCAACTAGACTAACCTATCAGCCCCAGTCCCAGTGAGAGCCCCCCCTCCCCCCCATCTCAGAAAGGAAGATGGATGGCACCTGAGGCACTGTTCAAAGGGTGACCACTGATGTCCAACTGCACTTGCACATGCATGAACACACAAACACAAATGAAATTTAAAACAACAATAATAAAGACCTGAGAGCCACTACAAGCATCAGCCCCCTACCTAGACATGAGGCAGGAAGCTCAGGCCTGGGAAAGAGAGACCAGGATTGTGATCCTGATTTCCAAAATCTCAGAGCTGGGGTGTTGGGGGGGGGGAACTACACACAAAGAGAATGCCATTATCAAAGCCCAGAAACTGGGTCACATAAAACAGAAATTTCCACACTGCCTTGAACATCAAAAACAACACTAAACAGGGCCAGGGACTTTGTGACCTTCATAAACAAGAAGCACACAGGCAGAGCCTGCCAGGCTGCCATTCATATGCTCTCCCTGAGGTGGCCCTTCCTGTTCAAGGCCTTGCGGAAACACAGAATCAGAGCCCAGAAAGAGTGCTGTGAACTTGGCCAAACCTGCCAAGATCCAGCTCAAACCTCATTCTGTCACATACTTGTGGCATCAGGCAAGCCCCCTGCACCTCACTAAGTATCGGTTTCCCCTCTGAATCACAAGGGTGGGAAGAGTCCCTGCTCAGAGAGGTGTTCGGAGGGATGGAGGGGCCTGGGACACTCAGCACCTGGCTCAGGTTGCACACATAGGCATAAACTGGAGGGTTAGCTGTGACTGATGTTGGCTCAGGAGAGCTGGAAACTACCTGGAGGAGGCATCCAATGAACTAATCTTGAAAGAATGCCAGACTTAGGAGCAGCTTTGGGGACTACAATGGGTGGGGACCAGCCCAGGAGTCCACAGACACCAAGGGTAGAGGGATCCATTGCCCCAGCCTGAATCCTCCAGTTAATCACGCTGCATTGAACGTTTTCCCGTGTTAACCCAATGGGCAGCTACAGAAGGCCCACTAGTCTTCAGAGGACAGTTTTGGAGAGCCTGTGTCTTCCACTCCACCAGCAACCAGCCCAACAGGCTACTGGGTTTTAGTAAATCTCAGGAATGCTGAGATTTTTAAAGCTGTGGTCCAGAAGCCAAGAAGATACTTCAAAGATATGAGATGCCGCTGGCTGGGCACTAGCTGTGCTTAGTTCCAGACCTGGGGCAGGCTTGTGATGACACTGACTCATAGGAGCCTGCTGGCCTGGCTCTCCCCAGCATACTCACTATTTTGAGCTGAATGCCCTGTCCACAAGCACCCCAGCAGCCAAACTTGAAGTGTGGCTATCAGCATGATTCTTTTGGCCAGGATCCCTCTCAATGCTTATAGGGAGATACTGCTGAGGACCAAGAAGAGGAAAGGAGGGGTATGGAGGCCAGAGAAGAATGGAGCTGGAGGCCAGGAAAGGAGAGATGGAGTGACTGAGGCAACCCTCTTGTCTCCTCACTCCCTCTCCAAAGACTAAGTAAGGCTAAAAAAGCATTAAGTTAGATGCAGGAATGCACACCTTTAATCTTAGCATGGGGGACATGGAGGCAGAAGGACCAGCTCAAGACAATTTTCTGTCACATTGTGAGTTGGAAGCCAGCCTGGGCTAGATAAAACCTGGTCTCAAATTTTTCTTAACTAAAACTTAAAAGAAAAAAAATCTGGGGATAGGAGCACCTCTCTTGACTTAGTCTCCAAGGGAAGAGACAGCTTTAGAAGCTCTTCTACCCATCAATACACACACACACACACACACACAGCCATCACCAGGCACCTCCTAAGAGCCAGCTATTTATACTTCAGGCCAAGTGTCGGGCTCACAGCTTTGATTTTTTTTTTTTTTTATTCTTTTCTTTGTATGGCTCCATTTACTTATTTACTTATTTATACATACCCAGGCTCTTGAGAAAAAAAGACCCTTTTTTACAGCCATTTGTTTCCTTTTGACATTATTAGGAAAAGGAGGCTTTGAAAGTGGGCTGGTTGAAGACCCAGCCTCTGTCAAGGTGGAGGAGAAATGCAGGCATAAGCAGCCACTCTCAGCTGCTCAGCTCAAAACAGGGACACAGTTCATCTTCTAGAAAAGTGGGGTGCAAACCCCTCACAGTGAGAGGAGGGGTCTGAAGGGACACAGAGGCCTAAAGGAAGGGCTGGGGGGAGGAGGGGGCTGCAGGGGGAGCAATGGTGACCCTGTCTACTGACATCCACATAGCAGCCACATCACACTGCTCACAGGGACTTTCTGTACCATATATACACTTCCTGGTTTTCACAAAGAACAAAGGATCATGGCAGGGAAATCTCAGCAAACCCACTCTGAACCAGGATCAAAGCAAAAATCTCACAAAAGGGACCATGCCACACCTGCTGCACATCAAAAGAAAAATTTGAAATCGGTAGCAAAACTGCCTCAATTTGGGGCACTTAACCAGCCCTTCACAGACTGGCACCCAGCAGTGCCTTGCACAGACCTGCTCAAAGACAGAACACTCCACGGAGCTTCAGAAGAATGGAGGAGACAAAACCCATTGTCCGTTTCCCCCATCTCTTCTCCCAGACAAGGGGGTGCATGACCCATGAACCAGCAACAGGGACCCCCAAGGACATAAACAGCAGTTTTCCATAAATTCCCTAATTCTGTAGAAGTTCTAATTCACCAGCCACAAAGGGCTTCTTCAGAGTAGTGCTAAAAAGAAATCAACCTGGGCTGCCTGTGAGGCTCTCCAAGCTCAGACAAGCCAAGATCTAACCCAAATAAGATCTGAGAAAGGGGGAAAATGTCATCGTCTGGGCAGCTGAGACAGACCGCTGCCAGCGGCCTTTCTGACATCCAGATGTGCAAAGGGTGAGGGACGGGATTCAAGTGGGAGAACTGTTACTGATGCTGTACACACGAAGAGCTTGATGTGAAAGACTGGTCCATGACAGCAGAGTTCAGCACCAAACATGAGGACCACATGCAGGATGGATGCAGCCACACCCAGCATGGATTGCAGTAAGGCTAGGGACCCCAGGGAGAGTCTGCTGCTCTCACCCAGATGCAGGAAAGAGGGAAGGATGTTCAAACATCAGAGAAATAGCCTCTTCACCATCAGAGCCCAGCTGGACGGCTGTTCATGAGAGATGGGTTTAGTTTTCTCACATAGGCCATGGCACAGGGTGTTCTAGTGTGCTAACTCGGTCATTTCTAAGAGCGTGTCACTTCTGCACTGTGTTGGCAAGGCCTAGGAATAGGCTGTGACTGGAACCACTGATTTGTGGACTTGTTCTGCTGGGCATAAGGTTCCATTCTACTTCTCAAGACACTAAAAACAGTTCAGACACTATAAAAAGAGTGTGTGCATTTTAACAAGGTACAACGGAAAGGAGGCCATCGGGCCATATCAGGAGCCTTTGTTGAAGATGCATCCCATTGAGACTGTGTATGTAAGGGCCCTCGAACCTCTGGGATCCTAGGAAGGCTGCTGGAGGGTGGGGCCTGCCTCCAGCTCACCAGCTGATGGCCAACTGCATACTCCCACTCCAATAGCCAAGCTTGTACTGGCTCATACTAAAGGGGCCAGTGTGATGAAAGGAGTCACACCCATGCTGAGACCTCTGGGCCTTTTGATCTGCTAACATTTTAGATAGAGGGGGTCCCAACGATTGTTGATGACATCTCACAAATCCAGCTGTGCCCTATACTTCCCCACCCCTGTACCTTCCTCAAAGCCAATTGGTATCAGGTCCTGTAGGCCACACTTTCTCCACACTTGAGGTGCCCTTCTCTTATCACAGATTGCCTAGGACACACTGTCCATGTACCCACCCACGTCACTCCTTTAGGTTCCCACAGTTCACTGTCCATATGGCAACAGCAAACTCTAAGCCTGGAACATAATCACCTCCCTGTGCCCAGAACAAGGTCCCCAGTCATCGCCACAGTCATGCTCCCAGCACAGAACCACGCCCCAAACGTATGTGTAGAAGAGTCACAGGAAGAAGACAGCAAAGGACTTCACCCAGAGAAAGCTACCCAGAACAGAGACAGTGACAGTTCACCTTCGGTCACTTAACTGGATAGAAAAGAGGCCTTCCACTAAGACTCACATTAGCCCAGAAGTCATGGGTTGCCAAGAACCCAGTAACAGCAATGCAGTCCCGATGAGGCAAGGGGAAGGCTGCTGCCCTGAGATTAGGGGTGGATTGGGGCAACCAGCCTTAAATCACACTCAGCCTCCTCTACTTTTATATGAGGGCAGACCAAACATTCACACCGGTTTCCAGGAGACAGAGACCTCCATGCCAGGCAGAATGCATCTGTCTCAGGAATTAGGTCTGATCACTGCACAATGCCTGGTATCCTGTGTGTGTGTGTGTGTGTGTGTGTGTGTGTGTGTGTGTGTGTGTGTGTGTGTGTGTGTAGCTGAAGCTCTGAGCTAGGGTTAAAGAGACAATTCCCTCAGCCCCCAAACAGTCTTTTCCTTCCCTTCAGTCCCCAGGGTGATCAAAAAAAAAAAAAAAAAAAAAAAATGTTAGAACTACAGAAAAATGACTTGAATAGGAAGAAAGGTTTCTGGGTTCACTGCAAAATGTCAAGTTTACCATATAAGGCCCTGGGCAGGCTAAATCAGGAGTGGGAGGGCCAAGGCCACCTAGCTCATAGAGAATATGGTCCTCAAAGGATAAAAGGCAGACTAGCTGTCTCCCCACATGCAATGCCTCAAGGGCCAGCTTCTCCAACTCACCTTCTAAACACAGAAGGGAGAATTCTGGAGGTTAGCTGGTTGTCAGCCAGGTATGAGTTTTGGCTGGTGCCCCCTCTTATAACCCATCCCACTGTGCCCCTAGACACTGACCCATCCAGTTCTTCCTCCAACACAGTCCTCTACTGCCTCCAGAACCCAGTCTGTGCCTGTCACAGTGTCAGCAGCCACCTGGCCCAGCTGACTTTTCTAGCACCTTCTCCCCTCCCTTGGCTGAAGTTGCATCCCCTAAAGAGCTCAGACCACAGTATCTGTACTCAGCTGTGCACCCTCCCTGGGGCCACATCCCACAGTTATCACTGGAAGTGCATCCAGAACTTTCCATCTGCCTATGCCTGTCCAGAGGTCATCTCCCAGTTCTGAGCCCCCAGCTGATAGTCACTACAATCCAGACAGAGAAACAGGGAGGAGAGCCACGCAGAACAGCCATGGACACAGCATCCTTCACCACAGGGGATAATAACTGGGCAGAATCACATAGCTGTCATGACAACTGTCAGCTACATAGAGAGTGTCTAAGGGTGAAATTGAGGTCTCACCATCTCCTTCTCACTCCAGCACCAGCATCCAGGCTGGGTCATATTTGTCACGACTTGGACTCACCCACTCCACCTGAGTTCACCCGAACAGAACAGAACAGAATCCATGTTCTGGAAGCCTCAGCTCTCTCTGACAGTGCCAAGGTCACCCAACTCTTAAAGGACCCAGACCTCAAACATCCGCCCTAGAGACCAGGCTGGACCTACTGGGAAGTCCCTGGATTCTCTGCCCAGGCACCTGAGGTGTGAGTAGTGAGGTCCCCACCTCTAACAAGCTGCTACAGCCGGCCTCCTGCTGCCTAGAAGGGGTCCCCTGCTCAACATCCATTTTCTTGCCTCGGACCCTTGCCTCAGGTGCCAGTGATCCCTGAATTCAAACTACAGGCCTCAGCAGGCCCTTATCTACAAGCCTCAGAGTCCCTGATTTATGAAAGATGCTTTTGTTACATTTTCTCCAGTCAATCACACTGCCTTTTCGACAATACTTCAAAGTGATTTTAAAAAACTAGTCATGAAAATTTGTCTGTGGCTCATGAAGGGGGAGATATATATATATATATATATATATATATATATATATAGAGAGAGAGAGAGAGAGAGAGAGAGAGAGAGAGGTGAAAGGGAGGGAGGTACAAAACCCAAAAGAAACTCAAAACCATCAAAAGAACAGAGCCCAAATCTCCCTGTGGTGCTAACAATCATGTCCCCCTGAGAAAGCTGCACTGGATGCTCACCAAGGCAGGCAGGCTGGGAATGAAATCTGCTGGTCATCCAAAACTGCAGGACAAGCCTGGTCAAGTTCAACATAGATAGAGAAATGCACTGTGTAGCAAGAAAACAGAACCAGCAGCAGGAAGGTTTAACTCCTCGGCAGAGCCTGTGCAGCAGGGCTTCCCAACTGAGGAACTAGCATTAATTAATCTGATCGGTAATGTCCCCACATACTTGGGGAAGTCCAAATTGGTTCTGCTGAGAAAATAAGAAGATTAAATCATTAAGCCATTAACAACAGCAAAAAAAAAAAAAAAAAAAAAAAAAAAAGGCTCTACTGTCCACCTGCCATGGGAACCCCCTACTGGGTGGGGAGCAGAAACGCTATGGGCACGGCACCCTCTAGTGGTTGGTAATCTGTAGTATAGTTGTCAGATGAGATGCAGTGCATTTTCTTTTGCTGAGGGGGGAGGGGGGGACAGCCTGGACAAGAGGGTCGCTCAGAACACTAGTCCCAGACTCGGAAAGCTTGACTCCTACCAGACACTCAGGGTGCCTATGTGGTGTTTCATCCAGCCCAAGCTAGAAACAGCCTGCTCCGCCCATCCCCAATGGATTTGCACTTATAGAGACTGATTGATCTTCAGTTCGGGTCAGGCCTCTTTGGGAAGTGCCCCAGAAGAGGAGCCAAGCTAAAAGCACCTGTAGACACTCCCTGCCCCAACACATCCCACACATCCCATAAGCTTCCCATCACAGTCGCTCCTTCGCCAGCCCCTTTCTTGTCAGTCACTGTCACTGATACATCTGCACCAAAGGTTTCACAGCTATCACTTCTGTAAAGGGCAGGCATGTCAGCTGCTTGTCTCCTGGCTCACAGCATCATACTGAGAGCAGACAAACTGCTCAGAGAACATCTGGCTGATCCTCAGTGAGTTCAGGAGCAAATGGACCAGCATCCTGCTGCTTTAATTAGTCCTTTTATTGATTTGTATTGATTTTTCCCCATTTTTTTTTAAAGAAGAGTCTTGATACATTGTCGGCTAGCCTGGGACTCATGATCCTCCTGCCTCATTGGCCCAAATACTGGGATTACAGGTGTTTGCCCCCACATCTGACTTAACATTCCTCTCTATAACTCACTGGGCCCCTTTTCTCCTGCATCTTTTGTGGTTGTTTTGTTTTGTTTTGGGGGGGTTCCTCTTTTTGAGACAGGGTTTCTCTGTTTAGCCTTGCCTCGAACTCATAGAGATCCCCCTGCCTCTGCCTCCTGAATGCTGGGATTAAGCTCCTGAGTCTTTTCTGGTTTCATTGTGCTCCCCTGTCTGTGACAAACAAACAAACAAACAAACAAGAAGGCCTTTGACTGCATACTGGGGCTAGTATGGGCAATGCCAGTGGCCCCATGGGATTTCCAGGCAGAAGGAGAAGTTGTGAACCTGGAGCAGAGACAGCCAGGAAGATGCAGTGTTGGTGGCTGGGGAGGTGGAGGGACTGGAAGAGGTCAAAGATGGATTCTCACTGAAGTTTCCAGAAGGCTGGAAGCCCTGCCCTAACCTTGACTGTTGACTCTCAGGGCTATAAGGTTCAGTGCTTTGTTGCCATGGCAACAACAAAGGCCAGGCACAGTAACACACTGCTTTAATCCCAGTACTCAGGAGGCAAGCAGATCTCTGTGAGTTCTAGGCCAGCCTGGACTACACAGTAAATCCCAAGACAGCCAGGGTTATGTAGAGAGACTATCTCAAAAAGAAAGGGAGGGAGAAAAGGAGAGAGGGAGGGAGGGAGGGAGGGAAGGAGGGAGGGAGGGAGACAGGCTGGTTGGCGTGCGAGAGCTATTGAAACAGACAGGCCTGGGTCATGCAACAGAAGGACATTAAACAGAAAGGAAGGGCAGTTTGACCTCACTGTAGGTAACAGCACTGATCCACGCAGCAAGGCAGCCATGGGTCATACTCTGTGACACTGAGGCCAGGGGAGGTTGACCTCTAGACAGCAGATCTCTCAACATGCATTGACTTTTATGTGCAGTCACAGGATGGATCGGTAGCCACCTCCTCTGTGCTGGCCTCTCAGAAGATTTTGCCTGGCAGCCTCAGGCTAAAAGGCAGATGGGACCAGGCAACCTCAGGCTTTCAGCCTGCCTGGCCATTTACTGTACACAGGAACAGTGGGAGGTGTGCTAATTGCTTGCCCTTTGCAGTCACAGCTGTGCCCCATAAGCCTCCCTCCTCCTGAAGCTTTGTGTTCCCTCTTTGTCCCCAGGACTATCTCCCTAGATCCTAAACAACACAGCAAGTATATCCTCTATCCTAGGGTCATTCTCCAGGCACAGAGTCTTTGAGAGCTGTGTAAATATTTTCAAATCCACACACAGGCCCCCAGCTCAAGATAAGGAGGCCTCAAGATAAGGAGGTTCCAGTCTTCCATCTTCCTGTTTCTGGCAAGTGGGGGAGTTACGAACAACCATGGACATGCCCTTCACTGTAAGGACTTGTAGCCAGCATGGGTGTTATAAGCCAGGGGCAGGGAGAGCTCCTCCCATGTCCCCACCAAGAAGTTTCATCCTCCCCTTCCCTTTCCTTGTCCCATTCAGCACCCAGCTGCAAGTCCCCAATCCAGAAGGATGAGGGAGATGCTGGGGGAGGGAACAGGGACTTCAGGGCCAGCTCCAGGGAGCAGGAAGCAGACCTCTATCCAAGTCTGCCACCCACTTCCTCTATGTGTTGTCCGACTGCAGCAGGCTGGAAGGGTGTAGCCACTTGACCAGGGAGCAGCCCTGTGGCCAGAGAAGGCAACAGAGTGCTGATAACACTCTTCATGTCAGCCAAGTCAGTTCTGAGGTCCTTTCCCCATTAAGCAGCCAGGGAGGTCACACACACCTAAAATGCTCTGGAAACTCTCTCAGCCTGGAGCCCAGTAGGAAAAAAAGAGGGGAGGAAGGAAGGGGAGAGGAGGCAGAGCCAAGCAGTTCTGGCTGCTTCCTGCAGAGCACCCCTTCCAAACTCCACTCCAGTAGGGCATGGCGGCACAGGCCTGTGACCCCAGAACTCAGGAAGCTGAAACAAGAATTTCCCCATGGGTAGAAGCCAGCCTGGCTACAGAATAAGACCTTGTCTCAAAACAAGCCAAGAAGGGGGCAGTGAGATGGCTCAGTGGGTGAAAGTTCTTGCCGCCAAACCTGACCACCTGGGTTCGATTCCTGGGACCTACATGGTAGAAGGCAAGAACTGACTTCTACACAACTTGTCCTCTGACTTACCACACACACTGTGACACATGCATGCACATGCACAGATGCACACAAATACAAGCATAATAATTTCTAAAAAGAATGAAGTCTTGGGGAGAAAGACCTCAGCTCCAAGTTGCCTCCTCTAGAAGGCCCATTGTGCTGCCACCTGTGCTGGCACCTCTCCTGGGCCAGCAGGAGCTGAGCACAGGGTCCTGCAGCAAGGCCACCACACTGGGAAGAATGTGACACACTGCTCCAGGGAAGATGCTGGAAGCAAAGATGGCAGGGAGAGGAGGACACATCTGTGGGAACCAGGCACTCTGCACACCCAGGACTGCAACACAGGCACAATCTCCAAGCTGCTAGAGCCCTGGGTCCCTCTCCTAATAGACTCATAGACCTTCTCCTCTGTCTCAGTAGCATTACACCCACAGGAAAACATCCAGCTGGTGATGGAGTGGGACTGTGTCTCAAAGACAATAGAACAGGTGTGGGGGGGGTGCTGAACAGGGCCTGCTTCCTAGGTCTACTTCAGCAAACTCCACCCACCCTGCTCAGAGGGATAGATCTGACACCTAAGTTCCATCTTCAAAACCCACACAGAGGGAGGAGAAAGCCAACTCCTGCAAACTGTCCTCTGACCTCCACATGTGTACCATGTCTCTCTCTCTCTCTCTCTCTCTCTCTCTCTCTCTCTGTCTGTCTCTCTCTCTCTCACACACACACACACTCGCACATACACAAATCTTAACCACAGTTTGTCACTGACAATGTCCCAAGTCCCACTCTTCTGGTTCCAAAGATCCACATAGCTCACCAGTTAGACCCTCAAGTGTTCCTTCCCCATCACCATGGGACACCGCCTTCCCAGGAAAAGGTGAGCCCAGGCTCCATTCTTGCAAAACAACCCCCACAGAGCAGGGTCTCAGCAGGGCTAGCTGAGCAGGGAAAAGGACAACTCACTGTCAGGAATGTGCAGCTGAAGGGGAGTCGGGGTGCTCTCCAGACAAGCAGCCACAGGCACTGTCCAGGCAGGAGGGGTGCACATGTGTCACATAAGGGTCACAGGGACATCACCATGACTTGCAAACAGGGAGCCCCTGAGGAAGCCACAGAGGTCAGGACTGTTTGACAAGATAGTGCCACTGGCCACATTATATGCAATTTCAGGAACCACAGTGGCATCCCCCTACCAGTGCTCCCCAGGAATACCAGTGGCACTCTGTGGGGTTGATTTGAGTACCCCCAAACTCTGCAGGAAAGTGACCAGAAAATTCCCAACTCTAAGTCACCTACTGGGGTCCTGGGCTGGAGGGTGGGGAAGGGCAGGGGTCTGCCATCTCTCAGGGACAGCTCTATGAGCCCCAGTGGAAGACGACACGACCCAGGCATGGGTGGCCAGGCAGCAGTATCTCCTGGTTGTCAAGTACACAGAAGACAAAACACAAGGGTGTTGAGTGCCTGTCACTCGTTACCAACACAACAGAAACCAAATTCCAATGGTAGCTTAAGCCAGGCAGAACTATGTGTTTTGTGTTTTAATTTTGTGGGGACAGATCTATATACACCCCCAAATGGCCTGAAACTCCTGACCCTCCTGCCTCAGACTGCAGAGTCCTGGGATACTGGTGTGCATGACTTTTTTTTTTTTTTTTTTTTCTTTTGTTTTTTGCAAAAGAAGATTCTGGAAGTGCAGAAGAGGAAGTCAAAGTCTTTGCCTGCAATATATCCCCTTTTCTGCAGCTACACTCTGCTTGGGCTCAGAGCCCTCAGACTCTGCAGCTATCTGTAGAGTGGGAATGACAGCCCCGATGGATTCATATAATATCTGGTATCTCAGAAGGTCACCAGTTACTATTGGTTATAGTTATAACTACAGCTGTGTGTCACTTCCTACCCTAGTGGGCAGTTTCAGATTGAGGACCGCACTTAAGAAACACCTAGACACTGTAGATCCATTACCCCACATGCTCTCCCAATGCCACCAAAGGATACTAGAAACACAAACCGGGCAAGGCTGCTGTGTCCCCAGAAGTTCACAGACAGTTGTCTCTGATCAGCAGGCACACTCTGCACTACTGACAACAGTGTGATGAGACAGACCCTCAGTGGTCTCATGTGTGACCACATGGAGCATGCGCCCTGTGTGTGGTGCGCATGTTGCACTTTTGTCCCCCTGGCAGAGCACAGGTTGCTCACACAGTGCCTCTCCAGACATAAAGGAATAAGCTGTGCTCTAAGGTCATGATGACCACCGTGACAGCAGCAGGATCCCTGGCCTATCAGCCTATAGCAGACAAAAGGACTCACAGTGCTCCACAGCCCAGGTAGGTTCAGCAAAGAGAGAGGGAGCCGCCCCTCAGGGAGGTCAACATTCCCTAAAGGGCTCGGCTTGGGACAAGCAGCACTAGGCAATACCTCACCAGACCAGGGCCAGGAGGAAGGTCCCACCAAGATGTGCAAAGTTGCACTTGTAACTCCCCTTGTCCATGAACAAAATCCCTCTGCACCACAAGCCCAGATAAACCTCTCCCCCCCAACTCAAGCTACCTGCCAGGTGTCTTGTTGATGTGATGAGGATGTTAACACAGCATGCCAAGAAGAAATGCAGGAGATGGGATGCTTAGTGTGCCCCTAGCATGTACAAGGTCAAGGTTGTGGGTTGCATCTCAGGTACTAGAGAGACCAGAGTGCCTTAAAGCCCTTGGATCTCCTGTACACTGAAGAGTCTAGAAACCCCTGGCCCTAATATTTGGTCTGTACCAAGGTTCCTGGCCCAAGTTCTTAAAAAGCCTTGTCATTCCCCAGGAGACAGGTGCATCTTTTGTTCTAATGAGGTGGCTTGGGGAGGTTCCTGGATGGGACTGGTCCCAGAAGGGCCAAGGTACCATGAGAAGCTTGGAAAGTTCAGCTCCCCCGTCTTCTGGAGAATGGAAGGGCTGAGTTCCTCATCTGTCCTGCCTTTGTGTGACACATCTGTAAAATTCCTTATGTAACACACTTTGGAGGGCTTCCCAATTGACAGTGGCCTGCTGTCCCTGCCTTAGCTCCAGGAGAAGGGATACTCCTATGTCCAGTGTCTCTCAGACTCACCCCTCCTCATCCCACTACTCATCTGGGTCCTTTGCTGGGCTTTCTTTTGGGGTTTTTACTTTTTGTTGTTTGTTTGTTTTGTTTTGTTTTGTTTTGAGACAGGATTTCTCTGTAGCTTTGGAGCCTGGCCTGGAACTCTATAGACCAGGCTGGCCTGGAACTCACAGAGATCCACCTATCTCTGCCTCCTGAGTGTTAGGATTAAAAGTGTGGGCCACGACTGCCTGACTTGGGCTTTCTTAATAAACAAAGCACAAATGAACTAAGCCAAGGAGAGCATAGAAACCCCATCTCCCAGCAGCCCCTTCACAAGCTATGGCCTGTGTTTGCACCCGGAGTGGAAGTGGGGTATTCTTGTGGGTTGAGCCTCAACCCTCAGTTCTGATGCTCCCTGGTACACAGTGAACTAGAGGACACCCTGGTGGTATCCTCAAAGAGCTGCTTGGTGTGGTAAAAGATCAGGCCAGCCAGTGGTGACAGAGGCACAGAGCCACGTGCCTGTCTCTGACATGGCTGTTTGTCTCCTGCAGTTCTCAGCACAACAGCCAAATACTGTCCAAATCATCCATTGAGTCCTGGGTTTCCAGATCCACTCACGAAGTCCACACCCCTGAAGCATGCTGGCAGTACTGACTCAGCCACTTGGGAACAAGCTCAGTGAAGTGGAAAAGTAAGTTCCTGGGTACATGCACCTGCTAAAGTCAAGTGCATGACCTCTGCTCCTTGTTTTCACCCTCACTTCTGAGAAGGGACCCATTTTGTGCTCTTAGTGCAGTGCTCTTGTGCTTCTGTGCTTTAGGTAGGTGACCACTGCTTATAACGGCTGGAGCAGCTGCCAGAGCTCCCAAACACAGGGCAACAGTGGCCTGAAGGAGGAGCACGTCACTGAAGCCTTAGGCAGGCTAAAAGACAGCTGGGATCTGAGTTCCATGGTAGTGAACCAATGAGTAGGGGGGAGAGTGAGTTTGGGTTTTGGAGACATGTGCCATGTCTTCTGTTGATCTATGCTTGAATTCGATATGTAGCCAAGGATGACCTTGAACTCCTGATCCTTTTGACCTGCACCTCTGCAGCAATGTGATCATGTGATCACAAGTGTGCACCTCCACCAAGTTTTCAGAAGACTCAACACACCAAGGAGGATGTCTTTGAATAGTAGCACATGCAAAGCCTGGTTATGTGCTGATCTGTCCAGTGTGAGCCTAGAGCCTCAGAAGTAGCTGCTTCACAGATGGCTAAGGCTGTGCTTGTAGAATCTTCATAGAAACTTGAGCAAGCAATCCTGAGAGCAGATCTTCCTCACATATGCCTCTTCCAGCTCAGCCCAGGTTTCTCCTGACTGGCTGTTCAAGGATCACATGCTAAAAGTGTTCTACAGGGAACCATGATACATGCCCGTGTTCCTGACACTCTGGAAAAGACGGTAACAGGGTCTCAAATCCAAAGCCAATCTGGACTTCATAGTGAAACAGAGAGGGAGAAAGAGAGAAAGGGAGGGAGGGAGGGAAGGAGAAGAAAGGAAGAAGGGAGTAAGGAACAAAGGAAGGAAGGAAGGAAGGAAGGAAGGAAGGAAGGAAGGAAGGAAGGAAGGAAATTAGTTTCTCTCAGCACCAACATTGAGGTTAATGATTTCCTCGACAATAAGCCACAAAGTGCTAACACTGAGACTCCGTGCATCTCCAAGTGCTTTTCCCGCCTCTAGGAGACAGGGAAGAGCAGAGCTTCCAACAGGAAGAGCACAGGAGGCTTGGAAAAGGAGAAAAATGTGTCCTGGGATGCCACATCCACTCCTCCACTCTGCTCAGCAAGCATGCCACGTGCAGAATGACAAGTGCTATTTAAAGCCACATGACAGCAGGCCTTGCCTATGTTTAATGACACACAGCCTGCACCTGTCAAACAAGTTTAGTAAGACTCCTCAGAGGAAGCTGCGCCGTAGGCCGTACTTCTTAAACCAAGGCCATCCACACACAGTGTGTGGCACTCCACACTCAACAGGCAACACCCGAGTTTCAGGGCTAGGAGTGTCCCTCTACCCCCACGAGCATGCCTAGGTGCCATGCTAGTCCTCCAGATCCCCAAGGCTGGCAATGAAAATGCTTTAACAGCATGTATGTTAAAAAAAAAAATTATTATTTATCTCATGGCTGAAATTACATCACACAAAACAACACAGCAGAGGGAAGTTAGTTTCTGGAGTTGGGCACTGTGGACACAAACAGGGCCTCTAGATCTTCCTTGTTGGACAAGGGCTAATCCATTTTGCCGCTTGGAGCCTGAGAGTCTGAAATGAACCACAGGGCGTAGGACCGAGGTAATCTAAGCAGCTGTTTTGACTATCTATCACCCGCCATTTCCTAGCTTCTGAAAAACAGGAGCATGAACCGTGATGATAACATGGGCGTGGCAATACAGGCCCGCCAACCCAGCATGCAGCGGCTAGGAGCAGAAGATCAAGGTCATTCTTGGTTTTATTGTGAGTTTGAGGCCATCCTGGCTACAGTGGAGTAGGATTGGGGGAGGAGCTGTGCTAGTAATAATAATAATGAGGAAGATGATGATAATGATAATGAGATTTAGTCACTAACATAGAGTCCTGGTCACTGTGGGTTGAGTAAATGTCCTTTGGAACTCACATCCCCCCTGGGACCTGAGAATCTACTTATTTGAAAATCAGGTATTTGAGGATGGGCTCACGGTCACAGCAGATAAGGGAACACACAGAGGGAACACCATGAGAAGACGGAGGCAGAGCTGCACATGGGAGCACGTGGGAGGACATCATGCGACATGGGAAAGGTGTGTCACGGGTCAGACTTCAGGCAACGCTGCAGCTGGAAGAGACAGGAAGCCTCTTGGAATGACTGGGGCAGGGTCCTCCCACTCCCTGGGCTGTGGTCATTGCGGGAGGGGGCGGGGTGTGGTAAAGCCCTGCTCTTCAAGCCACCTGGCAGTGCTGGCTGCTAGCTAGCTCAGAGATAATATTCTCTAGGTTTTTTAATGTTCTTGTTATTTTCTTTTGAAATTTTTTTAAAGAATCGTTTTATTTTTATGTGTATGCAGGGGAAGGGGGTATGAACACATGGGTGGAGGTGCCTGCAGAGGCCAGAGGCCTTGCTCTCTAGAGCTGGAATTGCAGGAGGCTGTGAGCCACCCAACATGGATATTGGGAAACAAACCCAGGCCCTCTACAAGAGACATACATTCTCTTAACTTCTGAGCCATCTCTGCAGCATGTACATCTGTGGATTTTGAGACAAGGTCTTGCTACATAGCCCAAACTGGCTTGGAACTTATTCTGTAGATCAGGCTGGCCTCGAACTTTCCCCAATTCTCCTGTTTCTGCTGGAATTATAGGTACATACACCACCCAAGGCCAGTTTTGCTGTTGCTGTTGGATCTGAGACAGGGTCTTACTGGATTGGCTTGGAACTCGTTGTGTAGCACAGGCTGGCTTTAGCTTGTGATGGTACTTCTGGTCCTGGGATTGACTACACTTTTTATTTTCAAGGTTCCAGTTAGCTGGAATTTAAATCCCCAACCTAGACAAGGAAGCAACTAAAATTGAAAAAGGTCCTCTCCTGGCTTCAATCAGAGTGACTGCCCAAGGAGGCTGGGTCGAGGAGGCTCTGGGTCACCACTCTGTGTTCTTCCTCACACCACATGTGTGACCCCACTGTGGCTTCCCAGAACCTAAAACTATGGTCTCAGGGCTCAAGCCCCAACCCCAGGTTCTCCAGCCTCTGGCCTCCCTCCTCCACCACATAGGCCTTGGTTCTGAATGGCCTTGCCCCCTATCTGAACTATCACAAAATTTTGTCTACCCTCTTCTTCCAGAGCACCCAGTTTTATCCACCAGCTCCCTCCATGAGTAGCCAAGGGAGGCCCCCTGCAGGTCCAGTCTGCTCATAGCACTAGCAAATGCCTGAGGGCTGCAAGGTCACAAAGCCTCTTGAATGACACACGGGCTCCGTGTGCCAGCTGTCCCCAGACTTCGTTCGCCCTTGGCCAAGATTCAGCATGGAGTCCTGTCTTTGGAGATTTTAAAAACACAACGGTTATTTTTAGTAGCCTTTACTGCCCCCCTCAGCTATCCCATTAGTTTCAGAGACAAATAATTCTGTTCCATGCAACTTGATAGGCTCGTACAAGGATTGCTCCCACTAACAAATACTGAGTGTGCCACCACATGCTGTACCCTGCCTGGCTCATTACCTTAAAAAATAAATAATTTACTTAGCTAATGATCATGAACCTTCTAATTTAATTTGCTCTTAAATGTGTTTAATTTTCCCATAATAGAACCACATACTTCAAAACCAGGCATTTCTGCTGTGGCAAAACAGGAGGCAAATAAGTAAAAGATGTTGATGTGGAGGCAAGTCTCTGAACCTAGCACTCAAAGGCAAAAGTGAGAGGGTCGTGAGTTCAAGGCCAGCCTGGGCTACATGGTGAGGCTGTCTCAAAACACAGCAAACAAGCAAACACAAGAAAGGGAAGTGGAATGAGGCTGAGCCCCACCCAGGTCACTAAGCCACCAGGTTTGGATACATGAGACCTTGCAGAACATAGAACAGTGTGGGGTGAAGCTATTGGAACATTTATTTGTTTACTTGTTTTTTGGTTTGGTTTTCAGAGACAAGATTTCTCTGTGTAACAGTCCCAGCTGTTCTGGAACTCACTTTGTAGACCAGGCTGGCCTCAAATTCACAGAGACCTGCCAACCTCTGCCTCCTGAGTGTTGAGATTAAAGGAGTGTATCACCGCTGCCCAGTTGGAACATCTTTTTAAATACTAGATTAAGAAGAGATGAAGCTAGGAAATGGATCAGAGAATTAAGTACCACAATGGTGACTGAGTTTTACATAGGTGCTGGAGATGCAAACTCAGGTCCTCTTGCTTGCATGCCAGAATTTTACCCACCAAGCCGTCCCCACAGCTCTGCACTTTTTGAACTTCTAAAACCAAAGATCATACTTACTATGCTTGTAGCAGGCAGGCAGCTCACACAGAGACCCTGAAATTACTGAAGAGTTCACAGAAAGTACCCAAGCTGGGGGAGAAGGCTCAGTTGATAAAAGGCTTGCTGTCACATGCAAACCTGAGTTCAGATCTCCAGTACTGACATAAAAGTTGGGTGTGGAGGCTCACACACACACAACCTCAGTACTGGGGGTGGAGACAAGTAGATCCTGGGGTTCCACTGGTCAACCAGCCTCGCCAAAATATCCAGCTCCAGATGCAGTGAAAGACTGTCTCAAAATTTTAGGTGGAGGGACTAGAGAGATGGCCCAGGGGTTAAGAGCACTAACTACTCTTCTAGCGGACCCAGGTCTGACTCCCAACAACCACATGGCTGTTAACATCCACCTGTAACTTCAGTCCCAGGGAATCTGATGCTTTTTTCTGACCTCCATGAGGACAAGTCACACATGTGGTGCAAAGACACATATGCAGGCACTACACTCATGCATTTAAAAATAATAGTAATAAATAAATACTATGGAAAGCAATTGAGGAAGATAACTGAAGTTGATCTCTGGCCACACATAGGCAGGTACATCAAACACAGAAACTCATAGAGACAGAGAGACCTGAGAAGGAGGGAGGGAGGGAGGGAGGGAAGGAGGGAGGGAGGGAGATACATATAGGTTCACACACACACACACACACACACACAGACTCATGGACACATGGACATACACACAATGAAAATAAAGAGGGGACTAAATCATTCCTCTGCTCTGCTCTATGGCATCCAAACTATGGCACAGACCAAGACTCAGCAGATGACAGTTCAGGACAACTGGCCCTCAGCTGGTTTTTGTCAATAAAGTTTATTGGAACAGAGCTAGACTCATCTATTTCCACACCATCTATGGTTGCCACACCACAGTTCAGTGCAACAGAGCCAGCTTGCTTTCTGAAGATAAAATATGGATTAACTGCACCCTTTACAGAAGATTCCAGCTGTGGATAAAGACTGAGACATTAAAAGAACTTGGGCTCAAAGGCACAGGCGAATACCTACAACTCTATAAACTCAAGAAGGTGCAACACAAAGTGACCTTGAGATCACTTCTTGATTAACCCCACCAAGGCCAAAGCCAAGTCCAGTGACAGCAACCACCCCCAATTACATAGCTATAGACATCGAGGGACAGGGCTGGTTCTTGGTGGCATAAGTGTAAAGGTGAAATTCCTAACTTTTCTGTCCACACCCTCAGCTCAGTGGGGGAACATGCCTGCAGGCTCAGGATGCAAAAGGCTAGGCAAGAGGATAGGGACATTCAAGGATAGCCTGAGCTACATGATGAGACCCTATCTCAAAATAAAGAGTGGGAGGCAGCCAGCTCAGTGGCATAGTGCTTGCCTGACAAAGCACTAGAACCTGGGCTTAATCTCTAGTGTTGGAAAAAATAAATAAACCTATCCTTCTGTGCCTCGGATGGGTAAGTCCCTGAGGAGCCACTCCCGGGCAGCCACCTCCCTCCGCTCACAGAAACAAGATGCCACTTTGAGTTTGATTTCCAGTTCCTTCTCTGGGGCAGTTGTGGGCCCCCAGGGCTCTCTACAACACTCTTTGTAATGGTGCTTAAAATTAGATGACTCCAACCCAAGGAAAATAATAACCAGTAAACAGGGCTACAGTGCGGGGACACAGCCTCAGAGGGCTCTTTACAACTGGAGGAATCTAATATCTCCTATCAACCTCAACACTCACTTGCTCTGCGTGGCCTCCAGCATGATCACTTGGTAGATATTTTTATGCCTGTGGACATGGTTCAGTGTCTTAGTGCTTGGCTAGCCTGTGTGAAGCTCTTGGTTCAATTCTCAGCCTCCCCCTCAGAAGTGCAGAGCAATAGCCAGTTTAATCAGACAGAAGCTAAACTTGAGAAATAGGCTTTGATCTTTGCCTAGAGCCTACCATGGAAGAGGGCCTCAGGGGCTGAGTGTCCATCACAGCTACGGTCATGGCTGCCAGTCTTTCATTTACACACTTCTGATACCCACAGAAGTCTCCCATGGAGATAAGACCACTCAGCAAGAGACCAGGCATCTCACCTCTCCAGGCCTCAGTTTCCCTCTCTGTAAAATGAGACTCATTTCAGGTTGAGGAAGACAGCATAGACAAGCCTGGCTTGGCAGCTGGGCTCCCATGACAGGAAGTAGTGAGGGTGGGTGCAGGCCCAGTGCTTAGGGTTCCTGAGACCTCCACCAACAAAAAGCACATCATTGGTTCTCTCCAAATAGCAAATGCTGGACTTGTGTTTAGGTAGGAGTTAGCATCACATTGGAAGTAAAGGCCAATGATCTACCGGAGATCGTGAGTTGGTCACACAGTGCATGTGACCCCATCCCCTAGGGGTGCCTCTCTTATCAGGCTCAGGGGGTAAGCAAAGGACATGTAGACTCCTTACTGACTCAGCCTGTGATGTGCCCCAAAACGACCAGTCTCAATTAAGATGACCTCAGTCTCCATCCAATTTCTGCAGCGAACACTTAAAAGCCATGGGCTAGACAGTGCCTCCCTAGCAGCCCCTCCTCCCTAGCAGCCCCTCCTACTGGGGAGGAGAGAGTCTCTTCGCTTTAATATGTCTTCTTTCACTGTCCCTATTTATTTTACTCTAAACATCAAATGGCAAATCAGGACACCACTGGCTTGTGGCAGCTTTGGTGACCATCATCCTCTAGTACCTAGCTCCTTGGGTTGAGGTCACAAAGAACAAGAAAGGCTCCATTGGCACCCCCCCCAAAAAAAAATATCACAGCAGGGACTGGAGAGACAAGATGGTTCCACAGCTAAGAGCACTGACTGCCCTTCCGTAGGACCTGGTTCAAATCTCAGCACCCACAAGGTGGCTCTCATCTGTGACTCCAGTCTCAGGGGATCTGATGCCCTCTTCTGGCCTTCTGCACACACATGGTGCACAGACACACATGCAGACAAAGCACCCATACACATACAAAATTAAATTTAATTAAAAACAATAAATTTCCGGAGAAATAAGAGAACTGGAAAAACCACCCAGGCAGGCCCATTCTGTCTCATTCCATAGAGAATTCCACAGCCTGCTCAGGGAGGATATGGAGGCATCTATTTCTGACCAGGCTCTTCTGGGCTAATTCCATGTTCTGTGTGGCTCCAATCTGTCTCATGGGCAAGAACTGTATCCACTGCAGCTGGGGACAGCCCCCACCTTCCCCTGGCCAGAGGGAAGCTTCCAGGCTCAGCTTGCTGACTTTTGAGGACTAGATTAAAGGCACATACCTCCTCACTTGACCATTCACACTCAGGCAGACAGACCTGAATAAGTATGTTTGGAACATAATTTTTTTATTTTTATTTTTTAGACTTATTATTTTTACATTAAGTGTTAAGAGTGTTTACCCACATGTGTGTATATTACTCCGTGTGTGCAGTGCCCAAGGAGACCAGTAGAGGGTGACAGATCCTCTAGAACTGAAATTTAATATAGTTCTGGGCTACCATGTGCATGCTGGAACTGAACCTGGGTCCTCTATAAGAGCAGCAAATAATCTTAACTGCTGGGTCATCTCTCCAGCCCATTGGAACAGGATTTTCATTAAAAATGTGAAAAACATGGTCAATAAATCAAAAGCAAAAAACAGCCAGTCATTTGGCACATGCTTTTAATCCCAGCCCTCAAAGGTAAAGGCAGTCATTTTTCTTCTCTCTCTCTCTCTCTCTCTCTCTCTCTCTCTCTCTCTCTCTCTCTCTCTCTCTCATTCTCTCTCTCTCTTGGGTTTTCAAGACAGGGTTTCTCTGTATTCCTTTGGAACCTGTCCTAGAACTAGCTCTATAGACCAGGCTTGCCTCGAACTCACAGAGATCTGCCTCCCAAGTGCTGGGATTAAATGTGTGTGCCACCAACACCGGGCTAAGGCAGTCATTTGTCTATGAATGTTAGGCCATGCTGGTCTACTTACTGAGTTCTAGGCCAGTCAAGTTAACACAGGTGATCCCATCTAATGAAGAAAGGAAGGAAGGGAGGAAGGAAGGAAGGAAGGAAGGAAGGAAGGAAGGAAGGAAGGAAAAGATAGAAAGAAAAGAAAAAGAAAACTCAGGGTCTGGTGCTGGCCTAGTGTGCAAACTGCCCTGGGCTCAATCATGAGCTCTAGAGAGAGGCCAGCATTGGGAGACTAACAGTTGTGTGCTGGGCCTAAGGTTCCAACCATCAATACAGGGTCAGGAAGAGGACAGCATGTCTCGGGCTTCTCTATTCTGAGATTCCAGTGAGGAGACTGATCACATGTATTCAGAGCCTCACACTAAATGAATACAACCATCTGGACAACACCAGCCACAGACTCCAGCCAGCATAAAACACAGAACATGATAGTACACGTCTGCTATCCCAGCATGGGGGGTGGGGTGAAGGGGTGGGAGAAGACGGGAGATTCGCAGGGCTTGCTGGCCCAGCCTAGTGCAATCAGTGTGTTCCAGGGGAACCATGTCTCTAAAAATAGTGCATAGCAACTGAAGGGCACCACCTGAGCATGTGCACACCTGGAGGAAGATGCTAGCAAATGAGAACTCCATGTCTCTGTAGAGTATGCATTTTACTAGCTCAATTGAGACAAGATTCATACTCTGTATAATTCCCCTATTTAAGGACACGAGTCAGCAACCTTCAGAATATTCACCACCATCAACTTAAAAACATTCTCCACCCCTACACAAAGCACCCATTAACACTCATTTCCCTAGCCCCAGCCTCCAACAACCACCTGTCTATCTACCTTTGGGCCCTATTGATGCCTACTCTGGATTTTTCATCCCATAACATTTGTCCTTTTGTGAGTAGATTCTTAGTACATTCCAGATTCATCCATGTTGCAGCATATACCAATGTTTCCTCCATTTTCACTGCTGTAGACTATTCCACTTTGTGGATATATATATATATATATTATATAAATACATAATATAAATGTGTATAATTACATATTATAAGTTAATAAATAATTGTGGCATATTAATATATATTTATAATATGTAATTATATTATAATTAATAATGTTATATGTGACATTTATATATAATTTTAAAGAATATATATATTCTCCTTTCCCCAAAAGACTACAAGAACAGTAAAAGTGGCATAAAAGTAGATTTCTATGAGAGCAAACTAAATAATTGTAGAAATGCATCCTTGCAATGAGGTCCAAGCAAACAAATAAAGCAAAAACACCAGCAGCTGCATACAATAAGATTAAAATTCTGTGTGTGCTGCTCCAACAAAAATCTCAAATCATTAAAATCTCATTATACTAATAACATGTCTCCTGCATACATTTCAGGACAACACTCTCTCTCCCTGGCAAAAGGCTTCTAAACAGCATACAGGAAGTTAGAAAGTGTCCTCACTGTGCCTTTGAGAGATACATCTTCCCATCTCATCTCTGTGGGAGCCCACACCTGGACCAAGTTACTCTGGGAAAGAGATGGCAGAGATGAGCCCTAGGCAACCAGCTCCAGTCCCTGTTGAGTCCTCATACCAAGCCTTCTCATAGGAAAGTGGCTACCCAAATGCACCACGCTGGGTGGTCCTGTCGTATTTTACTGCTTCCCTCCAATGATCAGTCCTTTCCTCTCTTCTGCCATTTCTTCTCCATCCAGTGGGCAGGGTGGGAGGAGTGGTGTTTGAAAAAGAAAAAGGAGTGGCACTTTTAAAAGTGTGACCTTGTTGGAGGAAGTATTCCTGGGGACAGGCTTTGAGGTCTCAGATCCTCAGTCCAGGCCTAGTGAGACAGTCTCTTCCTGCTGCCTGTAGATTGAGATGTAAAACTCTCAACTCCTTCTCCAACACCGTGTCTGCCTGCTATTATTCCTGCCATGATGATAATGGACTAAACCTCTAACTGTAAGCCAGTCCCAATTAAATATTTTCCTTTATAAGAGTTGCTGTGGTCATGGTATCTCTTCACAGCAATAGAAACCCTGAGGCAGGAGGGGTGGCAATGGGCTGACTGAGGGTGACATGGTAACAGAAAGATGCTGGCACCTGTGTGGCTCATGTGACACCCCCACCCCCCCAGGCCTCATGTTAAAATCCACAAACTAGATTTTAAAGACCTCCTCACCCTCTGCAGGAGGCCAAGGCTGACATTTTTCCTCTCTCTCCCATCTCTGCAGCCGGCCAGCAATCTGTCAGCAGTCACTGGTATCCAACGTTGAGAAATTAGAGCTAAAGGCTTAAAACCACATGGACATTTGACCCTGTAGTCCTGGACATCATAAAGTCTGAAGCCAAGCTATCTGCAGGGCTGAAGCCCTGGAAGAACCACCACACGGTGTTCTGGCTTCCGCAGGCCCCCAACACCACCCCACACCCACAGCACTTCAGTTCCTCAGCTCTGCTCCCCTCAGCAGGGCCCTCTCTGGCTGACCTCCCACTCTCCTCCAACAAGAACCCATGGGCCTGGGGACAGCACAGTGGCAGGACACTTGCCTAGCATGTGAGAAGCCCGGGGTTCGATCTCTACTGGTGAAAAAAAGAAAGAAAAAAGAAGTAAGAGGAAAGAGGTTGGGGAGGAAGGAAGGGGCCAACAAGAGAGTTTAGCAGATAAACGTGACTGCTAACAAGACTGACTACTTGAGTTCAATCCCTAGGACCCACATGGTAGGAGAGAAAGACTCCCAAGAGGTGTCCTCTGACCTCCACATGCACAGTGGTGCATATACCTACACAAATAAATGAATAAGTGTACTAAAATCATAATAAAAAAAGAAGGGAAAGAAAAAGGCTACCAAGCTCAGTATCACATGTTTGAATCCAAATGACCTGTGTCATTAATGGTCTTTGGGCACTGAGGCTCTGCCCTAATTAACAGTCACCCCCTTAATGGAATGAACACATGGATTATGGGTAGTGGAGACCTGCTTGAGGGAAGATCCTGCTCACTGAAGATGCCTTGTCCTAGCCACGGTATATCTCTCTGCTTTCTGGCCACTGTGAGGTAAGCATCCTTGCTCCACCAGCCCCTTCCCATGATGCACTGCATCACCACAGGCCCATAAACAACAGAGCCACATGACCATGGGCTGAAACCCATCTCCAGAATAAATCTGGTCTTACCAAAGATGCTTCTCTAAACTATTTTGTCATAGCAACAACAGCCTGACCCCAGTGACCAGTGACCACACTGTGTGCAATGAAAAGCCAAGTTCATCACCCCTGCTCACGAGCCTTAAGTTGTTGGTATCCTCAGACCCCTCTGGACGTGTAAAACAGCACATCCGCAAGGGTTTGGGCACTGGCATGCAGACATCTTTGGGATTGATCACACCTGATATTTTTATTAATTTCAAAACAATTCTTCTGGCATTGGTAACTGCAGAGTGGAGTGGAGGGCTGACCCAGGCAGTTGCATTCTGCTACCAGAGCAGAGCCTGATTCTCCCTGGCCATTGCCTGGTCTGCCCTGCAGGCTCCACAATCCTCCTTGGCACAGAGCCCTGACTGCCCTGCCCCATCTCTTCTCTCCAGGGCTTTCTGCCCGTCATTTATATGCCATACCTTCTGCAACATTCGGCATTGTGGTGGCACACACATGGATTCAGTGTGTATTTACAGCCCTTTTTGTTCTGAGTTGAAATTTACAACTCAGTTGAAACTTACACTCCTTGATTTTAAGTGCACCTTCAATGGTTGTTAACAGGTGAGTGTGCCTGCATATCCTAAACCCTTCTCACAATAGAAAAGACACACCCTGCCCCTCCTATTCCTCCCCCTCTGCTTCTCAGTCCCAGTGAATGAGAGCAGATTCTCTTGATCACACCCCTCTATCATGATGCTCTGCCTTACCGCAGACATCACTTAGATGACAGAACTTTCTGGAGTCACAGAACCTGTTCCTTTGATGCTAGCTGCTTCTGCTGGGTAGAAAGTATATTGAGTGTCCATGCCACTATGTGTGTTCCTTGTCACTACCTGCCTATGAGTTCATCCATTATTTCTTCCATTGTTGCTGAGCTCAGGAGCTTTGCTGAGTTTCTGTGTCTTTTAGGAACACAGGTATCTGTTTGGTTTGAGTAAGGACATCTGAGAGTGAAATTGCCAGGGCTAGCAAGATGGCTCAGAGAGTAAAGGTGGTTGCTGCCAAGTCTGACAACCTGAGTTCAACCCCTGGAACCCATATGGAAGAAGGAGAGAAATGATTATTGAAATCTTTCCTTTGATATCCATATACAGCACCCCCCCACACACACAGATGGATGAAAGGATAGATGATAGATGGGTAGATGATGAACGGATGAATGGATGATAGATAGATGGATGATGGATGGATGGATGGATGGACGGATGGATGAATGGATAGATGTGGATGGAGAGATAGAAGATAGATAATAAATGGATGGATAAGTAGACAGATAATGGGTGGATGGGTGGATGGATAGATGAATGGGCAGATGGTGGATAGATAGATAGATGATGCATGACTGGCTAGATGACAGGTAGATGAATGGATAGATGATTGATGGGTGGATGGATGAATGATGGATAGATGGATGGATAGATGATAGATAGATGAATGATGATGGGTATATGATGGATGAATGATGGATGGGTGAATTATGGAATTGAAGGATAGATGTTGAATGAATAGATAGATGTAGATAGATAGGTAGATAGATAATAGATGGATTGGTGAGTGGATGGGTGGATGGATGATGGATGGATGGATGATCATACAGACAGTTGTAAGAAAACTACACAAGTCTCTTAGCAGCCACACTTCTACCAATCTCAGAGCCATCCAGAAGGACCCAGGGTGTACTCCTCTGAGCTCTCAGGAGCAATAGTCATGGGCCTCCCCTCTTCAGTGCAGTATCTGTTATGACCTCCACCTTGCTCTTTCTTATCCAGATGCCATCTCTGCAGGTTCAGGATGCCCACTCAGAAGAGGAGACTGAGGTATAGAACAGAGGTGGCCATTTCCCAAGGCCAAAGTCTGTCAGAACCAGTTCAAACCCTAAGACCAGTCCTCCAACTACTGGGACACCCAGGCTTGGACTTAATAATTATAAATGACTGATGAGCATTTCCCATCATGGCTTCCCTATGACACAGCTGACTCAGAACCTTAAGCTAGTGGGAAGACAGGCCCCAAGCCAATCCCTCATGAAGGCAGTCATGGACAGGATGATACCAGTGTCCTATGTTGCAGAAGGCACGGCATATAAATGACAGGCAGAAAGCTCTAGAGAGAGGAGAGAGCAAGGACTCTGAGACAAGGAGGGTGATCGTGGGGCCTGTGGAACTGAGCCAGGCCCTCTTAGACAGTGTCCAGCTCCAGAATAAAATGACCATGGTCCAGTCCTCCACACCACTCAGCACAGAATGCATGTAATTTGTCTCCTCCATGGCTTCTTCCTGACTGGGACTAAGTGTCACCAAAATGCCAGGGCTATAAGTAAGAGGATACATACCCAGCTGGTCACACATCCATCTCTGTTCTCCCACAAGATAGAAGTCACTTTCCAGCCTACGTGGAATAACACAAGGCACAATGCATGAGGTGAGCATGGGCCAGGAATTTTGGAGAACCCAGAGTCTTGGTGGCACTGTGACTGTGACCACTTGGCTTATGTTCTGGCTTGTTTTTAATTCCTTTGCTGTTTCTCTCATGTCTTAGGTAGTCTTCTATCAAGAATACACACACACACACACACACACACACACACACACACACACACACACACACAAACAGAGCTATAAAACATATACTTACATATATTCACATTGTGACAGTTGGTTTTAATTGTCACCTGAAAGGTCCCAATGAGAAACTATCTAGTCCAGGTTGGTCTCTGGCCATGTCTGTGGGAAGATTGTCTTAATCACCTTGAGTTAAAGAGATTCAAGCCCACTGTGGGTGGTACAATTCCCTAAGCTTGGGCCCTGGACTGTAGGAGAGTAGAGAAAACAAACTGCGCACTAGTGTGCATGCATTCATTCTCTCTTTGCTCTTGACTGTGAGTGTGATGCGGCCAACTAGCTGTCTTGGCTTCCACACAATTATGAAGTTTCTAGAATAATAAGCCAAACAGACCTTTCTCCCTTGAGTTGCTTTTGGTCAAGATATTTTTGTCACAGCAACAGAAATGAAACTTAAACACACGTACATATACCTATACATAAACACTAGAGACACACACATACACACACTTTAAGTACGGATACCTATAATCCTTACTTTGAAAGATAATGTTAATTAAAAAGAAGAGGAAGAGGGGAAGAACAACAACCAAGCTTTGGGCAGATGTCCCTCAAATCCCACTGATACTAAAATAGTCACCCACACTACATGGGCTGAGCTGGAGGCCACTCCGTCCATATATTTAAAGCCTAGGCCTGGGGTGGGGAGCAGCTTCCTGCAGTAACTTGAGCCTTGGCCACTGAGCAGACAGTTTGGGGTCACCAAACCAGACAGCTGCTTCCAGAAGCCTCTAGATTTAAGCATACAGTGCACATGAACACTAGGAGATATAAAAATCTTGTAGCTTCCTTAACTTTGCAATCACTTAATATTAAAGCCTAGGTTCTTGAGATGTGTAAATTTTTAAATGAGAAGAAGTATAAAGATGCATAACTTTTCTAAAGAACAACACCTTTTAAAAAAGAATAAACCCCCAAGGTGGCACTACATGGGCAAGCCCGAGTGAAGAATGTGGGCTGATTGACCAACAAGGAAGGGTCAAATAGCAAAGTCAAGGTTGGCGCTCTAGAAGGTCTAAGTGTGAAGACCCCTGTGTTCAACAGCCAACACATAAGCCTAAGAAATAGCCCTGCCCAGCATTCATTCTCTCTCTGCTCTTGACTGTGAGTGGGATGTGGCCAGCTAAGACTCCCTAGTCCTTCTGGCTGGAACTGACAGCCATTGGAAAGGCCCAACACAGCGTCAGCAGAGTTCGGAGGTATCTGCTACCATGCAAGCCTGCTGTTTGCAGCGCAGACCACAGGGGAGGAGGGCAGAACAGAACAAAGGCTTCTAAGAGCATGCTTCTAGGTCACAGCTGCTGGGGGCAATGTGCTTAGTTTTCACTGTCTGATTAGATTGTCAGTGAGGGATTCTCTAGATAAGGTCAGCCTGTGGGTGTGTCTGTGCAGGATGGTCTGTGTCTTGGGAAAGGGAGTATCTGTATTCATGTAAGCATGCCTGGTGCCCAGGGATATCAGAAGAGAGTGTCAGATCCTCAAGAGCTGGTGTTATGGATGCTTGTAAGTTACCAAACCCAGTCCTCTGAAAGAGCAGCCTATGCTCGTAATCACTGGACCATCTCTCTAACCCTACAGGGCAGTGGTTCTCAATCTGTGGTCGAAACCCCTTGGGGTTGAAAGACTCTTTCACAGAGGTTGCCTAAGGCCATCAGAGAACACAGATATTTACATTACAATTCACAACAGTAGCAAAATTACAGTTATGAAGTAGCAATGGAGTAATTTTATGGTTGGGGTCACCACAACAGGAGGAACTGTATTGCAGCAGTAGGAAGGTTGAGAGCCACTGCTGTAGGGAATTGTCTTGGTTGCCTAAATTGATGTGGGAAGTCCTAGCTGAAAGTGGGCAATACTATTCCCTGGCTCAGAGCCCTTGATGGCTGAGGACTAAGCATGCTCGCACTCTCCCTCTGCTCTTAATCTGGCTGTGGCTAGAGATGCTTCAATGACTTTCCTGCAATGACGGCTGGAAGTAACCTGCAGCTGGGACCAGATCCCTGTATTATGTTTGTCAGGGTCTTGACCAGAGCAACAGGAATGCAGCCAGAACAGCGTTAGGGTCCCAACACTCCTCCAGGCAGAGACTTCTACAACTGTCACCAGCATCCAACCACCTGAGGCTGCCAGAGTTGCTGAAAAGTTGGGAGCCCAGGAAGAAGTTTTTGTTCCAGCAATGTCGTCGCACAGGCTAGGAGGCACTTGTTTCCCCACACCTTTTCCCTTAGGCTCCGACACATCCTCAGAAGTCTGTAATTGAGTTCCGTTTGCTCCTGAGTGGAAACCCACTTGACCCCCTGCTCTACCACCAGACCAAAAATGTCACTTGTCAGCATTCCTCATGAAGTAACACTGCTTAGCAGCCACCCCATGCTAACAAGGCCTATGGCTCTTTCCTTGAGTCGTAGGGAAGATGCTGCTATGTCTTCGGGAGGGCAGACACTGAGATTGATAGAGATGAAGTCAGTCATCCCTGCAGCCAGGCTGTAAGCTACACACACACACACACACACACACACACACACACACACACACGCACGCACGCACGCACGCACGCACGCACCCACGCACGCACGCACGCACGCACGCGCACACACACACACACACACACTACTACTACTACCCTTGATGCCCAACAAGCTGCATCTCTACTAACCAGCTAGAACCAACTCAGCTGAACAACAGTGGCATTCATCTACCTCCATTCAAGCTGAAATAAGAATGGAGGTGAGATCACAAGGCCAGGTTCACGGATCCCCACAGCACAAGCACACTCAGCCAGGCTGGTGGTACACAACTGATACTACGTGTTCTAAACACAAACTCTCCCTCGATCTGTATTTACTGCTGACCAGAGTCCCTCTTTGGAATATGTGTTACTAAGAATTAATGATGCAGAAGCCGGCAATGGATTGCTCATGTCTGCACTTTCTTACCCCAACAGCCATTAGCATAGACAAGATTAACACCATTAAGCCAAGTTGAGTTTATATTCCACTTCATAAGACTGGGATGTTTTCCAGCCCAAACATACTCATTAGTATTTCCTAAAAAGTAAAGCACACAGCCAATGCAAAGAGAAGAAACTGTTTTCTTCGAGTGCATTGTGTGTGTGTGTGTGTGTGTGTGTGTGTGTGTGTGTGTGTGTGTGTGTGATGAATCATGTATTTGCCCAGAAGAAAATAGCTAGGTACAGGGAGCTGACCTTAGGCAGCCCTGGCAGGGCAGAACCAATCAAAAGAGCACTTTAAAGCCAGTGCAGCCAGTGTTGGCACACTTACATTGTCTAAACACCCCTTAATTATCCTGAGGACTAGATGGGAGCAATAGGGTAAGCAGTATCGATGTGTCGGTAAACACTAACACAGAGGTGAGATGGGAATTCAAAGCAGTGTCTCTAAGGATAACTGGGTTGGATGGAAGGGTGAGTGGATCCTTCCAGGGAAACCATAACCAGTGTGGGAGAATCATGGAGCTAGAGGAGAAAGCCTAGCTCAGACAGGTAGAGATTGAAAGAGGCACAGCTCTCAGGGCCAAGAGGCACCCCTTGCTCTGCTGAAGGCAGGTTTCCAAGAGATCTCAGGAAGCTGCCAAGAAAAGCACCCGCTACAGATCAAGGCACTCCCAGGGACCACGGAATGCATAAGAACCCTTGGAGGAAGGTCTGGACTTAATTTTTATGATCAGGAAAATAATGACAAGAAACCCGATGAAGCCACATGCAGCCCCCATGAAAGCCTCATGTCCTCTCTGAGAGATGCCCAAGTCCCAGGAGGAGTGTTGCTCCTGAACCTGATGGCATCAAGAAAACAGGTGACAGACATCTGGCTACGTACTGGGTGCCTCAGCTCAGAATAGGGGAAGCTAGAAAGTGACTGAGGACATAGGAGCTGAGAGCCTGGACCACCTAACTAGACCTTTCTTCCTGGACCAGGAGCAGCCTCTTTCTCAGCAATTAAGATAACCTGCTTGATGACCATCTAGGGAAGAAAAGGGATGGGCTCAGCTTTGTGGTACTGCAAGGGCTTAGCATGGTCATGACCTTGGCTTCCATGCCCAGTTCCCAGGTTTGGGTTTAGACAAAGGTTATGTGGACCAGTTTCTTTTCATTGGCAGGCTCTCTAGAGCCTCATAGCTCCTTGTTCCTTTTTCCACTAGAACATTCTAGAAACCACAGTGCACACATCCCCATTCCTCACCTTCTGACCGCCACCTGCTTCCACCCTGAGGCTGGTTATGCTCAGGCTGATTCCACCTACATCCACATCTCCACCAGTTTCCTCACTGTCCACTCCACAACCTAGCCTGCAGGGCTTCTAATGAATGTCACCCAAACAGGTCATTCTTGCTGAACCCCAGGACCTCCCTCTGTGGCTGACTATGGTCTCACATGCCATACCACAGCCCAGCCACAAGGCGGCCCCCGCCAATTTCCCCAGAAGGGCCTGGTTGAGGGGTCTCCTCTGGGAATGTCCCTTTCCTCTAGCTAATTTACAGTCGCCTTTTGTTCTCAATGGAAGACATGTCCTGGTTAGGTTCCTTGTCAAGTTGACACAACCAACCAGGAAGAGGAAACCTTAATTGAAGAACTGCCTCAATCAGATTTGCCTACGGCCCTGTCTGTATGAGAACGATCTGGATTGATGATTGATGCAGGAGGGTTTGGGCCCTATGTGAGCTAGCTAAACAAGAGCCAGAAGTGAGGCAATAAGCGGAGCTCCTCTGTGGCCCCTGCTTTAGTTTCTGCCCAACTCCCCTCAATGATTCACTGTGACCAGGAAGTGTGAACCAAATAAACGCTTTCCTCCCTCAAGCTGCTTTTGGTCTGTTTTATCACAGCAACAGAGATGCAAACTAGAAAGGCTACTAGCTCCAGCTGGAATCCCAGCCTCTCAAATCTAGCAGTGTGTCCCTAAGATCCCCACACCTATTCACCCCTCCCCCAACCAGGCCTTGTTGTCCTAACTAAGGGGCTTGAGCCAGGTTGGCTCCTGAGGTCCCAAGTAAACAGCCAGCTGTCTGTCACCTGTTTCCTGTATTCAGGTCTAGGAGCAACACTTCCCCTAGGGTCTGGGCCTCAGGGGACAGTGGCTTCCCCTTCCCTTCTACTAGGACCCTCTGGGATGTGGGAGAATTTGTGGCATTTTCTTTCTTCTTTCATATCACTGAGTAGTTTCAGAAGTTTGTGGCTGGGGCTGCAGCTCAGTGGGTAGCATGCTCGCCTAGCATGAACAAAGGCCAGAGTTGAACTCTCAGCACCAACTGAGGCAGGCTTAGTGGCCCATAGCCACACAGAGGAAACTTAGCTGGACAGTGAGTGGAGGTAGCCAGTATGAAAAGCTTCATGCACTTGACTTCTGCTCGTGATTCTAGATAAGATCTAGAAAAGAGATTGTTTAAAATAAAATAAAAAAAAAAATCCAAGTGTTTAGGGACCTTGGGGAAGGGGGGTCAGACAAGCAGTGCAAAGAAAGGGATCTTGGAAAAGTGGCGTTGCTTGGTGACCAGGAAGTAGGAATCCTTTATTCTACATTGCGAACATTCAGGATGAGAGTAGCCCCACTGTCCACTGTTGGCTTCGAGACAAAAGCATAAGTTGGTTTACAATTGTGGTGAAGTTCTGTACTGCCAGAAGAACTAAGGAGCAGGGTTGGGGGGGGGGGCAGGGGGACACACATTCCATCTTACTAGGAACCAAAAGTTCATGCAAATAGATGAATATAGGTAGATAGATAGATAAAGATATAGATAACTGACTGATACATAGATTGACAGATGATAGATAATATAGATGAACAATTAATAGAGTAGATAGAGGATAGATTGTATAACTATATAGTATCGATGTATCATACATTACATATGTGTGTCTTAAGGCAATTGAAGACTAGAAACCTCTTGTCCACTCCTTTTGTGGCCTGGGCTCTCTGAAAAAGCTCAACACTGGTCCCTGGGGAGTGGTGTCTACCATTAGATGCCTGTAGAAGCAGAAGGGTCTCTTGAGGAGTTGAGCCTGTCCCCTTATCAACCAGAGCCTCACTGGATGACAGCTGTGCCTCTAGGATTTAAACACAGCAGTTGCAGGCCCAGCCCCAGCTGCACCCTTGGACCAATATGGCAGTACGAGGGGACCCTGTGGGGGCATCTCTCCTCAGTATCTTCCCCTCTATATTTTGACCTCCAGAGGGTTTAGCTGGCTACTGACCTCTCAGGGCACAAACTCATACTCCCCATAGGGAAGCCTGAGTGTTGTAGGCGTTCCCTTCCGTTTTCCAATGAGCACAATTAGTCACACTTCCCTTTTCTGACCAGGCCACCCCATGAAACCATAGTGCCTCCACTGGGCTGAATCACACCCTGTTCATTCTTAGACACTTCCTGTGCTGGGCGCCCCAGCATGCTCCATCTCTTACCCCCACCTCCTGGAACATGAGGGAACATTTGTCCCCTCTTTGCTACTCTGAGAGGCAGGTGAGGCTAACTGCCCATACGTCCCTGAACCTTGAATTTCACCAGCCATCCCCTCCCCACTTCTGAGGTCCTCAGCTCAGGAAATGTTCACAGTCCACCTTGGACTTTCAGACAAAGGAGGAGAAACAGCTAAGTGTTTGGCTGGAAGGCTGGGGAGCCCCATGCCCTCCCCCTGGTCATTCCCTAGCAGGCATCCATGCATAAGCTCCCAGGGCCCAAAGTCAAGGCTAAGAGCAGTCAGGGGGGCCAGTTGCCAAGGAAACAGATCTACAGAAATACTGGCAGCTCTCAACGCTCAATTATTCAAGACCTCATTACACAGTCTTCACATTTGCCCCTCCATTCCTTCTCCGCTTCCCAAGAGGATCACATGGAAGCCACTCAGCCCTTCTAAGGCTGATCTTACCCTCCACTCCTGCCTCAGAGACCAATTAAGGTTTGTGGCTTTCTAGTTACAGGGGTAAGAGGTACTCCAACCTTGAGAACCAAGGCAGAGGACCCAGCTAACTCACAAGGATGGTTAACACCAGTGGAATCAGAAGATAGAGGAACTGCTGGGGTTCTGGGTGTATTTAAACTGGGCCAGACTGGTTCTCTGTCTTCTGGACACACATGATCTCATACAAGCAAAGAGAAGGATTTAGGATTGGAAACCGAGGCCAGCTCATTACCTGGCTTGTGCATCCCTCATGTTTCAGTAGTCTAAGTACTACCTATCAAGGCTGTAAAAGGCAGGGAAGGCAGCTCTGTTGGTAAAGTGTTTGAATGTGGGTCACAGTTCCATCCCCAGCACTGATAATTTTTAAAAAGTCAAAAGCCAAGTAAGTGTTGCTCGCCTGTAATCTCAAGTCAAGGGAGGTGACGAAAGAGGACCTTGGGGCCTGTTGATCCAAATCAAAGAGCTCCAGGTTCAGTGAAAGACCTTGACTCAAAAAACAAGATGGAATCCAGTGGGGTGGCACACATCTTTAACCCCAGCACACAGAAGGCAAAACCAGCCGGTCTCTTAAATTCCAAGCCAGCCTAGCTATACAAGTCACAGGCCTGATGGGAGATGTCATTCTGTAAACATGTTTCTCATGTTGGTTAATGAATAAAGCACTGTTGGCCAATAGGAAAGCAAGATAGGCAGGACTAGGAGACAAGGAGGAGAGAGGAAGGAGTAGGGAGGAGAGTCAAGATGGAGGATGGGGAGAAAAGAATGCCAGCCCCTCACTCCGGTAAGATGAGACCACGTGGAAATACTTAGATTAATAGGAATGGGTTAATATTTAAGACAGAGAAACTAGTAACTGGCCAACAGCTTTATATCAAGTACAGCATCTCTGTGTGTTATTTGAGGCCGGTGCTGAGGTGGGACCAGACCGGCAGGGGAAAAACCACTCATAACAACAGGCCAGTCAGGGTAAGAAGAGACAGACAGACAGACAGACAGACAGACAGACAGACAGACAGACGACAGATAGATGATGAGGAACATTGAGGAAGACACCCAGTATGACTTCTGCCCTGTACATTCACGTGCACGTATGGAACACACAGAAACTGTAACCATTCACACTTACAGTGCTTTTGTATGAAATATTTTCTTTCTTAGGTTTTATCCCCAGCATCACCACCCTCACTTTTCACCCTCTGACAATTACAGCTTAGGATCATGGGACTTCCTATTGGCTTCCACAGTATGGCGTCCATCCCAGGGCCATGAAGGATTGAGCCTCCCCTCTACTTTGAAGGTTTGGACAGTATCCAGACCACATCAGATTCACATCGATGATAAGCCACAGACGGGTGGCAACACACCCACAGTTTCCAATACAAGGGAGGCTGAGGCAGGAGGATCACTTAAACCCAGGACTTTTGAGTCCAAACTTGGTAACACAACACAACCCCAACTCAAAAACAAAAACAAAGCCAGATTATGGAACGAACGCAGGCCCACCCTTGTCATAGCGTGTAATAAGAAGACTTGTAGGCAGGATCACAATGACTACACTACACCAGACAGGCAATGGGGACAACTGCTTCCTTCTCAGTTGGGAGACCTGGAAAGATGAATGCAATGCAAGGCCCGACCTGGAGGACCTGCAAGGGAAGATTTGAGAGGGGAGGGAAAAGGAGATCAGGCCTGCCTGACCTCCGGGAACTGGACAATCTAGTTTGGTAAAGGGCATTGTAGGGTTGAAGGCCTGGGAATGCAAGTCTGGGCAGGGCGTGGGGGCCACAGGATTTTCAATGGGTTCTATCAAAGTGTAGGTAAGTACAACACTTCAGACAAGCTCTGCATTTCCCTACATGCCCTGCCTTTCAAGATACCTTGAAAGGCCAGAGTGAGTCTGCCCATAATTTAGGGCCTGAAGGTTCTTTTAAGAGTAAATATATCACGGCTGTCATTCGGGCCCAGGGGGTGATTATCAGTCAACATTCTGGGACTAACTTGCCCCTTAAGGTCCAGGAAGGCTTTCTAGGAGTAGGCTTGGTCCCAGTGGCTGGAGTAGACCCTCTGAGGAGTCTAACAGATGATCCCTAGCCAACTAATCCCCAGGAAGTCAGGCTCTGGGGCTTCTCTCTACCTGCCCTTTCTCTCAGCAAGCCCCTCCCATTCCCTGGGAGCGCCTGGAACCTCAGCCCTAGGGCAGGAGCCTCCAGGCCAAAACAATAGAAAAGTCAGGAATGCCTCTGCAAGGGGAGGGCTAGGAACTGCAGTATGATTGAGGCACTGTCCCAGGAGAAGAAGTTACAGCCCTTGAAATTCTGTTTTATTAAAGTTTAAAAAGTAAAAGGATGTCGTTTTAAAATTACTTTCCTGCTCAGCGAGCATGATTGAGGGCCTGGGGTGGGAGTAGGGGGTTCATGGCCCTGGTTCCAGGCTTCCCAGGCTCCTGGCCTGTGTCTGTGCCCTTTGACTGACTCCTAGCTCAGGGACAAAGCCATGCGTGCAGGCATCAAGCAGTCCTCCCCACCACGCATGTGTCCAATCACTGTGACGGAGAGTGTCACACCACTAGGGTAGGCACGAGAACCATAGCCTGCTCAGCCTGTGTCCAGAGCAAGACGCAGGTCCTGGGCACAGGGCCAGCTCTGTAAAGGTCGCAGGGACAGGGACCGGCCTGTCCCAAAGGTCGCAGGCAGTGCAGCCTGGGCGCGGAGGGAGGGCTCATTGGCGCAACCGGAGCGGATAGGGAGCAGACACCCAGGGGATATCGCTGGCACCGGGCTGGCGCCAAGAGGACACGGGGGCGCACTCACCCTCCCTGGTCTTCTTCTTCCTCGCCAGCGTGCCACCCAACTTGCCCAGGAAAGACTCATCCTTCTTCATCTTGGGAGCCCGCGGGGTGGGTGATCGTGGTGGCGCGGAGGACATAAGCGAGTGCGCGCCACCCACCGCCGGCCGGGGAGTGGCCAGGAGGGCGCGGCTGCGGCTTCCCCGCCCCTGCCTACTGACCTCGAGGTCTGGTGCTGCAGCTGAGCTCCCCACTGGCAACTCAGTGGGACCCTGAGCGTGGTGCCAGGCACCATCGCCCCCTTTTGTGCGGCTTCCGCGTGCTGGAAGCCGAGAAGCAATTAGTCCCACAAATATGTAAAGTCAGCTGTTGCGTCTCCGCCAGGATTCCGGACGTCCCTTATTAGGTCGATGCTTGGGGTGTAGTGGGTGTCTTTGTGGGACAGTGACCTCACACACAGGCAAAGGCTTTTATGGGAACCACAGGCCAGCTCCCAGCAGGAAGAATCTTGAGGGCACCTGGAGGAAGAATGCAGGCCTAGGGAAGGATGCTAGGCTAACATGGCCAGGTTTGAATTGCGCAAAATTGACTGTTGCTGACCTGAGAATAGGAGATGATGAACAGGGACGAGGCCAGGCCAGCTTTACTAGGAGGGAAGTGAAAGGGTTTCTAGAGACTTTGGGGGGTAGTAACAGCATGAGAGCTCAGGCAGAGGGAGGCAGAGGGAGAGCCAAATGGCCTGTGGCTGTAGGAGGATGGTGGGTGCATGGCTCAGCAGAGATAAGAACTATCAGGACCTGGCCTGGGATGAAGCTGCCACACCTAATCATAGGAGTGGGGGTGGGGTGGGGTGGGGTGGGGATGATTCTCTCTCCCTTTGTGCAGGCTCAGAGCCTCACTCCCTCTGGTACGCGATTTCAGTTCAGGGCCGGAAATATTAACAATTCACATTGGCAGAAGGGGTGACCAAGCTGGCCTCCCCTTGGAATTTGTCATGGGGGATGGGATGCCCACTGCCTATGGAGTTACAATCCAAAGGTGGAACAGGGACAGTGATGACTCCAGTAGGAGGAAAATGAACTGAGGGTCGGGATTTAGGAAGAAACAGGGAAGAAGATTGTTAGGGAGGCATGGTTTACAGAGACAAGGAAAAGAATAGCCTCCTTTCACTAGGAGATAAAGAAAACTCAGGCAGGGACAGTCATCTCTCGCCCAGCCCAGGGCCTGGTGGCTCCTATCTCTACAGAACCACCCTCCTGGCAGCATAGGTCATTTAGCTTTCCCTGGCCTACTCCTCAGTGCTGGGGGGGGGGGAGGTCCTGAGACCCCAGGATCAGGGAAATCTCAGAAATGCAATCTCCCTGTATCCCATGTGATGGTTAATAAGACTGCCTACTCTGGGCAGCAATATCCCAGGAGCTGGACTCCAAACTGAATAAAAAGGTGTCCTGGCTGTTCTTGGTTATCAACTTGACCACATCTGAGATTAGCTAAAACCTACCTGGCTGGGCACACCTGGGCGGGATTTTCTTTAATTACAACACTTGAGGTGGGAAGAACTATCCTAAATTCAGATCTTTTGAGATGAGGAAGATCCACCTTTAATCTGGGCTACCTCTTCTGCTGGCAGCCTGTAGAAGGGACATGGAAGAAGGAAGCTTTCTTTCCTTTCCCTGCTTCCCCTTGTTCTTGCTGGCAAATCTATTCCTTTACTGGCATTACAAGCTCACTTCGGGCGCATACTGAAAACCAGATGAGACATCCAGCCTCATGCACTGAACAAGCACTAGATTCTTATATTTCCCACTGGTAGACAGCCATTATTAGACTAGCTGGACCACAGCCTATAAGCCACTCTAATAAATTACACACACACACACACACACACAGTTTTGTTCCTCTAATGCAATAGTGCCTCCTGATCCATTTAGGGGTCAAATGATCCTTTTGCAGGGGTCGCCTAAGACCATCAGAAAACACAGATATTTACATTTTGATTCATAACAGTAGGAAAATTATGGAGTAGCAATGAAAATAAGTTTATGGTTGGGGGGGTCACCACAACATCATGGACTATATTAAAGGGTTGCAGCTTTAGGAAGGTTGAGAGCCACTGCTCCAGAGAGTCCTGACCAATACAAAGGAGAAAGGGAACTGGACAGCAGCATTTGTCTCTCTGCTTCCTGACTGTGGGTGCAGCCTGAATGGCTGCCTCACACTCCTGTCACCATGCCTGCTGCACCTTGAGGGACTGAACCTTCAAACTGCAAGCCAAAATAAATCCTTAAGTTGCATTTACAACAGGAAAAACAATTAACATACATGACAAGGGCATGGCAGATGGGAGGGGGACAGAGAGGAGAAAACTTTCAGAGGACATTGGCAAACTTTGCACAGTACATGATCAGTACAATGCACTTACTGATCTCCTGTGAGATGCGGACATAGCTGAGCAAGGCAGACACCTTGGGACCTGAGAGCTGGAAACAGACTGTCATGCCTCTGGCTTCCAGGACTTCTTAGAATCTGTTCCACTAAAAGAGTACACACAAGACATTCACGCTGTTTCATGAGGTCTCAGTGCACCCCAAATGGAGGATCACTGGCCAGGATGAAGCGAGAAGGAACTGAGAACTGGGAACCAGAAAGGACAGGGAAGAGGGCTGTCTTGGTCCTGGTAAAACACAGGACAGCCGAGGTGGGAGACTGACGCATTAGCTGCTATCCTGGGTACGGGGAGAGGCCACTGACTGGAAAAGCGATGTGACTATTTCATTAGTAGCCAGCAAGAACACAAAAGTCTCAAATTCCTTTGATAGTTTCTGATTTGAATACTGTGGAATCCTGCCTTTTTTTTTAAAAAGTTATTTTGTTTTTAATTATGTATATGTGTGAATGTCTGTGTGGGTTTGTACACATGAGTGCAGGCGCCTCAGAAGAAAGTATAGATTCCCTGGAGCTGGAGTTGTAGGTTTTAAGTACTGGGAACCAAATGCAGTTTCTCTGCAAGAGCAGTGTGGTGACTTAAATGAGAACGGCCACCATAGGCTCATATATTTGAATGTTTAGTCCCCAGTTGGTGGAACTGTTGGGAAGGATGAGGTGTGGCCTTATTGAAGGAAGCATGTCACCAGGATTTGGCTTTGAGATTTCAAAATCTGATGCTATTTCCAGTTAGCTTCTCAGTTCTCAGTGTCTTATGCTTGTCCATCAGAAGTAAGCTATTAGCTATTGCTCCAGCACCCTGCCTACCTGCCTGCCTGCCTGTCTGCCTGCCTGCTGCCATGCTCCCGTGACCATAATGGCCATGCACTCAGCCTCTGAACTATAAGCCCTAATTATATTGTCCTTTATAAGTTGCCTTTGCTCATAGTGTTTTGCTTTGTTTCTTTTGTTTTTGTTTGTCTTTCCAGATAGGGTTTCTCTGTGAAATAGTCCTGGCTATCCTGAAACTCACTTTGTAGACTAGACTGGCCTTGAACTCACTGAGATCTGCCTTTCTCTGCCTCCCAGGTGCTGGGACTAAAGGCATGTACCACCACCACCCAGCTAGTCATAGTGTTTTGTCATAGCAATAGAAAAGACAAGCTGTGTATACTCTTAACTAAGGCATCTCTCCAGCCCTACTCCTGCTTTTTAAATTGCCATACATCATGAAAAAGGAGCCGACTCCCAGTTCTTGGCAGGGGCTCCTATATTTCAAGAGGAGAAGCCACAGATGGGATGTTTGTTGTCAGGGAAACTGACATGGGCTATCTAGGACAGAGGGGGTCCTGACATTTGGGTTGTATAAACCAGAACCCACTATATGTGATACTAGCTTCATGGTGAAGTTTGTAGCACCTTCCCTGGTGAGGGATGCCTTTTGCAGCCTCTTGGGCTGGGAGCTGAACACTCACACTATTTTTCACGCCCTGTGTACTGCAAGATGAGGTGGTTTCCTATACAATACAGTTTGGAAGACAATTTGAGATCCTTGCAATGGTTAAAAATGGATTTTCATCCATAAATACCAATGACAGCAACTGAAAACATCTGTGGAGGCTGAGGAGAAGATGGCTTGCTACATAAGCATGAGGACCTGCGTTCAGCCCATAGCATTCAGATCAAAAGCTGTGTGTGGAGGTATATGTTTGCAATCCCAGCACTTAGGAGGCAAAGATGCTCCAATCCCTGGGGCTCACTGACCAGCCTATCTAGATTAATCCCAAACCCTGGTCCCAGTGGGAGATCTTATGTCAAACAACAAAAAAGATGGATGGGTGGGCTGCAGAGACACCTCAGCAGTTAAAAGCATTTGCTGCTCTTGCAGAGGACCTAAGTTTGGTTCCCATCACATCCTCCCATGATTCCACCTCCAGGATATCTGACAAGCTCTTCTGTTCTTCAAGAGGACATACCTACATGTGCACATATACATAGACATAAAGAAGGAAATCTTAAAGATGTTTTTGTTGTTTTTCAAGATAGGGTAGCTTTGGAGGCTATCCTGGAACTTGCTCTGTAGACCAGGCTGGTCTCAAACTCACAGAGATCCATCTCCCTCTGCATCCTGAATGCTGGGATTAAAGGTGGGAGCCACCACGGCTCTGCCTTAAAGATGTTTTGAAAGATGGACAGGTTCTGAGGAATGGTTGACCTTGGTTTTCCATATGCACATTCATACATATACACGTGTCCCACCCAGGAGTGAATCCAGAAACATACACACACACACACACACACACACACACACACACTTCTTTGATGGATATGGTTTCATTTGCATTTTCTTTATAGAGAGAAAGGGGAAATGTTGGCCTACCCTCCCCAATCCTCCCCACAAAACCTAAAGCTCTCCCTCCTGGCCGGCTTCCCTCAATGTCTGATACGGTTCAAGTAAGACTTTCCAAAATGCCAGACTTCAGCAAACATAAACACTAATCTAGTCCAAAGAAAGCACCTAAATGGATGCAGAAATAAGAACCTCGATCCCATCTCTGCAGACATGCTCCTCTGCCTCTTAGTATGCAGTGCGCACAGCCTCCATGACTTGGAGGATGCATCCCATTTAGAGGATAATTAGGAAAATCGGGTTAGGCACAGCTGCTCCTGTCATAGAAGCCACTTGACTGGCTTTTGATCTGTGGTTTCCAGAGATGCTGGGTCCCTATAAGCTGAGTGAAGGACAGGAATACATGCTTTAATAGCTCTTAGAGCACAGGCCCCAGGCTCTGCACTAGGTTCCATGCTGTGTGATCTCTGCCAGCCTCTGTTACCGACATTCCTGTCACCTTTCCCATATACCTAGAGTCATAGGGCAATGCACACAGATGGCTCAGGGACTGGTGTGGTCTCTTGGGACCAGAAGAGAACTATGAAGTAAGAACAGGAACACAAGGATGGCAATGTTACAAACTCCAGCACCTCTCACCACCTGGCCCCAAACTTTAGCATAAGCAAAACAGTGATTATGGATGAAGTAGAGGATGAACAGCCAATCAGTGTTTGCATATTACACAATCATATTGACCGAATACACCTTGTCAGGGCTGGGGGCGGAGATCAGTGAGAGTATTAGTTACTTTTTTAATGTTGTGATAAAACACCACGCCCAAGGCAACTTATAAAAAACTTATTTGGGCTTACAATCCATAAGTCCTCCATCAAGGCCACATCTACATCGTGATAATGACAAGAAGCTAGGTGCACCAACACCGTCACTAGTATTTAATACCCAGCAGAATCCATTCTCAGCTAAGGTGATCACCCAGATGGGCACCAGATTGACCACCAGTGAGTGGTCAATAATCTCACAGGGTATATCAAGGGAAAAGTCACCCAGCTGTGTGTACACCGCTAAGTTAATCTCCACAATGCCTTGCTGCAAACAGCTCAGTGAGTGGCATCCCTGTGTAGGATAACCAGCAGCCTGTGGTTGAACTGCTTCACATACACATACACTCTCTCTCTCTCTCTCTCTCTCTCACACACACACACACACACACACACAGAGACAGACAGACACACATAGACAGACAGACACACACACACATACACACACACACACACACACACGAGTGCCAGCTCAGCGCAACTGCAGTTCCATGCCCTCACTTTTGGGTACTTTGCTTAGTCCAAGTCTGGTTCATTTCTCATTGCTGCAACAAAATGCCCCAAAGAAACAGCTTAAAGGAGGGGGTGGAGGCTTGTTAAGGCTCACCATTCCATGGGATTCCAGCCTACAATGGTGGAGAGGGTGTTCTGTCCATATTGGACAGAGCACAGGATCACATCTCTGCAGCCAACTAGAAAACAAGGAGCCAGACCAGAGCTGGAAATCTGCACAAACCTGCCCCCAGTGAGCCATTTCTACCAGCTAGACCCTACTTCTCAAGGGTTCCACAACTCCCCAACAGGGGCCCAAGTGAGACTGTAGAGAGTGTCCACATTCAAACTGTCACACCCTATCACACTATACATGCTTTAGTTTTTTAAACCTGCAAAGTTTGTCTCGTTTCCTTTTCCTATGACCAAAAATTTGTATAAAAAATATTTTATACAAAGGGGTTTTAAAGATCCAGGGAGAAGGTAGGAGTCTTGAGTGGGGGACCCGAGACCCTGAGATATTTGCATTGCTCATCTCCAAACCTCCAAGCAATTTTGGGAGCACTAGAAGTGTGCGGAGAAGGGACGAGCAGAGCTAATGGATTTGCTGATGGAGAAAATTCTTGATTCCCCAGGTTACACTGTGGAAGCAATCTTAACTGCACTTCAGGGTGGCTTTCTGGAGCCTTCTGTAATCAGACACTGTAAACTAGCGTTTCGAGCCGTGTTATTTAATCAGTTTGCTAATTTAGTGATTTGGCAGGAGAGTCATCTGTGATTTTCACAGTGAAGGCTAAGAGCATGAGAAGATAACCAAGCCAGCCTGGAATCTTCACTCCCCCCCACCATGGTGGAGGGGGGACATTGGGAGGGAGGACTTCTCACCAGCTGTGGAGACCAAGAGCTTTTCATCCAAATGACTCTGAAAGCACTGGCACACAGAGACATCATGCATTTGCATTTAGCAGCAAGCCCCCTGCTTTTCCTTTTGCAAACCAGGCAAATTAAGCCACAAATGCACTTCATGCTCCTAAATATTTTATAGATGAGCACAGAGTGAATGACTTGGCACCTAGTCTTCCATGGCAATCCCTGAAAATGGACTTCTCCTGGCTTTTTCTTGAGGATAGATGAGCAAGCTCCTTTAAATATGCCCCTCTCATCCCCAGAACCCTCTCCACCAATAAAGGGAAAAAGACAAATGACATATATGTGGGTAGAAAGATAAATGCCAGGCCTGTTAAACATTCACACCTCAGTCTGAGTTTGTTTTGCTTTCACCTGCCACATGCAAAGAGGAAAATAAAAGGCTCTGCTCACTGCCCCCACCTAACTTGAGAACAATGTTTGGGGGTAAGGAGAGATGATTAATGGTTGTGGAAGAATTGAGGGGTAAAGAGTTTTGGGGCATGAGCTTGCTCCCTGGGAGGTCATCAATGGGGGGGGGTACTGGAGGAGAGTGTAGGGCTGGGCCTGCAGGCCCAGCCTGGTACAACATTCATCTTCAGTCTGGAAACCTGAACACAGATGATCTCACCTGGCTGTATACAGAGTAACCACTCAAGAAGACAGAAAGGGGATTCATTTCAGTTTCTCATGTCACAAAAGCTTTCCACGGTTGTGTCACAAAGGTTAGAAGTAGGAATACATGACAAGCAGGGCTAATCTGAGGAAAGACAACCCCAAATTGGCCTCATTTCCTGACCCACCTCATAGAGGTGAAGAAGAGATCTTTGAAGTTCAGTGCAGGGCTGTGGTGTTGCTCAAAGGCCAAGCTGTTGCCTGCTGTATTAGCTGGAGTTCTCTAGAGAAGTCCAAACCAATAGCATAGATAAACATCAGAATGGGAATCATTAGATCAGCTTACATGGTCCAGTCTCACACTGGACAGGTCACGAACCCCTGGAGCTGCTCAGTCCACAAGGCTTATTGCCTTAACTGTCCCAGTCTGCTGTCAAAGGCCTGGAGGCAGGGGACAGCAGGGCACAGCTATATCCCAGGCTCAGTGAGTGTCCTGTAAGATTTAGATATGATTCTATCAGTGACCAAATCCAACATGACCTGCTGTGGGGACTGAGAATCGAGTGTCACACCTGTGCACCAGCACTCAGGGGCAAAAGAATCACCACCAAAGGTGCCAAGCCAGCTGGCACTACAGGATGAGGAGATAGAGAGATAGAGAGAGACAGAGAGAGACAGAGAGAAAGAGAGAGAGATTGCTGTGGAGATCACTGCACAGCAAGGAAAATAAGTTTCAACTACAGAATCTATGTGCTTGTTTGCATAAACCTTACATCTATGTGTGTCCAGACACATTCAGTGTGTGTGTGTGTATTTATGTGTGTGTGTGTGTGTGTGTACATAGATAGATAAAAGATAAATATATGATTGAAAGGTGGCTCAGCAGGTAAAGGTGGACCCTGCCAGTACCCTATAGGCTGGCTGTGGTACATGTGTACCCCCATTAACAACTTTTTAAAAGATAAAGTGTGTAAGGGTGCTTGTCTGCATGTATGTCTGTGTATCACATATGTGCCTGATATCCTCAGATCCCGGAAGAGGACGTTAAATCCCTGGAAGAAGAGTTACAGATGGTTGTGAGCCACCTTACAGGTACTGGAGATCAAACCCAGGTCCTCTGACAGAGAGTTAGTGATCTTAACCATGGAGGCGTCTCTCCAATCTGTAACAATAATCTTTAAATATACATATGTGTATCCTGTTGGAAGATTGGATCTTCTGGAGGGGCTGCTAGGGGTGTAGTTCAGGGTGCCCACATGCTGAGCTCTACCATTAATCTTGAAACAGTTTGCCTCTGTGACACAGCTGGTTTGAGCCCTTTTCATCTGTTGATGCAGAAAAAAAAATGCATTTATGAAGAGTAAACAGGCCTGATTTCAAAACCAATTAGAATTCATCTTGATTGAAAAAATGAATCTCAGACAAGCACAGCACGACCACAGCTAAAAGCACAGCCCAACAAGAAGTGATTAGACTTCATTTCGGGTGTCAGCTTTTTCTCCGCATGCACGCGCACGCACACACACACACACACACACACACACACACGTGAACCACAGTGCCAAGCAGCTGTGAGCTGTGACACTCTTGAATCAGAAGTGTGTGACACAGCTCAACTCGGTGCCAGGAATTCTCCCAGTACTGTTAACATTTCAGCTTCTCAAGGCAATCAGTAAAATGTAAGGTTTGGAAAGACTATTCAAACATGAGTGATTTCTGAATATCTAGACCTTAACATATGAGTTTAGTATTTTCTTGAAGGAATGCTGGGCAGAGTGGTTTTAGGGCAGCAGGTCATGCAAACCCCAGCAGTATCGTCCCCAATTGTGTGGCTGAGAATGACCAAACTGTGCCACAACCCAAACCACCTTGTGACAGAAGGTTCTGCATGTGTGGCCTGGAAGAATGCAAAAGATTATTCTGCCTCAGTCTTCTTTGTGCCCCAATCCCTGTGAGGATGCAGGGCACTAGACAGATTGTCTTTGAGGTACTGCCAAGCCAAACATCCCTACACATGGAGGGACAAACCAGATGTGACACCCACATTTTTTTCCCCTTCGAGACAGATATCTCTGTGCAGATTTGTAGACCAGGCTGGCCTTTGCCTCCTGAGTGCTGGAACTAAACGTGTAAGCCACCACCACCTGGCTGACACTGGAATCTTAAGCACAAGAGATTCTGATCCATGCTGTATGGCTTGGGCTCAGGTTTTTTATTTAGGAGGTTTTTTGAGTTTTTTTAAAAAATATATGTATAAGTATTTGCCATATGTATCTACCATGTGCCTGCAGTTCCTACTGAAGTTAGAAGGGGTCATCAGATCCCTGGGGACTAGTGTTACAGGCGGTTGTAAACAATCATGTTGCTGGTTATCAAACTGAGGTCCTCTGGAAAGACAGCTAGTGCTCTTTTTTGGGGGGGGAGAAGGCAGGTTTAAGACAGGGTTTCTCTATGTATCCCTAGCTGTCCTGGAACTTTCTCTGTAGACCAGGCTGGCCTCAAACAGAGATTCACCTGCCTCTGCCTCCTGAGTGCTGGTATTAAGGGAATGCACCACCACTGCCTAGTTTAGCAAATGCTCTTAACCAGTGAGTTGGACTGTTTTTAAAAATAAGGACAACTCTCTTCTACCGGGACCCATCAAAATGGGCTGCATTCACACCAAGACTGTGAAGACGACGGTCTGGGTCATCAAGAAGTACTACACGTGCCTGGGTAATGCCTTCCATACCAACAAGCGCATGTTCGAGGAGACTGCCATTATCCCAGCAAGAAACTCCAAAACAAGATGAAGATTCAGAGAGGTTCTGTGAAAGGCATCTCTATCAAGTTGCAGGAGGAAGACAGAGAAGGGAGAATTAATTATGTTCCTGAAGTCTCAGTCCTAGACCAGGGGATCACTGAGGTGGATCCAGGCACCAAGGAAACGCTGAAGCTTCTGGACTTCGGCAGTCTCTCCAACCTGCAGGTCACTCAGCCTACACCTGGGATGAATTCCAAAACACCACATGTAGACATTTGAATCTGTTCTGTCATATTTTCAATAAACCTGAAAATAACTTAAAAAAAAAAAAAAGATTGTCACAGAAGGACACACTGCTACTATAACATGACAAAAAAGAAAGTAGGAAGTGGGGGTGGCCTGGGGCTGTTGCCAGGGAGGGCAGACTATGGTTGTGGAGACGAGGCATGCTCAGTGGTTAGTAACACTTGCTGTTCTTCCAGAGGACCCAAATTCAGTACCTAGCCCTCGTCAGGGGGTTCAGAGCTGCCTGTAAATGCAGCTCCAGGGAACAGAATTCCCATTCTGGCCTCCTCAAGGCACCTGCACACACAGAGACACATAAAAAATAGAATAAAAAGTTCTAAAAAGGTAAAATAATCAGTTTTTGTTTTTTTTAAAAAAAATCAGTTCTTAAGATCTCAAATGAAAGGCTATTGAGTGAACTTTGAGAAGCGCTCACTAGGGTGTCAGTCAACAGAACCAGGGAGGGAGGGAGGAAGCACAGCCATCTCATCGTTCACTGTCCATGTCCTCAAATCCAAACACGTATCTTTTGAAGCCAGTCTTGGTGGCACAACCTATAAATCCTACATGTCAGAAACAGGTATCTTTCCTCACCTCAGATTTTATTCAGTAACAATGAATTCCACAGCTACACCAGTAGCAATTTGCCAACTAGTCCCAATTTTCCTCAACAGCTGGCCATTGGCCAACAGATTCTCAGCTAGTAATGCTGGCAGAGCACACATACCGCATTCCACAGTAATGCTCGTGTGGCAGAATGACAACAAGGGATAAAGAGGCCTTCCTGGAGAGTGGGCTGCTACAGGAGAAGAGAGCCCCTCAAGTGTGGTAAGATACCAACAACCTAGATGGAGAACTGACTGTGCTCAGAGTTGCTGTGGGGTCACAGGGTCAAGCTGGGCTGCAGAATTCAAGAATTATTCAGATGAGGTGAAGGACTGGGTCCAGACAAATGGATGAGTGGGTGGATGGATGATGGATAGATGAAGAGGATGGATGGCAATTGGAGTTAGTATCAGATCTTGCCATGCTTAACTGCAGCCCCTGGGAGAGTTGGGAATTCTCGGCCTATCAGTCACTTAAAACATACCAGGTGGTGAGATGGCAGGTGGCGGGGAAATTACAAGTACAGTGTTCCGTGTCTTCATTAAGGAAGGCTGGGGTATACGCAGCTCAGGTGATAGAGAGTTTGTCTAGCATACACAAAGTCCTGGGTTTGATCTCATATGCCTGTAATTTCAGCACTCTGGAGGTGGAGACTTACAGGTTAGAACTTCAAGGCCATCCTCAGCTACATAGGTAGTTGGAAACCAACCTGATTGCATAAGACCTTGGCTTACACACACACACACACAACCTCTACACAACCCCATAAAATAACAAAAAACTAAGGAAACTGGAATAAATCATGTCTTCTAACAATACCAATGTCCTCAGTTGTAGATGTACACTGACTGTTTTCAGTGCTGGGCTTTGGATACAGGGCTTGTTCATACAAGGTCCCTAGGCTGCACCACCACTGCCTCACTCAGGATGACTAGAGGGAGGAGGCACAGAGATGTGCCTAAGGGCCTTGGGCCACAGGAGGCCCCTCTGCTCTGGAGTCAGGGTGAAAGCCACGTGCACAGCCTCCACGTGGCCAGTGTCTGACCTGTATGGAAGGAACGCATTACCAACCACAGGAAGTCCAGGCTCGGCTGCTCTGGTGTGCAAGCACCTGACCTTCCCCTTCCACATGCTTTTCATTTCCTGCCCTGGAAGAGCTGTAAGGATCTTTTGCAGACAGACAGAAAACACTGCGGAACCTGGCTGGGGACTGTGGAAATCGGCAGGAAGGGTCAAATTCAAGGTGGCACAGCTCTGGTGTAGCTGTGAAAACCGGTTGCTAAAAGCAGTGGGTTATTGTCTCAGCTTCACCATCAGGTGGCAATCAGTCAACCCAACCAGGCAGGTGTCCTGTTGAGAATCTAGTTTCACTTCTTCCCCATTAGGCAACACATCTATTTCCCTTCCAAGTCCAATATTAAGGCCACAGTGTCATTTCATTGTGTTCTTATAGGTCCAGCAGTTGCTCTGCTGGCTTGGTATTTCAGGGAGATCAGGTTCAGAGCAGTAATTTCTGGGTATGATAATGAGCAGGAGAGATTGCTTTCAGGGCTCTGACTCAATATAGGGAGGTCACTTTCCAGTCCATGGTGATGGACGGGTCCAGGCCTGCTATTATCTCCACTAGACGAGGCAGACTACTTTAATTGACCAGCCCATCTTCACCGTGACAAACACAGGAAGGCTTCCTCCATTAAGGGCTGACGGATCGAAGCAGGGCGGGGAAGAGAGGCTGTAATTTTCTCAGTGGGTCAAATTCATCGAATGTACTTTCTTTTCAAAAATGATTGCTATTTATTTTTCCAGCAAGATCACACTGCATCTCCTTTTGCCCGCTCATTCTTTGTTCTTAAAAGTTATCTAATGATTTGGCGAGGAATCTTGCAATTTACTTGTCAGCGAAGTGCCACGTTTGGAGCCGCACTCTGGCTCTGAGACAAGTTGTCCATGATTACCATTAGCCCCGCTCCTCCTGGGGCAAAGCATAGCTTCTTGGACCCCTGCTTCCACTCAGGAAAGGCAGTGTTGAGACAGCTTCCCACGGCTCCTTCTCACTGCACTGGAGAGTGTAAAAACATGCCAAGGTTTAACTCGAAACTGAGTAGCAATTTTCAGTCTTTGGAGTTCATTAGAGTAGGAAAGGCTTATCCCTCTCTATCTTCTACCCTCATCCCACCCCGATGCCTGGTTCTGCCTCCTGCCAATGCGCTGAGTCTTTCCAACTGGCTGCCATGGCTCCTGCACCCCCACCCCAACTCTGTTTTTGTTATAAACATAGGCATCCCATCCCTATTTTACAGGACTGGGAGGTAGAGAATTTATATCTGATAAAGGGTTTCCTATTGTGGTGGTAGGAATCAAACTCAGGGCTTCCTACAAGCTAGAAAATGAGGGTTTTGCCTTTTTTTTTTTTTTTTTTTAAATCTGTCACACAGAGATTGGCAGTCTCCCAGTCCCCAAAGAACTTTATGACACAATCAGTGATGGTATTAATGGCATCTTTTTATTTTGGGCAATTGTGACATGTTGGCATTGTAAGACTGGGATTACTTAGGAAGCCCTGTTCCCCCAGTGATCACTGCAATAGCACGGAATCATGCTTGGGAGACCACAGCCTCAAGAAACAGCTGTCTGTGGAGATCAGAAATGAGGCAAGCTCAGGACAGAAAGCCAAGAGGGAAGGCCCAGCAGCTCTGGAGTCTCCTGGCCTGGGTCCTGGGGGATGGGCGCCATCACCACAGGCTCTTCCCTAAGTATCAAGATAAGGTTCAGGACAATCAGCCTGGGGATGCACACATGACTGAGTCAGCACACTCTGAACAAGGAATCCAGTGTCCTTGTAGAACAGACAAGCTGGCTGCAAGTCTGGTCCCTTACAAAGTGGAGCAAAGGTTAATTAAACACATCTCAAACTCTGTCCCCACCTAGATCCTCCACATGCTGAGGAGAAATGAAGCATTAAGCTGCAAAGAATCTGGGCCAAGGCTTACAAAGGAGCTGCCTGCCCTCCTTAGCTTTCTAGTCCAGTCTTTTTGAGACTCTGGCTGTTGACTCTGGTCAGCCCACCACACCCTCTGAGAAGGGACAGAATTCACCTTCCCCTGGGCCTCTAGCTTCCACCTTAGCCCACCTCCCCTCACCCAAGAGCAGCCTGCCAGGCAGCCTGCAAATCAAACATGTAGGGCCAGCAGGAGACAGCCAGGCTGCTTTCATTTGGAGCCAGAGGCAGCTCCCAGGACAGCACAGCCTTGATTAAAACCAGACTTTCACAAGTGTCTTCTCCAGGTTCTCAAAGGTCACAGGGTCTGCAAATCTGTGTCACAGTTCCCGCAGCTCCCAACTATCAGGGCCCTAACTGGGTCCCCTCTTCTATTAAAATCATCAGTGAGAAAGTGTGAACAACTGACAAGTTTCCCAACCACTGAAAAAGCAAGTTTATTCTCAGCGAACACCAGTTCCCACTGCAGGTGGGAAGGAGAGGAAAGTGCTCAGAGGCCTGGGAGCCTGGGTCGGGGTAGGAGTGATGGGGGTGGTGTCTGGGTGCAGACAGACCCCTATGCCCCAAAGTCATTTAGCAAAGACAAACAAAGGCCACAGGAAGGACAGGACCTGATAGAGAATGAGAACATTGGGGGGGGGGGGCACAGGCAGGATGAGGTCCCAGACACATCCTGTGTTTTCAAAAACTTCAGAGGAGATACACACACACACACACACACACACACACACACACACACACACACACACACACATAGGTTTGGTTTTGTAGACAGGGTTTTTCTGTGTAACTCTCTCACCATCCTGGACCTAGCTCTGTAGATCAGGATGGCCTCTAACTCTGAGATCCACCTGCCTCTGCCTCTCAAGCGCTGGGATTAAAAGTGTATGTTACTACCACCTGGCTTATATTCATTTTTTTAAAGCTAAGAATATCCTCAAGAGGCTGGAGTGATTAAGAACCCTAGCTGCTCTTGCAGAGGACCTAGATTCACTTCCCAGCATTCATAGGATGACCTACAACCATATGTAACTCCAATCGGGGATCCAGCACCCTCTTTCTGACCTCTACAGGGACAAGGCATCTATGTGGTGCACACATATACATGAAGGCAAAAATGCCCATATACATAAAACAAACAAAGCTTCTAAGTAAATAGAAAAACATTCCCCAAACACCACTAACAGAGACCTGAGTCTGAGTCTGAGACAGATGCCCAACCCTGGAGCTCAGGACACAGCTGGCCAGCATACCATCAGGCTCTGCATCCCAGCTTCCAGCCAAAGGCAGAGTGACATCACTCAGAAGCTGCTGGGGATGTTTCTCAGTTGGTAGAGTGCTTGCCCAGCAGGCACAAAACTCTGAATTTGATCACATGAATCCAAAGTGGTGATGCACACGTGTAATCCCAGCACTTACGGAGGTGAAGGCAGGATGGTCAGAAAGGCTCAAGCTCATCCTGGGCTACACAGTAAAACTCACAAAAAACTATCTATCCCAAATACATTCAGATTCTTCACACTATCACTAAACAATTCAGTACAACTATTTTAGTATGATTTTTAAGATGGAGTCTTATGTAGTCCAAGCTGGCCTTGAACTTATGGCGCTCCTCCTGCCTCAGGCTCTTGGAATTACATATGCTGAATACATTCCCTTTTGTATTGGAACCTATAGGTGACTCACAGCCTGTGTACAGTCCATGTGCATATGCTGTGGCAACACCCTGATGCACACTGGTGGTTCCAGCACTTGAGGGCCTGGTGAGGATCCCCAAAAGTTCAATGCCAGACCCTATCTTCCACCTACCCAAAACATCCTGTAACATTTTATATAACAGCCCTGAGCATCGATGGATACAAGCAGAGGAAAGGGTGGCTTCCAACTGATCCTCTTTTGAAGACCAAGGGATAACAACTATATGAAGCCAGAGAGAGAGAGAGGAGCAGGTGGCAGACAGGTGAGTGTGCTCTTCAGTTAGCCTTGAAATAAGGTTCTCGGGTCCATTTGGGGACCCAATGCTGTCAAAAGGGTCCTTCAAAGAGAGCAGAGGCAGAAGTCAGGCTTGCTGGCTCTGAAGAGGGAGCATGGGCATCTTTAGAAGCCAGCCTTGCCCAGTAGCATCTGGGCCCATGAACCCTGTGGACACCCCAGCTCCAACTCATGATGGCTGTGTAGCTTAAGTCACCATGTGGCATGCAGAACAGCCATGGCTATCAGCTGACAGCACACTTCCCCCTCTACCTCACATCCTAATATCACACCAGCACTGGAAGGCCACATTGCCATTGACATGGCCTGTGACAGATGACAGGGCCAGTGTCCTTTGAGGCCACCCAGAGAGTTCAGCCCTACTTCGGGTAGGTTGGAGCCCATCAGCAGACTCTAGGGGTCTGTGAGGAAAAGGCACTTTGGGGAGGTCACCTGGAAGCCTTTAGGCCCAAGACTGCCCAGGTTGGACTGTCACATGTCCTCAGGAAAAGCAGATGTCCAGACAGACACATGGCCTGAAAGACAGACCACATCCAGGACACAGCTGAGTGTTTCAAATTTATTAACCTGATTTCCCATAAGGATTATGATCCAGAAGCACTCAACTGTGTCAGCTCCAAACAGGCCTGTGGCCCAGGAGATTCTCGTTGCATATCCAAGCTGACCTGGGGCTGTAACTTAAGTTACAGGAACCGAATCCCAGCTCCAAACTGGACGCCGTCACAGACCCTAAAGAGAAAGGGAAAAGTGAGACCCAGCACTCCTTACAACAGCAGGAGGCTCCGCTAGCGCCCACAGGTCTGCCTAGGCTAGTAAAAACCAGCCTCTGGAGGAAGGAGAGAGAGAGAGAGAGCCTAAGACCCGCTCTCTGCTGCTTCATCCCACGGGAAGCTGCCCCTCCCCCCACCTGCCCAGTGTTTAAGGACAGGAAGGCACAGAAACAGCAGGCCAGTCCTGGGACTCACAATGACCCCAAAACCCAGCCAGCCAGACCTGTCCCTGACCGGGGAAGGAAGATAAAGAGGGTCACCACAGGTGAGCTCTCCAGAGAGCTCAGCACCAGGTCCTGTGTGGCCCTCCTCATTCTGGCCAGGACTGGCAGCAGGTACCAAGCACCCAGTTCAGGGTCCCAAAGACACAGGTTCATGAGTGTTGCCACACTGGAATGTGCAGCAGCCACTTACTCCCCTGACGAGGAACCCTCAGAATTGGGGGAAAGCAGTTCCCCTGGAGGCTGAGGAGCCGAGCCCGAGCTTTACAGTATGCCTGTGTTCTCACCTGTGGGCCTAGGCTGCCAGTTCCACATTTTAGACTAAGGTCCATAAAAGGGATGTGGCTGCTGTCACTGCTTCAGAGAAACACCCAAAGGAGATAAACATACCAGGTTCTTTAGAGAACACAAGGCATTCAGTCCAGCTCTGCTACTACAACTGTAAACAAACCCAAGATGTCTGTGCTGTGACACACATCACAATCACAGAGCAATGCCTGTGGGTACTCAAGACAGCATCCAGAGTCACAAGGTCAGGGGCCATCAGTCCTCTGCATACCCTGTGGGCCTCCTTGGCCTCTACCTCTGGGCTGCCTTCCTGCCCCATGGAGGCAATGCACACCCCTCACAGCAGCCCCAGCAGTGGCCATCAGGAAAGCCCACTGATGCCCGCTCTTAACCCCCAGAGCTCTTCCTCCTGGGAGGTGGGCTTAGTGTGTGGGACAGCAGTCACGGGCCCCAAACAGCCCTGACAGACACCGAGAGGAAGCCATCAATGTAGGGGGTAAGGAAGGAGAATAAAGAGGTTCACTTGTCAGCAGTCATTCCCCTAAGAGCCTACAACCCTGCACACTCTGTCTACACGCTCTACACCCTCCCCAGGACAGCTGTGCCCAGTCAGGACACCCTCCCCACCTGTGTCCTCACAAAGTCCAGCAATGCCCCATCTTGGGGCCTCTTGCCCTCCCCAGCTGCAGTGATGGTGTCCCTCTTGCAGCTCAGTGAGCAGCTGGAGCAGCGCTGATTCATCGCTGGGTCTCCTGAGACCTAGCCTGAGGAGCTCTGCTGTGACAGAACACTCAGGTCCCAGAGATGTCGATGACATAAACCATTCAGCATGGAAGTCAAAACACTTCAAACTGTCTCCCTTTTTGTAAAGGCCTCAATTGCCAATTACAGAGCACCTGTCTTAACACTGGGGGTGGGGCTACAGACAACTGTCCACCTGCCAACTGCCTAATTTTAGAAACACTATGAAATTGAGGTCATTTCCCTCAAATGTTATCAATTTCCACTCTTGCTAACAAAGCTGCAAGCCAAGCCACAGCAGGGAAGGGTATTTCCACACTCAAGGCTGGCTCTGGACTTCGCTGCCCACTGCAAACACCTGCTGCCACCGCCACAATGGCAAACAGCTGCAGCAGCCTGAGCCGCCAGGGCCTTCCCCCACTTCAGCAGCAGACTGCTTCTTTATGAAGGAAGGCTATGTTCTGGATCAATCTTGGAAACATACTTCTCAGGTTTAACTAAGAGAGAGGCACAGCTGAGGGGTCTTGAGCAGTAAACAGCACATGTTAAAGGGCCAATTAAGAAAAGGATCAAAAACAAAGCAACTGCTTGGCACACACTGCCACCCCACGGCTGCCGTCAGTATTACAGTAGCATGGGCCACAAAGGCCGAGTGCAAAAAGCAGCAGTGGTGACCACTGGCATCCACCACACTCCCAAAATGGGTGAACTGGCCCAGAGCACAGCCTGAGAAGCAGCTCCCGGGTTCTGGCTCTGACTTGGCACTCACAATACTTCCTGCAGGGCTTCCGGGGGGGCATAGACCTCGCAGCCAGCTAGCCACAGCTCCAGCTGCCCCTGCATGGAAAGCTGTACAGACCTAATCCCCATGCTGAAGAGGCAGCTGCTGACAGCCCTTCTCGTCTCACTGCAGTCCCTGACATCAGCAATTGTGGCATGTCAAACTGCAGGAGCAGACATGGTGTGGACAGGGCACACCACTCAGGGACTGAGAAGGGAAGGCCAGTGTAACACCACGAGTCAGACACTACATCCAGACCACACAACAGCAGAACAGGAAACATCTACACTTGACAGACCCACAGTAGCTAAGTAACCTAGTCCAGGCCTACCACAAGGCAAGGTGGCACCTGGCACGTAGCCCTGCGGAAGTGATCTAGCGTGGATAGTCATGTGGGTGGGGCCTGTCAAGGGATTTGTGCCTATGTAGAACACCCAAGCACTTGGATTAGATTGTCCCCCTGTGAGGCTGTTTGTCAAAAAGGTGGCCCCGTGTGAGCCAGGCATAGTGTCCTAGCCAGGAACTTCCTGCCAGCACTTATCTTGACTTCTGACTCCCAGAGCACCCTGTATATAATAATCCCTTTGAGTCTGCAGACACTTACACAATGCCTACAAGGGAATATAAGAGATGGGGTAACTCCTACAACCCTGAATGTCCCTCAGCCAAATTCACCTGCGTAACACAGCCACTACTCCCCATCCATGAGAGTCCTCTAGCCCATAGCTAGGCTGTGGCCAGCCAGCCCCGTCCAGTGGTGGCACAGAGAAGCTCCCACTACTGAACTACACTTCCAGCAAGCTCATCAGTCAGAGGGCTCGCACTGTCCTGGGGACAGTAGCAGCAGTGTTTCAGGGAAGGGGTGGGCATCTATTATCTCCCTTTCCTCTCCAACTAAAGGAGGAACTTAGCAGAGAACTCACATATTTTCATTCTTTAGTTGACTATTCAATCTCCCCAAGTCCTGAACCTTAAAGCCATTCAAGTGACCAGACCAGTGCAAATGGCAACTCCAGAGCGACAGAGCTGACAACGGCCCCACACACCTGTCACCCCGCTGCATGCCCATAGGAACACAGTAGTTCAGCTCCAACCGAGCGATGTTGCCAAGCCGGAGGACAATGCCAGCTCCATAGGACCAGCGGATGCATTCAGCCAGCTTCCGGATGTGGGCTTTGGGGCCCTCACCTGAAACAGCAGAGGTGGTGTTGAAGACGTGTGGCTCCCTCCCTGGCAGGGCCCTTTAGAGCTGGGCCCAGCTAGTGGAGATAGGTAAAGGATTGGGTATCTGCTTCCCACTGTCCCAGAGCCAGCCGAGTGTCTGGCTATCCTGTCCCCTCTACCTTCTAAAGCTCTCTCAGTGAGTAGCTGGGAGGCCTGGGGCTCCCAAACTGTTAAGCTGGAGCAGTGTCCCATGAGCACCTCTGAGAGAGCCCTGCTGAGCTCTAGGCCCTAATGGCATCCGGAAGCACTTGAAGCTTGTTTGTAGAGTAAGAAACAGACTCCCCCTTACATGATGGCATCCTCAAGGAAGGCACCACCCCACACCAGAAAAACTTGTAGTCAGGGTAGACTCACCATAGTTGAGGTTGCACAAGTTGCCCGCATTGAGGAAAAAGTGGGTTCTGAAAAGCTCTCCAAAGCCACCCTGGCCTGGCCGGAAGGGCAGTGGGGTGTAGAGGTGCAGGCCTCCGGCCCAGTATGCCTCCCCTCCCAGGTAGTCTCCTAAGGAGGGAGAACAGACTGCTGACTCGGTGCAGTGGGCTCATGCTTTCTGTACTGCTCTGCATGCTGTTCTACATGCCAGGCAAGCCCAGCCTCCCTCCTTTTCAGTCCTTCCACACTCACAGCTGAGGAGCCACGGCACTTAAAGAACAAGGTGCCATGCCCCCTGTCTGCAGTGCCTGAAGTGTCCCTCCTCCTTAAGTGGCCATACTGAGCCTCCCTGTCTTTCACCATCACTATTCTCTTTATCTGGCATGTTGGGGCAGTGTCCGAGTCCAGCCTGTTGGGGATGTCACAGCCCAGGTTTCTGTCCAAACCCCCCCCCCGCCCCCCAGTTTCAATGTTAGAAGGCCAGGCCTGGAGAAAAGTTTCTTTTTAGGGTCAGTCATTGACTCAAGTTACCAGGAGAGGAAATCTGCTGGGCAAGTGTTTGGACTCTGTGGGCCTGGAGCCTATGCCGTGGTAAGCTCTCCCCATCTGCCTGCCTTGCCCTTGCCCTCCATTTCTCTTGCCACTGTCACAGCTCTTTTAAGCTACACATGTCCCTTATTTCTGGGGCTCTTGCTACTGTGGCAGGAAAGCTTCAATTCTCTTAATTCACCAGCACGGAGGGGATGTAAGAACACAGAGAAGCAGGGGTGTGTGAGGGATTTTAGTGCAGTGTGTTCAGTTGTGGGGGCACTGCCTGTGAGACCTTGTGGAACCCAGAGAATGCCAGCTGACCAGCACTCCAGTGTATTCCAAATACATGGAGTTGTCTGTCATGTGTCTTTTTGAAAATGTGTATGAGGGCTGGAGAGGTGGTTCAGCTATTAAAGGCTAGGTTCACCAACAACAACAAAAATGCATATGAGAGCCAAGTGTGGTGGTGCACATCTTTAATCCCAGTGTTTTTATAATAGCCTGATGGGTCAGGGGAGTGAAGGAGCCATTCAGACGTTGAAGAAAGCCCTTCACCACAGGTTCAAGCCTTACTCTATGTGGGCCCAAGGTCCAAGCTCGGACACGCAGTCCCTGAGGGAGATGAGACACACTGAGACACACACACACTGAGACACACACACACACACCCCTCTGTCAGCATGTATGTCTCTGTGCACCATAGACGTGCAGTGACTGTAGACACCAGAGGAGGGCATCAGATCCCCAGAACTGGAGTTACAGATGTCTGTGATCCGCCAAGTGTATACTAGAAACCCAGGTCTTCTGGGAAAATTCAGTGCTCTTTAATTGCTGGGACATCTCTCCAGCCCTCATGCGTCATTTTAGGTCTCAAACAAAACAGGGCCAAATTTAATCTACCTCTACAACGCCCAGAAGTAACTGAGTGTCAGTTACTGTGGCTCCTTCATTTCATAATTTTTTGTGTTTTTAACTCACTGAGTGATTGGAAACAAATGTGCATGCATATAAAAGCTAATGTTTTCAGGACAGCTTCTGAACTTGGAATTACAGCATCAGTGGACAGAGCTATGGTCAGTTTAAAACAACAAGAAAACAAACAAACAGAAACAAATTTCAAGGAAATCACCTTGTTCACACTCACAGATCTACATTGCTTCCATGCAGTCTGTGGGAGCAAAGGCATGGGAGACAGGCCTGCTAAGTCTTCAGAAAAGGGGGCTGTGCCCTAGGGCACAGGGCTACTTGGACTGCTATTTTTGAGCAAAGGTGACTTCCAGAGAACAGAACTGACATGGCTGCTGGAAACGCTCTTATCCTTACACTCAACACACACTGAAGCCACAGGAAGTCTTGAGGCTCGCACTGTTGCAAACTGAGATTTCCACTGCCTCAGTCCCCTCACAAATGACAGCCTGCATAGAGAAGGAAACAGCTGCATGTCTAAGTCTAAGCTCACTGACCTTCACTCTGAGGTCCGATGCTGTGCATGCTAAATCCTCGGACGCTTGTGGGACCTCCCAGGTAAAACCTGCAGCAAAGTGACAAGTGTCAGGTCATTAAGTGAAGATCCACAGGGCCCGCAGCAAGTGATCCAGCAGCAGAGTCACAGTTGGTTCCAGGTAATGACACTGTCTCCACACAGTAGAACATTAGGAGAGGGTGGGAAAGATATAAGTGAGTATGTGACACCTATCAAAATCTATCCAACACTGGCTCATGTTGTGGAGATGAGCAATGAGACACAACAAAGACACATGGAGGAAGTTGAGCAAGGAGGAGGAGGACCATCCCTTATAGAAGGGCAGGCAGCTGTCTAAAAGACCCGCCATGAAGTTCCCTCCTCAACCAGACATGCTATGTGGCAGACACCCCCAGCCACATTAGGTTGAGAAGGCAGGGTCCATGTCACACAATGGTGCAGCACACCACAAGAGAGCCCAGATTATACCAGAAGGAAACAGACCACATAGAGCATTACTTTGGTTTTCTACAATGAGTTGTACTAGGTTCTAACTGCTGAGGATAGAACCCAGGGCCTCCCTGAAGGTTAGTCAAGTTCCTCATTGACACAATGTCTTACAATGCTTTTTAAATTATTCTAATTTTTAAGGTATTTCTATCTCTGTCGATCCATCCATACAGATCCACCTACATCTATCTATACATATATATTTTATATTTTAGAGAAGGACTATCTATCCCTGGCTGGCCTCAAACTCAAGAGATGCACTTGCCTCTGCTCTCCCAAGTACCGGGATGAAAAGCACACAACACAACACAAACAAACAGCATAAAAACAAAACAAACAAACAAACAAAAAAACAAGCAACAAGCTAGGCTGTGGTGGCAGTCAGACAGTGCTGGCACACACCTTTAGTCCCAGAACTCGGGAGACAGAGGCAGGGAGATCTCTGTGAGTTCAAGGCCAGCCTAGTCTACAACAGCTAACTCCAGGACAGTTAGGGCTACACAGAAAAACCCTGTCTCAGAAAAAAACAAAAACAAAAACAAACCAGAAAAGCACACAACACTACACCCAGCTATGTGGTGAACTGTGTACAAAGTTGTTCCACATCCTGGGAAGAGTGGTCCAAGAAGCTGAGACAGTGCATAGGAAGCAGGGCTCTAGTTTTCCTGCCCCACTCACAGAAATCTCTCTGATATGTCCATAGGAACTCAGGGAGCTCAGAGGTCCACATACACTTTTATTGTCTTTCCTGAATAGTCTACTGACATAATAATGCAGGCAAATGGCAGGCTCTGTGCTTGAGTGCTTCTTAAAGATTTCTTTATTTATTTATTTATTTTTAATGTGTAAGAGTGTTTTTTGCTTGCATGTCTGTCTTGTACCACACACAAGATTGATGCCACAGGAGACCAGAAGAGGGCGTGTGATTCTCTGGAACTGGAGTTATACACACTATAATCTCCTATGTGGGTGCTAAATAGATCCCTGGAGCCCACAAGAACAGTTAGATGCATAAGAAGCAACTGTACTCCCAGCACTCCAATAGTGAGATGGGAGATGGGCAGAGTCACCTGGAGGGTTGGGCCAGCTAGACAGCATAGTAGCAAAATCAAGAGACCCCAACTAAAAACAACCGGGAAAGTGAGAACCAACCCTTGAAGGTTGTCTTCTGGCCTCCACACATGCCCCACGACATAGCTGAACCTGCACACACACCCACATAAAATGTTACTTATGAAGACTTTTTCATGACTCAGTGAACAATCACTCTGTGATCTCCTGAACAAATGATAACACAAGCTAATATATACAATACAGTGTCTTCATAGCTCACTCTGCACACACACAAACACTCCTAATCTCCTAACTGACAGCCAGCCCAGGGTCAGGCTGGCTTATCCTCTGGGAGGACTGAGCACCCTGCTTCCTTTCTCTTCTTTCCTTTTTTTTTTTTTTTTGGTTTTGGTTTTTTGAGACAGGGTTTCTATGTGTAGCCTTGGCTGTCCTGGAACTCACTCTGTAGACCAGGCTGGCCTCAAACTCACAGAGATCCACCTGCCTCAGCTTCCTGAGTGCTGGGATTAAGGCATGCACTACCACAGCTGGCTGAAAAAAAATGTAATGCAATAAAGCGTCCCAATAAAAAGCAAGCAGTACTAAGTACAAGTACTGGTACTTCAAAAAATCTGAATCCACATGCAAACCAAGAGCAATCTGAATATTACTCTCATCTGTAAGAAGAGATAATCTGAAGTCCAGAGGAAGGTGGGGAGTCTGTGCCGGCACTGACCTGTCAGCAATACTGGATGGCTTGTCACCGATGGGCACCAACATTCCACCCCAGAGAGATGTGGAGAATACCTGTATGAAGACAAACAGTGTTTCTTTCTGTCCCCATGAGCACCAGCAGGAAGCTGGCTCTACTCTGAATGCCCTTGGCATGCACAGCAGAACAGAGCAACAGCAGAGACACAGGGAAACAGGGGCTGCAAAGTTGAAGAACTCAGTCAGAGGCAAATTTAAATTTCAACAGAGTCACACAGAATTCTGTGCAGCAAGGCTTAGCTTGTGATCCAGCCCGTACAGGACTCTCTTGCACAAGAAGTCACACCCATGGAATAACATGATAGAGGAGGGTAACCAGGACCCTAGATATGAGACCCTGCATTTGTTCAGACCCCAAAATGTGAGGAGGCTGAGGTATGCAGCTCCTCAGGCTGAAGGTCTACACAGGCTATGATGCTCCTGTAATCATGTAGTATAAAGACACGTGTGTAGCTCTCCCTCAGGGGCAGTACCATCCAGTAAGGGGACTCAGTGGCACACTCTTTAAAATCATGTAGGTCATCCCCAGTCCTACTGAGTAACACTGCTGAGCTGGAGGCCTTCTCACTCAGCAGCCCCAGGCTCTCATGGCGTTGGACTGGCCAGAGCCTCTGCTCATCTTGGGTCCTGTCCCTGCCAACTCCACACTGCTCAGATGGTCTTTTTCTAGATGCTTCAGTGGGAAGGACTAGAAATATAGAGTGGAAGAGTGGGCAGAGCCACACAGCACCCACATGGCTTAATAGGACGAAATCTCCCAACTTCACTCACGTGCCCATCTGTTGGTATGGCATTCTGGAAGCCACAAGCTACACTACACTTGGCTAAAATCATCTTTGCGGTAGACTTTGGAAGACTAAGGGAAGGGTTCCAGTCTGATGAAGGCTGGACAGGCTGAGCTACTTATTCAGGTTTCCACACCGGGGACATTTTCAACTTAAAGTAGGTTTGCTGGGAAATGACGAAATTAGGAAGTCAAGAAGCACCCACACTCTACTCTGACATTTCCAACTAGTGGAAGCCACACAGTGACGACAATGCTGGCTGCGTGGGGCTCAGGCTCTGACCTGTTCATGGAGATGGTGCTTCAACTCCTGGTCCTTCTCTGGGCTGAGGCCTGCCTCTGCTGCCTGGAGATCTCCAGGGCCTCAGCAGACTCTCAGACCTGCCCAGCCCACATGTACACACCACTACCTGTGGCCTGGAAGTCAGCTCACTGCACTACTAAGAAGAGCAGACCTCTCTTTACTTACTTTTTCTAGTAAGGCTCTGACTCAGATGTCCATACTCCACATTCCCACCAGCAGACAAGGCCCCAGTTCCTTCCTGTCAAAGCCAAACATCCTGGGCCTTCTACCCTCCTCCTGTCTACCTATCTGTCCACCTACTCATCCTTCTACCATCCACCTATCTGTCTATACACTGTCTTACCCACCCATTTGTGTGCCCACCTATCCATCCACCCACCCACCCACCCATGCACTTATCCTATCCACCTGTCCACTCTCCTACCAATTACCACCTGTAAATGCCCCAAAAGAGCCATTCTGCTGTTTCTGTTCTCTGTTCTCTCCTCAAGTCTCCTAAAATAAGCATTCTATTTGAAGTGGTCTCAGGTTCAGAGGCACGGCCAAGGTCCCAGAGCTCTTCCTCAGCCAGTCTCACCACACAGCTGAGGGACCACCCTGATCTTTACAACTTGCTGAACTTTGACCTCTCCACTGATGGCCCCTCCTCCTCTAGGAGTCATTGTCCCTATCCTGCCTTCTACTTCCTGTTTCCCCCAATTCTGTCTATCTCAACCACCAATATTTCCTGCTCTCTTTAGGTTCTACCCTCATGTTCCCACCTCTTGATACACACACCCTAGGTGTCTGGCAGCCAGGATGCAGGTGTGTGGTAGGGGAGTGGATGGGCGGATAGGATGAGTTGGTGGGCACACAAACAGGTGGGTTAGAGAACATATAGCTAGGTGAGTGGAAGAAAGATGAGTAGATGGGTGGGTAGGTTGTAAATGATAGGCAAATGGATCAAGATGGTGCTTCTATAAAATAAGAACAGTGGAGCCCTCTACCTCTCAACACCTAGGCAAGAAGGTAAGAGAAGGTGGCTGGAAACATGCCTGTGCCAAACTCCTAAAAGCTTGTAACAGGAGGTCGTGTGGACAGGTGACAAAAGGACATTACAGCAACAGACGAAGGACAAGTGCCTGTGAAGGAAGAGCCTCGTCCCTGAGAAAGTGTCCTGTGAAGCCAGCGTGGGCAAAGGAGTGCAGTGATGAAAATCAAGGCACTCCAGGCACCACTCCAGAGCATAACCTCACAAGAAAGCAGAGGCAAGGTGTGCAGCTGGGGGAGCTCAGCTGGGGGATGGGAGGAAAGGGGTACAGGGAACACAGAGCTCCACACCGCAGGCACAGGCAGCAGAGTCTGAGCAGTGCCAGGCAGAGAGGAAAGGCATGATAGGAGGTCTGGGATGGCTATGAGACTGAGGACCAGTGCAGCCTGGCAGGGCACACACATGATGACGCTAAGTCCTGTGGGTTAAAGCATCACAGCACTGGGCACTCAGGACCCCAAGGTGAAGGCTGACTCCACAGGCACAGCACAGGCTGGAGACTCACCGAATCCAACATGAGTGGCTTATTCAGCTGAAGCTCAAAGTCTTCCTTGATAAAGCTCACATCCCCTCCAGTGTAGCCCGCCAGCTCCTAAGAAAGAAGCCACAGGGCACAGAGTCAGAGGGGCTACTAAGCACTCACTGTCTTTGCATTGACAGTTTTGCTGTTTGTACCTTCCAGAATGCCCTGCTTGCTCAGCACCTGGAATGAGTGAGCCGCTTTCATGGCAGGGACATTTTACACACAAACCTCACCATTCATTGCTCCTCTGAAAATGAAGACTGGACACCCCAAGGTCCTGCCTGCACCATGAGCAGCAGGATGTAGTGGGCTGGGTCACCACAGCCCACAGTGTGTCCCCCAGTTCCCCTGTACCTTCAGGGAAGCTGACCATTCACCACTACTCCCTACGGGCACCAGCCCTGGCACTGGGCGTGACAGTCCAGTGCACACTTCCTTGGCTCCCCAAGCACAGGAGAACCAAGTGAGAACACTACCTGGTTGACTTTGAGCAAGGCCCCTCTTCTTGGCAAGATAGATGAATTCCGAGAGTCGATGACCATGGCATGCTGAAAGAAATGAATGGAGCCACTTTCACTTCAAGCAGCTCCAAGGACAATAAAACTTGCTGTGCACTGAGGGCTGGGGCTGTGCTGAGGATGCCCATGGCACTTTCTCTGTCCCTGATTTTCCAGGGTGACACAAAATTCTAAGATTGCGAACCCAGACACCAGAGAATTTCCCACTGACACCTACCAACCTAGTTCTCTCAGAGAGCCCAACACCCACTCTAAGTCAGCTCACTGCATTTCTTTTAATTTCTTAAACACGTTTATGTTTCCACTGATGTTACAAAAACTAGTAAGAGGCAATGAAACTGTAGGCCACTGTCCCAACCACCCAATCTCAGTGATACCTCAGCCCCATACCAGCAGAGACTAGTCAATGGGCCACAGGGTTGTCAACACATTTCTCCACCTGGAGAGCAAGTCCTACCGAGAGAGATGACTTCAGTGAGTGTCCACTTTCCTTCCTCACAGCAAATGATGCAGTCCTTGAGAGGCAGCCCAGTTCCCGCCACACACCCTCCCACTTGACGGTGTGACTGGTCTTCCAGATCGGAAACTGTAAGGGCACAGAAGGAAGCCTTGTTCTGCACTGTTCACACTGGAACAAACTGTTGGAAAGCATCCTTTGAAATAAGGTATCACTGACTAGCACACTTGGCAATTTCTTTTCTCAGCACCAGGGATGGGATGGATCAGGCCTTTTGGCACTTGATCATCCTCCAGCCCCAGCCCCAAGATAAATTGCTTGAAATGAAAGGAAATAGGGGAGGAGGAGGAACAGAAGAGGACACAGCAAGGATGATGGGGAAGGCTGCAAACTGAATCAGAGCGGTGCTACTCTGAGCTGCAGGTGAAGGAACAGGGCCATACCCAAAAGCTAGGTAACTCTGTCAACAGCAAGTGCCAGTCTCATCACAGTAAAACACACAGACCATGTGACATACCCACTCAGCCCACTTGATTGGCTGAAGGCAGACCTAGTAACCTGTCACCTGGATGCTATCAGTCCCAGAAGAACAAGGAGACTAAGCCATATGGGGCCAAGGGCTTTCTTCCCACAGCCAGAGGGTACAAGCAAAGCCAGGTTCAGGGAGCCTGCTTCTCAGCAGGTCTGCCCCACAGCCTGCCCCAGACTCTACCTCAGAATAGCCCCATTCTCTCTAAATGTTATGTCAGGGAGCTTTGGGAAGTAGCTGTGACTTCACACACAAGAACATCAGGTGCCAAGCTTCCCACAGAGCATCCCAGAAGCTGCATGCCTAGAGGAAAACACAAGGCCACTGAGGTAAGGAGGCACCAACTGAAGCCCGGTACACAAACTTGGTGTGTAAGAGTGTGGACCAAAACTGCCCACCTCAGCACACAGGGGCACTGCGCAAGCCTGAGGAGCCCAGTGAGACCCTGGCAGCAGGGGCAGTGGCAGCCGGGTCCCAAAACTGTCTACCCCAGATGCCTGCTAGAAGTGAAGCTTCCAAGAAAACTCTTCTGTCCTAGAACACAGGGCTGGTTTTAGTGAGCAAGGCACTTACTCAAGGAGACTCGCTGCTGTATCCACAATAACTATGAGGAGTCACAAAAGCACACAGTGCACCCACAGTGCCCAGTTACACTCAGGGTAGCCTGAGACACAGCCAGCACTGCCAGGCCTTGTCCTTCAACCTGTGACATCCCAACACGATCCTACCTGCACTCCAGAGCTCTTTGTGTCTATTGTTCCGTGTGAAAATTAACCCTAACTCTTTCAGGGCGTGCTCTTTAAAAAGCTTAGGGAAGAAAACTAAAAGGGGGTGGCAAAGAGAAAGATGGAAGAAAGTACTGGGTGCTATGGTCAGTCAGGAGCATAGATGTTACGTGACCAGAGTGGACACTGGCTAGCTCTTTCCCTTGGTTCCCTGCATTAGCTAGTGGGGAGGCATCTAGACAGGAGAAGGCCACCAAGGAGTGAAAAGTCCACTAACCCACCCATTTCCCTGTCTAGTCAGTGAGCTCACTGTCTCCACACTGCACACAGGGCCTGGTATACTCACACTATACTCGGCAGACACTCCTCTGTCGGTCTCCCGGAGTGAGCTCCATGGGAACTGCCCAGTAACTTTATATAAGTTTACAGAGAAACTAGAAGGCAATGGGACAGAGCTTTAATAGCAGGTCTGTGCACAGGGCTTGGGTTTGCACATAAATAACAACAGGCCCAATTAGACTACAGCAGGCTCATCCTCGGGGAAGCAAGTGCTGACAGCCAGGTATCATAAGACACTCAAGCCATCTACTTTAACTTTTAAAACAGATCACTGAGCTCAAGGAACTGCTTGGTTTCCTACTTTCTCTCGAAGTTTCCAGGCTGTGGTTTGAAGAATGACAGGCCGTAGGAAGTTTCTTTGGTTCCATAAGAAAACTGAAAAGTCACTTTTTCTGCACGTCCTAGGAGATTGGGGAGCTTGAGGCCGAGTACCTAAGGGAGGAGAAAGGATGAAGCTGACACTGATCAGTGTAAACAAGGCTCAAGCACACCCAGCCTTTGCTTCTTACAAGGCGCCCTTCCCAAGCACATAGCATCCCACACAGGCCACACTGACCACCTGGGAAACTGGAGGGCAGAAGTCTTCTATCTCAAACCCAAACCTCCTTCACTGAAGCATAAAGGAATTGAAACAAGACATTAATGTGCTCATCTGTCCTAGTAATAGGGTTAGTATCGCTACAAACAACCTCAACTTCATGCTGATCAGGTCCAGGAAGGCTAAAGGGAAATTGTAGATAATACTCAAGTCCATAAGTCAGCAGGTCTCACAGCAATGCCTGTTTTTTTTTATTCCAAAAGGCACATCTCAAACGCTTACACTCAAAAGAACTCTAAACAACGATGAAAGTCATGCCCTACCATACTGCCTTCATTGTTTCCAACCATGGTGTTGTAACTGCCCGTCAGCCTCCTTAGTTCTGTCACTTCAAAAGTGACATCTAATCCATTTGGCAGTGCATCATCACCTAAAGAAGTAAATATTTAAAGGGGTCAGCATGGCTTGGTGAGTAAAGGCACTTACTTACCACCCTGCCAACCTGGGTTTGGTTTCAGGACCACATGATGAAGGAAAAGAGCTGACTCCTATAAATTGTCCTCTGACTGCCACATATGCTCACACACATACATGTATGTGCACACATACATACACACATACAAACCAAAACACCTCTACACCAACACTGAACCCTGCTCTCTGTTCTGGATACAGCCCCAGCTGGGAATGTGCCCACCCTAGGGAGGCCTTTGAAAATGTTGAGTCCCAGCCAGGCTGTGAGGCCACACACCTTTAATCCCAGCACTTGGGAGGCAGAAGCAGATGGATTTCAATGAGTTCAAGGCCAGCCTGGTCTACAGAGTGAGTTCCAGAACAGACAGGACTACACAGAGAAACCTTGTCTCAAAATAAAAAAAAAAAAAAGAAAATTGAGTCCCATTCAACCAACAACAAAGCATGGGATTCATATGACAGTAAAGATTTTAGTAACCTCTGGACTGGAGGTTTCTACTTCACAACCCACCAAGGCATAGGGTACTCTGCAGAATGAGGTCAAACCCTGAAGGGCTGGGATCTCAGAGGAGGAGGAGGCGGCTCTTGCCTTCCACACAGGGCAATCGCTGGGTGTTTCTGCTAGACACCTGACCAGCCATCAGGAATGGAGATGTCCACATGGTCTCCATAGGCTGGGGAAGGAGGGATAGGGTGGAATTTTGGCACTGTTCTGGTTTTTATTTTTATTTATTTACATTTTACTGTTGAGACAGGGTCAATGCAGTCCTAGTTGGCCTAGCATTTACCAAGTAGACCAACCTGGCCTTGAACTCACAGAGAACCACCAATCTCTGCCTTCTGAGCACTGGGACTGAAGGTGTATGCCAACACACCAAACCCTCTATTATTTCTCTCTCTCAGAAGATTTCACTTTTCAGGGTGCTTTTGTTGCGAGACAGAACAAAAGCAGAGTTCCCATCAACCCTTGCCACGTTGACACATGCCCCACTATTAACACTTCACATTCACAAGGCTCACTTGTCACAACTGTCAAGCCCACAATTCACAGCAAGGTCAGTGACATATAGTGTGACTTGCGCATAATAACAGGTTTATAATGCCCTAAGCCAGCCTTTGCTGGGTAATTCTATCATGCAGCCAGGGTAAAGAGCTGAAGTTACAGCCAGAGAGGACAGCTGATCAGTGCAAGGCCATGTTCATCAGGGACTGGAGAGAGTTGAAGCCTCATGCCAACAAATGGGCACTGAACTGACCCTGGGAAGGTGGGACAGGCCTTTATTGGGCCAGAGACAAGTTACCTAAAAGGCTCAAAACCTCCATTTCATAAGTGAAATGTATCTGAACCCTCACCAGTATCCCCAGGTGCTCCCATCTCCCAACTGTGGGTCTGAGCTTTACCACAGATTAGATCCCTGGCCCCACTCACTCATCTGCTGTGATGAAACCCAAAGGTGTCTCTTTAGAGGCACTTAACTGCCTAACAAACCTTTGGGTGCATTCTGCATCCAATCACATGGCTGTTCTGTGACCCTGGAGCTACATGGTGGCATCAGAAAGATGCTCTCCCATGGTACCTACCATGACATGTGTCGATCAAAACATCCACTTGCCTAAAAATTCCTAGGCGAAGCAGTTTTTCACGGGCTTCATGTGATCTCCGCATTACCTGGGACAGGGACAGACAACAGAGAATGGGCTCTCCTAAGATATAGGAACACTGCGAGCATATGCACTGAGAGGTGCAGGAGCAAGAAATGTCTGAAATTCCATACAGAACAGTGTAGTGGGCAGGAGAACAGTTGGGGCTCAGCAGAGGGGAACAAGCTTGGGGTTCCTTGAACATTGAGCAGAACCAGAACATGTGGAAGCAACACCCTGGGGATGGACACGGGGAAAAGCTGACAGACAACGGAGCTGTAATGAACAGAACTGAGAAGGAAATCAGCCAGGAGAGTGAGTACCAGGCACAGAAATCAGCCAGCAGAGTGAGTACCAGGCACAGAAATCAGCCAGCAGAGTGAGTACCAGGCACAGAAATCAGCCAGCAGAGTGAGTACCAGGCACAGAAATCAGCCAGCAGAGTGAGTACCAGGCACAGAAATCAGCCAGCAGAGTGAGTACCAGGCACAGAAATCAGCCAGCAGAGTGAGTACCAGGCACAGAAATCAGCCAGCAGAGTGAGTACCAGGCACAGAAATCAGCCAGCAGAGTGAGTACCAGGCACAGAAATCAGCCAGCAGAGTGAGTACCAGGCACAGAAATCAGCCAGCAGAGTGAGTACCAGGCACAGAAATCAGCCAGCAGAGTGAGTACCAGGCACAGAAATCAGCCAGCAGAGTGAGTACCAGGCACAGAAATCAGCCAGCAGAGTGAGTACTAGACACAAAAAGGCCAAGGATAAGAGGGAAAAATGATAACCAATAAGAAAAACATTCAACACTGGTGATAAGGTGACAAAAGAGCTCCTGTGAATGAACAAAGGCTGAGAACCATAGGAAAACAGGTGCTCCCTAGTGAGAACCCAAGCACATATCTGTAATCCCAGCACTCAGAGGCTAAGGTTGCAAGAGCTAAAGATGGAGGCCAGCCCAAGTTACATAGTGAGATGTTATCTAAACAAACAAACAAACAAAAAGGAAAACAAAACAGAGAGATATAAACAGCAAAATTTTAAAAAAGAAGTATCTGGGGGCTGTTGAGATGGCTCAGTGAGTTAGTGTTTGCTACAAAACCCTAGTTTGATTCCAGGGATGTATGGATGTATGGATGTATGGATGTATGGATGTATGGATGTATGGACGGAAATAAATAAATAAACAAATAAACAAATAAATAAATAAATCAAGAAATCAAGATAATGAAATAGCACTGTGTCTACTGGATAAGACCTTAGAGTGTGACCCTGAAGGGGTATGGAATGGTGACTCTCCTTGAAGACCAATATGCTGACCCTTGAAGTGACAGAGCCATGTGCCCTTTGACCTAGTAACCCTACTTGTCCTGTGCATGCTATGACACAACAGTAAGATGCTGAATGCACACCCATCATGAGAGCCAAGCATTCAGTTTAGTTAATGTCCACCAACAGAGACACAGCAATGATAAAAGTGTTTGCAGTGAGGCTTCCCAGACACATAGAAAGGACTATCCTCACAATGGCAAAAAAAGTTAGTGCTCCCTGCCACCTGGGTTCATCCTAGTGAAGGACACACTTGGAAGGACATGGTGGAACCTGACCTGGCCTCTGAGAATTGTCAAGCAGTGGCAAGGTGGTGTGTACAATCACACCAATATGCTCTCCACCTGTGACATTAACTCTCTATGTAACTGTCTTTAAAACACAAACTTTTGGTTGTTGTTTTGCTGACACTGCTCATGGTTAGCAAGAGAAGGCAGAGAGGAGCTAGTCAACCTGGCCATAAGGATACCACTGATGACCTCTGTGAGGCATGTCAGTGTTGTCCAAGAGCAGGACAGAAGGAAGCCACAAGCAACTTCCTACTATAGCACTGGAAAGAGTCTGTGAAACAGACAAGGGCCTGAGTGGTATGCAGTGGTTATTCCCAGAGGATCCCAGGGCCTGAGTGATGTGCAGTGGGTATCCCTGAGGATCCTAAGTGCCTTAGTGGTATGCAGTGGGTATCCCTGAGGATCCTAAGTGCCTTAGTGGTATGCAGTGGGTATCCTAGGAGGATCCTAAGTGCCTTAGTGGTATGCAGTGGGTATCCTAGGAGGATCCCAAGGGTCTGAGTGATGTGCAGTGGGTATCCTGGAGGATCTCAAGGGCCAAAGTGATATGCAGTGGGTATCCTGGAGGATCCCAAGGGCCAAAGTAATGTGCAGTGGGTATCCCAAGAGGACCCCAGGGCACTCAGCAGGACCTGGGAACAGCTCTGATGCTGAGGGTCAGGAAGTGTACAGGGCAGATGGAGCAGATAGGACAGACTCATTCTTCCTCAGGATGAACAGAGGTACAAAAGCAGAAGCTTATGAGAGCTGTGGGAGGTGCTCTGCAGGCTTGGGTCCCTCTGTGATAAGAGGCTGGGGCCAGAGCTGGGGGTAGTTTCAGACTTTTCAGAAGTTTCAGGCAGAGTGCCACACAGAACAAACTTACCTCAATGAGGTTTTTAGCCTTAAAAACATCTCCAATTTCACATATGATGATGTCATCCTTAGTCCGCCCAAGTCCATCAAAATGAACATGCTGCACCACCACCTAAATGTGAAAAGAGGGCAGAGGTCACCACCCTCAGCACAGAAGTGAAGCCAGAGGCAGGGTCTAAGACAAAGGGCAAGGTCTTTTAAAGTGTAATAACCTGGATTTCTTACTCCCAATTTCATTTTTTTCTTAATTTCATTTTTTTTTTTCCTGAGACAGGGTTTCTCTGTGTAACTTTGGAGCAGGTCCTAGAACTCCCTCTGTAGACCAGGCTGGCCTAGAACTCACTGAGATCCACCTGCCTCTGCCTCCCAAATGCTGGGATTAAAGGCATGCACCACAACCACTCAGCTCTTCTTTTTTAATTTTATGTTATGCGTGTTTGCTTACATGTATGTCTGCACAGCATCTGAGTGGCTGGTGCCTGTATAAGACAGAAGGCAGCATCAGACTGCCTGGAACTGGAGTTATAGATGGTTATAACCTGCCATTTAAGTGCTGGGAATTGAACCCAAGTCTTCTGGAAGTGCAACGCTCTTGACCTCTAAGCTATTTTTATTTTATTTTAAGATCTAGTCTTTGCCAGGTCTGTACCACGAATGAGTTCTGGCCTCTCTAGCCAGAGAACACAAGACCTTGCACACTTATAAGCAGAGAGACCCAACCCTCTTACATGGCCACACCCAGCCTCTGATGTAGGATGGAGATCCTTCAGCCATGTCACAAAGCAGGTAAAGAATGATCCTTGAGGGCTGGAGAGATGGCTTAGTGGTCAAGAGCATTGGCTGCTCTCTCAGAGGACCTGGGTTCAGTTCCCAGGAGCCACCTGGCAGCTCACAACTCCCTGTAACTCCAAGATTTAACATCTTCACACAAATATACATGTAGGCAAAATGCCAATGCCCATACAATAAAAATAAACAAATTGGAGCCAGGCAGTGGTGGCACACACCTTTAATCCCAGCACTCTCCAGGCAGAGGCCAGCAGATCTATGCAAGTTCGAGGATAGCCTGGTCTACAGAGTAAATTCCAGAACAGGCTCCAATGCTATACAGAGAAACTCTATCTCAAAAAACCAATAAACAAATAACCAAACAAATAAATAAATAAATGAGAAAAAGTAAGAGTACTGACTCTTCTGGGAGAAAGGAACAGAAATATAAATTCAAGGACTGGGACTGTCTGTGGTGGAGCACCTGTCTGGAATTCAAGAGGTTGCCAGGTGTAGTGGTGAACGTCTTTAATCCCAGGACTCAGGAGGCAGAGGCAGGCAGACTTCTGTGAGTTAGAGGACAACCTGGTCTGCAGAGCTAGTTTCAAGACAGCCAGGGCTACACAGAGAAATCCTGTCTCAAAAACCAAAAACCAAAGCCCAAATAAAAAGGATGCAAGGTGTTCAAGAGGTTCTGGATTCAATCCCCAGTGCCACCAAAAATATATGCATATATATAGACTTAAGCATAATTGGAGTCTATCTTTGAAAAACTTTAAAAAAATTATTTTGTGTTTGAGTATTTACCTCATGCATTACTTTGTATTACATGTGTTCAATGCCTGTGAAGGCCAGAAGAGGCCATCAGATCTTCTAGACTCTAAAATTTAGAGCCAGAGTTACAGATGGTTTTAAGCCACCATATGGGTAATGGGAACCACTAAGCCATCTTTCCAACCTTGAAAAATGAGTTTGGTTTTAGTTTTTTCAGTAAAAAGAAATCGTGTTTGCCTAAACCAGCCATACCAACTGTCAACCAGGAAAACTTGAAAAACAAGTCTCTCTACTTGAAACAGGTAACAGGTAACAGAGTTCCTTTCCTTCTCCATAGGGGCTTACCAAGAAAACATTACAAAAACAATCACATCAAAATATCCCACAGAATACTCACATCTTTGTTTTCCAGAATTTCCTGTTTCGCCTCAGGTTCAACTTCCACAAACTCAGCTTCTTCTCCCAAAGCTCCGAAGTCAGGCCCACTCGACGGAAGAGGCTCCAGACTCTGCAAGGGATGAAGGAATCCAAGACAATGGAACTTAACAAATGAAAACAAGCCAAGCCTCTCCAACTTTTGGCTTCAGATGGTGCCACAAAATCCAGCACAACTGTTCCCTTGGGTGTGTGGGGCAGGGGTGGAAGAGGGGAGGCAGGACAGGAAACAGAAGGGAAGGGAGTATAAGCTGACATGCAGGTGCAGGTCCCAGGAGGCAGTGCTTAATAAGCATGTTCACTGGGTTAATAGTGAGTAAAGCAAAGATTAAAAAAAAATAATAATTGCTCATCAATGGGCCAGAAAGGAAGCACTTTATACAACCTGAGTTGTGTGGCACTGGGGACTGAACCTAGACCTTTACACATGCTGGCCACATGCTCTACACCACCAAGCTATATTTTTGAACCTTCTGAACTTGTTTTTTTCTTTAGTTTTCTGAGACAGGGTCTCTTCACAAAAACACTGCAGCCAAGGTTCCCTTGAAATTCCTCTTGAACCTGTCCCTGTTTCCAAGTGACAATATGAACTGTCACCACCTCAAAACACCACAAAGCAAGCTATGGTGGCACATGGCTGTAATCCTGTAGTGGCTTCTTGCCATTGAACCTGTAACAGTGGCCGCACCCTTTTGGGCGTGGCTTCAGGCAGATGGAGGCAGAAAGAGGGGAGCGTGAGGCAGCTTAGGTAGACTCTCTTGGGTCAGCCAATCAGATGATCCGATCTGATAGGAAAGGCAGAGAAGCGTTCCTGTGGTTCTTTGTTATGATCTATTTAAGTGTTCCCCAATAAACACCCATTTATCATTTATCTTGGGTCTAGTAAAATCTTTACACCCTCACCTTCATAATCTCAGCACCAGGAGGCTAAGACTAAAAAATATCACAACAGTAATTTCTTAATGCTTTCTGGGGGTGAGGGCTAGGTGAGCCTGGCTGGGACTACTGGAAAACACAATTACATATACATAGTACAATGTTTTATCCGTGTGTGCATGGAACATGTAATCAGGTGCTTTTCAGTCATCAATTGGCTCCTGTAGTGAACACCTAAGTTACTGGGACACTTAATGGCAGAGAAAGCCAGGTATGCCTGAAGTAAACTCAAGAGTGGCAATTCAGGGGACGTCAAGGACAGGCAGTATGTGGCTACTTCCTCACTGTATGCCCCTCTACAGTGCACACAAGTGCTGGCGACTGCAAAGCAAGGAGACTTTGGGAATGCCATTCCCTTCTGAAGTACTTAGCGGCCTTTTGACACAGGCTCCCTGAATAATCTGAAGATCCATCTTAAATGTCTTCTATTTTTGGAGGAGGTAAGGTACTAAGACAGGAACTCAGACCTTGAATTACTATAATTCTCCTACCTCTACCTTTTTGAATTCTGGGCCACCATGCCAGATTAAATATTGCCTCTGAGCCATTCTGTATGTGTGTGTGTTTTGTTGGCCTGGGCGCAGGGTCAGGATCAAGGTCTCACATATCCAGGGATGGCCTCAAATAGCCAAGAAGAGTCTTGAACTTCTGATCCTCCTGCTTCCAACTCCCAAGTTCCCTGACTTACAGCCACCACGCCTGCTTAATGCTAGATATTTGTGACTTCAGACAGGCTTCCTGTTTTTTGTACTCAATTCCTACTCACAGGATACTGACTAAATATAATTTTCTTTTGTTCTTTTACTTAACAAAACCACTAAGTATCAATGGTGAAGGGAAAAAAGAAAAGCATATATGTGCCTATAACTACAGCACTCATGCAGCCTGGGGTACTTACCAAGGATGACAAAGAATATATCATTTCATGTCATTATCCACCGTTTTTTTGTTGTTGTTGTTGTTGTTGTTAGTGTTTTTAAAACTAAATCACGATTAACTTCTCATAAGTATGAAAAGACTATTAGGCAAAGCAGGAATGTATACATGGACCCATTCTTAATCTAACAGTTGGGGCAGTGTTTGCATTCCATTATTCTAAAAAGTTCCAATATGGTTCCTAAAATGTCAAAGCATGGGAAAAATTCATTCAGAGACCACTAGTCCCATATCTGGAGGGAAGATGCTAAAATAGGTTGTCACTGTGATTCATACTTCTGCCAAAGCTTGGTGTCCTTCAGAACCTGTTTTCTAATAGAGATTTATTCACTACATTTTTTTGTTTGTTTTGGTTTTTGGTTTTTTTTTTTGTTTTGTTTTGTTTTGGTTTGGTTTGGTTTTGGTTTTAGGCAGGTTGTCACTATGTAGCCCTGAGTGTCCTAAAACTCATTAAGATAGGGCTGGGCTCAAACATATCTAACTGCCTCTGCTTCCTTAGTGCTGAGGTTAAGGGCATGCACCACCACATCTGGCAAATAGATCAGTAATCCCAGCTACTCAAAAGTATGAAGGATTCCAAGTTCAAGGCCAGCCTGATCTAGAGTGTGAGCTCAAGGTAGGCCCTGAGCTAGTGAAAAGCTATCTTGGAATTTTAAAATATTTGAAGAGCTCAATCTACAGATATAGTTCAGTGAGTGCTTGCCTGAAGATACCTGCAGTGCTGAGGAGGATCTTGTCTAATAGATTCCTGCAGTATTCAAGAGAGTACTGGAAAAGTAATATGAACTAAGTTCTAAAAGATCTGACTATTTTGGTAGGTAAGGCAGGGTGTGGATGTGACCCATAGGATAGGGAATAAGCCCAGGGCAATAGCACAGTTCAAAGAGTGTATCTTAAGTGCAATGGTGTGTGAAACAGCCGTGTGCGTGTGGTGTGCCCAAGTCTGGAGGCCTTAGACTAAGTGCTATTGGAAGAAAAGGGACACTACGAGAAAATGAGTCACAGGGCAAGTGATGCTGTTGACACTACGTGGTACTCTTCATTTTAGGACATTTTGAGGCTCTGTGACTCTGGAGAGCAGACTCATTCTCTGACCTTTGTGAACAATTACAAAATGAAAGTTTGTCGGTAAGTAGCCAACTACTTAATTCAGTAACACTATTATAGGCTGTTGGCTGGAACTAAGGTACTGCACTGAGCCCAGAAGACCACCATAAAAATAAATAAGTAAATAAATAAATTGAGTTGGTCATGAAGAAGTTTTGTCACTATGCAAAAACTAACTTGTCCATCAGACCTTAGGAGACATGAGGAAGAGAACAGGCAAAAACCTCAAAAATCCACTTCAAAGGCAGTAAGTGAACCAAGCATACCAACACATGCCTGTAATCCCAGTCCTCAGAGGCCGAGCCAGGGCTGCTAATGTGAGGCCATCCTGGGTTACAAAGGTAGAAACAAACAGGGAATGAGGAAATGATGTGACAGGACAAGTCTCTTCTCTTTGCTCTGCCCACTCAGGAGAAATAGAGCTCATTCTCTTCTACAGAACAAGATGCAGCCCAATTCCAGGTGGCAACTTAAAAGCTAATTCAAGAGTATCGAGGGCTCAGTAGGTACAGGAGATTGCCCCTGGGGCCTGATGACTGTTCGATTCCCCAGACTCCACATGATGGAAAGAAAACTGTAGCAAGTTGTCTTTTGACTTCCCCATGGACACACAAAAAACAAACAAAACAAATAAATAAACGCATTTTTTTTTTCTTTTAAAGCAAGAGCATTGGGCTAGAGAGATGGCTAGCATCTTGGAGAGGACCAAGTGGTTCCTGGCACCCTTGTAATGTAACTACAACTTCAGGGGCTCCATCGCCCCCTTCCGTTCTCCGTAGGCTCTGCACACAAAGTGCACAGACACACATGAGCACGCCTGCAAATAATGACTGAAAATTTAACAAGTCTGTTAAATAACTTGCTCGCGTCTTGTCTTCTGACAAACCCTTCTTCCCCGCCGCGGTCCTATAGAGACCGGTGCTGTGAGGTCACCAGGGAAATTCCGCTGAGTGACCTTGGATAAGTCACCACCGTCCTCAGGACCGCTGCAGTCGCAGGCCCAAGCGATTCCCGCACCCTTCCCGCTGCCCTTGCCCCGGGAGGTGCGCGTGTGCCCCACCCCCGGGCCGCCGCGGGGCCTCTCACCCGGGCGTGCACTGTCCCCATGGCTCCCTCTCCGGCTGCTCCCCCGCGGAGGTGCCCGCACCCAGCCTAGCTCAGACTCAGGCACAGACGCGCGGCTACAGGTCACGGAAGCTGTACGCCGATCATCGCCAAGTCGCACAGCCTAGGTTCCGCCCCCCGGGCTCAAGGGCCTCCGCTCATTGGGCCATATGAGACAGTGACCCGGATGTTGTTCTCAAGAACGCCGGGAAGCCCAGTGCTGCCGTAGAGCCTGTAGTAACGCCCGGAAAGCTGTTCGTCTCCCAGAGCTGATCCACGGGAAGGATATGGCGCTGAGCCCCTCTTGGGCACCAAAGCCTGGCCCTCATTCCCTGGTGTTTTGCATCGGTGTAGTCCTTAGAGACGAGTGTACGCTCCTGGAACAGGGCGTGGAACTTAGCTTGAGTCCAAACCATAACACGTTCGCCCGGATCTAGTAAGAAGGGTGAGTGTGGGGCTTGGGGTCGTCTCCCCAGTGGTAAAGGCACTTGCCGCCAAACCTGAGAGCTTAAATTCCCTCAGACTCCACATGGTGGAAGGAGCAGACTAACTCCTAGAAGTTGTCTGATGTCCACACGTAAAATGAAATTCAGAGTCAATAAAGATCACAGACTCCCCAGAAACATTTGTTTGCTTTTATTTTATCTTTCAATTAAAACATACTTACATCATCCCTTCCCCCGGAATTTTTTTATTTTTATTTATTTATTGACAGGTTTTCTTGTGTAGCTGTGTCCTGGATATTGCTTTGTAGACCAGGCTGGTCTTGAACTCAGAGATCCACTTTTCTCTGCCTCTGGAGTGGTGGGACTAAAGGCATTCGTCACCACTTCCCGGCCAGATTCTTTTTTTTTTTTTTTTTAATCTATTTATTTATTTTGTATACAGTGTTCTGTCTGCATGTATCTCCTGCACACCAGTAGAGATGAGATCCCATTCTAGGTGGTTGTGAGCCTCCATGTGGTTGCTGGGAATTGAACTCGGGACTCTGGAAGAACAGTCAGTGCTCTTAACCTCTGAACCATCTCTCCTGCCCCCAGATTCATATTTTTGAAAAGATGAGTGGAGCCCATTAGGTGAGAGCAGTCACATCAGACAGCTTTGAGCTTGTGTTTTGGTATCAGGAACTATTACTCTGCTGTTTCTACAGAGCAGTGTAATAGAAGCCACTCATAGCTGTGAACTGCAGTTCACTAGAGGCAGGGTGGAATTCCTTTCCTCTGACCTGCATGCAGTCAGCTCCTCACTATGGAAACCTAGCTTCCTTTTCCACACTTCTCCCTTCAAGAGACCCCTGTACTTGTTTCTATTTAAATACCACCCCTCTGGCAACCAAGCCTTCAAAGTCCACATCCTTCTTGTCCAGAAAGAGGCAAAAACTTCCAGCAGCCCAGCAGCTGCCCTGTCCCTGCCATTGCCTTCCTACCTTGGCCTATCCATCTACCTTCCCAGTACTGGGTCGGCCCAGTTCTCAGATCCTCGTGAACCTGAGCTAGGCATTACACAGGAACTCATAAGTATTTGCTGAGTTCCTGTCCTAACCCAAACCAGGGTATACAATGGCAGTGTTCATCTGCTTTCTTTCCCAAAGACGATTTCAAAACAGGACTGGGTGATGCCAGCCTGGTCTACATAGAGAGTTCCAGGACAGTCAGAGCTACAGAGAGAGACCCTGTCTCAAGCAAACAAAAAACCTGGGGACCCAGGGTCATTCTATCATTCATATACAATGTATGTAAACTCTACCACATGAGAATAAGACTACTACCACAGGTTTTGAGCCGAAGCTGAAGCAAGCTTTATTAAATACTGACCAGGACTATAGACACTGGCCAGGTCCATACACAGTATTCCCAGACTATGGTACCAGTTGGATTAATCAGAGGCTTATAAAGGCAAAACTGCTTTTGTCCAGTAGGGGACAAGCATACATCCTGACAAACTTCCTGACTACATAGCTGTCACCTGCGTACAGGTGGTCAACACATCCTGTTCAGATAAAGCAGCTAAGCTTGTTTACAGAAGTGAAAACATGTGGCTTGTTATCTTATATGGACAATAGCCCCCTAGAATTCCAGGAAGTTATCTATCCTTGGGCAAGTGGGGCTTAAAGTTTAGAGGCATTTTTGTTTTATAGATCTCTTAAGCACAGTGATTTAAATTCAAAACATAACTTTAACCCTCACATGTCTTCCCCCTGTTAGATTATTAAAATAACAGCTACAAGGTGGCCATGTGGAAATCTGAGTTTGAGGCCAGCCTTGTCTACAGAGCAAGCTCCAGGACAGGCAGGGCTGTTAAACAGAGAAACCCTGTCTCAAAACAACAAGAACAACACAAAACAGCTGTAAGCCAGGCAGTAATGGCCTACACATTTAATCACGGTGCTCAGGAGGGAGAGGCAGGTAAATCTGAGTTCTGAACCAGCCTGGGCTACAGAGTGAGCTTCAGGACAGCCAGAGCTACACAGAGAAATCCTGTCTCAACGACAAAAAACAGAAACAAAACAAAAAAGCAGCTGTAGACAGGCAGAAAGAGGGGCTTGGTTTGACCTTAGTCAGGACCATGTTTATGCATGATGAGGGAGTAATTTTGTTCCCACATTTGGATGGACAAAATGGCTACTGTGGGGAGATGGGATGCTGGGGGAGATAGGATGCAGCCCCTTATAGAGGTGGAAATTCCTAGCCACAAGGGAAGCTGGGAACTGTAATTCTTCACCCAGAAACTATCACTCCCCTACTCCCTTATTCTTAGAGCCTAGAACAGAGTCTCCCTCAGTGAATAACAACGATATCATCATTACATTGAGGTAAATAGAGAGTGACTCAATCTTGAGTACTTTGCCCATGATCCAAGTTTTTGTTCAGGCTGTCCCTCTGTTGGAGGCTCTTCCTGGCTGTATCACCTGGGAGTGCTCAGACAGTTTTCAAGGCTGTCCACACTAGCTTCACCTGTGGCCTAAGAGATTCAAACCCACCCAGCCCTTTGTCACCAGTGTTTGCTTTCCAGTTTCCCTTAGTGTGTTCTGGAGACCACACCATTGTCCTTTCCCAGTGGTTACTAAAAATGCACACTCTAGGCTCGTGTGGTGGTGTGTGTGAACGTGATGGCACGGGGAAGTCTATAGCAGGAGAATGGAGAGTTCCAGGTGAGCCTGCGCTGCATAGTTCCAGACCAGCCTGGATTATATAGCAACAACCCAGTCATTTATTCTGCAATGTGGAGGACATCTAGCATGCAGGCCTAGGGGAGAGGATACACCTAAAGAGAAAGCTGTACCATAAGCCCTTTTGACTGTAAGAAGAGAGAGGCAAAAGAGACTGAAAGTGTGTTTTAAAAATCATGTTTATTGTTTTCTTTTCACATTTATTATACATCCTTTTCCCTTAGCAGTTGTGGGTATTTTTGGTGTATCCATTCAATCCTTCTGAGGACATACCTAAATAGATACACACACACACTTTTTTTTTTTTTTTTTTAAATAAGTGAACCAGCTTTACTACATGCTTAGCAGGTCAAGACCTTGCTCCCCGATGGTAACTTTTCCACTACCGGTGTTCCTGACAGCTTAGGGCTCTGAACCAGCAGAAATTTTATTTGATATTCTCTACTGATGAGAAACTTCCAGAAATGGGCAGCTCAAAACATCTGGGTGGTGGTGGCACATGCCTTTATCCCAGCACTCGAAGTCTGTGAGTTCAATGCCAGCCTGATCTACAGTGCGAGTTCCAGGACAGGCTCCAAAGCCATAGAGAAACCCTGTCCCAAAACAAACAAACAAACAAACAACAACAACAAGAACAAAAAAGAAGCTTCTACCACTTTTTGTTTGTTTTTGCCTTTTTGAGACAGAGTCTCATTTAGCCAAGGATGACCCTGGACTTCTGATCCTCTTGCTCTACAGCTTGAGTGCTGGGATTTATGTTTGCCAGTCACACCACAGTTTATGTGATGCTGAGACTGAATTCAAGGCTTTATGCATGCTGTTCAAGCACTCTATCAATTGAATCATTCTCTCTCTCTCTCTCTCTCTCTCTCTCTCTCTCTCTCTCTCTCTCTCTCTCTCCTGGTTTGTTTTCTTTCCACGAGACAGTCTTCTGTGTAGCTGAGAAGTTTTATCTCTGGAGCCATATTCTCTCCCCCAGAGTGGTCTCCTATCCAATCAGGATCAACCCTGCTGAGATTGTGTGCACTAGGGTGTGATGATTCCTCCTGAAGTGCTGTGTGAACTGCGAGTTCAGTAGGACTCTAGGAGACTCAGACACAGGAAAATGTACCTCACCACCAGTGCTCAGATGTAACAGCAGGTCCTTATTTTGAGCTTTTCTTTGTGTTCTAATCTCATGTGTAAATTTCAGGAGACACATGTCACCCCTGCAGCTGTAGATATACGCCTAAGAAAGTAGATGCTTATCCCCATTAAGGCCAGTGGAGAAGAAGGGGACAGAGAGAGGCAGTGACGGTTGATGACAGTACAAAGATTTGGAGACAGTGGAGAAAACAAGCCAGGTTCAAGCTGAGGGTGAAGAGGCAGAAGTCCATTGTGCTTCCTAACTGTGTTGTTTTGCCCCCACATACAAGAGATTTTATTTTAAGGTTAAATCTATTCACAACTCAAATATCATACAGGTAGCTCACTATGCATTCTCTGGTGTGTTTATATAAAATTCTTTATAAACTATTTTAGTAAGAACCAATGGTGTCCTTGAGTAGTAAGTTGTCTTGTATTACCCTCGGCTGGCAGGCTCTTCTCAGGGACAGCCACACCCCATCTCATCACACTTCCCCAACAATTTTCCCTATGAGATCGATTCCTGTTTCCAAACACTGCTACCCTTGGCATCCCCAACCACTCACAGGCTGAGAGACAGTGGCACCTCCTCTCTGGGTTAGCTCTCAAGCACTAGGCTTCACCCAGACCAAACAACTTTCTAAAGGTGAAATCCTTGTCTTTGGTTTTTATAAACCACCAGTTTAGCCCAGAACCTGTGATCCTGGGGCCACAGGCATGAGGTCACCACAGTATCCAGGGGCAGCTGCAGAGACAGGAGGCTCAGCTCCTGGGCAGTAATTTCCTAGATGCCACCAAAAGTTAACAGAACCCTTCCCACTGCAAAACAGACTATAGCACCCCTGCCCACCCACCATTCACACATTTGCACCAGCTGAAGGTCAAGCTGGGCTTGGGGCGGAAGGCAGGGTAGCCTCAGCTTTGGCCCCCACTGGACCATCCACATGGATCATGTCCAAGTTCACAGGAAGCAGGGAGACCAGCAGTTTACAAGCCAGCAGCACCACACTGGGGTTTGTGTAGCAACGAGTGATGTTCACTCTTGGGTGCTTGGTGGTCACTCTTGTGTGCTCGGGATCTGAATAGAAAGAAGGGAGCCAGGTTGGAAGGCCTTCCCAAGGCTCCCAGGTCCTCATAGGAATGTAGGCTTCCTCCACGGGAGCACGCTGTACCATCAAGGTGCCCTACCCCCTTCTGGACCCACTTCCCAGAAATCACTGGGACTGCCCCCTTCCAGGCTGCCCAGGGTTCCTGTCCACAGGCACACCAATGCTGCTCAGTACCCTGATCTCCTCTGTCCCAGCCCACAGCTCCTCCTCTTTTGTCTCTATCCTGTCATTACTCTCCCTTCACAGCCCAGGTGAAGGATCCCCAGGGCAGCAGATGTCCTGGGGTATCTGGTGGACTCAGGGCCTTCCTCAGGATGCACCCTGAACAAAAGGGCAAACTCCTTGTCACTGGCTTGACACTGAGTTAGATGTTCCTAGAATGTAACATGTGACGAGCACAAACCTTGTGGTTCTGGCAGGAGAGAAAGCATTCTGAAGAAACAGCTGTGCCCCTCCCTTAGGCTCTCTGATCTTTGAAACAATGGAGGTCAAGGAATTGGGATTTCCCTAGTAGTCTCATGCTGAGGAGAGATGGCAAGTATCTTGGAGATCCTGGATCCCAGAAAACAGTGGGCAGGACCACACTATGACTAGGACTGCTTAGCATACTTCTATTTAAAGTTAGTCTCCGTCAGTACCCCCAAAGGTTAACTGGGAGGGGGTGTCCCCGAACCTTTCTATTTGTGGATATGTCTGTCTCTTTTCTCTGCTTTTCATTGTTACTTTGATTGCCCTGTTGTGGACAGGTGGCTGAGCCTGGCTTGTTAGGGCTGTCATGACCCAAGTTCTGGGAACAACAGAGATGCCCACATGGCCCACATACCCTGGGCCAAATTATTTACCTGGTAGAGGGGAGCAGACACATTGTCATTCGGGCATAAACTTGGGATGTTGCCCACTGTAGCCATTGGATATCATCAGGGATGTCAGGGAGCCATATCACCAACCTGCAGGAAAGAAGCCAAGAAACACACATAGAAACACACATGCACACATATCACACACACACATGGGTTCACTGTATCTACCTGAAGATAAATCAGGAGAAAAGTCGATAAAAAGCAGATATCTCCCAGTAGTAGCCTTCATTCAGTGTCATTTCTAACACCAATCTGTAAGTTCCCTAAGGCAGACATGGGCTGTCCTCACAACAGTGAACCTTCTAAAATCCTTAAAGCAAACCAGGCCACTCAGGGTTCCATAAAACCTCATGGGGGTGAATGGGAAAGGCCTTAGCTCAATGGGGTCAGTCTCAGGGGTTGATGGCAAGTGCAGCTTGAGGCCTAGGCTCTCCATGGAGGCCACTGTGAACCTAATGGTGGTACCACAGGGGCCAAACAGATTTGTAGACTCTGGCAAGAGGCAGCCTGGAGCAGGAGGCTGACTCCATAGGGGAACACTGGTTCAGTAAAGCTGCCAGGGATTTTGATGGAGAAATTAGAAGTAGGCTGGTGCAGTATGCTAAAATGGAAATGCAGGGCATGTGCACGAGACTCTAGCTTGTTGTATGTCCTATCCAGCGGTGTGTGAGCAGACCTACACAAGTGACAGGTTTCCAAGGGAGCAGACAGAGAAGAAGCAGAGAGGCAGGCCTGGGTTACATTTATTTTTCTTTTCACACAGGGTCTCATTCTCTTGCCAGGCTGGCCTCAACCTCTGGGCTTTTTAGCTTCCTAAGCAACTGGGCTGCAATTGTGAGTAGCTGACCCTGCTAAAAGATTCAGTAGCCTCAGCCAAAACGTAAAACTGTACAACTTGGCAGCATAGCCAAGCCTGCAGGAAGGACAGGGAGGTAGCTGTCCAGGGAGACCTGCCTCCTTCTCTTGCAGCAGTGGGTAGGATCAGCATTAGTCACTGCCTGGAAGCTGTGCTGGTAACCATAAATAAGAATGCAAGTGGGCTGGGGGCGCAGAGTGGTGACTCATGCCTGACACCTGCATGCTCATGAGAGGCAGGAGGGTTGACTTGAGTTCCAGTAACTTCCAGGCCATCTTGGGCTGTGGAATTAAAATTATGGCTCAGAAGTACATACACATGGGGCAGAAAAATTGTTTTGGCCATGTCTGACACCTTGAGTTTGATTTCCAGGACCCACACAATGGAAGGAGAGAATCAACTTAGGAAAGTTATTCTCTGACCTGCACTCATAGGCTATAGCCCTCATGAGTGCTCTCACAAAATAAATGCACACACGCGCACACACACACACACACACACACACACACACACTCAATGCATAAGACAATAAATAAATGTAAAAATATTCCCAACATAAAGATGCCCCAACCCCCACATACACTCCTACTTACACAGACACAGACATGCCCTTCCACACTCTCTCCCAACACACACATATACACCAACACCAAGAAAAGAATACTCACATAAAAGAACAGGAAGAAAGGGCCAGCCAAAGTTTAGAAGTTCATTTATGCTACTAATGTTAAAACCAGAGCAAATACTAGGCAATGGTGACAAACCTTTAATCCCAGTACTTTGGGAGGCAGAAGCAGGTGGATCTCTGAGTTGCAGGACAGCCAAGCTACAAAGAGAAACACTGTCTCAAAAAAAACCAAAACCAAAACAAACAAAAATAACTCAGAATGGAAGGTAAATTTGGGAAAACTTCAGATTGGAGGCAAAAAGTCAAAGATCTGAAAAATGTAGAAAAGAAAGTTCCAGAGGCCAGAATCCAATCCAGAGGCAAAGCTCTCAAAAGTGCCCCAGGAAAAGGGGAGAGATGGCCACAGAAAAGAAGGAATTACAGACATACTTACAAATGGTTGAGTCCTCAAACCACAGTAGAGACAGGCTTTGCCTGAGAAAGTGACAGTCCGTGGAATGAAAGACTAGCCAAAGAGGAGCAGAAAGACCAAAAGCCACTCAGCCACAGAGGAGAACAAAGTGGAAGTGGATTCTGCATGAGCAATCCCATGAAAGCCTGGCTGGGTCTCAGAGGACAGCCTTTGTGACTGCAGGCCTTTGAGCAGCTGCTCAGCAGTCAGATGCAGGGTGAAGCCCCGGGGGGCCAGCAGAACACTGTTTCCTTAGGGACTTTGTAAGGATTTGCTTCAGCAAAACAGGTGAGAAGGCCAAGAAAAAGAGACAGGGCCCAGCTGGGCCACAGTGGCACACACCTTTGACCCCAGCACTCAGGAGACAGAGGCAGGGTCTACAAAGCTAGTTCCAGGACAGCCAGGGCTGTTACACAGAGAAACTCTGGGGAAAAAAAAAAAAAAATATATATATATATATATATATATATATATATATATATATATATATATATATATATATATATAGAGAGAGAGAGAGAGACAGAGACAGAGACAGAGTCAGACAGACAGACAGATACCTAGAAATGGAAGGTCAGGGCTGTGTGGTGTCCCTGGGGCACCAGTCCAGATGAGACAAGACAAGGACACCAGGCAAGGGCCAAGGAAAACGGCACAGCTAGAACCTCCACATGATACCTCTCTCTCCCCAACTCTCCTCCCCACCCTCCCTCCCTTTCTCCTCCTTCTTCCCTCTCTCCTCCTTCCTCATGGTACTGGGATTGGGGATGCTAACTATCCACAATACCACTGAGCTACGTGCCCAGCTACATTCTGTTTTTGAGACAGGGTCTCTATATGTAACCCAAGCTAGGTTTAACAATTCTGTGGCCAGGGTGGTTCTGAACTCCTGATCTTCTCCTCCGGTCAGAGTGTTAGGACTACAAATGTTTACCACTGTACCCAATATCAGAATCTGTAACATTCTGAGCATTGGCATGGGGCTCAAAACATTCCTGCTTTTCTTTTCTTACCTGCTTAAACTTGCTTAACTGGTAAGCCCATGAAAATACCCAGAATTCCAAAGCAACAACAACAAACCCAAACCCAAACTCAAACACTTTGTTCCTGAGCATCTTGGGTAAGGGATATCAACCTGAAAACAAGTCACTGCTGCTAGCTGGACATGTGAGCACACACCACACACAGGACCCCACTGGGCCTCCTGGTCATCCTCTGCCCCAGGCAGTCTCATCTCGTTTTATTTCTTCAAAGGTAAGCAGAAGCACAGAAAGGTATGTACATTAGTCCAGGGCCACACAGCAGTGGAGGGGGTGCAGCCAGGTGGTTAGCCATCACAGTCTGAAGACTGAGCTGAGCTGCTGCCTCACTGCTGTTTGAGTAGGAGCCCCATTCCAAATTTTGAGGACTACCTCACTTCTGTCTCATAACTACTGACTCTGACTCACCCCCATCCAACCATGGCTAGAGGGAATGGACCTCTCACCCCAGTACTTTGTGCTTGTGATTCTAAAGACAGACCCAAGGGACAAGCAAGGACTAGCTTCTAGGCCTGCCCTTCCTACTCACCAGCTCAGTGGCCACAGAGTTGTGGCCTCTACCTCTCCCTGCCTCAGTTTCTCCAGGGGATCATGAATGGCTAGACTAGGGGGTTAGTTAAGCTCTGCGAGTCTCCAGATGGCCTCAGAGCTTATACCAGGTTGCAGATACCGTTGGCTGAAGGAAGGGGGTCTCTCCCAGGGTTTCCATCTTGTGACACATAAGCCAGCCTGGGGTGCAGCCATTATCAGCTCACTGAACTGTCACACCGTTCCCTAATGCTCACCTGTGGACCGCAGCGATGGCCAGCTCCACGGGCAGAGTGCAGGGCAGCATGATGTACGACATGATCCTGATGGGCAGGAGGTTGCAGACTTTGCTCAGGTAGCCATCCCTGTCCTTAATGGCTTCACTCAGAACTGAGAACAGCAATTTGGAACCAGGTATCTGTATGGCTCCTGAGAATACTAGAATTCAAGCCCCTGTCCAGTGGGAATCAGACCAGCTTTGAAATAGAGGTGGTTTGGAGCCAAAGGGCTGGCAGCAGCCCAGATGGAACACACTGGGGTTTATGAGCTGTCTCTCTCACACAAGGGTGACGCAGAGGTCAAACTCTAGCCAAGATTGGTTGTTCAGGCTTCTATTCCCAGCACATGGGAAGCTGAAGTGGGAGGATTTCAAGTTTGAGGCCAGTGTGGACTACACAGAGAAAAGAGCAAATGGAAGAGAGTCCCACCCCCACCTCCCTTTGCTGGCATTGTTTAGACCTATGGCTTTCTCATGTTTCCAGATGAGGTGCACATAGCTTTCCAGCCACCCTTGACTGAACTCTACCCCTCAGCAGTTCTTTCTTCCTGTGGCTTTACCTTTTATCCCCCTGATGACCTCCTGACACCTCCCACTGAACAGCTACTGCCTGGAGGGCAGACACTGGGTTCCATTCATGTCTCTCCTGGGCCTGGTTGGAAGCTGTTTGTGGACTAGTCTATCTGGCTTGGCAGATCAGATCACCGTCAGGCTACAGTTACCCGGCAACTTCTATAAACAACAACTACTGACTCTTCACAGATTTAGATGCTGAAAGGCCAAGTGTTAAGGCACCAGCAGACACTGCTATCCAGTGAGGTCATAGACAGCACCTCTGCAGGCTGAAGGACTAGAAGATATTTATTGGCCCTCGTTCCAGCCCCAATCTCATGTGGAAGGCCCTGCCCTCAGGAGTTGTCCCAGTGCTTGCCTCCCAACACCTTCTCCTTGGTAATCTGGATTCCTCTATGAGAATCATTTTTGTTCTTGAGATAGCATCTCATGTGGTCCAGGCTGACTCAGAACTCACTATGTAGTCAAGGCTTGCCTTGAACTCCTGATCTTCCTGTCTTCACCTCCTAAGGACAACACCACATTAGGCTGTCAGCACAGGAATTTTGATGGGACATAAACATTTATAACATGTCATTGTCCATTCAGCAGCCAATGGCATAAAATATATCACATGGAAGTATAAAACTGACTGGCAAATGAGAGAGCTAAGGATAGACAGGTGGACAAGTGGATAACAGTAACTCCAAAGTTGTTCTGAAGAGTTGGGAGACAGAGACTGGACCCCAGGTCCTCCCTCATATCCATGGCCGGAATCAGAGCTGGAGCCAGTATGGAGGCAGCCTGGCAGGGTGAGCCCAGGCCTGGCTGCTCTGCTGGAGCCTGTGTGACTAACCTAGGCTCAACTGGATCAGCATTCCTCTTGGTCATGACCTCCAGGTACAGGGATGGGTGGCAGTGGCCAGCTTGTACAATAGTTGGAGATGTCCTTGTGGTCTGTTCCCATAACCCCAGAGGCTTCTTGCTGGAGAAGTGACACCTTTTCGCCTCACACACAGCAAGCAGTCCAGTTGCTTATATCAACTGGCATGCCCTGGTCTCATCCCACCCCAGTATAGTAGTACCTGTGCTGAGCTTGGGGGACAGGGTCTTCTGGATGCTTTCATCCCAGGGCACAGCTGTAAGGCACAGGCTGGCTGGTAGCTTGTCCCCTATAAGACTGCTGTTTTCCAGACAGAGAGGCGTGGCTTCTGGTTCCATCTCCTCTGAGGACAGACTCAGGTTGGGCTGTGGCCCATTACAGATGCCTACAAAAAACATGGATATACCCATGAGGGCAAAGATGGGAGACGGTTGTCATCTGCCCAGCCACACTTAGCCCCAGATGGCAGGGGAGGTTGAGCCAACACAGCAACTTCATGCCTGCTATAATCCCACACAGGGCATGGGTTAAGGTGGACATATGAAAACTAGCAGCCGGGCAGATAGGAGTGTAGTTCCTGCTCACTCACTGGCTCACTTGCTCGCTCTCTGGCTATGTGCAATTCTCTCTGCTTCAAAGTCAAACACTACAATGAACAAATAACTCTTCTCCCACAGGCTAAGCACAAATTCCAGGCCCAGAATGACAGCACAGTGGCCACTCAACAGCCACCAGAATTATCAGTGCCACTTGTCAGCTGAGGAATCACAAGCACAGAGAATCATTCAAAGTCACACAGCCATTCCTTGGCTAAGCTGGGTCTTGTGTCCAAGATGACACCCTTCTACCACATGGCTTCCAAGTACTGAGAGGCTGGCACAGCCTTCTCAAATCATGCTCTGTCTTTCTTCCTCTCTCATGCTTTTTCTTTCTTTCTTTTAAGTCAAGGTTTCACTATGTAGCTCAGGCTGGCCTTGTCATTGAACTCTGCCTGCCTCAGCCTCCTAATCCCTGTGCCAACAGCCTAAGAAGCAACATCTTGAAGTTGGAAACATCAATGTCCTCCTACCCAAGATGAAGTAGCATTCTGGATAAAGTAGCCAACACCGCCAGCAGGCATGCATGTGTGCTGCGTGCTTGCTGGTAGTGCTGGGCATGGGTTTCCCTCACTGTCCTGCTGCTCTCCTCTGATTTGCCACACTCACTCTTGCTTTAGGAGCCCTTGGTGGCTCCTTGTTGCTGCAGATCCAAACTCCTCCCAAGTTCAATGTCACTCTTCCTGTGCCCTCTTTGTCCATCTTTCAGTGTCCCCACCCTGTGCCACTAGGGCCACATGGACTTTCATTCACCATCTCCGGGCCCATAGGCCTTGCCTCCTACTCCCTAGCTCTCCTATTCATCCAGGGCCCCCATCCTCCAGGACATCCTTGTTCAGACCTTGAGGATTCCTCAAGAGTCAGCCTGAAGCCTAGATCTCCCCATTGGTTCACCACTGCCCTTCCACATGCCCTTCCCACCTCTTCATAAGGCCACGGAGGCTCCTTGCTATGGCCTTGTGGCCTTCTGAGTGGCTGAACACACATCTGTCCTTACAAAAGCGCCATCTCCTCTGTCTCCACAGATGTGCTTCAAACCCTCACATGCTGGGCAAATGTTCTACCAGCCCTCTTGTTTTCCTTCCCCATTTCCTTCTCTTCCTTTCTTTTTCTGATGGGCTTGGGGACTGAACCCAATGCCTTCTATATGCCCAATAAGCACACTGGCATTGAGCTATAGCCCAGGCCTTTTTCTTTCTTAAAAAGAAAGAAAAAAAAAAAAAAAAAAAAAAAAAACTTCTCAAGACAGTCTCACTAGGTGGCTCAGGCTGACCTCGAACTCATTTGGCAACCAGGGTAGGCCATGAACTGTAATCCTGCCTCAGCCTCCTGAGTAGCTGAGATGGCAGGTGCAGCTTATGACAGGGACATGTTTTTTAAGAAGGACCAGCTTTCCTCACTATGTGAGCATGGGATGTATTTGTATAAACTAAGATAATCACAATGTGAAAAATGTCATTCCACTGTGTGACCACATATACACATGTCCAGCATGGTCACCTTGGATGACTCAAAAACAGGTATCTGCTAGGAAGAAGACTCACCCAGTGGGTGGGACCCACAATGGGCTGGGAACCACATCCTGATAGCCTCATCTAGAAACTGCTCCCAAACTCTCTCAAACCTGAGCCCATTATGCTAAAGGCTCACAAAAGAGCTCAAAGGGAAAGAAATAAGCTGCCTGCAGAGGTGGTGTCAGGCTGTCTAGGTTCAAATCCCAGCTCTGCCTCAGGACGGTTGCCCCTGCTCTGCTGGCCTCTCCTCGCTAGCCTGCATCCCATCTCTAAAATGGGCAAAGGTTCCCTAGTGCTGAGAGAAAAGTGGGCAGAGGGAGACTGTGGGTAAGGCCATGAGGATGGGTGACAGAACCAAGGGACTCTGCAGACAGCCCCAGCCAGGACCTACCGTTCTCTGTCAGGAACCGGAAGGCGTCCAGGTACCCTTGAAAGCACAGCTCTCCCATTACCTGTGAGCAAATCAGGCAGGTGAACCACAGGGACCATGACTGCCATGTCCTCTGAGGATCAAGGACATCCAAGGCTTGGAGGGCCCTGAGAGACTCTGTGCTTCCCCTGATCTCAGCTCCAATGTCCTCTCCACAGAGACTGCCAGCAGGAGCTGTGTTCCAGGCAGGATGATCTGGGGCTAAGTCATCACTCTAGCCAATATGGTGCTTCCACCTTAACTGTCTCTGGACAATCATGACTGAACATCATGCTTGGAGAGCAATGTGGGTACATGAAGCTATTTATGTATTTTATGTATGATTGCCCTGTCTGCTTGTATGCCTGCATGCCAGAAGAGGACATCAGATCCCATTATAGACAGTTGTGAGCTGTCATGTGGTTGTTGGGAATTGAACTCAGGACCTTTAGAAGAGAAGCCAGTGCTCTTAATCACTAAGCCATCTCCCTAACCCTCTTTTTTTTTTAGGTAGCCCAGACTGATCCCAAGGTTTCCAACCTCCTGCCTCAGCCTCCTTGGTTCTAGAATGCAGGTATGTAGCACCCCACTTAACTTACTGTAGGTAGTGCCAATTGTCAACTTTACAGAATCTAGAGTCACCTAGGAAATGGGCCTCTGAGCATGCCTGTGGCAGTTTTATCTGCTGGTGTCAGTCAATTGGGGTAGGAAGCCCTGCCCACTGTGGATGGCACCGCTCCCTAGGCTGACAACCTCTGTTTTGTAAGTGGGGAGAGGGAGCTGGATGGCAGCACATATTCATACCCCTGCTTCCTGATCGTGGACTCGATGTGAGCAACCGCTTTAAGTTCCTGCCACTTGACTTCCCCGAATAGATCTTTTCAGAAAACTTGCTCTTGTCACAGAGCTTTTTATCACAAGAAAAGAAACTAAGACACCATCCCGGACCCCTGACTTGTTGGATCCCAATTCCTGGAAGTGGAGTCTGAACTCTAGGTCAATCCATGTGATCCCCAGTGGAGCCTGTGGTCAGAGGGATGACCAACCAGCTCTAGCACAGCAACTTTTCTGAGTCACCATCATGGCACAATCTAGTCCTGTTCACTCATGGAGGGACTAACAGAGGTCCCCAGCTACCTGGGAGGCAGAGAGTAGCACCCTAGTATCCCACTCACCTTCACATCTGGTGGAAAGAGCGCTCTGGTCAGAAGGTAGAGGTTCCTGGTACAGAGGCGGAGACTGAGGTTGGTGACATTCACCTGGAAGAAGTTGGTGGACTTGACTTTGGGGCAAATGTCATGCTCGCCATAGAAAGGGGACACTGTGATGGTGGTTTTGGCATCCAGCAGGGGGACATTGTCACTCACTCCTCCATCCACGTACCGCTGTAAGGAAGAGGAAAGGGATGATACTGTTTTCTGAGACACTGCAGTCAAGATGGTGGCCTGGGAACCACTCTTCCACTGGCTTCTTTCTGGGGTTTAAGGTTGCTGCGTACTGTTGCATAGGATGCCCATCATGAAAAAGTGCCAGACATACAGAAATGAGAGTTCACTCCACGATGTGCTTGTTAAGTCTTAAGGCCAGTTGAACACCCACAGAGGCCAGGTGGACACCCATAGAGGAGTCCCTATGGTGTGCATAAACTAGGGGTGCTATATTTCCTGGGAATGGAGTGTGATATGAACCCCACCCCAAAGGAGACTCCCTTTGCTGCTTGGGAGATCTAGGACAAGGCATTTAATTGAGCCTCTTTCCCCATTAACACTTTCCTTTGGGAGAGAGGGGGTTAGCCTAAACTCATGCTCCTCCTGCCTCAGCCTCCTGATAGCTGAGATTACATGTGCAAGTCCTCATGTTTATGACAGAGTCTTATGTAGCTAAGACTGGCCTTGAACTCCCGCCCCTCCTTCCTGAGTAAAAGCATTCTAGGAAGGTAGGGTCATCAATGAGATGCTCCTGGGTCCCTTCCACTCAGTTCTGGAAAGATCATATGCCTATATTATGTCACAAGAAGACTAGGGACCAATATCAAGATCCAAGATATGTTTAATGGCTAGGGTCCCTAGTAACCCAGACCTGGGCTATGCCCACAAAGGACACACATATACAAAGGTACATATACATATACTCAAACAAAACAAAACAAAAATTAGTTTGTTCCACTGTTGGGTGTGATGGCATTTGGCTTTTAGTCCCAGTACTTAGGAGGATTCTAGCCTAAGTTACATAGTAAGGCCCTATCTAAAAGATTAAGAAAATGAAATACACAGCTAGCCTATATTTCCCCTGAAAACCAACTACCTTACAAGAGTAATTTAATTCCTAAGCATCTTACACTTTAATTAGGCCACCAGGCTCATCCCCAGGGTGCTCAAGAGCAGATTAAAGGAGCCAGGCCAATGCATCCAACAGACAGCAGTCAGGGAGGTGGAAGACACTCCTGGGAGTGTGAGTCTGTGGATCAGTCCTATGGGAATGCCTGTGTCCTCAAGGCTGAAGATCCCAGCTCTGTAGTTTGGTACAGCCATGGGAGCCCAGGTCACTACAAAGAGGGCCTCAAATGCTCAGCTGCACTCCCCCCCCCCCACATGTATACTTACCTCACCTCTGAAAGAAGGAGGGATTAGGCCAGAGAAGAAAGGAATGAAGCAGGAACACACCAGGGCCTGTGAGGACAAAGGGGCTTGACTGTCACAAGGTGCGGCACTTCCCTGTGCCCCTCTATTCTTCCCCCAAATGAGCAGCATAGGTGAAAGGCTCTCTGCACACAATAGGCTTTTTAACACCTTGGTGAATGACACTCATACTTATATTTGAAGCCCTTGGGTCTTATCAGCAATACTGGCTTCTTAACCATTTGCCTGCACACTTCAATTTTCTGTCCTTGCCCCCCAGGCTGACTTGGTGACATAAGGGGATGAAACCATGCATCTTGCCCAGGAGCTACAAGAGCTCAGGGTCCTCCTACAACCGGTTAGAAACCCAGCGGTCCTGCAGACCACACTTTGAGAATCACTGTGCTGGACAGCACACTGTTCACTGAGAACAGATAGCTGTTGGCAATTTAGAAGGTACTAGAAATTCAAGTAGAGAACTGGATTGCATGAAGGGCTGCTGGCCACATGTGCAGCCTCACAGGAACTCACATTCAATCAAACACGTTATTCATTTAAAAACTATAAAAAGCCTATGTGGCCCAAAATGGCAATTCCCCCCTCTTTTTTGGTTTTTCAAGACAGGGTTTCTCTGTAGCTTTGGAGCCTGTCCTGGAACTTGCTCTTTAGACCAGGCTGACCTCAAAGTCACAAAGATCTGCCTGTCTCTGCCTCCTGAGTTCTGGTATTAAAGGCATGAGCCACCACAACCTGGCTCCAAAATGAGATTTTGATATGGTCAATTATCTTTTCCATGCTAGATCTTGAGACTAGAGGCAAATAAGAAACAAAAACAAAACAAAAATCAGACTCACTGCATAACATGCATAGGTTGGGGTGTGGGGCACACATAGGACCAGTTCTCTGGGTCTTGAAGAAAGAAGAGTAACTTTTGTAAGGGTGCAGCTGCACAGTAGAGTGTTTGCCTGGTATGTTTAAGGGCCTATCTGTTGTGGGAGAATCTTTTTATACACTGTGAAGATTTGTCACTCTAGTTGGTTTTATAAAAAGATGATTAGACAGTAGCTAGGCAGGATTTTTGGGACAGAGAGGACACTGGGAAGAAGAAGGCAGAGACTTGGAGAGTTGCCAGCCAGCCAAAGAGGAAGCAGAACATGTGGGAGAAGAGGCAACAAGCCATAAGCCATGCAACAGCATATAGATTAGTAGAAATGGGTTAATTTAAGTTATAAAAGCTAGCTAGAAACAAGCTTAAGCTATTGGCCAAGCTTTTATAATTAATAAGAAGTCTCTGTGTGGTTATTTGGGAGCTGGCTGGAGGGAGAGGAAAACCTACCTACACCTATCTTCCATTCCCAGGACTGGAAAAATTAAGAGAATTAAAGAGACCTGACATAGAGGGACTTCCAGGTGCTACAGACCAAGTCACTGATGTACAGTGCTCATATGGCCCCAGTCCAGTGAGACAATGACACTATACCGCTGTTTTACTTGACCACACCCAGAAAGGCAAAGGACTTACGTCCACCACTTCATCTTTGGAATGGAAATCAGACACCAGCACGTTCTCCCCATCCGACACCCTGGTGAGCGAGATGTAAACTCGGCCGGAAATGACCTGGTGGACATTGTCTGGGAGGGTCTCCTGGAGCCCATCTCGGATGCACTTGTTAAGGTTGAAGAACGGATGGAGGGAGCCAATGTTGCGGCTCCTGGCTTTCCGCACAAGGTCCATGAGGATCTTCATGATCTGATCTGTGGATGGAAGACAAACCCACAGAACAGGGTTCCACACTGGAGACCAGAAACCACAGAGAACTCCTGAACCGTGGCTGGTCCCAAGTAAGACACCATAAAACATACCTTGCATTTTTGGTCATGACTGAGCACATTCCAGGAGGCTTTTTTCAAAGGTTTACTAGGTGACATTATCTCTTTAATAGTGGTTTACAGTTATTACAAAGTGATAATATTCTGGGTATGGCTCCAAAAAAAAAAAAAAATCAATTCCATCCTGTCTGACTTTATTCAATGGAGCAACTAAGAAATACAAAATGGCCTAAATGAGTGTGGTGTGTATTTCATGGACAGTACTGAGCTAGGCCTCCCAGTGGCCTTCCAGTGTATGTGAGAACTCCTACCCATGTGTCCATAAAGCCACAAGTCACCAACACATCAGCCTTGGCACAAGTGAACTAAACGTTAGAGGGCACAAAAGAAATAATGCAGGCCCGGACCTAAATGTCATTCTCAACCCCACCCCTTACTGAGGGAAGCACTCTGCCACCCATCTATCCTTCCAATTGCCTTTAAGTTTTTTTAAAGATTAATTTATTTACATATGTGTCCTTATGTGCACCACATGTATACAGGAGTCCACAGGGGCCAGAAGAGAGAGTCACATTCCCAGGACCTAGAGTTACAAGTGGCTGTAAGTTGCCAAGTAGGTGCTGGGAACTGAACTTGGGTCCTCTGCAAGAGTAGTATGCAATCTTAACCACTGAGCCATCTCTCCAAGCACCTAGACTGCCTTTTCAAGGACAGTAAAATTTACTTGCTTTTAGAGACAGAAAGTATTGAGTAAAATAACATCTATAAAGTGCTCAACTGAGAAAGGGCTGCTGAAGAGGCTAATCTCCATGTAAGCCTCTAAGGCCAGAATTCCCAGATTGCACAGTGGGTGCATGGTACATTCATCTGCCCTCCTGGCACTAGCATTGTCCTGGCACCACAACCAGCAACACAAATCCTGTACTCCACAAGGACAGACATATCCCGGCCTGGTCTGATTCAACCCTAACCCTTACTCCCAACAAATCCTATCCCCTTGCTGTGCCTGGCTTAAGAGTGAACTTACATACTACTGGCAGATCCTACCACCCCCTCTGCCAAATCTAGCCAACACTCAGATGCCTCAAGGGTCTGTGTCTGTCACAAGCCCTAGGCAATGCACCTTAGCAGTTCCTACCAGAGATAACCTATAACTCTGGCCTCTCTGTGACCTGATAGGACAGTCACAGGCTGCCCCTGTCTTCTGTGCAGTCACTGATACCACTGTAGCAATGGTTCTCAACCTTCTTAAATGCTGTGAACCTTTTATACAGTTCCTTATATTGTGGTGACCCCAAACCATAAACTTATTTTTGTTGCTACTTCATAACTGTAATTTTGTTACTGTTTTGAATTATAGTTTAAATATCTGTGTTTTCTGATGGTCATAGGTGAAAGTGTCGTTCTATCCCCCAAGGGGTCACAACCACAGGATGAGAAGAAACACTGCTCTATATAAAAGTGGTGTACTTCATCTTCATGGGCTCAATGCATTTAAACCTTGTCTCAATAATCTTCCATCCATACAGTGGTCCAGAGGCCTCCATGTAAGAAATGTTTTTGGTCAGTGCTAAAACCCAGGGTGTGCAATGGCCATTGGGCTGGTTTAGTTTTCCCTGAGGCCACTCTCTGACCCTTGCTCCTATCTCTCTCCCTCATTGGTGAAGACAGACAAGCAGGCACACAGCCAGACCTGCTTGTCTACTAATCCCATCAGCTCAGGGTCTGCTCACTGATCCTATCCAATGGCAGAGCTCTGCTCATCAGCAGGAGCTGTCCTGTGTCTGTCAAAGTCACTCCGGGCTGGCTATGGGCAGCTGAGCAAAGAGTAAAGAGGTCCAGATCAATGAAGGTTGATAATGGGCGTTATCATGCCGTCTGGGGACCTTTGGGTGCCAGTAGCTCCCCCCTGGGCACTTAGCCAGGTCCTGCCCACAATCTCAAAAGCATCCAGCTGACACTGGGGAAGGGCATTACACCCTAGTAGTTTAGGGGGTGAGAGAAGTAAACTCACCTTCTCTTGCACATGGATGCATGCATGGACAAATGTTTAATTAGGCCAAGATTCAAATGCCCAGAATGTCACTGCCAGTGACATTGATCTGGGAGGAGCGGCTGGCCCAGGTCAGCGAGGACAGGATAGAGTGGAACTAGACCTGTCTGAGAATCCATTCCAGTCTCTAGGGAGGGTTCCAAATACTTTCCTAACCCACGCACCCCACCCACAACAGCCAACTCTCAAGGCGACCAGAGGATTGTACTGCCACAAAGGGTGTTCAAGTGTGGGTACCTTCTGCCCCTCCTGGCGGCACCCACCGTGGTACATTAGCCAGAGACACACAGGACAAACCCTTCGTGGCTCTGATGACAGGGACCAGAGGACCCCGCGCCCCTGCGTTGCTCCCTGAACCTTGTTCCCTGGTGATCCCGGATAGCCCAGCTGGCAGGACCCAGGTGGAGGGACCATTTCAAACCAGGGCGTCCGGGCGGAGAAGAAGATGCTCAGGTCTCTCCAGCGCACAGCGCGCCCGCTGCCGCCTGCCCTCGGAAATCCCACGCCAGGCCCCTTGGCACCGGGAAGGGTGGGAGCTGTCTGAGCTGGTTCTTTCGGGGAGCTTTGAAGGTGTCACCGATTCCCCAGGTGGAGAGCCCTTCCCTGCACACGGGGCCTGGGTGGTGGCCGTGAACGCACCGAGAGGGAGACTGCATACGAAGGTGACCGCGTGCAGTGCACCAGCCGAGCAGCCGAAGAACGTGTGTGCATCGCGGAGGAGGTGCGGGGCGCGCTCACTCAGACACAGCGTGGCCCCAATGTGGTAGAAGCCTAGGAAGCCGCAGCCGGCGAACGACAGGCTCCAGCGGCGTTCTGGGTCGTACATGGCGCTCGGCGCTCGGCGCTCTGGGTGGCGCTGCAGCTCAGCTCGGTTCCAGGTTTGCAGCTCTGAGTCTACGGGAGGAGCAGCCACAAGGGCTCCTAGGATGATGTCACCCGAGACCCCGCCCCACTCGGACCATGCAAATAAGCCGGAAGACGGCCCAATAGGCGTACAGGACTCCTGCCCCGCCTCCGCCCTTGTGGGCTTTCCCAAACCCTTGGCTTGGATGCTTGCTGGACTGAAGTGGCTCTTTCCCTTTGTTTCAGGTCCTGGATGGCATGCCGGTGACACTCTCTCCTTTACTACACCGGAGATGCCACCATCTAAAAAGGACATATCGTTTTCTTTATTTTCATGTAGGTTTTCTGTTTTTGTAGTTATTCAGTTTGCGTTCTGTAAGTCTTCAACTCATTTTCTCTCTTTTCAAAACAGACACTAAGGGATTTTTCTCCCCGTATGGAGTATTTTGCCTGCCTGTTCACCACGGGTGTGTAGTGTCCACAGAGGCCAGAAGAGGACGTTAGAGTCCCTAGAACTGGAGTTACAGACAGCTGTGAGCCATCACATGGGTGCCTAGAACCAAACTGAAGAAGGAGTTGTGATCTCAACCACTGAACCATCTCTCCAACCCCTTGTTTAATTTTACAGTACTAGGAACTGAACCAGGGGCCTCCTGCATGCTAGCAAACGCTCTGCCACTGAGCTGCACTCAGCCTCTTTTGTTTGTTTGTTTGTTGTTGTTTGCTTGTTTTTTCAAGACAGGGTTTTTCTGTAGCTTTTTAAGCCTGTCCCTGGAACTCACTCTGTAGACCAGCTTGGCCTTGAACTCCGAGAGCCTCCTGCCTCTGCCTCCCGAGTACTGGGACTACAGCCGTGCCCCACCACTGCCCAGCTGCAGCCTCCTTTTCTTAAGACATGTTGTTTCCTGCAGTTACTCAGTTGGCTTTGAGTTCAGTCTTTACCCCAACCTGAACTTCATCTTCTGACCCTCTTGCCTTAGCCTCATAACTAGGATAAGAGGATAGCACCACCTGGCAGAACCTGACATTTCCATGTCAAAGTGTCACTTCAAAATAAAAATGTGATTGGCAGGTGCCAATGAAGGCAAAAGATGGGGAAGCTGGGAGCTTCTGACACAAAGTATCTTTGGCCAGGTGGCTTAGATTCTAAAAACCTTATTTGTTTTATTTTATGTATAGCAACATAATTTGCATGTTACTCTATAATAGAATGTCTTTTACTTAAAATCTATTTTTAATATTTTGATGTGCACCCATTGGCTACATGCATATCTATGCACCACATTCATGCCCTGGTGCTCATGAAGTCTAGAAATGGCACTGGATCTCCTGGAACTGGAGTTTCAGAGAGTTGTGAGCCACTATGTGGGTACTAGGAATTGAACCCAGGTCCTCTGGAAGAGCAATCAGTGCTCTTAACCACTGAGTCATCTCCCCAGTCCTATAGTAGACTAATTTGATACAGTTTTAAGCAGAAGGAAAAAAAGGAAAACGTTTAAGTTACAAAATCACCCACTCCACAAAACAAAGTTCTTTTAAAAATACTTTTTCAAAGTGGGTCAACACAACAAATGTGTTCAGTGACTAGTGGTGTCTAATTCCTACTGCACTAATGATCAGTGGGATTAAAACAATATCCCCATTCAGTCCTTGCTCAAGGGAAGAACATAGGCAGGATTCTTTCGGAATGCAAAAATGATTCTTTGGTATTTCAATACCCAGAGAGTTGATTTCCCATGTCCATTATACAATGGGGGAAGGGGGGGAACAACTATGACAATATTGAAACTAGAAAAAGTTTGTTTTATGTGGACAGACGTTTCTGTCCCACCTGGTCCCACAGCCATTTAGTTCCAAAAACACAAAGAGGCTTATATTAATTATAAACTGTTTGGCCGATGGCTCAGGCTTCTTATTGGCTAGCTCTCTCTTAATTATTATTTCTATTAATCTGTGTATCTCCACATGGTCTTGGCTTACCAGAAAATGGCCAGGCATACTACCTTCCCCATAGCTACATGGCATCTCTCAGATTCTGCCTACTACCTTTCTCTATCCCTGTTTGAGTTTCCTGCCTGTCCATTGAACAAAACAGCTTTAATCACAACCAATAAGAGAAACATATATTCACAGCACGCAGAAGGACATCCCCCATCAGTTTTACATTATTTCTGGTGACTCATGTGTCTTTTTGCCCCCATCCCTCTTTTGGTTTCCTTTCTAAATTGTAGAGAAATGGCCTGTTTGCCACATGTTTGCCGTCTAGCCTCTCTTCACGTGCTGAGACAAGGTAGCTCTCTGCCTTGTACCTGATGAGCATCATTTAACCACCTAGAGCTTTGGTCTGCTTCCTAGTACTCAGGGGGAGAAAACAGATGTATGTGGCTCATTGTGAGGCTAAGTGTGAAGATAGCTGCTGGCATAGTGCTAGGAGCACTCCTAGCCCCCCATCCCAGTCTCTGTGTCTGCCTTACAGCCAGCATTCTGTTGGGAGTGCCCTGGGCTGGTGACATCATAGTGCTGAGCTGCCCATTCTGGCCTCAGGGAGTTTCTCCACATCTCACCATCTGTTCCTTCAAAAAAGCAAATGACAGCTCTGCCCATGGTAAGAGGACCTGCAGCTGTGCCCTGCTGCTCTCTCTTTCTCTTTCTCTGTCTGTCTCTCTCTCTCTTTCACACACACACACACACACACACACACACACAGAGAGAGAGAGAGAGAGAGAGAGAGAGAACACACACACACACACACACACACACACACACACACACACACACACCCAGCTCTGCAGGATGGGGTGTCAGGCTTGAATAATGAAGCATCCCAAGAGAAAAAAAAAAAAAAAAAAAAAAAAAAAAGCATCCATTTCCCCACCACTCTGGTGTTGAACTCAAAAGACACTGGGTTTGACTGACAAGAGCTGGACATGAAGGCTGGGGCATTCTTCCTGTAGAGTACAAGTGGTGGTTACAATAACTATGCCTTCGCTGTAAACACTAAATGTCTAAGATGGAGAAGACACAAAAGGCTTGAATGAATTTTTGCTTTTGAAAAAAATAATTACACTTTTAATATTCAGTTATGGCATATAATTCAAGTTTAAACTCCACTATTTGGGAGCTACAGAGATGGTTCAACTGTTAAGAGCACTTACTGCTTCTGCAGGGAGTAGAGGTTAGTTCCCAGCACCCACATGACAACTTACAACCACTTCTTCTGGCCACCCAGAGCCCTTTATGCAGAAGCACATATGCTCCTGCAGACTCTCACACACATAAATAAATAAAAATTAACAAGTCTTTTAAAAATAAGAGTGAGTTTCCTGTGTGTTTGAAGCCTACCTGGTCTTCAGAGTGAGTTCCAGGACAGCCACAGCCACACAGAGAACCCTGTCTCAATAATACAAAACAAACAAACAACAACAACGAGTTTGTGTTGTTTATTGGAGAGACTTAAACAAACAAACCAACAAAACAATACTATTTTCATGTAATCTTTCAGGTGACTACGGCAGTTAACCTTGTTTCCAACTTATATAGACTTGAAACCACCTAGGAACCACGTCTGGGAGGCATTTCCACTCACCTAAGCAGGGAAGATCAAGTCCAAATATGGGTGCCACCATTCCACTGCATCCCTAGATGCAAAGGAGGAAGGCAAATGAGCACCGACATTCAGCTCTCTGTCTTCTGGTTGTATGCAATGCAATTGGCTGCTTCCCATTCTCACTTGCATGTCTTCCCACCTAGATGAATACTACCCTCAGACTGCTGAAATAAACATGTCCTTGGGCCAGCAAGATAGGCTTACTGCCAAGGCTGATGACTTGAGTTCCATCATAGGACCATTGTGTTCTCTCTTTCACTGACACACACACACACACACACACACACACTGTGATAAAACACATCGGAATAAGCCCTTTAGTCCTTTGGCTGATTTTATCAGGTATTTTGTCACAAGCATAGGAAAAGGAACTGACAGAGACTAAGGTACTTCCTGGATTTCAAAGTGGCTCCTGCCTCGGGGAATCCTTCAGTCCAAGCAAGCTGGGAGAGCTGACTCTTTGCTCGGGGTCTTGCAATTGTCAGGGGTAGATTTTTAGCTTCTAGCATGTCTCCAATAAATCCTAATAGAGGTTAATATCACTGGGCAAGAGATATTAAATTCACTGCTCCAGAGGCTGAGAACAGCTCAGAAGGAAACAAAGCTACCATACTTTCTTAGTATTCATGGATTTTGCATGTTTTTATATTGCCTATTTGCTAAAGTTTAATTATAACCCACAAGCCATCATTTGTAAGTTATTTGTTGATGTGCACAAAGATGAGTAAAAAAATGTGAGTTTCTCAATTCATCCATTTCTAGCTGAATATAAATAGCAGCCTTCTTGTTTGGCTCTCTTGCTACTGACAGTGTCCTCCTGGTCTGGTGACTGCCATGTTTTCACACTTTTCAGTTTTTTGACTGTTTCAAATGGCCTGTTCCATATCTGAAGCTCTGCCTAGGGTTGCCTGGAGCAGGTAGCCTGGGATGTGTCTTACAGAGAAAATGCATTTAAATGATTAAATTAAATCAGAAGTTCAAGGTCATCTTCAACTACATGGGGGCTACATGATACCCTGTCAAAAAACAAACAAAAACAAAAAAAGCATATTTAAAGGGGAGAGAATGCAAAAAAAAAATGTATAAAAGAAGGGTTGTGGCAAGAGAATTGCAGAAATGTAACTGTGTATTGATTTGGAATTGACTAATTTTCATCAGGAAAAATCAGAACTGACTGTGCTGAGGGTGTCACTCAGAGGTATGGCAAATGGCACTTGCCATGTGTCTGTGAGGCCTTGAGTTTATTCTCCAAAACTGCAAAAGGGGAGGGAGGGAGGGAGATCAGAAGAACTGTATGCTATACACACCTTCAGAAGTAGGAAGGTAGATGCTGAATTTCATGTTTACAGGACTGGAAATATACAGTGAGTGGACCACACAGGGTCCAAGTGGTGATGAGAGGCTCCTGGGGACAATGCTTTTCCACTTAGCCCTGCTTGATACACAAGTGCCAGCATCCTTCACCCAGTTACCCAACCCTGCACCCAGGGCCTGCCTGACTGCCTGGAGGCTCTCAGTTCTCTGCCAGCTTGCCAGATGTCTGGATCATCCTCAGGGAGATGTTCTGTAAGTAGGAGGCAGGCCCAGGACAAAAAGGAAATAGAATTGTGTTGGGGTGGGTAGGCCATCAAGAGCATCTTGTGACCCCGATGTCCTCCACATAGTTTATCTTCAGGTTGGCTACTTGTCTCCCACACCTTACTCAACTTGTTCCAGTCCTCACTGATGCCTCAGGATGGGAGTCCAGCCATTGGTCCGCTTCTTTGTCTCAACCTCTTCCAACTGCTCCATGAACTATGTCACCAGCCCTGGCAGCCATTCACTCCTTTGTTCTCTTTTAACCTTTTCTGAATGTAAACCTCAGTTCTCTTGAGTCCATTCATGCACAACCATCACCACCTTCCCTTTCCAGTACTCTTCCGGCTTCACACATTGACTCTGTCCCTACCAACTGTCCATTCTCCACCCACCCCCTTACCAATCACCACTCTGCAGTCTGATTCCTGTGAATTTCACTGATCTCTGTTTCACTGCTGTTAACTACTACTGTGATATTAACATAGACAGACACTGAGTGTCTTTTCACAATGCTAGAGATTGATTATTGAATAACAACAAATCTACCAGCCTTTCAGTTTCCTTGCTTTCTCTTGCCTTGCCCATCAGGAGTTTTTTTTATTTCATTCCAGTGTTTTGGTGTTTTTATTTATGCATATGGGTATTTTGCCTGCAGAGGCCAGAAGAGTGTGCTGTTATTGACAATTGTGAGTCACCATGTAGGTGCTGAGAAAGGAACCATGAGGCCTCTGGAAGAGCAACCAGTACTCTCCAGCTGAGCCGTCTCTCCAGGCCCCCATTCCAATCTTAAACACTAGTTATCACTAATGCTCAGGTAACTCGTGAAACAGCTAAGGTGGCAAGATGTAATGGGGTACACCCTTAATCCTAGCACTTGGGAGGCAGAAACACATGGATCTCTATGAGTTTGATGCCACCCCTGTCTACTGCCAGGGCTATACAGAGAAACTTTTGTCTCGAAAAACAAAACCAACAGAACAGCTAAGAGGGTGAAAAGAACTGATACAGGTTAGCTGATCAGCTGGTCAGATAAGGGACTGACCTTATCACCAGTTCTGAGCTGTTCCCACACTGGCTGCCAATGTACCTAGTAGGCTTAGCAGAAGAAAGATCTCCAAAGAGCCTGTTATATAGAGAGTGCTGCACTACCTCAAGCCCCGGAGATGGAGTTGGAGGCTCATCATCTGTCCATCCCTAACACACACTCTGAATGGAGGGTGGAAGGAGTATCCACAGCCTTTCCCCAGAGTTTAGCATCTCTCCTTTCTCCAAGTGAAGGGTTACATCACCTGCCATTGTGTTGCAAGCTCCCTACAGTTGTTTTGATGGGATTCAGTGTGATGTGCCCATCGGTGATCATTCTATGTTTGTGTGGATATGTGATTGATCAGCTAGTTGGACAGATAATGTCCACTCATGTACCCACAGGGCAGAGTTATCTGCCTCTGCACTTTCTCTCACAGGAGCCAACTGCTGTGTTGACACAGGATTCATTCCAGGTCAGCCAGGGCCAAGAACCTCTGTTCTTAATGCAGAAGAACCCACCCTAGCAAGGCATGGCAATAATTCTCACTTGTGCTGGTGGGCTCACATGTGTGTGTCTGATCCACTTATCTACCATTATGTCCTGAGCTGTGTACAGTGTACAACATCCTTCCTTTGTTTAGACAGACTCTCAGTCTAGCCTTGAACTCTCTTTATAGTCAAGTATAACCTTGAATTCCTGATCCTCTTCTCCCCCCCCCCCCACCCAGTGCCTTAATGAGTGCTGCGAGTAAGGGAGTAAAGGCATGCATCACCATGTCTTTCACAATCATCATCATCATCATCAAATTCATTATTGTTGTGTGTGTGAGTGCAGACACACATACCACATCTCAAGTGTGGGAGCCAAGAACAACTTTCAGGAGTCAATTCTCTCCTTCGACTGCTTATGCTTATCATTCCCAACATCGACAACAAATGACACTGTACTTTAGGGTCCAGAGAGATGGCACAGCTGTTAAGAGCATTTGTTCTTCTGGAGGATTCAAGTTTGCTTCCAGCACCCAAATCAGTTACAATCACCTGTAACTCCAGCTTCAGGGTATCTGATGTCCTCTTCTGGCCTTCTTAGGTACACACAGATGCTATCTATCTATCTATCTATCTATCTATCTATCTATCTATCTATTATCTATCTACCTTTAAAAAAGTGGTGGGGAATTTCAAATTACATGTCCATCCCTTAAGAACAAACTTTATTTTTTGTTTGGATGATTCATGTTTTTAAAAGTCACGGTTTCTCTGTATAACCCTAGCTGTCTAGAAACTTACTTCATAGACCTGGCTGGCCTCAAACTCAGAGTTCTGACTGTCTCCATCTCCAAACTGTTGGGATTAAAGACATGAGCCACCATACCTGTCAAGAACAGACTTTTATTTATTTATTTCCAAATTTTTATTCATTTATTTGCCTATCTATCTATCTATCTATCTATCTATCTATCTATCTATCTATCTATCTCTATCTATCTATTTTGAGACAGGGTTTCTCTGTGTAACCACCTGGCTGTCCTGGAACTCACTTTGTAGACCAGGCTGTCCTGAAATGCATAGAGATCCACCTGTCTCTGCTGCCAAGTGCCGCCACTATCATCTAGCCACTTTCATCCCTTTTGTTTTGTTCTCTTTTTTCCTTCCTTCCTTCCTTCCTTCCTTCCTTCCTTCCTTCCTTTCTTTCTTTTTTTTTTCTTTTGGTTTTCACTTTTGAGACAGGGTTTTCCTGTGCAGCCCCAGAGCAAACACCACTCAGACTTTTTCTGAACAAGTCAGTTCAACACACGTATTGAGTAACTAATTGTGTCTAATTACTGTTGTACTATTGGTCAATGAGATTCAAAAGAAAGCTCAGCTTTCACAGTCACTGCCTCAAAGCACAAACACATGTATTCTTTTGGAATGCAAAGATGATCTTTGCTACTTCAAAACACAGAAAGCTGAGTTCAAACACTGCCACAAAAGCTAACCAACCAAACAAAAACCTACAATGGAATTGAAACTAGAAAAAAATTATGTCTTCCTTCTTGACTTTATGTCTCCTTTCATGACCGTGTCTTTTTCCTATACACCACCTTAACTCATCATGTCCTGCCTTTGAAAGGCTCTGAATAATATTCCACTGTGTGGATGGATGGAGCACATGTACTTGCTCTGTGTGTGATCCAACTCTTCTTACTCTATCTGGACCTCAAGTCCTGCCTCCTCGGGGATGCTCCTCCCCCTCCTAAGGTTGGCCTTCCCATCCACCAAACAAGACCAAGGACATCCCCTTGTCCTGCACATGTACCATCTGGTCTCCTGAGTCTAAGGGGTTAGAATTGAGAATCCTAGAGTACTGGGAGAGAGAAGAGATTGTTTGGGGAAGGTGGCCACTTGTCAGACTTCTTCTCTGAGCCATGGAGAAGTCTGATGTATGCATCCACTATGAAAAAGGCCACACTGCTTGTGCCCAGAACCCTCCTGTGGCCAATGATGATAGGCTCCCCTCTGCTCAGCCTGTTTACCTCTTTTAGCCCCTTCAGGGTGTTGTCATATTTCTAAGCTGGATGCCTGAGTCTGAGAGTTCCAGAACACCAGATCCAGCCACCTAACCACCTTGAAAGACAGAGGACAAGGCAAGGAAGGAATATGTTCAGTATGGCCCACTGTGTGGAGAGCTTCAGGATTGTCCAGGGGAAGAATAAACACAGACAAAAAGCAAGCAGAGTAGGGCCAGTGAGATGACTCAGCAGGTAAAGCTACTTGCCATCAAGCTTGATAACTCATTTTATCCCTAGGATCCACATGGCGGAAGGAAAGAGCTGGCTCCCTCAGGTAGTACATTGACCTCCACACATGTGGTGGCATTTAAACCTTGGTCCCCACTGTACATACATGATTTAAAAGGGTGAAATGTGAAGCAAGCAGCATGAAGCACAGTGCAAGTGATGTCTGGCTGATGCTGACCTTGAGGGTGAGCTTCATGGGATCCAGCTGGTGCCCAGGAGCTCACAATTAGGTCCTCCTCATGAAGTGACTGTGATGGGCAACCTCAGATTTGCAGTCCCTGGGATATGAAACAGGTCATAGAAGCAGAATGGAGTTAGAACAGTGAGTAGTCCTTTCCCACCATGCAGACTGTACCCTTTGGCTAACCAGGAGACGTGGCCTCTGGTGGCCAAGGTCTGTATTCTAAGCCCCATCCACATCCATAGTATGACAAGAGTCACCTGCAGGTTCAAGGCTCATAGGAGCTGTGTTTGCAAGAGCCTCCCTATTAAGCACAAGACAAGGTTTTTCTTCATCTGATAGCAGCAAGGGTCCAGCCACCTTTTTCTATATGTACCAGGATGCTCATAGGTCAACATGTCCAAACAAAATGGAACTATGTACCACTCTTCTGTCCCCTAGGTTCTCTGTGTATCCAACCTGTGATGAACCAGCCTACCCCCATCTTGTCCTTGAAAGTAATCTCATAGTAAAGACAAACTAGGGCCATTCCTGTTTATGATTTAGCAAGGACCTGTGAGTTTCAGCCCCAGTGTCCTCTCGGGGCCAGGGGCCAGGCCAGAGGCTAAACAAAAAGATCTGAGAATGAACGAATTAGTTCATATATGAATGATTCTTCTCATGGTTCTTTATTCTGATATAGAAATATATACTTTGCATTGGTATGGATTTTGGCTTATTGATACAAATTTAAGTTCAATTTTGTTATATGTATATTATTGTATAAAAATAAGGATGGATAAAACAGGCTGAATAGATGTTTATTCAGGAAAAAACAACTTACAACAGAGACGGATGACCACCAGCAGGTTCCCATCTCAAGGATGCCTTGGGATGCTATCTGTCTCTGACCAGGAAGCAAGAGAGTGCTCAGGGATCTCGACCCCAAACCTAGTTCTCCCTGGTCATGCCCACACCTGTCCCCATCTCCCAGTGGGCATGGTCAGTGCAGTAGGCAGGGTGAATATCTCACTACAATTCCCCTTTTAGTCTAAAGAAAAGATTTAGGCTTGATACAAAACTACATACAAAGATAGTAAATATCAAGCAAGAATATACAAAATTAAGACCTACATATCTAGTCTTAGGGTGATGGCATAACAGAGATTATAACAGAGTTGTCCTAAGATGGAAAGCTTAAGTCTAGTACCTAATATTTCTATCTAGGAGGAGAAATTAATAATTGTGATCCTCATTAAAAACCTGAGAAGGAAGATAACAATACTAGGGTAGGTGAAAGTGCAAATGGGCAGCTTCCAAACTGTGCAGTGAGGACAGAAACAGCAGGCTACCTGGACAGTCACCCAAAGTCTCACAGCAACGTTGGTACAGCCAGTTATGGCTAAGGCCTAGAGTACCCGACAGACCACTACAGAAGCAGGGAGGTAGAAAGGCTGTCATACCCTGACATGGCAAGGTTTAGCAGTCTTCCGTGTTTGTCTCCTGCAAGTACAGTAGGACAGCATGCCCAAGTCAGTGGTCCAGGTCAGGGCAGTTCTTTGCCGAAGAGGCCATTAGCCAAGGAGAGGATGGACTCCAGAAGGAGCAACATCAGTGTCCAACATATTTTCAGGAGCAGTAGTGTCTCATGTCAATGGAGTACTAATTTTAAAACATTGAAATGCCATGTTCTGCAGGCTATGAAGTGTCTGAAAATCAAGCATCTGTGTCTGACTAGTCTCATAGGTATAAGAAACATGGGTGAAGATAATCTGCAATACTCAGGAACCTAGGTATAAAAATGGTTGAAATTTCCCTGAGTAAAGCAGGGATAATTACTTTAGCAACATAACTACGTACGTATATACACATGTAAATCTCTAAAACAGAGGTAGAGTTGAAATGTCTTGATCGGAGGTAGAACTGTATAGTGTAGCATGATAAAAAGATCCTAAATTGTATCGATATTCAAAATATCTTGAACATAAGTAAAAGTATACATACATAGAATATGATAAAGATATTGTGCACAAAACATCGTAAATGGAAAGATTTTACACAATATGACAAAATATAATATACAAATCATCCAAGAAAGGAATACAAACTTAATTTTACATAGGTTACAACATATAAGAATCTATAATAATGTAAGTTATAAATAACTAATAATTACTAAGATAATTTACAAGAAGATAAGTTAATCTACCTATATCCCATCTAAACCATACCTTTCCCAACTATACTATACCACCTGTCTAAAAGAGATACCTGAGTATGTGCTTCACATTCCATATCCAACCCTAAGCAACTAAAACCAACCCTATGAAGATGAATATTATCCCTAAAAGCCAACAGTAGGGGAAGGGGGCGTGGGTTTTGGCTTATTGATACAAATTTAAGTTCAATTTTGTTATGTGTATATTTCTACTCTTGTTTAGGTATTGTGTTTATACAGCTCATTAAAATGTAATGCATAATTACATACAGATTATAGATAATCACCTCTAATAGCCAACACTTATGTTAGTTAGGTTTTCAAGATATTCAAAGATATATTTCAAATGGATAGGCATTCTTCAAAACCTTTCAAAGATCTACAGAATATGGCATTTAAAATGGTTTATTAGGGTTTTTCATTACAATGAGACACAATTGCTCCTGGAAACACCAATTACATCAGAGAGGAATATAGGCATTGAAGAAACTCATTATGGATTTTGCCTTCAATGTGGCAAAACTGACCTATTGGGCAAAGAACTGCTTTTCCTCAACTGCTGACAGTAAGCACATTGTCCATACTAGACAAGCATGTTTCAAAGAAAAATGACTGCTGAATTTGCCAAAACAAGATAGGGCAGTCCTTCAGGGTTCCTGCTTCATGGAAGAGTCTGCCAGACATTCTGCAGGGGCACAGAGAGAAATGACTGAAAAACTGCCAATACAGGTGGTACAGTTCCAAATTTCCTGCTTCACAGAAAAGTCTACCAGACACTGGGCCTATAGGCTGAAGAGGGGCACCCCAACATTACAGAGGAACTTTGGGTGACTGTCCAGGCGGTGAGATGTCTCTGTCAATTCTAGTGTTTATATATTAACCTCCTATGATCTTTGATGGAGGTGAAGACAGTTATAGTCATTGTTTTCCATAGTTATGATAAAAGATAAGTTACATATAAAACTTTAAATTTGTAGTGAGATATTCATTTTGTCCTCACCTGTAGCACAGACCACACCCATTGGGGGTGGGGACAGGGCAGATGTTACCTGGGGGAACTAAGTCTGAGGAAGGGGCTCCGGGAGGCCTCTTGCTTTCAGCACAGGGTCAGGAGAACATCCGGAGGCATCCTTGGGAACATGCTGGTGTTCATCTGTTGTAAGTTATTTCTCCCTGAATAAACATCTATTCGGCCTATCTGTTTCTCATGATCCTTATTAAACCTCAATATAAATTCACAAAGATAGGATAGATGATAGAATATTTTCTTTAAATTTTGCCAAATGTTAGTGATCTAAATATTAAGTATAGTTCTTGCTTGATAACTGCTTTGTTATATATAATTTACTATGTTAAAGTTAAAACCTTCCTTTTTATTTAGACAGAAAAGAGGTGATGATGGGGGATGCCCTTTGTATGCTGTGAATATATGTGTATTGGTTGATGAATAAATGCTGATTGTCCAGTAGCCAGGCAGGAAGTATAGGTGTGGATACCAGGCTAAGAGAATGCTGGGAAGAGGAAGAAAGCAGAGAGGTGCCGAAGGAGTAACATGCCAGAGCACTACAGGTAAGCCACAGCCTCGTGGCAATACATACTTTAATAGAAATGGGTTAATAATTAAGACAGTTAGCCAATAAGAAACCTGAGCCATCATCCAAATAGTTTATAATCAATATAAGCATCTCTGTGTTTATTTGATACAAAACAGCTGCAGAACCAGGCAGTACAGAAACTCCGTTCTCATTATTCTTAAAAAAAAAAAAAATCTTCTCTGAAAGTTCTCTTCAAAAGTTTCTCTCCAAAATAAATCTCTCTTTAAGATTTCTCTTCAAAAGTTCTCTCTCATCCCACAAGGCTTCCAGTTTATATACCCACAGACACAATTAGTAATTCTCTAGCAATGGTAAGGATTCCAGGCATCATATCTCTCAAGGCTAGGAAGGCAGACAAAGTTTTAACAAAATTGGGGTACCTTATGTCTCAGACTTATAAAACGTGAGAACAAACTTAAGAGGTGGTGTTTGTCCAGCCAAATGTTAACTGATTAAAGGGACTTCTCACTTCTGTATCAAAGGGGAACTGAGGCTAATGTAGTGTGAGATCCAGAGGCTACTGCTTCCAGCCTCAGGGAAGCAGTGGGGTGCTCTTACCACTGATGCCCAGTGAGAAAGAATTCCTTCCTCTGGGGCCTATTTGAGAATACAAAGCACCCAGTATAAATTCTATATGTCAAGATTATACAGCCAAATGAATCACCCTCCTGACTTCCCACAAATAAATGTACCCATTAGATGGAATATTTTTATGAGATAAACATACACAAGCAGTGGGAAACACCCAGATCTATCTTTAGGGAAGAGATGAAGTGACTCCATGACTTTGCCAGGCAGAGCTTACCACTCATGTGGAAGGTCGACCTGTTCAACATCAGTTACCCTGCTGTATTTCTCATGGCCCTTGACAATAATTAAATCTCTGTTTCTCAAGGATTGGGCTATGCCCTACATGTAACCTTAAATACAATTGCTTCTGTATTGCCTGTTCCAGGAAATAGCAACCATATCTTTGTTTTAAAAGTTGTTATGAGCTGGGAGGTGCTGGCACATGCCTTTAATCTCAGTACTCGGGAGGTAGAGACAGACAGATCTCTTTGAGTTCAAGGCCAGCCTGGTTTACAAAGTGAGTTTCAGGATAAGCTCCAAAGCTACAGAGAAACCCTGTGTTGAAACAACAACAACAAAAACAAAACAAACAAACAAACAAAAAAACAAAAAACAAAAAGAAAGAAAGAAAGAAAGTAAGAAAGAAAGAAAGAAAAAGAAAAGTTGTTATAACCACTTTGTTATGACCACTGTGGCTACCTTGTTATGGCTGGCTACCTTGCAACCACGTCTTTTGCTCCTGTAACCTTGCTTATTTTCCTGCCAAATCTCCCATTTGGAAACTCCATACTCCTGAGCTATAAAAAGCCTTATCATGTCCAAAGCTGATCTCTTGAACCCTGCCTTAGGGAGAGACAGCCCATGTACACAAATTAAAAAGCTTGCTTTAATTAACTTGGCCATGACTTCAGTTCATGGTCTTTCTCCTCTCACCTGTGGGATTAAAACATGCAATCAGGCCTGGGCTCTTCCATTTTAGGACCTTCCTCATACTTCTTGCTTCCCTACAGCATCCACTGATGGAACCTTCCTCCAGCACTTACATTTATGGACCTCAAATGGTTTCTTCCCTCTCAACCCTGCCCTCCCCTCTCTTCCCCTTTTTCCTTTTCCCTTCATCTCCCCTTTCCCTTCCATTTTTTCCTTCCCCCTCTCCCTCCCTCCCTCCTTCTCTCCCTCCCTCTCTCTCTCTCTCCCTCCCTCCATCCCTCCTTTCCTCCCTTCCTAGGTAAAAGACAAAAGTTAAGGCCTCACACATTGTGTTCATCTGATTTTCTGTTATTTCAACAAACACCCAAGGGAAAAGGAAGGATAAATGTTTATTTGGCTCATGGGCTCAGAGATTACAATCCATGGTGGTGGGCTGGATCTGGGTCTTTGGATATGTGATGAGGAAGAACACCAAGGCTTCAGGGTAGGGTAGAGAAGGCTGCTCCCCTCAACTCCTTTCCACTTGGAAGCAGGGTGGAAGGCAGGGTTGGGGATGTAGGAAGAGTCCAGAAACAGTATATACCTTTGCAGAGTTGTACCTTCAGTGACCTTTCTTCTACAAGTAGAAGACTTCCCAATGATGTCATCATTTCTGGAAGCCATCAAAAGGTTAAATCATTATAAGGTCAGAGCCTTCATGGTACCATAACCTCTCAATGATTGTATTTACCAACTGGGGACCAAGTTTCCAACATATGAGCTATTGGGAGCAACATTGTTTCCAGGAAAGCTCTCACAGGCTTCTAACAACCTTGCAGAGTGAGACTGAAGCCCAGACAAGAATGGCTGGATGGTATTCTACTGTGGCCACCGAATAAATCTCCGCTTGTCACTATTAGTTTGGCTCTTTTAATTCACTTGTGGAGGATGGGTAGCTGAGCCTGGCTTAGGGTACAGCCCATGACCCTCAAGTTTGAGAGCAAAGTGACATAAAGGGACAAAAAATGCATTTGTGTGCTACTAGAAGTGATGTGATAACGGACACAAAGGATGCTGTTCCCAGTGTCTGCCGGAGTCTCCAGGAACTTTTTCTATCCTGCTTCTGCCAGTCTCAGAGGCCTTTACTCTCCCTGTGAAGCAGCAAGATGGGTTTCAACTGTTTTTGATTCTTCAGAAAGCTGGGCCATTGGCAAGTGTCTCTCCAGCTGGAGCACCCCAGGCTTTGCTTTTCTGTTTGCCTTCTGGCTCTTTGGTGTAATTTGGGGTTCTTTTGAACTACTTGGGGAGTTGCCATATGGTGGCTGACTTTGCCTTTCAAGTGTTTGAACAATATTGGGCTGTTACTGTTAAATAGAGAGACATAGCAACCAGCAGCAGAGGAGAGAGCGACAAACTGAAGAAAACACTCAGAACCTGACCACGACTCCAAGACAGGCACTACAGAGATGGAGGGACAATGGCATTACCCAATCAGAGCTTTGCCGAGACATGCAAAATAAAGGACTCCTTTATTTTGGGTTTGTTTTGTCCCTTCAGAGACCCATGTGTATTTTAATCCTCCCAGAAGGAGCCTGTTAGCTCTAGAAGGAAACATGGCTTGATTTCTCCAGGCTATGAAATGATTATCTAGAGTGATCCATGTCTTAAAGGGACAAATCTATAATCTATCAATAATGCTGCTTGGAGAATGGGACTTGCCAGTTGGAAAGATCTTTTCAGCGGATTTGGAGTTTTTCTGAACTATTTTGGGGCATCTGCCATGTGTCAGAAAGTTGAGGGCTCTTTTGAGCTGTTTGTTCCCAGTTTAAATGGGGCTGGGGACCAGACCAGGACTTATGAGCTCTAGGCATGTGCTCTACCAACTGAGCTACATCCCCACACCTCTGATGCCAGCTTCTAACATTCTCGGCACACCTTAGTTAAAACCTGTGGGATGTATACCTCAACCGATTACTACCATAATAAAGTGATCGCTGGAAGAATATGGTATCTTGCCCATCTCAGTGAGCATAACCAAGAGGAATGTTGTCACTTATCACCCTAAGGGTCACTGGGATAATTATCAGTGAATGCCATGGAGGCTAGAGGCATCAGACCCCCTGGAGTTGGAGGTTGTTGAGTGGGTGCTGGCAACCAAATGTCAGTCATCTGAAAGAGCCTCGAGTGAGCACCATACTCACTGAACCATTTCTTCATTCTGTCTCCTCTCACAAAGGGCTTTCATAGGGAGACTTACATGCATCCATGCAGGCAAAGTCACCAAGTGAGTGGGCACATTTCTGGGCAGGCTCAGTCAGAGATCATGCACCATCTGTGTGGGAAAGGTTTGCTGGCAATGTCTCTGGGCAAGGTACTTAGCACTGTAAACAAGGCTTGCTGTCTGGTAGGAATCCCTCAGTGATTTTTGGCTGCTTTCTCTGGGGTACTTTATCTGAAGCAACACTTTTTTTTTTTTTTTTTTTTTTTTTTTTTTAAGTACTGAGGACCAAACTTGAGACCATTCGGACAAGGACAAGTGATCCACCCCTAAGCTATGTTTCCAGACCCATAAAATAACCCTGAAGGAACATTAGCAGGTATTTAAAGCTCTATCCTCCTCCCACAGTATACATGATTGCTCCCACCAAAACAATGCTGTCTAGAGGCTAACATGGCCAGTCAGAAGCATGGACAAAGGCTCTTTGGGCTAGAAACCAGTGTCGAAAAGAGAAGCTTTTGGAAAGATGCCCAAGAGCCCAAGAGGAACAGGCAAGGATTCTAGCTTTTTACTTCTCTTGGCTGCAATTTTTTTTTAACCCTGCCCTTCTTTGTAATTAGGAAGATCTGGACATCAGGAGCTAGTGGATGGAATTCAAGAGGTCTGCAACATTGCCACCTTTACCACCTCTAATGAGAATTTAGTATTTCCTTCAGACAAGTGTGCAGGCAACAATCATTAGCAGCAACAGGTCCTGCAGACCAGTCTCTGACAGGACCTACAGATGTTTCTACTTGTTGTCAAAGGTCAGAGTTGCAACAACGTAGTTTAGCAATCTTTAATTGGCTCTATTTTCTGTTCTGAAATTGGGCAATGACTTTGTAAATTAGCATTAGTGTTCTAAAGAGCCAAGCAGATTTAATAGATGGGAAAGGAGTTGAAAAAAAAAAAAAACTAAACAAACCTGCAGAATGGATTGGTTATTTCAAAGCCACTTAGCAGCTGGTCATGACCCAGACAAGTGGATCATGAGTTTGAGGTCATTCTGGGCTACAGAAGGAGACTCTGGTCTCAAAAGGCTGGGGGTGAACCTCGTAGCTTAGTTGGTAGAGTGCATGCCTAGTGTGAATAGAGCCCTGGATTCCTTCCCCAGTGACACACAAACCAGGAATGTCGATGTGCACCTGCTATCCCAGCAGTCAGGAGACGGAAGCAGGTGGCCATAGTGATCAGTAGTTAAAGGTCATCCTTGGCCAGGGAACTGGAGGCTAACCTAAGCTACATGAGACCCTGTTTCCAAAAGAGGGAAAAAGGAAATTACTTGTTCTGCAAGGCAAGGAGACAGAATAATAGAAAAACGCCTGATTGGTTAACATAGAATAACCTGTTTTGTGTCAGGGGAAAGGTGGAGGACTCTGTTATCATGACAAGGGAAACAGACCTGTTCAGGACATTTGTGCTACTAATTTCTCTAACTAGATAAACAGTTTACAGATGAATACCTTTATTTTGGTGTAGTGACCTGAATGAACGTTTAGCATGAGTGAGTATTTTGTTTTTTAGCTGATTTTGCTGGAGCTCAGAACAAGATACCACAAAGGACAGAGCCAGACATGCTGTCAGGCCTTGGACCCATCTTCAGAGTCCAGGTCTGTGCTAGTTATCCTGCTGCTGCTGTGGTAAAATACATTGACCAAGGAAACTTACAGAACAAAAAGTTTATTTAGGCTAGTGGTTTTAAAGGAGTGAGAGTTGAGCTTGGCCAGGAAGCATGGCAGCAGGAATGAGGCCAGCCTGATCTACAGAGAGTTCCATGATAGCCACGGCTACACAGAGAAACCCTGTCTGGAAAACAAACAAATATATCACAATCACATTTTTAGCCAAATAAAAGTGAGAAAGAAGCAGAGAGAGTGAACTGTGAGTGAGACCTTGAGTGCTCAGGGTCCACCCCCAGTGGCATACTTCCTCCAGCAAGGCCACACCTTCTAAAGCTCCCTAAACAGTGCCACCAACCAGAAACCAAGGGCTCAAAAGCCTGAGACTGTGGAGGCCATTTCCCATCCAAATCACCACAAGGTCACTCTGTTTTGGTTATATGGGTGGCAGCTTCCTGCAGAGTTCATCTGAGGCTGTTGCCCCTCCCCCCAAAACAAAGAACATAGCTACCTGCCATCTTCACATGGGGATGCAACACAAGAGGAGAGGGAACTCTGGGAGGGAGAGAAGACTGAACTCTGTCATCATAGATTCTTGTCTTACCTATGCCTCTACTTTGGCTCAGCACAGAGCCATCTACAAAGCAGCCTTTGTCCCAGGCCACTGTGTGTGTACATGTTCTGTGTCCTCTAGAGATCACCCTCCCCCATTTTCCATACAATTCTCTTTATCCCTGTTGTAGTTTAGCAGCAGTGAGAATGAACCACAGCATACCATGAACCCATGTTGGAAGTTTATTCATGAATTGTGAAAGAGAGGAGTTGGTAGACAGCCTCAGAAAGGGAAGTTGTAGAGAGAGCGAGGAATGGGCCAAGACCTCCATATTTAAAGGGTTTAGCTTAGCGCATGTGTACAGAGACTTATGCAACCACACAGCACATGTGCACAGATTAATTATGTAGGATTCTGGGCTAAGTATTTGTCTTATACTGACAACACATGCCAGGTCACAGGACCCTGGGGCTGGCTAGGTGATGCCATAAATGCTAACAGTCCCCTATTCTCCTCCCTTCCTCATAGGAAAAGGGGTCATAAAAAGGCAAGAGGGGTTGGCGGAATATATAAATGTCTGCATTATAGTGAACCTGTTTCCCTTTGGGTATGGGTAAGCCTGCATGTCCAGCTTTATTTGTAACACAGAGGGGTCCTGTGCCTCCTTCTGATCAGCCTCACATTGTTTTATGATTGTCTGACTTAAAGTAGCTCAGTCAATGAGCAGAACACAACCTTGAGTGCATATTTTGACCTCTAGAAGTGCTGATCCTGCCTGGAGGAATTGGACTTCCTGCCAGAAGCATCTTTACTTTTTTTTTTTTTTTTGAGGAAGTTTTGTCTTGTTTAATGCTTTGCCAGAACAGACAGGCTGTTGCATTTGACCTGTCCTATGCCTGTGCAGGGCCTGGTTCAGGAGCTCAAGTCAAAGCCTGCTACTTTAACATACATGATGGTTGGTGAGGTCTGGATATCATCCATGCTCATTTAGTTTGGGATGTGGGGTTTGACCAGATATGTGCTGTCACTTTTAGTTATTTGTCTTGTTGATGTGACTAACCTGTCCAAAGCAGTTTGGGGCTGAGGAGATGGCTTCTCAGATAGACCCCTCTGGTAACTCCCTCTCAGATATGCCCAGTGACTCCTTACTGCTGAGCCATCTCCCTGGCCCCTTATACATCTACAAACTTAACAAAAGGTGGGTAGGGAGCTGGAGAGATGGCTCAGAAGTTATGAGCTCTTGCTGCTCTTGCTGAGGACTGGAGTCAGGTTCTTAGTACCCATTGTGGGTGGCTTGCAACTGCCTGTAACTTCAGCTCCAGGATATCTGGCGCCCTCTTCTGGACTCCATGGACACCTGCATACACAGATACTCTGTGTGTGTGTGTGTGTGTGTGTGTGTGTGTGTGTGTGTGTGTGTGTGTGTGTGTGGAGAGAGAGAGAGAGAGAGAGAGAGAGAGAGAGAGAGAGAGAGAGAGAGAGAGAGAGAGAGAGAGAGAGAGAATCTCTACCTCTGGGCATCCATTGCTGTACCTAATGTAAATCCATGGACACCTGCATACACAGTACTCTCTCTCTTTCTCTCTCTCTTTCTCTCTCTCTCTCTCTCTCTCTCTCTCTCTCTCTCTCTCTCTCTCTCTCTCTCTCTCTCTGTGTGTGTGAATCACTACCTCTGGGCATCCATTGCTGTACCTAATGTAAATCCATGGACACCTGCATACACAGGTACTCTCTCTCTCTCTCTCTCTCTCTCTCTCTCTCTGTGTGTGTGTGTGTGTGTGTGTGTGTGTGTGTGTGTGTGTGTGAATCACTACCTCTGGGCATCCATTGCTGTACCTAATGTAAATCCATGGACACCTGCATACACAGGTACTCTCTCTCTCTCTCTCTCTCTCTCTCTCTCTCTCTCTCTCTCTGTGTGTGTGTGTGTGTGTGTGTGTGAATCACTACCTTTGGGCATCCATTGCTGTACCTAATGTAAATGAGCTTTGTCTCTCCTGTCAGTTTGTGTACTGTCTGTTAATTTGCACATTCCTGATCATGGAGCCCAAGAAGGTGGGGGAAACCTTTTTCATCAGTGTAGGAGAACAGCTTGTGGAGGAACAAGTTGGAGTCCTAGAGCCAGAAGATTGTGGTGGAACCTCTGACCTGGAGGTCAGAGCAGCCTCTGGTGGTAAACAGATGACGATGGGGTCAGGTATAGATAGAAAGCAACAGATAGGCATAAGCAATATGGCCTATGTGCAGACCAGACCAGGCCTTTATTTTTCAGCTTCCAGTCTCCCCTGCAAGGTTCACTGACAAGACGTAGTCTTTCTCCCAGTGATAATCCATTTTCTAGCCCCAGGACTTCAGGCTTCTTTCCTTTTAGGGCAGATTTCTGGGAGACCTCTAATTTCTTGGGGCCAATTATTTCAACAGTCTGATCTCCAAGGGAATGATGCAGGCTGAGGCCATCTAAAGAGGTCACAGGACAGAGAGGCTGGAATATGGAGGCCAGGGCTCCATGAATGAGGACAAGAGAGGGGTGGAGAGAAAAGGGGCTGGGAGTGCTACCGTTAAAGTGTATTGACAATAGGCGTGTACAAGTGCGCATGGTGGAGTCGAGAGTGAGTCGCAGCCCTAGGAATGGAGGAGGAGGAGAGGCAGCAGCTCGAAGGAGGAGGGGAGCAAGGGGGACAGCCACCAAGAGGACAGGCAGCCTCCCAGTGATACCAAGTGTCTTCAGCCAGTGGAGCTAGGGCAAGCTAAGGGTACGGTGAGGGCTGCTGATGTCTGCGGTGGGAATGAGAAGGAGGTGCGGCCGGCTGTTTGAAGGTTTTTATCAAGAGACATAAAAGAGAAAGGTCTTGACTGGGCTAATTTCCCTGAATGGGAGGGGATCCCCAGTGAGGGCAGGGCCCCAGCAGTTGGTTTTCTAGAGCCAGTTATGGCTTCTCCGAGTCACTCACTGCTTTTTCTAACAGACGAGGTCAGGCTGGTGTTAGGTGCCACTGAGCCCTGGGACCATCAAGGGATGATGCTACCTTTGTCACAACTGATGTTGGAGAATGTTCTACAGTGTACTTGAGAGATTGTGTATATTCTTAATCCTGTTTCAGCCTCCAAGTGCTAGGATTATAGGTGTGGGCCACCATGCCTAGTTGAGTGTCCTGGCCTCCAATTTTTTCTAGCCCAAACAGGACTGGGTTAGCATGGAATGCTCTGTATGTCTTTTCTCCTGCTAACTCCTCCTAACTAAGCCAAAGGACCCGATGACAGGCCAATATGGGGCTGTTTCCATGGCATGCTTGCTCTGATCTGGGCAGATAGGTGCCTTTGCTGGGTTCTGTTTCCCTATGTGTAAAGTGAGACCATGCTTGGCAAGTGATGCCCAGAATATCTACATTTCCAGTGCAGGGGGTTGGATACCTGAGCTTTGCTGTGTGGAGCTCAGCAGGAAAGGGATAGCAACATCTCAGCATCCTGCTTTGTTAGATACCAGAACTTCATTATTTCTTTCCTCCTTCCTTTATTCCCTCTATCCTTTTAATTATTCTAAATTGTGGGCGTGTGTGTGTGTGTGTGTGTGTGTGTGTGTGTGTGTTTCCTTCATGTGTATCTGTGCCTGTGTATATGCAGTGCTATTGGAGGCCAGAAAAGAAAATTGAATCCCCTGGAACTGAAGTTACAAACAGTTGTGAGCTGCCATGTGGGTGCTGGGATTTGAACTCAGATCCTCTGGAAGAGCAGCCAATGCTTTTAACTGCTGAGCCATCTCTCCAGCCCCTCTCCCTTTTCTTTCCCTTCCTTACTTTTTCTTTTTTAAGATTTATTTATTTATTATGTATACAGTATTCTGCCTGCGTGTATGCCTGCATGCCAGAAAAGGGTGCCAGATCTCATTACAGATGGTTGTGAGCCACTATGTGGTTGCTGGGAATTGAACTCAGGACCTCTGGAAGAGCAGCCAGTGTTCTTAGCCTCTGAGCCATCTCTCCAGCCTCCCCATTCTTCCTTTCTTATTGTTTCATTTGAGACAGAATCTGGTTATGAGACAGGATCACCACATCCAGCCCTTTTGCTCTTTTTTAGAAGCCAATATCTCACCAGTTGCCCAGGCTGACCTCCAACTCCTGGGCCCAAGTGGCCCCCCTGCCTCACCCTCCCCTGTGACTGGGGTTACAGATATGTGCCATCATGTCATCTTGTAAAGTGATTTGGGATCATTAATGATGAAGTAAATTGGCTTCCTCTAAAGACACTGTAGAGGGCTTCAGGGGAACTAGAGGCTAAACCAGAACTAACAGCATGGTCCCCAGTTAAGGAATGGGGATGAATTAAGGATGTGGCTCATGTCTGGTGTGGGAACCAGATGAACACTGAATAGGGCTGGGGAATTCTCCCTGGTTGCAAATTGCTGCGATTGAATAGGGAGCTGGGACTGTCCCCTCAGGTAGGTGGAGGAGGAACAGCCTTGATTTCTAGCAGGACAGAGTTCAAGCTGACCCAGTGAGCAGGGCAGATGTGAGGTATCAGGTCACAAAGTGCTGCCTCAAATGAAGAGCAATGGACAGTGCCAGGCCACTGGCTCAGAATTCCTGGCTGGGCACTGCCTCCAGAGATATCTCTGTAACCAGAGAGGAGAAGCAGGAGCCACAGGGCGCTGGCCTCCTGAGTACTTGCACTGAGCCCAGGGAACAGGGACCCAGTTTGCTGAAGGTCATGGAGGAGTCAGAAGCCAGGCTCAGTTTGGCACTTGTCTCTGTGTGAACTTGGAGTCAGAGAAGTCACCACATTTAAAACTATAATGTGTCTTCCCGGATGTTTTGTAACAATAGAAAGGCTCTTGGGGGGAAAAATTGGACAACGTGGATGTTGTGCTGGTTGGTGTGCCAGAAAAGGGTGGAGACATAGTTCAGGGGGTGGAGTTGCTGGTTTGGGTTCCTGGATACCTGAGTGGGGAGATGGACTCTAGACTGAGAAGGGAAAGCGGGCATGGGGACACATACATATAATCCCAGCACTTGGGAGGTGGGGGCAGCACCAGAAGTACCTGCAGGCCTTCTCTCAGAATTCTGGATTGGCAGGTAACAAATCCTTGCCAGGTTGGATGTGAGGAGGCCATCGTCCTCAGTCCCAGCTCTTTTTTTGTCCTCTGGGGTCATCTTTGCTTTCTCTCTGGATCACCTGTCCATGCTGTGGCTTGAGAAGTTCCCTCTGGCCATTGTGTACCTGGCACCTTCTACCCCATAGGCACTCTGTCCCTTGGCAGTCCAGGTTCCCTGGGTACCTCTTTACCCCACAGGGACACAGAGCCTGGCTGCCCAATCCTGAACAACAGGTCTGCAGAGGGCTCAGCACCCACCCCATCCCTGGGGATAAGTTCATCTTATCCCCAGTGGGTGGTGGTGGCACATGCCTTTAATCCCAGCACTTGGAAGGCAGAGGCAGTTGGATCTCTGTGAGTTTGAGGCCAGCTTGGTCTACAGAGGGAGTTCCAGGACAGCCAGGGCTATTACACAGAGAAACCCTGTCTCAGGGAAAAAAAGTTTGTCTTCCTTCTACATAGAGGATGGAGCATGCCTTTGTCAGGGTTCCCTGTGTGGGTTCGAGTTCTTCCAGGTGACCACAATCCAAATGATTGTGGGAGTAAGGTAGGAGCCATTGAAAAGGAAAAGCAGGGAAAACTGAGTTCTGAGCTTCTAAAGGCAAGTGGGATCCAAAGAGCCAGCGGTTTTGAGCATGATGGCATGATGGCATGATGGCCTACCAGCCTTTACCCTGGTATTGGATGAAACTAGGGTTGGCAGTGTCTGGAGCAGGCGGCGTGCATTCCTGGCCTAAGTTCAAGGTGACAGGAGATATTCTAGACTCAGACATGGGTAGGGTGGGTGCCTAGGTTCTGGAATGGCTACGAGGCATGACTCAGGCTGTGGGAGCCAGGCCAACTGTCACAGGGCCTGCCTCTCTGGGAGTGTGGGCTGATGATGAGCATAGGTCATATCCATCTGTTTTGCTCAGAGGAGCCATTTGGACATTGGAACTTCCGATGCTTGCGTGTCCAGTGTCACAGACCCTTCACTGCCCAATACTTCCTTCTGTGGATGGCTTCAGGGCCGTGCATCTTGTAGCTTTAGGGCATACCTGTGCAGTGGGCAGAGGGGTTCCTTGTCTTCATTGGGATGAATCAGTGGGAGTGAGAAGGAGAACCTCCCATGCCATCCTCAGCTGACCTCACTCAGCAAAGCAATATCTCTGGCTAAGTATCCTATCTGCCAACTCAAGGCTGACCTGGCCCTTTAGAGCATCTTGACCCTGCCCAAAGGGCATTCTTTGTCCTCATTTCAGTAAGCTGATGCCAGCTCCTATCTCTATGCTCACTCACCAAGGTGACAATGCACCCTTTGCCCTTCCGCGGGCAGCTATCCTAGATGTCCTGCTGCAGCCTGTCCCCACCCCGATCCTGGCCACTCAGCCTTCACCTCTGCAGTCCCGTGCATCATCTCACTTCACATGCAATCCTGGAAGGTAGCACATACACACCGCCCCTCCATTTGTCCTTCCTCCTGAATTATGGATTCTTGTCCCTTCGAGAGGCACCACATGTCCACATTCCCAGGAACTCCAGAACAGAGTTAAAGTAGAGGCCGTCAGTTCCCTAGGCCTTCACACCTTCCCTCCCTTTCCCAGGGCTGCTGTAGGGACAACTGACATCCATGGCCAGTTATAGTCATCAAAGTAGCCATTGATATGCTTCTGTCTCCCAGGTTCATTGGATTGAGTTCTATTTATCCACGATTCTCTTAAGAACTGAGCAGATGTCCAGAGCCTGTCTACAGGGATAGGAGTGGTAGACAGCCACATGGTCAAAGGCATGCTAAGACTAGACTGAGTGCTCTGCAATGGCACCCTTTACTTTGCATATATGATTTCATGTATTTGTTTGTGTGCATGCATGTATATGGGTGTATTATGTGGAGGCCAAAGGACAATGTGTAGGAGTTGATTCCTTCTATAATGTGGTCTTGGGGATCAAACTCAGGTCATCAGGCTTGGTAGCAAGTCCCATTCCATCCTTTCTAAAGCTGTGGTAATGCCATGAGGGAGGTCCTACTAGAACCTGCTTACAGGAGTAGGGGATTGTGACACTTTGTGCTTAATGATGCCAGAGTCTGCCCTGAGCAGTAGGTGGGCTAGGAATGTGAGGTTAGGGTTGGCAAATAACACATGGAGATGTTTTCTGTGGACTGGATCCCAGTCCTATTTAGCTGAGTGAGGGGCCCATGCTTTGCCCACAGAAAGAGTTGGGGGGCGGGAGACGACACAGAGACCTATAAGGGAGAAAAGGGGGTCTAGAGGACAGGAGCTCTGGAAGTAGAGCCACTTAGCTGGAGAGAGGGGAGAGTGTGGGTGTGCGTGGGTGTGTGTATGCATAGGCGTGTTCCCATATATTTGACTGTATTTGTATACATATGCATGTGGAGGCCAGAGGTTGACATTAGCTGTACCTTCTTCTTCTATGAGTCTCTAGCTTATGTATTGAGGTGGAGTCTCACTCATTCAGAGCTTGCCAATTCTGTTAGTCTGGTAGCCAACTTGCCCCAGGAATGCCCGTCTTTGCCTCCCCAGCTCAGTAACATTTTCGTGTGGGTGCTGGGATCCAAACTCTAGTCTTGATACTTGAACAATAAAAGCATTACCCACTGAGTCATTCCTATGGCTTCATCAGGATGACAGTTTCCTTCAGCTGTTGAAAATGGAGTGTTCAAATCAGGATGTTTTGTACAAACATAAGGTTTAGGAGTATAAGGAGAAAATTATTTATATCAATAAATAAAATGTGTTGTTAAAAGTAATCCCCTTTCTTTCTTTTTTTTTTTTTTTTTTTTTTTTTAGCTATTTCTTCTTCCTCTTCCTCCTCCTCTTCTTCTTTTTTTTTGCTTTTGGGTTTTGGCTTTTGGAGACAAGGTTTCTCTGTGTAGCCCTGGCTGTCCTGGAACTCTGTAGACCAGGCTGTCCTGGAACTCACAGAGATCTGCCTGTCTCTGTCTCCTGAGTACTGGGATTAAAGGTGTGCACCACCACCACCTGGCATGGCTAGGTGATTTAAAATAACGTTCAAGGTTTGAATTTTCCCTGTGTACTTTGGGGGCGGGTAGGGTAGGTACATGGGGGAATGAAGTCAGGGGCTCACATGTATACAAGGCATCCTCCTGCTTTACCTTCTTGAGTACAGGATGCATCACCACACCTGTATTCAATGATATTAAAATATATTATCTTAAACAATTCAGTATATTAAAAAGTTTTCCTTTCAACTTGAAATCAATATAAGCAATAATTTTTTTTCTCCTTACATTTTCTAAATCTTCTGTTTGTATAAAACTGTCTACCACTGAGCTCAACTCAGGACCAAGCCATGAGTTCTATTTCTGTGGGACTGACTTAGTCTTCGGTTCAGTTAGTTTAGATTTGTTTGTTTATTTATTTTAGACAGGGCTTCTGTGTGTAGCCCTGGCTGTCCTGGAACTCACTCTGTAGCCAAGCTGGCCTCTGCCTCCTGAGTGCTGGGATTAAAGGAGTGTGCCACCAATGCCCAGCTAGTCTGGCTTTTCTAAAAGAAGAAAAGGCCACCCAAGTCAAAGACAGAGGGTCTGATGTGGGAGAGGCTGAGGTGTCAGGTGACTGGACATCCCCATGAGACGTCAGCTCAGTCAAGCTCGGTGGCTGATGAGACTCTGGTCATATCAGCAAAAGCTGAGTATGCATAAAGAAGGAGGTGAAGGCCTCACTGTGGCTATCCCTGAGGGTGGGGCTTCTGTGTGGAAGTGGCCTTAGACATCATTAGCTGTACCTCGGGCAGAGGCCAGGCACCTGCATCTCAGCCACAGCTCTGAGAGATTGATCTCTCAGAATCACTGAGAGATTGATAAGCCAAGTCCTTAGTGACTGCCCTCTGGAGTCCAGATGGGGGGCTTCCTGAATCTAGGCACAGTCATACCTGTGGGAGTAGGTGGTACTGGGCTAGTCCCTAAAGCTAAAGTCTCCAGTTGCCATCTGCAGCTGAGGGGCCAGGCTTCCGGTGGGTCGCTGCTGATACAAGGACATGGCACCAGATGCAGGAGCCACTAAGCCTCATAAACACCCACACTGTGCAAATAAAGCTGGTCTGACCTTGGGTCAGGTGAACAAATGAGAGCATCTGGGGACGCAGGCCCTCTGTCCTCTCCTCTGAAAGCTCATTCCCACTCACACAGCCTCACTTCCTGCAGGTGCACATCTCACCCTTCTGGTGACCTGTTCATGTCATCAGAACAATGGGGTCAAGCTTATTGGATGAAGGGTCACCTGTTCAGGGCTGTTCCAACATCTGGGCTGTATGAATTCACTCATCTTCAACATCTGCCTATGGAGGAGGCAGCCTATTACCCCCACTGCAAGAGTAAACCTAGGCACAGATCAGTGAAGTCCCCAGATCACCACTTAGAAAGAATTGGTGTTGGAATGCACCCAGACAGCTTTGTCATAGACATAATGCTGAGGGCACCCGGCTTCACCGTGTGTAGAGCATGCTGATTGGGGGCAGTCTGCAAAGCTAGGCCTTGTGAAATCTCAGTGACCTGGGGAATGGACAGACTCTTGCCTTCCATGCTTGGAAGGGAAGGAATATCCCTACCCCCAGAAGTTCAAGAGTCTCTCTGCATCCTGAATGCCCCGTTTATGGAAACCAGTGATTCAGCTGGAAACAGTAGCACACACCTGTAATCCCAGCACTCAGGAAGTTGAAGCAGGAGGATTACTGAGAGTTCCAGGCCAGTCAGAGCTCCATAGTGAGACCAAAAAAACAAACAAAAGACCAAACCAAAATAAACAGCAAATCCCCGACCTACCAGGAGGCAGCATCTCACAGCTGTATAGAACTCTGGGGTGCCTACCACCCCATCTGGTTTGTGCAGGGCTGCTCCCCTGCTGCCACTATCTGACTGTCTGTCAGTACCAGAGTTGGTCCTGTTCGGATTTGCTGGTTCATTCCCCACTGGGAGTTGAGCTGTTCTTTGTTCTGCACCTCTGCTTCTGTTTGGAAGGCCTGTTGCTGGCTGTCAGTGATGTAGGTAGGTACGTAGAAAGGTCCAGAATGGGTGACCATTGGCCTTTGAAGAGGGCTGGGTTTTCAGGTTTTCCCTGTTGCAATGTTATGTGGTGGGGGAGTTTGTGTAACTGGGACCAGAGCCATTTTGCTGAAAGCAGGGATGAGGTGGCTCAGAGACAGCTGGAGGTGGTTGTAGCTGCTGGGCGAGAGGTGACAGGCTGGGTACACAAGGAAGGAGTCAGGAACTGGAGGAAGGGGATGGGGAGTTATCTGATGAGTGTGGCAAGGGCTGGTGGTGGGACTTCCATCCTGGCATAAAGGACTCCATTGAGGTTGGTATTGCTATAGGTGAGATCATGGGTTCAGGTAGGGCATTTGGAGGTAACATATGGTGGGTGGATGTTCATATGGTGAACAGCATATTCATTGGTAAGGTGACCATGTTTTTCCTTCCACATCATGGTGGACTTGATTGCTTTTTAGGGTCTTTATTGCCACAATCCTCTGTAAAATGTCCGATGAGGAATTCACAGCACATGAAGATGTTAGAAAGAAGTCAAGGGCTGGCTATGGTGGGTACACTCCTTTAATCCCAGCACTTGGGCATCTCTGTGAATTTAAGGCCAGCCTGGTCTACAAGTTGAATTCAGAACAGCCGGGGTTGTTATATACAGAAATCCTGTCTCAAAAAAACAAACAAACAAATGAAGTCAAGGTTCCTTCACTAGTGCACAGGTATGGGAGAATGCCTTGTGCCTTAGTTCCTATTCTTGTAAAAATTATTTTGCACACCTGGGTGTCTCTTCTGCATGTAAGTCTGTACAATCTGTATTTGTCTAGTATTCTTGGAGGCTGGAAGAGGGTGTTGGACTTCCTGGAACTGGAGTCACATATGGTTTGTGAACCACCATGTGGGTGCAAGAGACAAAACCCAGGTCTTCCGCAAGAACCACCAGTGTCTTGACCACTGAGATATCCCTCCACCCTACCATTCCACGCCTCAGTTTCTGATACAGTGGGAACAGCAGTGATGGGGAATGTCCTTTTGTATATATGTTCCTCTTATTGGTTGATGAATAAAATACTGTTTGGTCAATAGCCATGCATAAAGGACAGGCAGGGCTTATGAGAGGGAGGAGAGAGGAGAGAGAGGAAGGCCTCAGAGAGATGCCATGTAACCTCCAAAGGTGTAACAGGTCCAGGAATTCTCTGGTAATCCAAGACCACATGGAAATATTTAGATTATAGAAATGGGTTAGTAATTAAGAGAGAGCTAGCCAGTAATAATTATAATTAATATGGCGCCTGGGTGCTTATTTGGGGTTGAAGTGTGGTGGCACTTGGTGGGACAGAAACCTCCATCTTCACTGCAGCTTCCAGTATGTTCAACCAAAGAGACATCTTAGTCATCAGGAGACAGCCACCAAGATCAGCTACAATTTTCCTTGGTAACCTCATAGCTAACTCCTTACCTTCTTGGACTCAGGTCCTTCATGGTCATCTACTGTGCACCAGGCTCTGTGTGGGACCCTGGACATGTGGGTGGAACACTGAGGGGCTGGGACAGTGTTTACACTGCAGGACTGAACATATGGGTGGAACACTGAGGGCCTAGGAGAGCGTCTACACTGCAGGAGCCTCCACTCTCAGTGGAGGGAGTGTTTTGTGCACTCATGTCTTACCTTGAGTGTAACTTCCTTAGTTATATTTCCCAATGTGTCCTAGGAGCCATAGCAGCTATGGGCCACCCAGGATTTCCTCCATGGATGGAAGGATGATACTGTTGACCCATGGCACCCTAGGGGCATTGTGTGCAGAAAGCTGTGGTTCAGCTACCTAACCCACATGTAGGAAATCCCGGAATGTCAGGGAGCTGCTTCAAGCCCCAGTGAAAATGCTTTCTGCCGGTCTGGTTCCACTGCCATGCCAGCCCCAATTAACACACAGACATTATATTAGATATAAAGCTGTAGGCCAGTTACTAGTTTCTTATCAGCTAGCTCTGTCTTAATTATTAACCCATTTCTATTAATCTAAGCATTTCCACGTGGTCTTATCAACGGAGAGAGGGGCCGGCGTTCTGCTCTCTCAAGTCTCTACATCCTGACCCTCCTTACTACTTCTTCTCTCCTCCTTGTCTCCTAGTCCCACCTATCTTGCTTTCCTATTGGCCAACAGTGCTTTATTCATTAACCAATACGAGAAACATATTTACAAAATGACATCTCCTATCAAAAATGTTGGAGAATCTGGTACCTCAGGGTCCTGGGCCCTGGGTAGAGTGCTTTTTGGGAAACCCTACCACTCTGGAGATGGCTACAGCCACTAGGAGAGAGCATCCTGGACCTGAGGGGCAGTAAGAAGAGGTCTGTATGCCACCAAAGTCATGGTCTCTTCCTCCTCCTCCCTGCCTGAGGCTAACTGAATGGCTTAGTGACATTACAAAATGTTTACATCACAGTTCCCTGGGTACAAGGATTTCCAAAGAGATCTCCCCATCACTCCCTCAGCTCTACTCGCCATGGGCAAGGTTGCCTGGTCAACTGGGGCCATCAAAGTAACTTTCTTTAGAGTCCTTCTTCCCTGTTTGGCACTGCTGACTTCCCTCAGACCCTGCCATAGTCTCTCCTGCTTTTTCTACCCCAAAGCTCCTTAGATGGAGACACAGGGACAAAGCTGGGAGCACACTGTCTCATTACAGAGCCCTTTGAGATAAGCTTGGTAATGTTTAGCCTCTGCTTTACAATTGGAAATTTGGGGGGGGCTGCCACATGCTATTGGGGAAATGGGGGTCCTATCTCAGGGTTCTGAGGCTTATTAAAAGAATATAAGAATGCTAAAAAAAGAATCATGAGGAGAATTGTATTAGAATTTGAAAGTAAAACCTTAGGGCAGGCAAGCTGTACATCTCAGTGACTGCCCGGAGGAGGAAGGCAAATAGAAAAGCCATGTGCTTGGGAGTTAGGCACAGAGGTGTGGCAAGTAGCTACGTGGCAAAAGGGAAGTGGCTTCAGAGAAAGAGTGAAAGCGCCAAAAGTACCAGGGGAAGTATATTATACACTGTCTGCATCTGAAAGAAAGACGCAGAAAAGAGAAAAAGAGATAACCAAGCCCCATAGAACCTCATGGTGGCTTCCTTAGGTAGCACACAAAAACAAGGATTCTGGGAAGGGAAATACATTTACCCTTTAAAGGAATAACTATTCCTCCATTATCTCCAGCATAGTGTTAGGAAAATCTGCTTCCCAGGAATGGGAGAGGGAATCCCTTAGCCAGGTGATTGATTGGCCCAAATGGATTAACTCATGGCTTGGGTAGCTTAGACTGCTAGGTCTCTATTCAGGCCAGAGGTGGATTGCATTCTCTTGACCAGGAGGAAGCAGCACTCTCTCCCTTAAAGGGCCTGTGGCGTCACTTTAACACTCAGGTACTACAGCCCTCTCAGGAACAAGGCATGCTTCCTTGTTCGCTTGTTTTAAGTCAGGGCTTGCTGGGCAGCCCAGGCTTGTCTGGCACTCAGTATGGCCTTGAAACTCATGGCAATTCTCCTGCTTCAGCTTCCCAAAGGCCAGGGTTACAGGAGTGCTTCAACACACCAGCTTAAAATATAACCACATTAGAACCACTTGGAACCCCCAAGCCGATGATCAGCACAGCGCTGTGGTGTGATCCCAGTTCAAATGGGCATTCTCTGACTGTCCCAGTGGTGCCCTTCATGGTGCCTCCTCCATGCCTCCGTTAGATTTGTAACGGAGATGCCATCGCCAAGATTTGGTCAGCTAGGTGATACAACTACATTTCTAATTAGGATGTTTTTAATCTATGAGGGTCCTTCTGAGGTGTCACCAGACCTGAGTGGAAGGCCATCTACCCGGTCGGTGCTCAGCCTTCTTATTACATTTTTTTTTTAGAGACATGGTTTCATTAAGTTACAAAAGCTGATCTTGTCTTTGTTCTGTAGCCCAACCTGGCCTTGTACCCGTGATTCTACTGTCTCAGTTTCCAGAATGTGCATCTTCTTCTATAGGACAAAAGCAACACTACTGAACTTCATTGTCACAATAGAGGTTCCCGACCCCAACCCACCACCTATGCACATCTGCAATCGGCCCCTCATACAGCAGGGAACCCAGCTTCCATGCCCCATGCCCCCTCTTCTACACTTCCCTACCCAGCTGCTGGGCTCTCCTGGGTTCCTGGTACAGGTCTCTGTGTCTTTACTTGTAAAACAGGGCTGGCTGCTCATATGATCTCACAAGGCTGTGATAGAGATGAAAGGGTGTCACCAAGCAGGCCTCATTCTAGAGCCAGGAAGAAGTCTATGAGTAAGGAGAGAAAGATAGGGGACACGAAAGAAATCTGCAAGGGAAAAACACTCTTCCTCCCTACAGAATCTGGCTGGGAGTCACAATAGAGCCAGATTACCACTAAAACTTGTGCTCATCTTCCTGAAGTCTCAAACAAGAATGTTGGGGACTACAAGGTATGGGAGTCCCCGAAGTGTCCCAGTGGGTGAAGGTGGCTGCTGCCAGGCATCACAACCTGAGTTCTATTCCTGAGACTCACTCATGGAGGGACAACACCAACTTCCTGCTATAATTTGCCTTCTCAGCTCCACACATGCACCAGAGTACATGTACACACACACACACACACACACACACACACACACACACACACACACTAAATGTTTAACTACATTAAATGATTTAAAAAGTCCCCTCTTATTTTGTGTGTACACTGTCCTCTTCTTCTGTGACTGTCCCAACATTTGCTTCATTCTCTCTGGTCCTGAAATGGTTTTTGTGGTAAAATCGGGACCTGGCTTTACTTGAGTAGGAAGGGACCTCTTCAGGCTGCTTGCTGGCAGGGGAATTATGTGAGTCCTGAAGGTCTGCTGCCCCTTCATGGCTGCTTTGGTGGGGATGGTGCAGGGAGACTGAATCATGCTCCTCAGTCTCGCCTTGCTGCCACCTCCCACTTGCTGTCAGTCCCTGGATTCAGTGAGCCCTCCCCCCCCATTGCCCTGGACTTCCCAGACAGAGCCACACCCTCTAGGACATTTCGCCTGTGATGTATATTATTTTTACATCACAGAGTGCTGTTTGCATTTATTTATCTTTGTGTGTGCGCAGGCGCGTATGTGGGTGCATGTGGCATGGTGTATGTGTGGAGGTCAGAGGACAACTTACAGGAGTAAATACTCTCCCTTTGTCGTGGGGATCCTGGGGGTGGAAACTCGGGTGCTCAGGGTTGGCAGCACTTTTATAGGATGAGCCAGCCACCTGGCTGGGGCGCAGAGCTTGTTGGGGAAATGTTTGCACCAGGCAGCCTGCGGTTGGTTGCTATCTGCCCTTATTGGCTACTTGTAAGGTCCTTCAGTGCCCAGTGTGGGTCTCACTGGGTTCCACTCATCCCATTTCTTTACTTGGGTCCTCTTTGCTCACCACCCCAAACACTGCTGTGGCCTTGCTCTTCTCAACATCATGGTGTGTGCTTCATTTCCCTTGCCCCTCATGGCATGAAATGACTTGGCTGTGTAAGCACCTCACCTCACCTGTTCAGATATGTGCACCTGTGAGCCTGGTCCCTGCTAAGCGACTCCTTGGAGACTGCAATGGGGGGAACTGGCATGCCTGGAGGCACTGTTCTATAGCAACCTTTCGCTGATGAGTTCAGCTTCAAGGCCTACAGCCTCCCACATGTTTGCTGGCCCCTGACCCCTGATCTCAGAGGCCCTGCGGATCAGGCTTGGCCCTTTCTGATTGTGCCTCCATTTCTTGTTTCGAAATGCAGACACCCCGAGGTTAGACGACTGCAATCTGGAGCAGGGTGGCCGTGCATGCCTGGCCAGGGTGCTTGCAGTTTGTAATGACTCTGACGCAGCTGTACACACCTGGAGAGGGTGGCAGCGCCAGCCCCTCACTTGCCAGGGTCACAGCTGACTCCGCCTAGGGCGGGGCCACTCTGCTGCGCCACCAGAGTTCCATCCCCATCCTTGTCTGGTCCCAGTCCATTGGTATCTGGAGAGTCGTCCTTCCAGCTCCTGTACTACAGACATCCGGGCTGTGGTGTCTGCAGACTGGTGTTCCAAGCAGGCCAATATGGATTTCCTGGAGGCAGAGGGTGGCTGGAGCCTGTCCTTTGCAGGCGCCGGCTTCTTGGGCCTCTACCACGTGGGCGCCACCCAATGTCTTCACCAGCGCGCACCACGCATCCTCCAGGGCGCCCGCCGCTTTTATGGATCCTCCTCAGGAGCACTCAACGCTGTGTGCATTATCACCAGCAAGTCAGCAGGTGCTTGGAGAGGTTCAGGGATCCTGCAGGGAGCTGAACCTGACCACACCCCACACCCCCCACCCCCAAGGGCTTTACACCAAGCCTTTGAATCTGAGGACTGTGGTCACTTCTATCTCCAAAGATGGGGCCTTGGCTTCAGATTTGGGATACTACCCCTAAGGTCATTGACATCCAGGACTGGAGGTATTATGTACTGACTCCCAGGCATCCCTGAGGAAGGTGGGCAGTTGGTGAGTGCGGGTGGCATTCAGTGGTCCCAGGTAGCTGAAACCTTAGTCCTCACCACTCTGCAGATTTCTGCTGCTCCAATCTCCTCGGCATGGTGAAGCAAGTGGAGCGTCTGAGCCTGGGCATCTTCCACCCGGCCTATGACCCCATTGAGCACATCAGGAAAAAGCTGGAGGACATCCTACCTGAGAATTGCCACATCCTGGCCTCCCAAAGGCTGGGCATCTCCATAACCCGATGGTATGATGGCCAGAACATCATAGTTACTGACTTTGCCACTCGGAATGAACTCATCCAGGTGAGCTGATGCTGGATTATGACCCAAGGCCCAAGGAGCATAAACCATCAAATAATTGTGAGCCCAGGGGTCTCTGTGGGTGACCTCGTGTGTGTGTGTGTGTGTGTGTGTGTGTGTGTGTGTGTGTGTGTGTTGGAGGGTGCAGCAGGAGCTAGACTGTATCATTGACTGGCCTGAGTCTAAGGCTCTCTAGGGGATGGGGTGGAGAGGAACCTGAGGTGTTCCTGGGCCAGGCTGAGGGGCAGTCAGCTTCCATGGTCAGGGCATCTAGGGTTGCTCATTCCAGAGGTGTCCTCCCTGCCCCTCCCACCCCCATCTTCCAAGTGCTTTCTGATTGCCAGAGCAAGTATTTACTGAGCATCTATTATGAGTGGGCACTGTTTGTATGCTGTGATTTTTGCCAGGGAGGGGGCACAGATGAAAAACCCTTGCCTTCTCCCAGCTTGTATCTAATGAGCACACCTCATAGGAAAGGGCCTTTGTGAAACTAGATCAGGAGAGCAAGGTAGGAAAGGAAAGGAGCCTGTTCTGATCTGATGGGGTGGAGTGGGTGTGGGCAGGCTTGGAGGATCAGGAAGGTTGAGCAGGGCCATAGGGGAAAGCTCTGAAGGGATATGGGTTTCCATGCTGGAAGGCCTCAGCCCAGTGTGAAGTGTCCCAGCGTCCCTCAGTGCAGCTCTGCCCACCCTTCCTATAAAGGTCTATGTCTGCCTCTGATAATACGGTTCCCAGTCTCATCTTGGTGCCCTGTACCAGACACTGGGACAGCCTGAGCCAGCAGCTACTGGAGCATAGGTGTGTGGTTCTCAATATGCCTGAGGGGTGTCACTTGCTGTGGGCTGGTACCCAGGAAGGGACTTCAGAGCCTGTCCCGGTGTGCTCACCTGGATAGCACATGCAGATACTCTGTGAATGTGAGCTGTTATCAACTGCAGCCATCTGTTGGAAGGACTGGCTTACTCATATTCCAAACCCTCAGAACTAGGACTGTGTCTGCTTCTCTGAGGAAGAGTTGGAGGAATGAAGTCTTTCAGGGCTCTCAGACGAGGCCTTGGAGCCCCAGGTCTGCAGTACTTTCACAGTCCCACTCTCCCCACCCCCAGCACAGTTGACCATGCTGGAACTATCCTTGTCTGTCATGCTCTGCATGCTGCTGGCATCTAGCAGGTGAGACAAGGGATGATGCTAAGCATCCCATGACACAGGACAACTTGCACAGCCCCATTACAGCAAGACCAGCACCAGGTGTTTACAGGATCAGTCTATAAAGCAAGCATCTTCCCCCTCCCCGGTAGGACTTATCAGGACTTTTACTAGGAAACTGTGTCTCTTGTGGGGAGGGAGGCCTGGAAGCACTCCTTAGAGGAGCATCCACTTGGATCAATACTGAGAATCTTCTTTGGGAGATACACAGAGGTTCTTGGTGGCACCTTTGTGCCAGATCCAGGGTTGGTATGGGTGCCTTGGCTTATATATTATGGGGCATCCTAAGTGCACTATCCAGGGAGAGGAAGGTGGTGTCAAGGATACCCGTGTTCCTCTGTTCTTCATTTGAGCAATGGCTGTGTGCACAAGAGCAGGTGTGGAACACTGATCGAGGATGATGGTCTTGTCTTCCAGGCTTTGATCTGCTCCTTGTATTTCCCCATGTATTGTGGGACAATCCCTCCGGAGTTCAGAGGGGAGGTGAGTGTGTTTGGGAGGGGCCTGTCTGCATCCCATTCTGGGCTCTAGGAAGCTGGAACAAGAGTTTGTCCAGAGGTAGAGTTAAGAGTGAATCCCTACTGTGTGCCAGGCTTCCCCTGAAGAGGCTCAGCACCTAGGCTGGAGGGGGATACAGATACCGGTCAGCAGTGAGAGTGTAGGGAAGACAGTGTGGACCACTGCCTCTCTGCCTTGCAGCGCTACATTGATGGAGCCCTGAGCAACAACCTGCCCTTCTCCGACTCTCCCACCACCATCACCATCTCTCCCTTCCATGGGACGGTGGACATCTGTCCCCAGAGCAGTTCGGGCAGTCTGTACGAGCTGACCGCTTTCAATGCCAGTTTCCAGATCTCTACCAGGAACTTCTTTCAGGGCATCATATCCCTGATCCCCCCCAAGCCTGAGGTAGGTCACCCTGCATGGTCCTGGCCCACAACCCTTCCCCTCGGCTTCAGTTACTGCCTGTCATACAAGCCCTGGAGCAGAAACCTGAGCTCAGGTTGGCTCTGCCTCTTCTGCCTCTTCCTGGGTGAGGGCTAGAATCCAGCTGTGTCCTGCACTCAACTGGCAGGCTCAGTGAGTAGAAATGGTTATTTCTATTTCTTTTTCTAGATTTATTATTTTTATTTATGTGCTCACTCGCACATGTGTGCATGTGCGTGCATGCGTGTGTGTGTGTGTGTGTGTGTGTGTGTGTGTGTGTATTTGTGCATGTGAGTGCAGTACCCACAGAGGCCAGAAGAAGACACTGGACCCCTGGAACTAGAGTAATAGGCAGTTGTGAGCCACCCAGCATGGGTGCTGGGATTTGAATTATGAACTATGTTCCTCCTGAGGAACAGCCAGTGCTTTTAATTGCTGAGCCATCTCTCCAGCACCTCATTAGTTGTTTTGTCTTTGTTTCTTTTGAGACAGAGTCTTACTGTGTAGCCCTGGCTGGCCTGGAACTCACCATGTAGACCAAGCTAGTCTCAAACTCACAGAGGTCTGCCTGTCTCTGTCCCCCGGGTGCTTGATGAAAGGTGTGTGTCACAATGCCCTCCAGCCCGTAGGGTGTTCCATTTCTCAGAGGACACAGGCTCAGACAGATTAGGTAACTTGTTCAATCACACAGCCTAGAGGTGGCAAAACCAAGATTATACTCTATTAGTCCGGCATGGCTTTGAAAGTGAGCTCCCAAGGATTCGCATGCGCGTGCATACACAAAGACTGAGAAGGTTCAGCAGATAAAGGCACCCGTGGGGCAAGCCTGGTGACTGTGGTTGATTCCAGGAAGCAGCTGGTGGAAGGGGAGTGCTGACTCCATGGAGCTGTCTTCTGAACTCCACTCTCACTCCCTACCGCATCTCCCAGGGAGGGGAAGGGGCTGCTCTGGCCTGTGGGGAGCCAGGTGGAGACCCCAGTGACCCTGATTCAGGCCTTGTTACTCTGTCTACTAGAGGGAGGACCTCAGAGGGAGGCAGGTGTCTGAGCTCTAGGTAAGAAGTGGGCTGACCAATGGGAAGGGACGTCGAGGGCAGATCTGTGCCTGTGCACGATCTGGGTCTCTCTGACCAGTATTGGGGCTCTGGGGTTTCTGAGCCCTGCAGAGAGTCACTGGAGCAGCAGGCTGGGCTGGGGCTGTGTCCATCTGCTGACTTGTCTCCAGCCAGTGGCTTGTTGCTAAGGAGCCCCAAACACTGTTCCCCCTCTGCTCCGTGTGTCCCAGGTGGTGGCTGACTACTGCAGACAAGGTTATCTGGATGCCCTGAGGTTCCTGGAGAGACGGGGTAGGTGACAGAGGGTAGGAATGGGATGATATCAGTTGAACTCCACTTCTCTGTTGTTTGAACCCTGGGACCTCAGTGCCTGCTCTGTGTGGGGTCAAACCACACTAGGCAGACTGAAAGAAGTCTTCTGGGTTCCATTCTGGAGCCTCCAAAGACTGAAGCAGGGTGATATAGATGGGCAGAAGCTCCTCCAGCAATGGGCTGGGGGCAGAGAAACATTTCATCTTGGCCTGAGATTGGGAGAGCAAGCAGGGCTATCTTCCTGGAGGCGACAGCTGAGCTGGGTTGGGACCAGCTGTAGAGTGCCTGGTTGTGATGGGAAGACAGAGGCAGATGGATGGAGGAGAGTTGCACCCCAAGGGATTGTCAGCTGGGATGTGCATGGTTCCCAGGACTGGAAAGCATGGCTGTCACCCTGTAAGACGAGGTTGAGAGATGAACCCAGGCTATGGGTTCCAGACCCATGAATGCCTGTACTCCATCCCAACCTGCAGCACCCCACTCCAGGTCAGGGCTTGAGAGTACTTCATTAACTCCCATGGCAGCAGGCCTTAAGTTCTTTTTAGAGGGAAACTGAGACAGAGGAGCTGAGGCACACAGGTCTGGCAGGTGGGAATAGGACAGAATTTGACAGAACTATGTTTCTGGGGCTCTGGAGAAGGCTGAACAGCAGGGCAGGGCCCCATTGGGGCCCATCCTGCAACCTGAGTCTTGGAGTTGGTTTGAGCACTGAGACATGTGGATAGTTAGACATCATTTCTCCTGAAGGCTGCCACTGCACAAACTATTACATCTCACTTCTAATCCAGGACTCACCAAGGAGCCAGTGCTGTGGTCACTGGTGTCTAAGGAGCCTCCAGAACTCATTGAGGAGCCTGGGAGTGCTGACCATGACCAGGGCCAGAAGCTTAGGCTGACCATCAGGTGGGACATCCCCAATGTGCTGGTCAAGGATGTGTCCAACTTTGAACTGCTGTCACCGGAATTGGAGGCTGGTACTGCCCTTTCTCACACTACTCGCCTGCCTGAGTGCTCACATCTACCAAGCACCTGCTAAACATCAAGTGTGGCTGGGGGCTTTCCTGTGTCCTTTACTCCAGACTATAACCCAACACTATTTCACTGGTGGGGAAACTGAGGCTCTGAGAAGAGAAGGAACTCAGCTGGTCTTTCTGTCTGCCATTGGAGTACTGAGTCCAAGTCTGTGCCTGGGAAAGCCAGATCTATGCCCTGGTCAGAGTGAGGTACTTAGAAACAAACACAGGCATAGGTGGCAGGTGACATCCAAGAGACATTTCAAACAGCCAAAGATGGAAGGAGGAGAGTTTGGGCAAAGGGTACCACATGTGCAAAGGCCCTGGGGCTGTAGGGGTTGAACTGGTAAGTCTCTGGGGTTATGGCATAGTGTTTGGGTGACACAGCAGACATGAATGTGAGGAGGACTGGGTAGGCAGGAGGGGAGAGCTGGCTGGTGTCTTGCTTAATTTTCTGTTGCTGTGACAAAATACCACGACTAAGGCAACTTATAAAAGAGAGGGTTTGATTGCTCTTCCAGCACCTCGATGCTGGCAGGAATAGCTAATGTAGGAGACACAGAGCATAGCACAATGGGCCTGGTGTGAGTTTTTTGAAATCTCAAGCTCACCCTGGGTGACACATCTCTAACAAGGCCACACCACTTCATTCTTCCCAAACAGTTCCACGAAGCAAGGAGTGAGTATTGAACTAGATGACCCTCTGGGGAGACCTGGTGGTGTGGGGCAGCTAGTGCGGAGGGTAGAGGCCAAATAAGTTTAGTTAATAGTGAAGGTCCAAGAAGAGACAATGGGGCACAGAGGAAGCAAGGTGGTGACAGGCTCGTTGATGGGAGTTTCTGTCCCACCTGGTCCTGCAGCTGTTTAATCCCAAATAAAGACACAGAGGCTAATATTAACTATAAACTGCTTGACCAATGGCTCAGACTTCTTACTGGCTGGCTCTCTCTTAATTATTAACCCATTTCTATTAGTCTGTGTATCTCCACATGGTCTTTGCTTACCGTGATGCTTGGGATCTCCCTCCTTTCCTCTTCCCAGCATTATCCTAGTGGGGTAGCCCTATGTATACTTCCTGCCTGTCTATTGGCTGAAACAACTTTATTCATCAACCAATAAGAGAAACATATATTCACAACATACAGGAGGACATCCCCATTACAAGGGATAAGGATAGAACATTAACTTGTACCCAGAGGGTTTTAGTCTGTACTGAGTTCTAGGTCTAGTTTCTGAATCTGGAATCAGTGGGATGTGGCTATTTCCCCTGTGCACTGCAACTGTCTGGGGTAGGGACTGAGTGTGACTTGAATACCTAGACACCCTAGGTTCCACTCACTGCCTTCAGGAATGTTCTGCCGAGAACCCATTTCCTGTGACTAGGGGATGGAAGGAGTTGGGTGTTGTCTCCTTGGCTGCAAACCTCAGACCTTGTTTCTCAAACCTGAGCTTTAGGCTGAGCTCCCAGCAGTCTGGAGTGGCCTCTTGGCTCTCTTGTCCTGCTTAGCCTAGTGAACAAGGGGGTTGGAGCTGGCAACACGGATGCTGTGCTCACAACTGCTCTGAGGCTATAACTGTGAGAAAGGCCTGGGGATACTTGCTTTTCCAAGGCACCACACAGACTTCTCCTGGTAGGAGAGGAGGGTAGTGCTCAGGACAGGAGCCTGGTGAACCTCGAGGCTGTCTTGGCTCTGCCTCTTTCTAAAGGAGTCTCTCACTAGATACTTCTGAACCACCACTCTGAACCTTAGTGTTTTCCTCTGCATGCCTCAGTGGGTTGAGAGGGTGTGTACATGGTGACCCCTGCTGGCAGCAATGGCTTCATCGGTGTGGAGAGGCTGAGGGTGGATACTCCCTGCTTCTCCTGGACCCTAGCACTTGGTGGCTCCAGGCTGACTGGGGGAGGCAGCTCCACAGCCTGAGGGTACCAAGGGGCCATGGGCCTCTTCTTGTCTTGCAGCACTGAGGAAGGCTTGCAGGCGGGACTTCTGGGCTCGATTACAGTGCTCTGTGCCAGGGAGAGCACTGACCTACCTCCTACTGCCCTGCACGCTGCCTTTCGAGTATGTCTACTTCCGGAGCAGGAGGTGAGGTAGCCTGGGCTGAGGGGCCAGGTTTGTGGCCAGTGAGGGTGGCTGAACGGCTAGGGCTGGCAGGCACATGCCTTCCTCAGTCTACCTGCTTGGTCTAGCCTATGGAGTGCCTGGGTAGGCTCTGCCAAAGAGGACTTGTAGGGAGGTGGTGTGGCTAGTACCTGGACTGCTCTGTGACCTTCTGCTCTGTGTTCCATGGTCAGAGCCCTGATGACAATGTGCTGCCCCTGGCAACTCTCCTAGCTGGTCTACCTCAGATTGGCTATGTGGTCTAGGCCAGCTCTCTTGATCTCTGTGGGTCATGGTATATTTTCTGAAAACAAGACTCCTTGTAGCTGAGCCCTCATCTCATGCTAAGCATTCAGCCTGGGTTAGTGGACCATGCTGCTTCATCTGCTCACTCACCAGCTGCTAAGGGCTGACCAGGGACTAGGTATTAGTTTGGGTCAAGAGAGGCAGGCTGACCCCAACCTTGCTCCTTGCCTGGCAGAGCATACAGTCACACATGTGCACCTGTGCATTGTAACTTCTAGGAGAGAACCTCACTATCCCCAAGCTACCCTCTCCCATACTCAGAACTGTTTGTTCAGAGAAGGCAGGCAATAGCATTCAAGCTATAGTCTTAAGGATGTGCCAAGTCCATCAGGCAAAGAGGAAGGAAAAGCCTTCCAAGTAGACAGGGTACTGTGAGCCAAGGTCACAAGGGAGTCAGGCACATCCAAAGATCCTAAGGAGAGGTGTGGCTGGAATGCAAGATGGTGTCTGTATGAGATGGGGCTAGAGAGTGGCAGGAGCCAGACACGAGGTGCTCTGTATTCAGGCAAGCAAGCTTTATCCAGACAGAGGGGTGCTGTAGGGAGATAGAGTTTTGCTTTGAGATAGGATCTTGCTGTGTAATCCAGAGTGGTTTTGAACTCAAGGTTTCCTCTGCCTGGGACTCCAGGCATGTGCTCCAACACCAGATCTCTCCCATCCCCCTGCCTCTGTCTCTCTCTGTGTTTATTTCTTGTTTTGTTTTGGTTTTTTTTTTCCAAACAGGGTTTCTTTGTAGCCTTGGAGGCTGTCCTGGAACTTGCTTTGTAGACCAGGCTGGCTTCCGACTCACAGAGATCCCCAGTGCTGGGATTAAAGTGTGTCACCACTGCCTGGCAAGGGCTGTGTTTCTAAAATGCCTTTTCTTTAGACAGTCTATGGTGGGGAGCTCCAGGACTGTGTGTTGTATTGCCTTGAGTTAGTGACTGGAGAAGACCTTCCTGACACACTCATCTCACCAAGAGCTGTTTGCTAAAACCATGAGCAGAAATGAAAATGAAGAAATTTAGACTTTTCTGTGGTGTGAGGCTACTGGAGTCATCCCTGAACATACCATGTTCATCCTTGGTCTATAACCCACACACAGGGTATTCAGAGCAGAGGAAGGCACTGGCCTCTGAAGGGAACATGAATGAATAATACGTGGCAGGAAGAGGGATGGATGGTAAGGGCAAAGGACTCTAGGCAGATGGTCATCATTCAGTAGGAGAGGAAAGCTGAGGCTCAGCAAGTTTTTTTTTCCTGGATCTCTAGGCTGCATAGCAGAGTAGCTATAGAGCTAGAATCACATGACACTCTACCCTTCCTACCCCAGCTTTGCACTGGAACTCTATGGAGGCTGATACCAAGGTTGATACCGAAGTTCAAAGCTCACCTTTGGACATCTGCCATGGATGTGACCTATGGGGCCATCCTGAGGTCTTCTTAGCACTCTCCCTTTCCCTTCTCTCCAGCTGTTGCCTGAAATGTAGGGGCCACCCCTGATCTGGGACTACCCCAGAGCACCCTGGGAAGCTGACATTGCCCCTTTCACAGGCTGCTGCTGTGGCTGCCTGAAATGCCAGCCGACTTGTGCTGGGTGCAGGGTCTCCTGAAGAGTACAGCCCTTGAAGTCTACTCCATGGCAAAGACACAGCTCCTCAGGCTGGGCAGGTGAGGCAGGGGGGAAGGGCGGAAGTGTTTGTCAGGACTGAAACATGTTGCCCACATTCACTCCCTAGCACTCAGTGCCCAGCAACCAATTCATAGAACCCAGAACCTAGCACCTACCACACAGCATCCATTTAGTGCCCGGCATGCATCCCATGTCTTTGTGTTCAGCCACATAGGGAGACCTGTCTGTGTTCATTGCTGTGTGTGCCATCCAGTGCCTGGGGTCTCTTAGCTAGTCACACTGGTCAGTCTAGACAGTCTGCTGGCTGGTACAGATCTCTCTCCCCCAAGGCTGGCTCTGTGTATCTAGGGGCTGCTGGCCCACCTTCTGACTGTTTCCCTGATACAGGAGATCAACTCAACCCCCCACTGCCCCTTAGGAAAATCCACCCTGGAGTCCTGATATTCTCCTGTTTGGTCCTGCTGAGGGCTTGAGACCTTCTGCAGAGGGCTAGGGACGAATTAGCCTGCTCCCTGTAAGGGCTGCCCCTTGTGGTAATATCTTACCTTTATCAAACGCCAGGCCTTCAACTCACACATGTTTCATGGTTCCTCTGCAGCCTACCTGTCACAAGCACAGACTCTGGTCTCCTCCAGCCCAGGACAGATGCGTCTGACAACCAGGCCTTGAACCCCAGACTTGCTGATCGTGCAATGGGCTAGGCCAACCACATATGTGACCTCCCTGGACCCTGTCCTTGCCTCATCTGGTGTGCTCATGCCTTTCTGTGGTTCTTTCCCCAGGAGCTCTGAGTCTAGATCAGGGAAATTGCTGAGTTATTGGCAAAAATACCTGGTCTCCTGCCCATGCTAGGCCCTGTGTTTCTTGTGTGGGCAGGTGGCTTCTTGGAGGGGTCAAGAGCCCTCTGCAACTGCTTCTGAGGCCTTTACCCCAGGGTCTTTCTGGATGTCTCCAGGCTACTGTGTGCCCAGGCCACTGCCTTCTTCCTTCCCATTTTGTCAGGGGAGAAAAGACAGAACAAACTGACATGTCTCAGTACTGGATCTCCATGTGGGGGACACAGAAGGCACAGGTGTCCAACAGAGGTGTGTTCCACATTGTGCAGAGAGCACTAACACTAGGAAAGACTGGAACTGGTACCCCAAGACCCAGCTCATGGTAATGACTGCTCTGACAGGGCTTGCCTACCTCCTATTTCTGGTCTGCACTTATAGTTGACCCCTGTGACAAGTGCATATGGAAGGTGGCTAGCTGAGGATACATGTTAGGGGGGACCATGATAATAGATGCATCTTTGGGGAATGGAGCCTACTGCCACTGCAGCCTGGTTTCCTAGGAAGTTTTCTGGGTACCACACATACCAAACTTCCTCTGTCCTCTCCCTGGGGGTCTTTATTTTTTCTGTTCCGGAAGAACCTACATTGTGTCCCTGGCCAGACAATAAGGGACACTCAGCCTGAATGGAGATGGGTCTGTAGAGAAATGGAGACACCAACAAGAGGTGAGATTAAGTAATAAATGGTGTATAGAAGAGAGGATTGTTACTCATTCATTAATTCATTGATCTTAAGTACATTGATCATTCATCTATTCACCATGTATCATTCATTCATTCAGCTCCCAGATGGGACACAGATGGGAAATGATGCCATGAACCTTCCCAAGGGTGCTCAGAAGAGAACATAGTGAGGGAGGAAGTGAAGCCAAGTGGAGAGCCACAGGGACCAGGCTGTCAGGAGGCTGCTCCAAGAAGGCTTCTATTGAGCTGAGATCTGGCAAGAGGCCATGGCTTCTGCAAGGCTCCAAAGGGAGAAGCAGGTGCAGAGGGCTTGCAAAGAGAATGAAGCCCTTGTCACAGCATGGCCACAGCTATGGAAGAGAGGATGGAGGGCATGTTGAGACCACAGAGCAGGTGGTGGCAAGGCTGTATCACCAAGGTGTTTGAAGATTTCTGTATTTTTATTATGTGTGTGTCTGTGTGTGCCACTTGTGTGCAGGGGCCCGCAAGGGTCAGGAGATGACCTCCAATCCCCAGAACTACAATTATAAGTGGTTGGGAGACCCCTGATGTGGATGCTGGGAACTGAACTTGTGTCCTCTGCAGGAGTTTAGTTAGGGCAGGGGGTGAAGTAATGAATGAAAGAAGAGCCAGTGCAGGGTTTGGGGGTGCTGGCACTGATTTGGCAGAGGCGGGGGAATCTCAAGTTCCAGGGTAAACCAGGATATACAATGAGACACATCTAAAAGAAAAAATATCCCAAGCTTCCTGAAACATCAGAGGTGTGGACCAGTGGCACAGGGACAGGACTGAGGGGACCAGGAGAGCAGACGGCATGAGCAAGAGTCTCTCCATTCCGTGGCAGCACCAGGGTTGAGCCAGCCTCACACACTTGTTTCCCCTGTCTCCCATGTGGGCCAGACACAGACTCCATCCTTTATATCAGTGAGGGGCTATCCCTTTGGGGTTAGGTGGTTACAGAAGGCCATTCTCTGTTTCTACTGAGCTGGGGTCACTGCCATGCCCCTCCTTTCAGATGCCAGAGTGAGGTCTCTTCGCCCTGACCAACTGGGGCTCTGGGCGCAGGGGGCTTGTATCTCAGGACACCCCTGAGGACATCTCATCCCTGACCTTTGTGTCTCATTACAGACACAGACTCCATGCTAAAGCTGCTCAGCCTCCCCATGCCACCCCCTTCCATGTCAGCTCCTCACTCCTTAGGGGACCTTCTGGGGTGACAGAAATGCTGAGTGTGTGGTTTCGGGGAACTCAGGGCTTTATCAGTACTAGGCAAGCATTTTAACAACTGGGTTGCATTCCAGTCTGTCTGCCTGCCTGCCTGTCAGTCCTGTGTGTGTGTGTGTGTGTGTGTTTGTGTGTGTGTGTGTGTGTGTGTGTGTGCATGTATGCAGGTGCAGACATCACAGGAAGACTTTGGGTGTCTTGTTGCCTGAGAATCTCTTACTGAACTGGAGGCTCATCCTTTTGGCTGAACTGACCAGTTAGTGTGCTCTTGGGACCCACCCATCTTGACTCTTAATGCTGGGATTACAGGCATGAGCAGCCATACCAAGCATTTTTTCATGTGGGTGTTGGGGATTCAAACTCATGTCATAAAGCACACACAGAAAACACTTTAGCCCCTGAGCTGTCTCCCCAGCCCTTCTCTTAAATGGACATCATCATGCTAAGCGATGCACACACTGAACTGGCCCTCACAGTGAAACAGGTGTGTTTATCACTTCTGATGTTGGTGTCCTGAGGTGTCTCATGTAGCCCAGGTTGTCCTCAAGCTCACTGTGTAGCTGAAGATGACCCCAAACTCCTGATTCTCCTTTCTTCTGGCTCTCAAATGCTTGTCACGTGACACCATGCCTAATTAATCATCCTGGTACTCACTTTGAGGTTGTGCCTCTCTTTGGGAAGTGTGTTTTCAAAGTGTTCTTATCTATTAGAGATCTGCAGGGAGGTACGCATGAATGAGATGATGTGCAAATACCCAGTGTGTGCATGCATGTATTCATAGTAAGCTGATAAAATGAGTTGATAATAGGCATTGTGTGATGAGGTGTGACAGTTGCCTAAAAGGTATCTCATTCTCAGATTTTGTGCATATTTGGTATTTCCAAACCTAAGAGAAACTTATTTATTTAAATTACATGCACTTAAACCACATTCATTTAAATCCCATTTCTACATTCAAATAACATTTGCTCATTTAAATATTCATTTATTTACTCATCTCTATCTTTCTTGGTGCTAGGTGCCTTTACATCTCGCCAACCCTTCCCTTAAGGTTTTTAATAATACAGGGAAATAGGAGAATATGCCTCAAAACAGACTGTTAGTGAAGCCGGGTTGCAGAGGGCCAGGCGGCCAGGGCCAAGCTTTGAGAGTTCAGCACCGCAGACAGCGACAGGGCCCTTCCGCCTCTGTGTCAGCAGCAATCAGAGGACAGAGGTCCTATGTTTACTCCCGTTACACCCCTCTAATTGTCGCCGGCTTACTATTCTGGGGCCCACACTTTGACTGCAGCCCCTTTGTGTCACCCTAATTGCTCTCCATAATGCACTTCTGTGTGGAAATCCGGCGGGTCCTGTCCTCCCTTTTTGCATCCAGGCAGGTCTCTGCATCTCTGGTGCTTGGCAGCAAAAAGGGACAGTCTGTTGCTCTGTTCTAAGCCTTGTCTTGAGAAAGGCTCTCATCCTAGGCTAGCTTCTAATGTACTATGTAGCCGAGGTTGGCCTTGAACTTTTTTTTTTCGTGACAGGGTTTCTCTGTGTAGTTTTGGAGCCTGTCCTGGAACTAGCTCTGTAGACCAAACTGGCCCCGAACTCTCATAGATCCACCTGCCTCTGCCTCACGAGTGCTGGGATTAAAGGTATGCATCACCTGTTGTTCTTTTGCTGCGCAGCTAATGCCTAAGAAACACAAACACGAGACAGTGCCCACGCGGAGTTTATTGAGAGAGGGGAGAGAAAGAGGGGGTAGCTGGTGGCCAACCGAAAGCAGGAGAGAGAGAGAGAGAGAGAGAGAGAGAGGGAGGGAGAGAGAGAGAGAGGGAGAGAGAGAGAGAGAGAGAGAGAGAGGGAGGGAACAGAGAGGGACCAGAGAGAGAAACCAGAGAGAGAGAGCAGAGAGAGAGCAAAAAGAGAGAAGCACTTGGCGGGCTTGCTTTAAAAGAGGCTTGCACTGCGTAACTGAGTCCTCTGGCCACCAGGTAAAGCTGATGTAGAGATGACAAGGCCATGAGCATCCCGCCCATCCTCGGGGTGGGGGTCAGCTGGCTGCTAGTTCCTAACACCACCAACGCCTGGCTTGGTCTTGGATTTTGATCCTTTTTGTTTCCACCTTCCAGTGGCAGGGATCACGAGTGTGTGCAAGCCCAGTATTTGTCTGTTTTCCTTTTCTCCCTGGTCCCAGGGGTTCATGCCAGCTAGGCAGGGGCTCTATTCCTAAGGGGCTTCCCAGACCCTTGGGTTCTTGTTAGCTGCTTCCCCCAGCTGTGGCTCCTGGAAGCAGTATTCCCATTCTCAAGAAGGATACAGACCTAGGCAGGTGGAGGGCCTGGAGAGTCCCCTCTGCTTGGGGATTTCCTAAGGGTGCCATCTCTGCTGGAGGTCTCCTCTGCCTGGGGACCGGTCCTCTCTGCCTGGGGGTCCACTCTGGGGTTCTTCTCTGCCGGGAGGCGGTCTTCTCTGCATGGGGGTTTCCTCTCTAGAGGAGGGGGTCCCCTCCGCTGGGGTGCCCTCTCTGGAGTGAGGGTCCCTACCTGCCTGGAGATTTCTCTGCTGGGGCGTCTGGTCCTCTCTGGAGAGGCCCACTGTGGGGTTCCTATCTTCCCGGGGGACTTCTCTGTTTGTTTGTGTGTGGGTCTTCTCTGCCTGGGGCGGGGTGGTCTTCTGTCCAGGGGTTTCCTTTCTGAGGGTCTCTCTGCCCGGTTTCTCCCTGAGGGAATCCTCTCTGTCACCGGATTCCAGGCTGCCTTTGTCAGCCGCGCTCTGACGCGGGCTTTTCCATCTCTGGCATCAGCTTCTGGAGGTGAGGCTTCCCGGGCCCCGTGGCTCGCCCTGGTCTGCCCCAGGGCGTGGGAACCCTGATCCTGCCCCGACGACTGACAGGCGGCGACACGGACCCGGACGCACCTCTGCGGCAAGCGCGGGGCCTCGGCGCACGACGTCACGGGGCGCGGCGTGCGTGGGTGCGGCCATGACGTCATGCCCGCGGAGCCCCGCGCCGGCGCCGTGACGTCACGCCCTGGAGCTGCGGGCCGGGCCGGGCGGCGGCATGGCGGAGAGCGAGGCGGAGACCCCGGGCACCCCGGGCGAGTTCGAGAGCAAGTACTTCGAGTTCCATGGCGTGCGGCTGCCGCCCTTCTGCCGCGGGAAGATGGAGGACATCGCCGACTTCCCGGTGCGGCCCAGCGACGTGTGGATCGTCACCTACCCCAAGTCTGGTAAGTCGGGAACCCTGCACCGTACCCGGCGCCCGCGCGGCTGTGTGACCTTGGACAGTGCGCTCAACCTCTCTGTGCCCCAGTCCTGCCTGGCTCCCCGTGTGGTGCCGTCAGCCGGGGCGGCGAGCGCTCCTCCAGCGTGGGCTCTGTGGGGGATGGGACCAGCCTCTGCTGCCCCTACATCCTTGTTTACGAGCTGCCTCTGTCAACGGGAGGGACCTGGGCACCTGGGTCCCCAGCAACCATGCTAGGTAGAGCTTCTGGGCAGAGGCTCAGAGAGGGGAGAAGGCTTGTCCAAGGTCACACAGCTGGGTTGGGAGCTCAGCCATCCAGCCACCAGCCATCCAGGCCTGGTGTAGAGACAACCCTGTGGTGCCTGTTCTGGGGTCTGTAGGGCGAGTTCAGCCGGCCTGAAGAGCGTCCTTATCACCGCTGTCCAGCAGGTTCAGAGTAGTTGTGAAGGTGGCTGGCCATCACCCTGCTGTGTCTGAGCAAGCAGTTATAGGAGAAAATATAAGCAGTGTGTCACTCAGGGTGGAGTCCCAGCCCCGTGGGCAGATGCCTAGCATCCTACCAGAGAGTGATGGCTGCTCTCAGGGCGGGCGGGGGTGCAAAGGTCCTGGGGCCAAGTCCAGGTGCAGGCACTGACCCAGCACCCAGCATACAGCCTGCTGGGCTGTCTTGGAGAAAGCCTGGCAGGAGACAGGTCTGACTGAGGCTAGAACCACCCCACAGCCCCCATCTCAACCCTAGTCCCGGCTAGGGTCTCCTTTCAGAGAACTCCCTGAAAGTCATCATACTGGGTGCTTCAGGGCTGATTTGGGCCAGTACTCGGTGCTGTCTCTTTGGGGCCTGGGATGAACCCAGGGCCTTTGGCCTTATGCTCAGTGCGTACTCTGCGACTCGGCTGTGTTCCCAGCCTCTTAAGCTGGACTCATGGTTGTACCGTCCTTGCCATAAAGTATATGAATGTGCGCAAGGGTAAAGAAAGATTCCAGTCCCGTCTTCCTCCTCCTCATCCCGCCACTCTGGGGATTGTGGGGTTGTGGCTGGGATAGTGGAGTAGCTGCTGGGGGACAGGGGCAGAGGCTGAGTTACTGGAAGGGACTGAGGCAGTGGCCAGGCAGTCCTTCGATTGAGACCTACTCAGATGACTGTAGGCTGTGTTAACAACTAGGGACAAGGCCCCAGGTTTTGGGAGTTTCTGTAGTGTGGCAAGGAGATGGGGCCCAGTGTAGCACAGCCACGTGCTGTTGTCTCAACAGAAGGAGCAAGTCACAGTTGGTGCTGCTTCTTCCTCTTGGTGCCCAGTGAGGTTCTGGCCCTGAAAAGAATGCCCAATAGGGTTGGGACCACCTCCCGCCTCTCAGGCCAACGGGAAGCTGAGCTCCCATTTCACAGGTGGGGTGTGTCCCAGGGCTTCCTGTTGCCATCTCACCTTGGTCCTCAGCAGCTAGTAGGGTGCATGCTCCGTGGGGTGTTTCAAGCACTCTTTCCCGCCAGCCTGGTCCCACAACTGCATCAGCCCCAAATGAATACACAGAGGCTATATTATGAAACTGTTGGCCAATGACCAGGGCTTCGTATTGGGAAGTTCTGTCTTAATTATTAACCCGTTTCTATTCATCTAAGTATTTCTACATGGTCTTTTCTTACTGGAGAACACCTCACTGTGTCCTCTTTTTCTGGGATCACATGACAACTCCTCTTTGCCTATATCTCCCAGAATTCGCCTTGTCTCCTAATCCCACCAATCTTGCTGCCCTATTGGCCACAGTGTTTTATTCATCAACCAATAAGAGAAACATATTTACAAAATGATATCTTCCATCAATGAGGTAGATGGAGCACAATGTAGACAGAACTCTCCTTGTTTTAGAAACTTCTCTAAACTGCTTAGAAGTAATGGACAGTAGACAGTCTAGAAGATCAGGTTCGGTTGGGCAGGTGTTGGTTGAAGATGAGGAGGGCAGTTCCCATTGCAGAGCCCTGGGAATCACCCTATAGGGTTTCTTTGGGGTCACTGACTCCAAAAGGCTGTGGACATGGGGATGCAGTCATAGGCCTTGTTCATAGTGGTGGTCAGGTGATAGGTGTCCTTGACAGGATGCCTGGGCCACCCATTCAAGCCCTACAAGAGGTCGGAGGCACCCATCTTGGGGGACAGACCTGTGGTATAGTAGAGACCCATGGTGACTAGAAGTGGCAGATCCTTGCTAGGGAAATAGATAGGCTGGGAGACCTGTGTTCTGTCAGATTGCCCGTCTGTGTTCTGTCAGATTGCCCGTCTGTGACTCTGCCTACCTGTCCTTGTCTCTCTGAGTGTGTGCCTGCCTGTCTGTTTCCCCCTCCCACCTCTCACATGTGCACACACATCCCAGTTGCTTTTGCCTCTCACTCCCACCTGGGAGGGTTCCAGCCCAGGTAGTGAGATGTCCTGTAGGTTGACAGAGACACACAAACACTTAAGTGCAGGAAGAAGACACAGAAGTGTCCCGAGTGTCCCCTCTCATGCCTTTGTGGACTCTGTCCTCAGAGAGTGAGGGTGAGGCCTTCTCAGAAAAAGCATCATGGAGGAGGGATTGGTGGGAGTGCCTTGGGCTCCAGGAAGTCTTGAGAGGGAACCTCAAAGAGTTGTGAAGTGTTGGGCTGTAGGGACTAGCTGAGGAAGTGGTCACGAAGTAGAATGGCTTTATAAAGTGAAGCCAAATAATAGGAAGATAAATGAATTCCAGTGTCTTCCATACATTTTGACCTAGGACTCAGAGTGTCTTGTCAGCCACCACAGGGCACTGATATTTTCCACTCAGGCATTGGCTGTGTCAGCCAAGTGAGCTGCAGATAATGGCATTGGTTCACCAACACACAGAGCCCATGGAGAGTCTGGCTGTGTTCCCAACTGGCAGCTGTTTTCCCTGCAGATTGTATCTGTTGGGGCACAGCAGGCTGGTAGCTCAGGGGTTACCTCCTTCAGGCAGCATGGGAGGTCCCATCTTCTTTTATATATTTCAAGGTGTCCTGGTGTGTGATGGTGGCCACCACAGCAACATAAAATCCTGTGGACTCCCACCCTGCTCTGCCCTGCTGCTCTTCTTCCCAAGTACTGTGGAGGTTTGGCTCCAGACCCTAGTCTGCTCTTTCCCAGCTCTGATATGGCCTTAACTGCCACTCTGTACTTGGTGACTCATTGGGAGACTGGCACTTCTATACCCTGCTAGGAGATCCACACAGGCTGTCATCCAGGAGCTGGCCCACCCTATTAGTCTGTGGCTGGGTGTCCATGTGATGTGAAGCCATATCGTGTCCTCATGCATGACTCTCCCAGCTGGGGAAGAGGGTGCTCAGCCACTAAACAGTCTTGGCCTGGGCAGGTCACTTGTTGGCGCTTTCTGTGACTTCTGTAGAAGGGAGGTTTTGTTTTCTTTGTTTTTGTTTTTTTAAGTGTTATAGCTTTACTTATTTATACAAAATTTCATACATGTATAACATGTATTTTGGTCTTATCTATCTGGTCTCCCCCTCCATATCGCAATACCTCTCCTTCCCAACTTCATGGCCTAAAAAAACCAAAAAACCAAACCAACCAACCAACAAAACAAGCAAACAAATAACAACAACCACAACAACAAAAACAAGAAAACAACCCACAGAGTCTAATTAGTGCTGCTCGTGTGTGCGTGAGTGGCTACCAGGTAATAGCTGCTTTTGGCCCTCATGGTGGTGTTCCTAGCATGAATATGTAGCTGAGGTAAGGGTAGACTTGTGGATGGAGGTGGCTTTGAAATACAGCTCAGGTCTGCTTGGGACTTGGCTTCTGTGGGCTGAAGTCAGGATGGGGCACATTAAAAATGGACCATAGAGATGGCCCAGGAGAGACTCATGACAGGACCGTTCTGGGAAGCCAGCTGAGCCTGAGTGGACAGTGCTCATTAGAGGCAGGCTGGCCTCACCAGCATCTGTGACCTTGGCATCTCAGTGGAGTTTGTGACCTTGGCATTTTGTGTGTGTGTGTGTGTGTGTGTGTGTGTGTGTGAGTGTGTGTGTGAGAGAGAGAGGGGGGGAGGGAAGAAGGGAAAGAGAGAGAGAGAGGGAGAGAGAAAGAGAGAAAGAGAGAGAGCTTCCTACTCCAGCTATGGCCTAGGACCCTTCTTGTATGGCTGCAAAGCTGCTGTGTTACTCCATGCTGGCCATTTCCTTCCTGGTGGATTTGCTCCCTGGTGCCTCCCTGCCCCCCTGTCCATCTTGCCTGCTCAGATGTGTCTAGAAGGCAGGGCCTTGGAGGATGGATGGACCACTGAAACAAATTGGCTTTGTGGCTATAGCTAAGATCTGGATGCATGTGTATGGCTCCTGGGCTGTTGGCACAGCAGGTGTTGCATGAAGGACAGGGCAGCTGATGACAGGCCTTTGCTGATGGGTGCCGTTTGAATAGACATGTAGAGGAAGGAGGCAGGGAGAAAGGGCTCTTATAGAGGAGTCACCTCTGCTGGCCTGCTGGGATGTATGCATTATTATCCACAGGGCCTGGCTTACTGTGGGTGGGGCTGCATGAAGCCACCTAGGGAAGGCCAGAGAGGAAGGATCAACCAAAGGGACCAAAGATCAAAGTGAAGGGACAGTGTGTTCAGCTGTTCATTCTTTTTGAGCTCATGGAAGGTTGACGTAGCTTTCTGGGCAGTGCATGCCCCCATGTCCTGGGAACTGGAGAGCACAGGGGCTGGCCATAGGAGCTGGAGAACTGCAGACATGTCTGCCTGCCTCCCTTCACTCCAGGCTGACTGTCAGTTGTCTAGGCTGCCTGGCCCTGGGGCCCCAGCTCCGACTATGCCCAGCAGAGCCCAGGCAGCATGCTGCATATGACTCATGCACAGCCATTGGAGTGCAGTGGGTGCTACCAGGCTTGGCATGGCGGGAGTGCAGTGAGGGTGCAGATGGCAGCGTGTGCTGTGAGTGACCCTGGGGCTTCTGAGAAGGCTGGCTTTGGGGGTGGGGACAGTGTATCTACATGAGAGGCTGAGTTCATGAGGAGAGAACAGGGAGAGGGAAGGCTAAGGCTGGACTCTGGTGCCTGGGCCTTGTGAACCATGAGAAGTGTGGAAGTGACTTACATTGGAGACAGTGGGCCTGGGCCTAAGGGGAGGGATGGCCCCTGAATTCAGCAGAGGACCTATCCATGTCATGTTGCTCTGGGAAGATGGGGGTTTAATAACAGGTCCTAAGGGCCACTGTCCCCTGATGGGTTCCTCTCTACATTGTATGGCTCATGGTGATCTCAGGTCTGTCCTGGGCCTTGGCAGTCTCCTGTGGCCATAGGGAGCAGGTTGCATAGAACAGGCTTCTGCAGGCAGAGGTGGTTTCTGTCTGTGTGAACCCAGCTTCCACATGCCTCCCATGAGGGATAGTGAGAGATCTGAGGTGGTGGTCCCTCTTGGTGTCTCTGAGTAAGTGACCACTTCCTGTGGCCCCTGGTCTCACTTCTCGCAGCTCATTTTGCAAAGGAACAGCCATAGTCACACCATGGTGCTCTTGGTCCTGGGTCCTCCCCATGTTGGTTGGTGTTCATCCTTCCTTGCCACCGTGTGACCATCAGTGTTTGTCAGGGATCGTGTGTTTCATGAATGACAAAGCTAGGGATGATCTGGAATGTGCCTATTGGCTTGTTTTCTTGATGTGTTCCAGTTTAGTTTAGTAGACACTGGACAGATGAAGGAATCTGCTGGCAGCTGAGGTCACACTCCTCCCTTCTGAGCTTGCACACTCATCAATCCAATGGAAAGCTCAACCCCTGGAAGCCTCAGTTGAAAGTGGTCCCTACCAAGGTCTAGGAATGGCAGGTACACCCTACTTGCTTTCCTAGCTGTCCTGCCCCAGTGAATGCTGAGGAAAGCTCCAGGCTGGGCACTGGCAGCCATGGTGTATTGAGGCCTCACACTTAGTCTGGGGCTCTTTCTGGGTCCCTCTCCAAGGTTCCTCTTGCTCGCTGAGCCCTGTGCCTGCCTCTCAGGCAGCAGGAGTTTTGTTGACTGAGGCTGGCCCAGTGGCTTCTATGAGCAGCCTTCCCTACCTCTTCACCCAGGTACAAGCTTGCTGCAGGAGGTGGTCTACCTGGTGAGCCAGGGCGCCGATCCTGATGAGATTGGCCTGATGAACATTGATGAACAGTTGCCAGTGCTGGAGTACCCACAGCCGGGTCTGGACATCATCAAGGTACTCATGTGACCCCTTCTTCCACAGTTACACCTGCCCAGCGGCAGTGGCTTCTCAAGGGCCTAATAGGTGATCATGGGAACAACTGAGGGCCTCCAGGAAGTTCTAGTTAGTAAGGAGGGAGAAATGAACAGTCTGAGTCCTTAACTTAGCCTGAGTCTTTAAGGATCCTGGGACCTGTCAGGTACAAGTACTGACATCAGAGTCAGGGAGTCTGCGAGGTGTGTTTGGTCATTGACTTAGGGGCTGCCACTGGGGAAGCAGGCCTCAGCCCCCTCCCTCATCTGACAAGGGAGCTGGGGTGGACATGATTGAATAAAATTCTTGGTATCAAAAATGAAATTAGCTAGGTATGGTGGTTTCTACTTAATGGCCCCAAACTGGGGTGGCTGAGACAGGAGAATCACATGGGTTTGAGGCCAACCTGGGCTGTGTGATGAGATCCTGTCTCAACAATAAGAGGCTTTGTGCCTTCTGTCCCTTAGGGGTGTCTGGACCTTTCTTTCCATCCCATCCCCTGCTGTCTCTGTAGTTGAGGCCTTGCAGCCCTCGCCTCTCCTACCTGCCTTTCTGCTAGATGAGTCCGCGGGGAATATATCTCTGAGAGGCTGACCATGTGTTATGGCAGCAGACCCCCCTGCCCTTGGTGAGCTTGTTTCTGACTGACCGGGCACCTGGGGGTTGCCCTCCTGCCTGCAGTCCCGGCTGGGTCCCCTTGGCTTCTTGGCAGAAACACTGGGAGTGTGTGGTGCTTCTGCTCTAAGTGCCCCACTTGCCGGTGCTGCTCCTGGTGCAGGAGAGAGCCGACAGTTCCCACCTCAGGGCAGGAAGTCACGATAGTTAGAACTGGGGGCAGTGGGTCAGGAGGTAACAGATGTCCGAGGAATGTTCAGGAGGAAGAGAGGAGCAGAGGGCTGAATGGACACCAAGACTTGTGGTCCAAGGGGAAGCTGACAGGATGGGAGCCTCTGAGCAGAGGGCCGAGGGAAAGCTGCTGTCCCCATCACCCCCTCATCCCCACCCCACCCCCCCACCAGAGTGGAGGGTAGCCAGAGGCTTTGAAGTCAGACACTCCCATGTTCTTACAGGCTCTCTTTTATGCACGTGTTTCGTGTTTCTGCTGCCCCACAGACTCACAGACTCTTCCTCATTCTCAGCTACTCAAACTAAATCCCTATGGCTGTAAAGGGATCAGCTCCTGGGGCTGGGAACAGGGATTTCATTACAAACAGCTCCTGGGGTCCAGCCACCTGCGAGGTATGTCCAGATGGCTCAAGTGGGTACTTGGTTAGAGCATACTAAGTCCTGCTTGGTCAGGATCCACCCAGAGCAATTAGAAAGGCCCTGGGAGGGAAGGAGTGTGTGTGTATGCATGCATGCACATGCTCACACACTTATGTCTCTCTCTGCAGGAACTGACATCTCCCCGCCTCATCAAGAGCCACCTCCCCTACCGCTTCCTGCCCTCTGACCTCCACAATGGGGACTCCAAGGTAACCTACCTCATTTCCCATCCCCCACTTTTCTCTGACGAATCCCAGGCTTCTGACACCACTGTAGGTGCCTCTAGCCCTGGCCCTGGCCCGGCCCTGGATCATGTCTGTAAGCTTCCTCCATGCTTACCAGGGAGTGAGGGGTGCTCTCTCACACTGGTAGATGGTGCTTCCTGTTCTTGTCCCTATCCTTAGTGGTAAAGTTCCCATGCCACCGGCCCTTACCAGGGCATTACAGTAGAGCACAAATAAAGCAGTTCAGTAAGATAGTCACATGCTTATCCTGCGTACTCAGCTCGTGGCCAGAGCACATCTGTGCTGGGGACAAGCAGGAGGACACCTGGCCAGGAGGAGGGTGTGAGCCATCATTCTGCTATCCACAGGTCATCTACATGGCTCGCAACCCCAAGGACCTGGTCGTGTCTTACTATCAGTTCCACCGCTCACTGCGGACCATGAGCTACCGAGGCACCTTCCAGGAGTTCTGCCGGCGGTTCATGAATGACAAATGTAAGTGTCAGCGGGCATGAGCTCTAACCTTACAAATACCAGCTGGTGCTGGGGGTGTTCCTGGAAGGCACACCATGGGATGGCACCTCACCTGCACTTCGAGAAGTCAAGTGCGGATGGGGCTTGCGTTGTTACCACATGGCAGGGTGTCGAGGCTGGGGAGCTGTGGATCTTAGAGGTGGCGTGATGTAGTGCAGATCCTGGGACTTGCTGAGTCCTGTTCCCCACCACCAGGAGGGTTCTCCAGATACTCACCTGTCCTTCCTGCCTGGGTGCTTACCGAGGTGAGAATGAGAGCTGTGAACTCAGTGGCCCAGATCTCTGTGCTGTGAATGATAGACATCACTGTGAAGGCTGCTATTGGGTGTGAACCATCATATGGGCTGGGCTTCAGAGGCCAACACTGAGCAGGGTGTGCTGGGCGGAATGCTATGTATACTTCCCATTGGCTCTTTCCTAACCCAGGAGGATCAGGGCCTGGCCACTCCAGCCCCCATCTTCCAGGAAGTCAGGGACCATAGGAGGGAACAGCCCTATCTCTGTTTCTTTACCCCACAGGCCACTTGTCTCCTTGGAGCCATTGTAGCAGTTCCTCTTGGGCTGTGTTCCCACCTTTTCCTAGTCACCCACACATCTCTGAGGGTCTTGTGGCCAGCAAGGGACTGTGTGGTATGCACAGTCATAGGAAAGGGCTTATATCACACTGAAGTCTTAGCTCATGTCTCAAAACACACTAACTGCTCTGTGTGGCTCATCAGGGGTCCTGCAGGGAGACTGTGAAGCAAGATGAGAATAGAGTGTGTAATGATGAAATCTCAAGTGAAGCAGGCCTCAGGGCAGCCTCCAGGGGCTTCCTACTGAGGCAGTGATGCAGACAAGGCCCTATAGAGTTGGCTAGGCTGCAGCAGGCACACTGAGCTGCCCACAGTTGGAAACCCACAGGGGCGAGAGGTCCCCAGTGATCTGTTTCCTTCTGTTAAACATCATTTCAGTTGTGCCTTGTGCCCAGGACTGGGTCACATGTGTGGTAGGAAATGTCAGCACCTGTTCCCCAGGGTCCCTGAGCCTGCGCCAGCTTGGTTCCTTGTGAACTATTGAGGTAACCCTTGCAGCCTTCCAGGTGTTTGAACAGCCCCCTTCTGGTTCACGACATTGTACCTGCCAGCCCTGGCACCCATTCTTGCCTCAAAGGTGTGTGGGAACAGCACGGTAGTGACAACAGGCTGCTACATTCAGCCTGTTGTACTGTCAGCCGAAGCTGCTAAAATCTGCCCTGATCTAGGTTTCCCTGTTCACAGTGCACAGTCCCAGAGGCCAAAGCCATGCTCTTTGGCCTGCATCCTTCTTAAAGGGTATGACTTGGGTGTTCATGTGCCTTCTTCTACTCTTAACCACGCAGTGACCACTACGTGGTGACCTTTCCTCCATGCCCAAGGCTCAAAAGAAAGTGGCAGCTAAGAGAAGGATCATTTAAAAAAAAAAAACAACAACAACAAAAAAACATTATTTCCTAGCCAGGATAGTGGCACAGGGTTGTAATCCCAGCTGCTTGGGGTCTAAGGCAGGAAGTGGGCAGGCTCAAGACCTGCCTGAGTTACAGAGTGAATCCAGTGGTAGCTTGGTCAACTTAATGAGACCTTGTCTTAAAATGAAAGGTAGGGAGAAGGCTTAAGATGCAGGCATGCTTACCTAGCATGTCAGGCCCTGGGCTTGGTGTCCCCAGTCCTGGACAGAGCAGAGGATGGAGCAGGGTAGGTGGCACTGTGAGGAAGATCTGTATGAGAATGTTGGTGGCCTGAGACTTCAGGGCTGAGGTTAAGGGAGCACAGGTCAAGTGACATGCTGTGTGGAACCTCTGGACAGGGTCACTGGTACAGTATGGTGGTACTGTGAACAGTCTTTCAGTGACACAGTACATGGGGAGTCTGTGGACAGGGCCACTTGACAGATGTTGTATTGGCAGTGGTCTGTGGACAGACACTGATCTGTGCAGTGTGAGGAGTACATCAAAGGTGACCTCTTACTAGGTGGGGACTGTGTTAAGCTATAGTATCCTGCTGATCATGGGTAAGTGGCTTCATGGTCTCAATAGAGTGAGGTTCACAGAGAAGCAGGGGGTCATGGCAGGGCCCCTTCTCTGGATGCTTAGCTCCCACCAGTGCACACGTGTCTCTTTCCTCTGTGGCTGCAGCTACAGAGGCAATGGGGAGCTCTTGTTATCCCTGGTAGAAGTCAGCATGCCTAACTTCATTTATGGTCATGGCTGGCCTTCCTTGTGCAGTATCTTTGTCCAGACCATCTGGAAGTCCTGTGCCTTCTCAGGGAGTGGAGAGAGTTCCTTCTTTATTGGGTCACTTGCCTTCCTCCTACCTAGGACTTCAGCTGCCTGGACTCAGCTTTGGAAGAACACATGGATCCAGGTCAGGGTCCAAGGCCTCTTGTGCCCTGGCCTGCCACTGCCCTTTCCTGAGACTCAGCTCTGTGTAAAGTGAACAGATTTTCTAAGAGGCATTTGCAAAGGTCATCCAGGTGTGTCTGAGTGGGGTGTGCCTGTGCAGGTCCACTATGACCTAGGACAATTCCTTACCCAGGGAGCTTGTAGGTAGCCTGGAGGGTGGAGCCTCATTTTTGCCTCTGTGTCTCATCCAGTTTGTCCCTTAATGTTGCTCAGCATGGTTAGGATACCACTCCTGTATAGCATCTTGCTGAGTCCTGCTCTGGGGCCCCCATGGAAGTGTGGTATAAAGACTATCACAGGGCTACACAGCTCAACCAAAGAGATGGGCATACACTGGAACTCATCAGTAGGAATGCTGTGGCATAGCTTACAGACTGGGCCAAGTCCTTTCACACCTGGCCAAGGTCTAGCCCAGACCTAGTGCTCCGACCAGACAGGGCTGTGCTGAGGCACATGTTGCCTGATGGTATAGGGCTCCCATCTCTCTTTAGATCCCAACTTTCACTGAGAATGACTGGACTCTATCAGAAGTCATGGGGCAGGGCCTTGTTCTGGAACTATCTTAGAGCTCCTCACACACCAGCCTACCCTACCTATCTCTGTCCTGATTTCTCTGGCCATTATTTTCTCCCATTGTCACTAGTGTACACACCGCGCCCTCATATCCTCAGAGCTCTTCTGCCTTGCCAGGTCTTCAGGGCATTCATTCTTGGGCTGGTGAAGGAGTGTTGGCAGGAGCAGGAGGGATGAAGGTCTTTAGTGCTTTCTTCCTTCTAGGAGACCTTGCAGTTTCCTTCAAGCAACTGGGCAGGAGCAATCTTGCCCTGTGGGGGCAAGATTGCCTGCACAGTTCCCTCCCCAGCTGTGCCCCTTTCCCTGTTTCCACAGTGGGCTATGGCTCCTGGTTTGAGCACGTTCAGGAATTCTGGGAACACCGAATGGATTCAAATGTGCTTTTCCTCAAGTATGAAGACATGCACCGGGTGAGTAGCTGGGGAGATGCCCTCTATTGTGTCGAGAGATGCTGTCCATGGTTCTGGAGCTGACCGTGGTACTAGACCTCTCCATTGCTCCAAGTGGAGGCATGGCCCTGTTAGGCAGAGCCAGAAGGCCACAGAGGGTGACCTGGGAGGGATCTGAACAGTTCCTTCCACATCCAGGGATGCATGTGGGCCACAGAAAAGGCATGGGCTCAAGTCCCTGGTCCAGCACATGACCTCTGTCTGGACAGGTTGGTTCCCAGGACAAGTTCCAGACTGGCTTACTGTGGTGTGAAGTTGTGCACAGCCAAGAAACAGGAACAGAGGCAGGACCCCTGCGACTCTCATGTGCTGTTTCAATACCCTCACCTTGGTGACTGTGTGAGGCAGTGTGCTGGAGTATCCAGTCCTTTCCCTTTCTGCACCAGCTTTTGGGGATGCTTGTGCCCCGTGTGTTAGTATGTGGTGTCCCTACTGGGTGCTCAAGGAAGGAGATTAGCATTGGCTGATTTGTATGTAAAGTCTTGTTCTGTCCAGGTTCTGCTGGGTGTGGTTGTAGAGGTGGGGAACACTCGGTGTGTGAGTATGTCGAGTGACATGAAAGCTGCATCATCCCCCAGGATCTCCACTGCCATGCATGGGTGTACTGATGTTTCTCTGTCTCTGTCTCACTTTTGGACACAGAGTTGCTCTGTATATCCCTGTCTGTTGTGGAATTTGTTATGTAGATCAGACTGTCCTTGAACTCAGAGATCCACCTGCCTCTGCCTCCTGTGTGCTGGGATTAAAGGCGTACACCATCATCACCCAGTGGTTTCTTTCTGAAACCTCTCTCCCTCTCAGTGCCTTACTCATCTCTTCACTTCCCCTACTGTCTCAAGCCTCTTGTTGCCCTGGCCACACCGCTTCCACACTGTGCTGTTATGCTCTCCAGGGATCCCCTACTTTGCTACAGTAAGTGATGGTTATTGGGGTCCTGTCATCTAGCCTTCTAATGATATGACCTCTCCCTCTCTTATCTGGCTGCCAAGTTGCTACCCTCATCTCCCCTCACCCTGTTCTCTCCTATTTATTTTACATTTGTGTGTTTTTAGCCCGCATGTATGTATGAGTACTATGTGCATGCCTGTGCCTAGAGAGATCAGAAGAAGGTAGTGGATCTCTTGGAACTGGAGTTAGGAGTGGTTGTGAGTCACTGTGTGTGTGCTAGAAACCAAACTTTGGTCCTCTGCGAGAGAACTAAATGCGTTTAACTGTTGAGCCGTCTGTCCAGCCTCACATCTGGCATCTTCTTGCTGTTTTCCCCTCACTTAACTGCAGATGACCCACACCACAGGCCTCAGTCCTGGCCTTGTCTGTCATCTTTTCTTCTGTTCACTCCCCTGCAGTCTCATATGTTTGCTAGATTAGTAGCACTGATTCAGTCATGCACAGAGTTGTCTGTGGATGCCCTAAGACATGTGTCTGTGTGGTTCAAGGGTGACTGAAGACTCAATGTACCCAAGCCAGCTTCTGACACTGTCCCTCACAGCCTCAACTGCCTCTTAGTTCATGGTGGGTCGCTCTGCTTTCCAGTGTTGCTCAGGTGAAATTCTTTTATTTGTCCCAATGTCTCTTTCACACTGTGTGTCTGTGTCCTAAGTCTATTGGCTCTGTCCTTAAATCCTCCCACTTACCCATTCATTTGCACCCCGGGCTGTGTGTCTTTCTGTCCATGTTTGCATCTCTCTAGCCTGTTACTGAGACACAATCCCAGACTTTTCTCCTGGCTCCCTCCTAGCCTATCTATCAAGTCATCATCATAGAAGCTGGGCCAACTGGTGCTAAAATGTATTACCACTTATCTTGTCAGAGCCCATGTGGCTGTGGGTGATCATTCAATCTCTGTAGTGGTCCCCAGTCCCTGGATACCTTAACCCCCCCCCACACACACACCTTGTTATTGCTTAAACCTGCCCCTCCAGCTTCTGTTTCAAGCCTGTGCATTTGCTCTGTCCATCCAGAATGTTCTATAGCAATCTACATAGGTTTCCTTCTCATTGCTTTTTCATCTGCTCACAGGCCACCTTGTCAGTGGCTGCCCTACCCTTCCTTTGTATGTGTGTTCATGTGTTCAGATCAGCATGTGTCAGGCTCTTGGCCATTGCTTTCTGAGTTACAGAGTGGCCTCAGGGTGGAGACACCTATCTGCCTTTCCACAAGAAGATGGAGAGTGCCACAGGGCACTGGGAGACAAAAGCCTGTGCAGGCCTCTTGCTGGAGCAAGGGGAGCTGCTGCTTCTCAGAGCAGTCCCTAAGGGTGTACAGGCCTGGGCTGCAGGGAGCCAGGCTCAAATGTCTTCTGGAGGTTCTGAATCAGGCGGACCAGGGCCAAGCCATGCTACCTGCTGTGTCAGAGAATGTAATGGTTAGCGGGAGGGGCTGGAACAAAAGTCTGACAGACTGGAGATGGTGTTAAAGGGGGAGGCAGTCCTCTGTGGACTTGAATATGACTTTGGAGATCTGATCAGAAATACACGGAGGACTCTGGGTGGAGGGAAGGAGCTTATGACTCTCCCTCCCCCCCCCCCCCCCCCCGTAATGATGGCTCCTGAGTACAGGGAAGGTTGTGGTGGTATGGTGTTCATTCCCCCTAGTACCCCATCCTAGATGTCCCTATTGCAGTGACCCTAGGCGGGGCTTGTGCATTTAGGTCCCATGAGTACCATAAAACATGCTGCAGGGGAAAGTAGAGGAAAGGCTTGTGCCATGGAGCTTGCCCTCACAGAGGTCCCTCACCTGATGGGACCCAACTGTCCTGCTGGGAAAACTTAGGGGGCTCTTAGGGGGAAAACTTAGGCAAACAACCTCACTAATTGCTGGTGGCTGAGATCTCAGGGTAGCGACCCCACACCCATGGGGAGAGTCCAGGTAGCCTGGAGGCCCAAGTGTGCAGAGAACCACAAGAGGGTGAGTGTATTTCACCTTATACTTTCAGAGGAGTCTGTCCATGCTCTGATTTGATGATTCTGACCCTGTGATTGGGTGGAAGACATGCTCCATGAGGTTGATTACCTCATGAAGATCAGGAAGCACTCTGGTCCCTGGTTATGGGTAGAAAGTGCACTCAGATGAGTGAGGTGTACAGTTAAGTGTGGCCTGGTAACTATCCAACAGTCTCCTAAACACGTGGCCTTTGCCACATGTATGAATGCCGAGCTGCCTGGAGCAGTCCTGCAGAACACCGCCACCATCTGTCTTATCTCTTGCAGCCCTTTCCTTGGTCGTTTCTTCTGAGGGCCAGTTTTATTTCTCTCTTGTTCTTCTAACCATTTAACACCAGGGTTAGCAGTCCTGGGTTCTTCTTCTTTCCTTTGTGCTTTCTCTGACACCTGTTGTTCATGTAGCCCACTGTGCCATTCCGGTGCATGGGACCTTGGTGCAGTGTGTCCTTGGGAGATGAAGCAGATAGGAGTGGGGCAGCAGGATCAAGGCTTCGAGGTGCGTGGGTGCTGCAGGAATCCACGGAGAGAGGTCACGTCCACCACAGACTGTTAAAGTTAGAAACCTTAGTTAACCAGTGTGTGCCACAACCTTGCACAGATTTAGGGCCTGACCTAACTGGGGTGATGGGGAATGAAGAAAGGACAAACACACATAAGAGAGTCCGGGATCGGGTGGGGCATGCCCACTGATGGTGGTGCACCTTCAGCAGCTTGGAAATTCACTGGGTTTGTTGCTGAACAAGGAAGCAGACTTAGCTAATCTTGGCTGGGGTCTCTGTAGGGATGCAGTCTCAGGACAGAAACATCCAGAAGGAGGGAGGAGGAAGTTGTCCATATGTCAGCATCCACACATGGACCAGGGGAAGGATATGCTGTTCCCATGGGTCTGAGGCTTTGGGGTCTTTAACACATCTGGTTTCATGTTACACACATTCAATCCCATGCCAGTGTCTAGCTGGTACCTCCTAAAGCTTTGGCTGCTAATTTCTTTCTTGAGGGAAAACAGCCTCCAATGTTTTTCCTAATGTTTGTTCAAGGCCGTTGCCAGCAGGCTTTCAGGGACTTGGGAGTGATGGTTCAGGCTTCCCACTGGGAATAGGAGGTGCCTCAGCATTTCCTAGGGAGAACATGGCTGCTGTAGGGAAGCGGTGTGCCTGCTCCAGCTGTACCCTGCCTTCAGTTGTTGGCATTGTGGAACTGTAAATGGCTCTCTGTCCAGTAAGCAACTTAATAGGACTCACTTTCCTTAGTATGGCCACTGGGGCACTTGTGGATACAGAAGGTTCCAGAAGCTTGATGGCATCTAAATCATGCCAGAGATGGATATTCTTTGCTCTTTCTGTTTATAAATGAGCTATAGCTCTTAAGACCTTTTCCTTGTATCTTTACACCTTCCTCCTCTTCCCACAGCCATGAGTTCAAATCCAAGACATGCAGGTTTTGAGCTGAGTACAGTTTCCAGTTCAACTCTGTGCCCTGGATGCTGCCTCTGATGAGTGCTCTGCTCTCTATCCGTGTCTTCCAGGACCTGGTGACCATGGTGGAGCAGCTGGCCAGATTCCTGGGTGTGTCCTGTGACAAGGCTCAATTGGAGTCCTTGATCGAGCATTGCCACCAGCTGGTGGACCAGTGTTGCAATGCTGAGGCCCTGCCCGTGGGCCGGGGTATGTGTCCCCTCTCACCCCTCCCCTCCTGCTCAGGTACTCCCTGTCTATCTAGAACTTTCTGGGCTGATTTCTGTCTGGGTAGCAGCTCTTACTGGCCAGTGCCTGTTGAGAGCATGGTGCTCCAGGAGTAGGGCATGCCCTGTCCTCTTGCACACATGGTACTATATACTTCAAAGGGCAGCAGCTGTTGGGGCTTGTTTAGGCTTTGGGTGAGGTGTGTTCATGCTGAGCCCTGCCCACTGGCTCAATTCAAATGATGATTTGCAATACAGGGCAGGCCACCAACCTAGCAGCTTTCCTTCTGGTGGCTCTGAGTCATGAGCTGTCACCACAGGAAGATGGATCCCATGTGAGGAGCTGTCCTTCCTCTTCCTTCCCTGGCTCAGAAGGTGTTGGCCAAGGAAGTGGCTTCTGGGTTTCCTGTGGCACAGATGACAAATAACCCAGTCTAAGGGCAGCCAAGTATGGGTAGTCAGAGTCAAGACACTGTGGAGGTGGCCCAGATGGAGATGGGACACCTTGGTAACAGGAGACATGTGGTGGGCAGGCAGACCTTGGAGAGAGTATTCCAGACAGGGCTCCTCCCAGGGCCACCGAGTCAGTTTTCAAGCTCTTCAGGGCTTGTGCTAGCTGCTGCTCAGTGGGCAGCTCAGGTACTAAAGTCCCAGGATGTCTCAGAGCAGTGGCTGCATTCCATAACTCCTCTCTGGGTAAGTATGGTCTAGGCTTGAAGCCAGCTGCCAGCAATGTGAGCTGGTAATTTTCAGAGGGTGAGGAGCTGTGAGGGAAGATCTTAGGACTCTGGGTGGTACCCAAGATAGGGGAGAGAAGCTTGGCTCTGATTTCAGCCTGGCTGCCTCCAGGAATGTGTCTTCTGACAGCTAGGGGCCAAGGGCAGTTGCTAGGGGTCAAGTACACAGGGCCTTGCTGGTGAAGGCCTAACTAACTGTTCCTCCAGAGAGCAGATCACCAAACCACATCCCTCTTCCCATGTTTCCAGGCTGCATCATCTTCACAGCACTCTTATGATTTACAGTTTATTTGCCATTCTTCAGTTTCGCTTTCACCATATTTTGTTAACCCTGTCCCTGACCACCTCCTTGGCCCCCTTTTGGTTTGCATGTGGTGGTGAGTGTGTGGTGTGTGTAGTGTGCCAGGTCACATGTGCTCTGTTGAGTCCCCACACATTCCTTCCTTCAGAGGCGTTTGCTCTGTCACTGTTGGCTTTGGTTTTGCTTTGTTTCAGTTCTGTGGTTTTGTTTTCTTTTAGCACATTTGCCTCTTTACTCAGAAGATCGCCTTGAGGTGGCGAGGATGCAGGGGCTCGGGGAGCCGGCTGCATTGCTTAAATTTGGTTCATGTCACAGCATAAATTGTCTTGATTCCAAATCCTAAACCAGGTGGGTGACTCCTCTGACAAGCTCTCAGCTGGGAAAAAAAATAATCATGGAAAACTATATTTATCATGTGGTTGGTCTAGGAACTTCTAATTTGGTCCCTTTGGTATCATTAGAGGGTGGCAAGAACAATTTTATTTTACTTTTCCAACACATACAGATGATGTCTCATTACCAAAAAGAAAGTTCTAATGTGTCAGGAGTTTAGCCGAGCTATGTCAGGGCTGTGGCTGCTGGGACAAATACTGAGGTTAAGACCTGAGCAAGGCTGTTGCTGGAGATGACTTCAGAGTTCTGACTTCAGAACTGCCCCTCCCCCCAAATCCCACTTGTTTAAAAGCACAAAGCCAAGACATAAACCTCATCACTCCTGTGGATGGGAGGTATGGAATAGAAACTCCTAGCCCCTCCCTCCACCCTGCTGTAGGGCTGGTTCTGACCAGACTGGGACAGCAGCTGGATTGTGGGGAGACTCACTATGGAGTTGAGATACGGTATTCTTGTGTGTGACACATTGAACTTATGCTGTGGATGTTTCATTCATTTTAAGCCTTCCCCAACTTGTTTTGAGCTTAGGCCTCCAGAAATCTCCACCATTGATAGCTTCAGAAGAGCTTCCTGCTGGTCCTTGGGATGATTTTTTTTTTAAACTGTTTCAAATTCTCCAGAGGCACCTGTTGTACTGTGGACCTCTGAGTCAAGGACTCCCAAGAGCACTGCCCCCAACCCACAGTACTTCCTCTCTGGCAGGTTTATGGAGGGAGCTAACCTGAAACAAGCGGTGATATCCCTCTTGGTCACAGGTGTGGGTCTGTGTGGTGCCTGGTGCACAGTTGACAGAAGGTAGCAGTAGGAAAGCTTCCCTCCACACTTAGGGAAGTTTGTTCCAGTCACACCACAAATAGGACTCATGTGGTCTAGCTCAGGTGGTCCATCCCATCCAGAAGGCCAAGTTCAGAGGGGTCTAGGCACAGATCTGGACTCTCAGATCCATTCCCAAGGCTTCCTTTTGTCCCAACACTGGTGGATACAGCCAGTTCTACTCTGGTCTGTGTTGCAGGAAGAGTCGGGCTGTGGAAAGACATCTTCACCGTCTCCATGAACGAGAAGTTTGATCTAGTGTATAAACAGAAGATGGGGAAGTGTGACCTCATGTTTGACTTTTATTTATAATACCAGAAACCGCGAACTTGCATGCTCACGGTCCCCAGACGCTCTACTAGCTAAAAGTCCTGTTTGCATTCATTTATTCCTTGCTGGACACACTCTGGAAGCTGCTTGGAAACAGCAGGGGACGAGCCCAGTGGAGAGAGCGAGGAGTGTGATGATGCTGTCCGCAGCAGCCACCTGGCCTGTAGCATTTGAGTCTCCACATGGTGGCCATGCCACATGCACAGGCAGCGAGAATGTCTGTCATGTACCCCATGTTACTCACTGTATTTTATAGCGCTTTTCACTGGAAATCTAAATAAATATCTGTCAACCAAATGCAAGTCAATTTCCATGGGAGAGCAGGAGCGAGCTGTGCCAGGATGGTAGGGAACTCTCAGGGTTCACTGTAATTTTTGTAGTCTTCTCTCTAGGCACAGCCATCACACCTTGTTCTGTAATCTAAGGATGGATTGGGATCACGTGGTGGGGGTGGGGATGCTGGAGAGGTGGGTCAAGCTGTGGTCTAGCCAGTCTTCTGGAACCATCCTGACACCAAGCCAGGGCCTGTTCCAGGCCATTCTCAGAAACACCTCCAACACACAGATTTCTGAGCCTAGTACAGAAGTGCCCAAGGAAAGGTCCATGAGGGAAGCTGGCCTGAGGCTGCAGACAGCATCTGAAGGCATTGATGGTGTGTCAGGAGTCCTCTACAGGCACAAGAATTAGTATCTGTCACAGTCTCTTGTTTCCCAAGGCCGTGACTGCCACACTCCTGCTGACAAGTGATGTGACATAGCATGGTTCTAAAATCTCTAGTCGCTGTGACTCAGCTGTACCAAGGCTCTCACCTATGAGACCTATTTCCATGCAGATAGGACTGTTAAGCCCACTGATGTGAGCGGGCACTGAGACCCTCCGAGTTTCTGAGGGAGTGATGGCCCTGTGTGCCACACACACACACACACACACACACACACACACACACTGCTGTCTTCTGGCTCTAATTTGGCCCAACTGTTGGCCAGATGGAGGTGGAGCAGAGGATTGCTGCTCTGGGACTAACTTGTTCTGTCCCTTACCAGGTTGGGAAGAGCCCAGCATGGTAGTGGGAGGCTCTGGCCATTGAAGAAGCTCCTGTGGGTGGTTTCTAAAGCAGGTCTGGTTGCAGCTGGCATTACCTCTGTCTGGGGAGAAGCTTGTGTGGGCTGGGTGCATGACACTGTGAGGTGGGCATGGCAGCGCCTTTCCTGTGTGTCTGGGGAGGAAGGCTGCTCTCTGTAAAATTTTGTTTCTATTTTTCTATTTTACGGATGTTCTGGAGCCACATGTGGTACTCTGTGCTTGCTTGCATCTTTAATAAAAGACACCTCCCTGCTTGTGTGGTGTGTCTGCTGGGTGGAGAAGGGTCCCTGTGCTTTCTTCTCTAAGGAGTGTGAGCCTCATCTCTTCTCTATTCCCTGGGAATTGCTACAGGGGGAAATAGCCTGGGTTAGGTTCTAAAGAGGCAGAGTTTGGTTGTTTTACCTCTATGCAAATTTCAGTAGGTTGAAGCTCACCTACTACTTCAATGACCCTTGACCTGAAAGTCACAGGAACAGTAAAGGAAGAAAGAAGGAATTGGGGGAGAAATTTTTGTGTTCTGTGACTCTCTTCTACTTACGCAGTCTACTTGCCTCTGGTTCCAGCTCTGAGCATGGTGGGATGATACTGACCTGGTCCAGCCCTTTCTGGCCATCTTCACCAGTCCTGGGGCAGGGGGTGAGCGATCCTGGGCACCATTTCCTTTATAGAGAGGGAGAGCCTAGGGTAGGTACAGATTCTGGTTAGTAATCTTGTGTCCCCATGCTGTGCCTAGAAGGGTCTACCCTTGGTCATTTCCAAACCTGACACACATCAGGGAGCCCAGAGGATCTAGGGTGATGAACTCTTGCCTGCTTTACCCATAACCCTTCTACTGAGGCAGGGACCTTAGTGCTGCTGTGTACCAAATGCTGTGCTAGGCAGCAAGAAGACCCAGCCTTCTAGAGCTTTAGTTCCAATCAGAAAACGAATCAGGGAGACTTAGGTCTAGTTCAGGATCAAGATTGCTATCATGGGCTATTGAGATCGAGGTTGCTCAGTGGTTAAAGCCTATGCTGCTCAAACATGAGGATCTGAGTTCAAATCCCCAACAGTGTGAGAAATTGCCTTAATATATTAGGTGGCAAGCAAGCAAAGAGAACACTTACTGTAAACCTCTGACCTCCACATACTCATGCACCCACATGCACACACATGTAAACATGTATGCATAGCACACACATCCCCTACCTCCCAGAAGGTAGTTACTGCATCTGTTGAGCTCCCATGGACGATTTAGGCTTAGGAGGTTGTGGGATAGCAGGGCTGGTAGGCTCTAGGACATCCTGTGCAGGGGCTATTTGGAGGTCAGCCAGGCATCTGCTCACAGAGCACCCTCTACATCATGAGAACTTGTGTTTTAAACTAATAGGAAGCCCCAAAAGGTTTAATCAGTTTCATGCTACTTTGTCTGTTTGCTCAGGCTTTCTGGCTCTTGAGAGTTTCCTGTGAGGGTGAAAGTCCCCCATCCCAGCTGTACTAGTCAGGCTACAGGGTTGGGGCAGGACCTGTGTCTTAGAGGTTCTGAGCATTCCTGGGGGGTCCTGGTTATTCCCACATGGCTCCTGCTTCTTGCTGGAGTGACAGTAACACAGAATGAGTAACAGCTATCTTGTGGAGCTGGGTGCGGTAAGGAATTGAACAAGCAGAGAAGGGCAGAGTCACAGGCTAATAGCTATAGAATCCTTATGTTTCCCAGTGGTAGGGCCCAGAGTTCAGGTCAGTGGTTTTCTGACTCGAGTCCACAGAAGAAAACCCCAGAAAGTCTATTGGGGAGTGGCAGAGGGTATTCATTCTCCCTTAGAACTGGAAGTTCAGACTGCTGCAGATTTCCTGCCAAGGGTCCCCAAGTTCTACCCTGCCAGAGCCTCTGTGAGCTGAAATGGTTTCCACACTTTAAAGTCAGTGAGCTACTCAACATCAAGTTGCTGCTCAACTGGAATAGTCCCTAACACCACCAGAAGGGAGGCCACCTGGGAAGCAGAGTAAAATACACAAAACCTTCCCAAGCCAGGCATAGTATTACTCACCCTTAAGCCCTAAACCCATTAGTGAGGAGGCTGAAGCAGGAACTTTGTGAATTCAAAGTTAGTCTGAGACTCTTAAAAAAAAAAAAAAAATTAGCCAAACCAAACAAGTTAACACGAAATCAGAACAGGAGTAGTGGTCCATGCATAAAAATCTAAGCAAGCAGGAGCAGAGGCAAGAAGATAAAAGAGTTCAAGGCCTGCTTGGATGACAGAGAAACACTTATCTCCAAAGTCCAAAACAAAAAGTCACAACTAAAAAGAAAACCCTCATCTAGCATGTCCTGCTCATCACCATGCCACAAGCCAGCCAGTGCTGCCACCTGGTGTCAATTTACAGCTTGGGCTTAGCTTGTTGGTTTTGTTCATAGCCCAGGAGGTGGGGGATGGGTTGGACAAGACACCATGACCCAGTGAGCACAGACACTATCAAGAGCGGGGCTCCATCCTGGGGATCTCCTGGGGATGGTTTTTACCCACCCACTTGTTTTCTCATAGGGACAGTGTGGCTCCCTTGTGACTAGCCTTTCTTGGTGTAGCTAGTCCTGCCCTGCTTAGAGCTTGGCAGCCCTTTTCCACAATGTCATCCATCCTTGTACATTGCATGTTGCATGTTTTAGAACAGGGTGGTACCTCAGTCTGGGTATAGCCAGGAAATGACCTCTGACCTTAGCAGCTGAGTGCCCCCATGACCTCAGAGTGGTCCTTGTTATCCCCTGGCAGATTATGGCCCAACTAGGCCTGGCTGACTCTTGGAATGCCACCTCCCCCATCCCTCCCTGAGCCCTTCACATCCACCCAGGCAGCATCTCTTCCTGCACTGAACAGGTTCCTCTATATCCCCACCTTTGCTTGCCTCCTGTTACCCACATCATATCCTGGTATCTTTCTGCCTCCAGGTACCGGGCTGCCCTGGGAGCAGGCTTGTGCTGCCTAACCAGCAGCTGATGAATGAATATTGTCACGTTTCAGAGCCCAGATTCTTCTGTATACTGTTGCTGCTGCTGAGCTGGTAGAGGCTAAATTTCCCAACAGGCACAGGCTGGGCCCCTGGCTCCAGGCCTTACCCATTTCACAGTGGCCAAAGCTCCTCTAGGTGGAGCCGGAGAGTCACTCCAGGAGATTGTGCCTGGTACCTCTCCCAAGGTCCCTCCTAGAGCTCAGTGCCTTGAAGCTACTGGGTCCTTCCTAGGGCATTGCACTTGCCTCTTGCCCCTCCCCTCCATGCCATTTGCTGAGCACCTGCTAATGGTAAAGCCGAGTGCTTCAGCCAGTCTTGGACATTCTGCTCTCCTCTAGATCTTAGCTCGTTTCTAATTCCCTTCCCCATCCCTGTAAGGTCTCATTGCTCTGCCTACCAAAAGTCAGACACTAGCCAAGCAGATGAAAGGAGCCACAGGGGAGAGCAGAGCCAGCACCTTGGAGGTTCAAAGCTAGCAGTCTCAGGAAGGGTGGGGGATACTGCTGGGCAGAAGCAACAGGCAGAAGCAGGGTCTAGAAACAGGAAGAATGACCCAGGGGGCAATGGACAACATAGGGAAATGAGGCCATGCTGTTTTCTTGCCTGGAGTCCCCCAGCCCCACCACCATTCCTGAGACCACAAACTGACCTTTTCATCTTTGATCAGGGTTCTCAACGTGCAGCCCCCTGGGCCTCTTGTGACTTTGGCATGGTTGCCTGGAGAGAGCAGAGGAACATGAGGACCGTAACTCTGCAGCCCAATGGGGGGTGGGCCCAATAGGAGAGAGCCAGCCCCAGAAACATCTGCCAAACATTGTGGCCATAGTCATGGTCTCCAAGGCATGCTGGGCTTCTGCCAGCTCCTCACACCAGAGGACAGTCTGGCTCATGCTTGGATCCCAGTGTGGTGTTGGCTCTGAGTATGAGCTGTGGGTCCCTGAAATCTGCCTCAGAAAGGAGCCTCCAGCCACTGGAAGAGGGTGCTTGTGTTCTATTAAAAGTAGTTTTTGAGACACCAGAAAATGCTAAAGCATGTCCAAAAACTGAAAGGCAACCAGAAAATACATCCTTTAAAGAAGTATTATTTGTGTGTATCTACGTGTTTGTGGTGCATGTATGTACATGTTTGCATGCATGTGAGGCTCAAGAGGTCCCTATTGAGTGTCTTTCTCAGTTGCTCTCTGCCTTGTTTTTTGGGGGGATTGGTTTCTCATGGAGCCTGGAGCTTACCAATTCTGTTGGGCTAGCTAGCCAGTGAGCCCCAGGGGTCAACTATCCCCACCTCTGAACCTGGATTTTCTAGGTGGGTTCAGGGTCCTCAAGCCTGTGGAGCACACACTTTATCGACTGAGCCATTTCCCTAGCCCTCAGCATCTTAAATGTTTTGAAGCCACCCTTATGATGTGTGGTGTTGGGTACCGGCTGAGAGGAAGTTGGAAATACCTCATGGCAGGTCTTCTCTGTGGAGGCACACTCCCTGTTTCCATGGATGCCCTTGGGAATATCTGGCTGTTGTTCTGCTCCCCTCTCCCCTCACAGTCTACTACAGTGTCCAAAGAGGGAGGAGAACCTACTGGGGCTGTGTTTCACTCGTTTCCCGTTGCCAGGGACTCAGTCCAACTGTATAAAGCGTGAGGGCTTTGGGTTCACTTTTGATGGACACTTTACTCCCTGTAACAGATCTGGAACATGGTTGGCTTCTTGGAAAGCTTAAGGAGGACAGGGGCCCAATCCCTTTTACTTCCCTTAGTGTTAAGAAGAATTCGTGGTGTTAGCAAGAAGGGGACTAGAGAGATGGTTCAGGGGTCAAGGGCACCTGTTGCTCTTGCAGAGGACCCAGGTTCAGTTCCAAGGTGGCTCACAACCGTTGTAACTCTAGCTCCAGGGGATCTGAGCCACACCCATCCCTTCTAACTGCTGCTAGTGTGTGTTCCCCACCTTAAAGGTGAGTCTTGGCTTGCTGACCCCCCCACTGTTTTACCTGAGATATTAGGAGCATTATGAAGTGAGACTGACAGGCTGTGGGTGACTGTCTCTGTCCTGGATCCCTACCACACCTGGGGATATAGCAGAAGGAGGGAAGGAAGGCTGGTGGCTGCTTTAGTCTGAGCCTGGGTGAGTGTAGGACACTAATCGCACCCTGAGACAAGATATAGCTGTAGGTTCCTATCTGTTGAGGTGAGCATGGCTTGAATTTGGTAGAAGGAAGAAGTCCCCATATGCTGTTTTCTAGTTCTTAACCGTTCTCCCATTTCCTTCCCAGAGTGGGTGTTTTTAGTCCCACCCCCACCCCAATAGACTATGAGTGAAGCAGTGCCTTGCTCATCAGGCTCCCAACACTGCTTAGTGTAGCATTTCTTTCCTATCAGGTAATCAATAGGTGCTTGTTCCCTAACTAAAGGCAAATTAAATGCTAAACAACACTAATTACAAGCTGTTGCAAGATCCCTGGCTCTCAGCAGAGAGAACTGCTGGTGATTGCTGAGGCTAGCTTGCTGCCCAGGTGGATGAGTCTTGAAATTACTCTTCTCTAACTGCAGCTCAGTTCTGTCCTCCTAAGACAACTGCAGCATGATGCCGAAATTCGAAATTTCAGTGTGTTCCATTGTGTGGTCTTGTTCAGGAGCAAAGCAAGTGCATTTTGATCTCTGTTTCCATGAAAGGAGATGACCAGCAACTGTTAAAGGGGATGAGGGGTTCAATGGTACATCAGCATGTGGGGGACACAGAGGGGCTCAATCAGTGTGGGGGGAAGGACAGAGGGGCTGGATGGTACATCAGCATGTGGGGGGGATGCAGGATGGACAAGGTGCCACACCAAGCTGCTCACAGTTTCCGTATTGAATCCTAAAATGCTCTAGAAAATGCCCCCCCCTTACAGTTATTGACTGTTTAAAAAGTGTGTTTCAGTTTCTGGCTGCTGAGGGAATGAAAATGAGCAGGCCTATCATCTGTCAAGGTAAATAAATATCCAGGGGTGGCGGGGGTGGGGCAGAAGGGGGACTATTTTTAGTTCAGAAAAATAATTGCAGCAGGAGCTACTTACACTTCATTTATTTTAATTTTCAATTATTTTAGGTTTATTTATTTTATGTGAATGGGTATTTTGCCTGCATGTATGTATATATGTGCACCATGTATATGCTTGGTGCTCACAGAAGCCAGGGAGGGCATCAGATTCCTTGGAGACTGTAGTTAGGGATCCTTGTGAGCTGCCATGTGGGTGCTGGGAACTAAACTCAGGTTCTCTGGATAAGCAGCCTGTTCTCTTAACTATTGAGCCAGCTCTCCAGCATCAGCATCATCATCATCATCATCATTATTATTTTTTTGTGTGTGTAGTTTCTTTTCTCCTAAGCATAGCTGAGCAGAGGCTTGTCTCTGTTTGGGAGACCACCAAGAGGACAGTGTTCAGACTTCCTGGTAACGCTTTCAGCCTGAGTGTCACGTGGTGGCCTCGATCCACCAACCTTTAGCATTCATAGCCTGGCTGGAGAGCTAAGGGCTAAGGGGAATACAGAGGGTTACACAGCCCACAGTCCAGGACGCTGAAAGCAGCTCTTTGTAGGGCTTCCCTTCTTTAACCCCAGTTCTGAAGGAACTAGCAGGGTGGGGAAAGTTTTCCCGAGGAGATGAGTCATCAAACTGTTGCTCAGGGCTACTGTCTCCATACAGAACTTGGTCTGTTTGGACAGAGATCAAATCCACACTATGGTTTCACTGGGTAATAAACAAGTGAGCTGAATTTAGCTTCTCTTTACACAGAAGGGAGAAATTGCCAGAGCAGGAAAACACTTCAGAGTAAAGATGAAGGGGGGTAATAACAAAAAATAAAACCGTGGCCCAAGTGGTATGTATGTTATGCATAGAAAATTGTTTTAGGGTTTCTATTGCTGTACTGGAACACCATGACCAAAAGCAACGTGGGGAGGAACGAGTTTACTTGGCTTATTACGCTTCCACATCATAGTCAATCATTGAAAGAAGTCAGGACAGGAACTCAGCAGAACCTGGAGGCAAGAGCCAATACAAAGGCTGCTTACTGCTTGCTCTCCATAGCTTGCTCAGCCTGCTTCTGCTTTCTTATAGAACCCAAGACCATCAGCCCAGAGGTGGCACCACCCACTATTTTGTTTGTTTCTTTGTTTTTTGTTTGTTTGTTTTCAATACAGGTTTCTCTGTGGCTTTGGAGGCTGTCATGGAACTAACTCTTGTAGACCAGGCTGGTCTTGAGCTCACAGAGATCCGCCTGCTTCTACCTCCAGAGTGCTGGGATTAAAGGTGTGTGCCACCTCTGCCCAGCTCAATCACTAATTTTTTTTTTAAAAAATGCCCCACTGTGGGCTTGTCCATACCCAATTTTATGGAGGCATTTTCTCAATTTAGACTCCCTCCTCTCTGATGACTCTAGCTTGTGCCAAGCTGACCTAAAACTAGTCACAAAAATTAAGCCAAGATTATAGGCACCAGTCTGTAATCCCAGATACTTGGGAGATACTTGGGAGACAAAGGCAGGGGGATAGCAAGTTCAAGATCTTTCTAGGCTACAAGGTCAGCCTGGGAAATTTGTTGAGACACTATTTCAGAGTACGTATTGATGGCTGGGAGTGGAACTCAGTAGTAGAGAACTTATCCAGCATGCAGGAAGTTTGGTCTTCAACACCCAGGACCACGGGAAATCAGCCAGTTATGTTGGGGTGCAAATAATTGGTAGGTCTTTTTGGTTTTCTTTTATTTTGTGTAATAAAGCAGGACCATGATCTTCCCCCCCCCCATGGCTCTGTAGTATCTCTTGACATTAGGTATGATAAGAACTGTAGTAGGCTTTCTTTTGGGTCACCAACCAGCTCCCAAATCATGACATGGAGACAATATTAGTTATGAATGCTTGACCTTATCTTAGTTCTTGTTTCTTGCTAGCTCTTATAACTTAACCTGTTTATCTTCATCTACATTTTGCCTCCAGGCTTTTTACCTTTTCCCTTCTGTGTGTCCTACTTCCACTGCTTCTCATGTCTGGCTGCCTGGCAGTTGCCTGGCTTCTGGTCCTGGGCATGTCCCGTTCTTTCCCCTTGTTTTTGCTGTCCCTTCTCTCTTGTTCAGATCCAGCCCAGATTTCTCCTCTTATTTATTCTTTCTGCCTGCATGCTCCCCCACCCCACCCCAACGCTTGGCTATTGGCCATTTAGTTCTTTATAGACCAATCAGGTGCCTTAGGCAGGCAAGGTGAGACAACTGCAACACATCTTTACATAGTTAAACACACACAGCATAGACAGATATAACACACTTTTACATTGTTAACAATGTAACAAGCAGCAGAAACAAACATAACACACCTTTACACAGTTAAAATAATATTCCACAGCATAAACAAATGTAACATATCTTTACATAGTTAAATATTCCACAACAGAGAACCCTGGTGACTCTAGTTCGAGAGGATCTGATGCTCGAGAGGATCTGATGCTATCTTCTGGCCCCTCTGGGCCCCAGACACAGACATAGATGGAGATAAAATACCCATACATATATTAAATCAATATATTTTAAAAGAATCTATTGTGAATGGGAAATCATGGCAGCAGGAATTTGACAAGACTGGCCACATCACATCCACAGTCAGGAAGTGGAGAATGATGAGTGTTTGTGGTCATCTAGATTTCTTTTTTTTAGTGGTTGGGGGTTCCAGCCCCCATGGTGCCACCCACATTCAGGGTAGGTGACACCTCAATGAACCTAATCTAAATAATCCTTAAAAATTCCCAGAAGCTTGTCTCTTTGTGAATCTGGATCCTGTGGAGTTGACCATCAATATTAACCATCATACAGCTCAGTAGATTTTTGTGGAAATAATATTTCCCAAAACAATAACAAAAGGTGACTTTTGGAAATCTGTTTATTTACAGGGAGCTGGATTCTCTGGTCTTCTTTGTTCTTGTCTCCATCGGTGCCTCACTTAGCTTGATGAAGAAAATGGTTTTGACCACATGTCCTCTGAAAGGGCTCTAGAGCTTCCTAGAGTCCACTTAAGAAAGCCACTACAAATGCAAGTAAAGCCTTTGAGAAGACTAGCATGTGGGGCCCAGGGTACCAGTACAGGAATTAGACTCTGAAAGAGTCTAATTTTTTTTTAAAGAGAAGACAGAGTGTCAAAAAAATTGTGAACATATACCATGTGTGTTGGGAACTTATGGATTCTACTTCTCAACGAGGTGAGGCCTGGTCACTTAATTGGAGAAATGAGTGTGTCCAGCCTGACCAAAGTAAGTAGGAGAGTTAGCTTACTCCTAAGTAGATCAGGAGGCAGGTACTACTTCATGTTCATTTGTACAGCAGAGGGCACAGTATCCATTAACTCACCTGCTAGCTGAGGTGTGTGTAGGGTATCTTACCATGCAGCTCTGTCTTCCTTTCCAAATAAGAGTGGCATGAAGGCTGTAAGTGGGGACTGTGGACTTAGCTATGTAAGTTCTCATTTTGGGTCTGGCTCCATCAGTTGTGAATCCTTGGAGAAAATGCTGTGTGTGTGTGTGTGTGTGTGTGTGTGTGTGTGTGTGTGTGTGTGTGTGTGTGTGTGTGTGTGTTCTCATAGGCCCTGTCTTAGTATTTCATGAAGAAGACTGAACTACATGTAAAGTACTTAGATGGGTGTCTGAGGAAGGGAACTCCACAGAGCCAGGGACAAGGACCATTGCTTCATGACCATTAACATGATTCTTTGTGCTCTGAGTAGGCCTAGGGACTCTTGGTACTCATGGATTTGTTAAGGCCTTTTGGATGTTCACCATGCCATGTGCTGGGCACAAGGTAGAGCAAGTAGGTCTTGTGTTTGTAGAGTCATACCCTACAGTAGGCAAATAGGCCTTTGCCTGACATGCTAATGCTGATCACCAGAGATCACTCTGGAAGTATGATTTGGGAAAGCCAGATTCATTATCCACAAGTACGATTCTGGCAGTGCAGGGGAGTTGGTTTAGTGATTAAAGTACGTGGTGCTCTTGCACAGGACCCAAGCTCAGTTCCCAGCACCCACACGGCAACTCACAACCATCTGTAACTCCAGCTATGGATGACCTGACACCCTTCTTGGGCCTCTGTGGACACTGCATGCACAAAGTGCACATACACACATGCAGACACATAAACACATGAAAGTACTCTTTTGAGGGCAAAATAAAACATTGTATTTTCCTATTTTTAATTGTTGAGAATAACAATTCTCAAAATGATAGTAAATTTAAGTATATGCATATTTGTACACAGATTTTTATGTATATATACATATATATGTTTATATAGAATTGTGATGCATATAGAAGTTATACAGGGAAAAGGAGAACACAAGAATATTTTGCTATAATAACGTGAAAACAAACAAGTTTTAAAAAAAAAGTCTGCCTCTAGGAGGCAAAGCAGGTCCGAGGGACAACATAAAAAAAAACACCTGGGAGGCACCACACCTGTCTCCCATCCTGCCCAATTACAGCACCTCCGGCGGAAGTTCTACCAGGGTCCAAGCCTCATCGGGCTCCACCCCTCCCTTGGCCAATCGCAACTCTGTTTCTTTCTGGGGGCGGGGTCTCGCCGTCCACTTAGCAAGCGCCCTGGTTGCTAGGGCAACGGCGTCCGGGAGAAGCAGCTCGAGCCCGTCCCCAGGAGCCCAGCGACCTGGAGGTCGGCTCGCGGGTGTGGGCGCTGCGAGGTGGAGGCCACCCAGCCGGGTAAGAGGACGCACTGCCTTGGAGGGCCAGGGGAGTGCGGGGCTGCGCAGAGCGAAGCGAGGGGCACGGGAGTGGGGTGGGGGAGTGGGCCGGCACCCTCAGGAGGTAACTTTTCCGACTTCCCACAGCTTGCGGTGTTTGTCACACTGTTCATTCGTTCCCCAGGTAGATCCTGAACACCACATAGAACTTGAGAGACCTGTCAGTCACACAAGTAGCAAGTTGCAAAGGCAGAACAGCCTCATTCTGCCTATAGGCTTTCTTCCCGTACACAGCCTTGTTTTACATTAGTTACCCTCATTGCCCAAATTACATCTGAAGGCATTTTGTGAAATATACAGAGGTTTCAGGCTGAAGACTGCCCTCTAGCTTACCCTTCCACTACCTTTCTTTCACTATGTAGGTGAGAGAAAGGTCTCACTATGTAGCCCGGCCTAGCCTGAAGTTTGCTGTATAGACCAGGCTGGCCTTGAACTCAAAGATATGCCTGCCTCCTTCTGAAAATATTTACTTTCCACAAGTCTGCCACTTCAAAAGGGCTTTTTAGTCACTCCTGAGCAAAGCACTGTCTTTCTTAAATTGTCTCCGTGTCCTAGAAGGAGTGGACTTAGAGAACTTCGGTAAGTCAGTCCTGTCTTTACACATCACATTTCATCTTGTTCTTTAACCCATTGCCTCCAATCCAATAAACATTTCTTGGGCTAGGTTCCAGAGATCCTAAAACGAATTCACCATGGCTCCTTGGGTTTAGGTGAACATGTGTTTGCCTTTGGTCCAGCCTTACAAGTTTGAGGATGAAAGGTTCGTTTGAGTTATATGTGTATTGCTTTTCTTCTCTACATTCATTTCAGAGCTTGTTTTAAGATTGGTATTTTTTTGGAAGAAATGTTTAATTGAAACTGGACGTGGTGATGCACACTTGCAACCCCAGCATTTGAGAGGTCAAGGCAAGAAGATCTCATGTTTGGGGGTAGCCTGGGCTACATTGAAACCCTGTCTCAAAAATAAGAAACCCACAAACCTTACCTTATAGCTTATATTTCACATACTGGTTTTTATTGCACTTATAGTTTTATATTCTGTTCCCTCTTCCAGCCACCTACTTCTTTTCCTCATACAGAAATTGGGCACCTGTGCTGTTACCCTTACAGGTGATCAGCACCCCAAATGGAACCAGCTCTGCAGGGCAGTTCAGCAGCCTGATGCTAAAGAGGCAGTTGCTTTAGTAGAGCTACCTCACTGCTCTGTATCAAGAGCAAGTGTTTAATTCCAGCTTGTAGATCAATGGTTCTCATCCTGTGGGTCGTGACCCCCTGGGAGTAGAATGAGCCTTTCACAGGGGTTGCATATCAGGTACCCTGCAATCATATACTTATATCATGATTCACAATAGTAGCAAAATTACAATTATGAAATGGCAGTGAAATAATTTTATGGTGTGGTCACCACCACATGAGGGACTGGATTTTTGTTTGTTTTGTCTTTTTTTTTCTTCTTCTTGAAACAGGCTCCCTCTTTGTAGCCCTGGCTATCCTGGAACCAAGTACTAGGATTAAAGGTGGGCAACATCATTGCCCGGCATTTGGAACTATAAAGGGTCTCAGCATTCAGAAGGTTGAGAACCACTGATGTAGATTAGAGTCACAGGATGGCTTCCTAATGGCTCCTTCCCCTGCTATTACTGACACTTAAGCCAACAGCAGTAGATGATAAAACCAGGAGAAAAGATGCCAACAGCCACTTTTTTCCCTTAACATTCTCCATATGATTGTTTTGTAAAGTACATTTATATAAAATAGCTTCGTGAGCTCATGGGATGATATGGGCAGCATTCCTGTAATACACTCAAGTATTAATTCCCTTACAGTATAGCATTCTTTAGGATGCTCTCAGCATCAGAAGAGAGCATGTGAAGGGTGGACATGTTTGGGCAAACCCCATGGCTAGACCTGCAACTCACAGAATATCTCCTGTGCTCCCTGCTTTTCAGCTCTACCTTTCCTTGGTCTTGGTTTTTGACCCTTTATTGCTGTCTCACTTTTTTGGCTTCAGATGGCATTGCTGCCTTTTATTCTGCTCCAATTTGTGATTTGGTCACTGTTCCTATCGATGGGTACACAGAGCACTTGCTATGTCAGGCACATTGGAGGCTCTCACATGGATTTTTAATGTTTTATTAGATTCATTTGTTGTTGGTGGTGTGTATATGTGGGGGGAGAGGAGAGGAGAGAGAGAGAGAGAGAGAGAGAGAGAGAATATGCATGAGAGTCCATGTAGTAGTCAGAGGACAACTTTCAGGAGCCAGTTCTCTCCTCCATGTGTGGGTCCCAGGGATCGAACTCAGGTTGTCAGGCTTAGTGGCAAGTATCTTTATCCAATGAGGTGTGTCATTGGCCCCCACACACCTTTTAAATTTAGTCCCCAAAAAAGGTACAGTTATTATGAAAATGTAATAGTGACACAGGGTCAGTCACTCCACAAACTGAGAAATAGTAGAATGTGCTTTCTGCTCTTATATTGTCTGATAGAAGGACCTCTGTTCTGAACAAGCAACTGTCCAATTATGCACCTGAAGTCCAGTCTAGGCTTTGGGATGACATGTAAGAACACCTACCATGTGGTTAACTAAAATATATAAATCAGCACAAGGAAAAAGTAAGGACAGAACAGTGTCTGAGGTAGCTTAAACTGTCACCTTGACACAGCGTGGATTCATCTAAGAAGGGAGTCTTATTTGAGGGATTGCCCATATCAGATTAGCCTGCATATGTGTCCATAGGGGGCTGTCTTGATTGTTAATTGATGTAGGAGGGCCCAGCCCACTGTGGGTGACATCATTCTCTGGGCAGATGGGCCTGGGCTGTATAAGAAAGCTGTCTGAGCATGAGCCAGTGAATAATTCATAAAGTGAGGCAGCACTTTGGTCTCTGCTTTTAGTTCCTGATTCAGTTCCTACCTTGACTTCCTTCAGTGATGGATTGTTGGTTGAAGTGTAAGCCAGATAAAACATTCCTTCTCTACATTGCCTTTTAGTCTGGGAAAGGAAGTTAGAGCAAACGAGGCAATCGTGGGGAGAAAAGACAATGTTCAGGTCTTGATCAGTAAAATTGGGCTGTGACATTAGCTGTGTCTTGTCAACTTGAGGCAAAGCAGACTTAAAAAAATACCAGTGAGTACACATATAACTCAGCAGTAGAACACTTGCCTAGCACGTGTGAGGCCCTAGGCTCACTTCCCAGCACCTTCAAAATGGAATTTATTTAATACAGGAAAGTAAGTTCTCCTGGGAAGACATCTTTTCTCACATGTAGATGGGAGGGATAGTTCTCCTGGGTTTCATCTGGCAAGGCTGAGAAAGTCTTTGAGATAGCCATTAAATGACAAGCATGTAGGCTCAGTGTCCTCACTTTTGAGAGAGAAGGTGCTGCAGTTTGAACTGAATATTAGAAATTAAAAGTCCCTGAGTCATAACAGTGTCCAGTAACATACACTGAAAATTTCCCCTCTGGGGGTTCCTGAGTGGGGTTATCCTGTCCCCTGGGTTGATTTCAGTCACCTGTTGTGTTCATTTTCTTAGCAATGGTTCAGTAAGCACTTGTCCAGTTCTAACCCTAGTCTGGGCTTTGAAGACGGTCCCTGTCTTGACTTCATATTTCTTCAGCTCCCATGAGGCAGTCATTTCTGCAGTGGTTTTTCTTGAGTTTAGTTTGATTGCTTGATTATCCTTTAATACCCTGAGATGGTGCCGTTGACCTGTTTTCTGCACAGTGAATGGTGGCCCCTCTCCAGCTATGAGAGCAATGGTCTTAGCAATTTTTCTTTTTTAAATGTTTGTGTTTTGGAGGGCATGGGCAACATGGCATACATGTGGATGTCAGAGGACAATCAGTGGGAGTTTGTTCTCTCTTTTTACCTTGTAGGTTCTGGGGACTGAACTCAGATCATCAGGCAGTGCAGTAAGCACCTTTACCCACTGAGCCATATGGCAGGCTCCTTGTCCATGCTGTTGCTTGCTCCAGGAGAAGCTCTAGAGTCAGTTTATCCCCCCCACACTTTTGCATTTGGTTGAGAGTCTGCAGAGCTTGTCAGAGGTCTCATGTGTTCCTCACCCTTAGGATCCAGGTTGAGAACACACTTAAAAGAGAGCAGCTGTTTCCATTTTGCAAATGAGGAGACTGGACCAGGAGAAGAAATCACCTTGCATGTTTGCACAGTAGATGGCATTGGCAGTCTGATCCACACCCTTTGTTTTTCCCACTGTCCAAAAGTGAAGATGCTTGGTGGCTGAGATGTGTATGGAAGAGTGTGTAAGGTTACAATGGGGTGTGTGGCATTTTAATACACATGCACCCAGGTGGAACAGAACTCCCATTTGATGGTCCAATAGACAGCATTCAAGTATGTGGATATAGCTGCCCACATCTTTTGTGTGGCTCATGATCTTTTTCCACTTTAGTCAAATGCTCTCTCTCTCTACCCTGTGTGATGCCAGTGCCAACAGTTTGCTCTTTATGCCATTGCTGTTGGCTGTGCGTAGTTTCCACTCTTGTGTTGAGTTATGTGTTCTCTGGGTGCCAAGGCAGATGGATGGTACTTTTGTTAGGATTCTGTTATAAATAGCATCTGGTAAAAACTGGACATCAATCCTTCTCTGGCAGATGAACAGATAGATCTGGGAACTAGCTGCCACATGGTGGCTCTGCCTGTGGGCAAGAAGCATTTTTGGAGCTGGGTGTGGTAGCTCACTCCCATGATCCTGCAGGCAGGGAGGTAGAGGCAAGAGGATTAGGAGTTCAAGGTCGTCCTCTGATATATAGTGAGTTCTAGGCTAGACTGAGCTACACAAACCCTGTCTCAAACAAAACACCAAAGCCATTAAAAAAAAAAAAAAGCCCTGACACTCTGCAAGTTTGTGGTTTTTGCAGGATATTGGCTTTCCAAGCATTGTTAATTTCTACTGCCAAGTTCTGAATAGTTCCATTTGTTAATGTCTCAGGATGGTCTTTTCTTGGAAAACCTAAGGTTGGTATAGTTAGGGATGAGATGTGTAGAATCTGTCACAGTGTCTTGTCCTGCACAGCACCTTATTAGCTTTCAAGAGCCGGGTAATACCATCCCAGGCCTTTTCCTCACAGTGTAAGGTATGCATTGCAGCCCAGTAAGAACAAAGGCTGATGTTGTGCCCATCCTGTACGGTGTTTATCTTCATCCTTCATGATGCTCATCCTGACCGGCGCTCACCCTGTGCAGTGGTGCTCATCCTGCACCGTGTTCATCCTGTGCTATGCTCATCCTGCTCTGTGTTCATTCTGTGCCAGGCCTCAATAGGTCTAAAAAGCCAGTGGAGCCTCTTCTGCTGGAGGAGCTTGCTGACTATTAAGTTCCTTTGTATCTGCAGAAACATCTAAGAGCAGAGAATCAGTGAACATTGAGATGGGGCTAGAGGAACAGACAGAGAAGTATTACTTTCATGCATCTCCCATCTGTGGTCCTGACACAGGGCTGTAACTGCAAGTACCTCCGGGCTTTGTATCTTTTTCTTTATCAAGCAAAGTGGTCAGAAGATAATCTCAGAGCCCTAAGCTCTCTGTAAACATGATGGATAGGGCATCCTCATGAAGGGAGCATTGCATTTTTAATCTTTTAAAATATTTATGTGTTGAATGTTTTACCTGCTTGTATGCTTGTGTACTATGTACATGCAGTGCCCACAGAGGCCAGTTGAAGGTGCTAGATCCCATGGAATTGAAGTTAAGGACAGTTGTAAGCTACCATGTCTGAAACTGAACCCAGGTCCTCTGCAACAACAGCCAGCGCTGTTAACTATGAGCCATCTCCCCAGCTCTCCTGCCTTGTTTTGTTTTTTGTATATGGGGATTTACTGTATAGCTTTGGTTTGCCTGGAAATTGCTTTGTACACCACACTGGCCTAAAATATTGCAGATATCTACCAGCCTCTACCTCCAAAGTGCTGAGATAAAGATGTGTACTGCCAGGCCTGGCTCTGTATCTTTTATCTTGAAACATGAAATGTGCCAGGTGGACAAGGAGTGTGATGGCTGAATAGCTCTCTTGGTTGTCACTTTGGCACACCAGGGCAGAAGAAGCCTCAATTAAAGAACTGCCTCCATCAGTTTGGCCTGTGGGAATCTTGATTGCTAAATGATGCAAGGGCCTCATACACTGTGGGCAGTGCCATCCCTAGGCAGATGGGCCTGGAATGCAGAAGAAAGGTAGCTGAGCTAAGCTGGAGGAAGCAGCTCTCCTCCATGGTTTCTGGTCCAGATCCTGCCTCCATGTTCCTGCTTTGAGTTCCTGTCATGGCTTCCACTGATAACTGTACTGGGTGGTTCTGTGTGTCAATTTGACATAAATTAGAATCATCAGAGGAAGGAGCCTCACTTAAGAAAATGACTCCTTGAGATCCAGGTATAAGGCATTTTCTCATTTAATGATCAATGGGGGAGGGACCAGCCCATGGTGGGCAGTGCCATCTCTGGGCTGCTGGCCCTGGGTTCTAAAAGAAAGCAGGCTGAGCAAGCCAGGGGAAGCAAGCCAGGAAGCTGCTTCCCTCTATGGCCTCTGCATCAGCTCCTGCCTGCAGGTTCCTCCTCTGTTTGAGTTCCTGTCCTGATTTTCTTCAGTGATGAACAGCAATGTTGAAGTGTAAGCCAAATAAACCCTTTCCTCCCCAACTTGCTTTTTGGTCATGGTGTTTTCATCACAGCAATAGAAACCCTAACTAAGACAATAATGTAATCTACAAACAAAAAATCAAAACACCAAAACCCCAAAAAACCTTTCCTGCCCAAGTTGCTCTTAAAAGTTGGGATTTCATTGTTTGTCTTCAACAAACATTTACATTATTTTATAGCCTTTAAAAATATTTTTATGTTTGCATAAAAGTTGAAAAAATAGCATAGAAAGGCTGTGGGTACTCCCAGCTCCCCTCCCCTATCCTCAGTGACCCCATTAGCAAAATTACCATAGTGCAGTGCTCAGAACTGAGGCACAAGCTCAGATACAACGTCAGTTTAGCTGAACACATAATTTAAAACTTGATTTGTATTTCAGGGGTGTTTTTCTTTTTCTCTCATTGTGAGGAGTCTCTGAGACCGTGGTCAGCAGAGTAAGGACACTCCAGAGACAAGGCAGTTCGGTTCAGCACAACTCAGTAGCTGGTGTTGATTTAGAAAGTTCAAAAGTCTGACCCCAAGTAATTTATTTTAGGTGTATTTAATTAAGCACGGCACAATTTGGTGAAAAAATTTCTGGTGATAAATAACTTAATCCCTTTTTCATAATAAAGCTTAAGACATGACTGTGTGGGAACTACTTTATAAAGTTCATGTGACAGCTTCCATAAAGATGAGTTTTATAGATTGAGAAAAACAATCTGTGAGAGGATCTGGTGTGGTCTTGCCACACAGATAGCACAAAAATCACCAGGTTATTAACCACATCCTCTCCCAGCCTTCTGGGTGGAAAACAGGTTGCACATCTCTCCACTTGAAGAGGTAACCTTGTATGTTTAACACTTGTGGTCCCCTAGTGCTTATTTGTGTGTATAAGGAGGCAGGGTCTGCTATGTTGCACAGGCCTTTAACCTATGGTCCTTCCTCTCCTTAGGATTACTAATGTCCAACACCTGTCTCCCCTGGCCACCATGGTCCTGGCCACCATGGTCCTGGCCACCACACCTGGCAGTATGCTCTTTAAGAATAAGGAAATAACAGAATTTTGTACTTTTTTTTTTTTTGTTTTTGTTGGATGGGCATGCATGAATGCATACAGGTGTGTGTGTGTGTGTGTGTGTGTGTGTGTGTGTGTGCCGGAGGACAACCCTCTGTGTCATCCTTAGGAATGTTGCCTTTCTCCTGTCTCTGCATCCCCAACACTGGGGTTTTGTGTATATCATCATTCTGGACTTCATTTTTTAATGTGGGTACTGGGCATAGAACTCAGGTTAGGTTCTTGTAAAGCCTGTACGTCCTGAGCCATCTCCCTGGCCCATCTGTGTTTCTGAGCCAAGAACACAGGCAGGTGGATGGGAGGAGAGAGACAAAAGTCTGCCTTGTGATCTAGATGTATGAAGTTAGATGTACAATGTGATCTAGGATGCAGAGAAAAGCAATGGGTGCCTGAGGTGCTCTTCAAGCCAGTATGTGGTCCCCGCCAAGTGATTAGAAAGAAGGTAGAGGGAAGCTATAGAAGAATTTTTTGCACAGAGTTCTCAAGCTTCAGAAGTAGTAGCACCTGCTTTGTCCTGTCATTTTGAACCCTGAACTGAATACTCTCCTGGGATCTAGGATGCAGAGGTGACATTAGTGATGTGGATGTAATATATAATATAATATATAATGGTAATATTTATATAACAATATATTAATATAAAAATTTGTACTTTTTTATATTTTCCCTCCCATAACCTCCCCACTCCCTACTCACTCAACTTCATTCTCTCTTCTTGCAATTTCTCTCTAAAAAAAAACCTGAGCATGGTACATATCCTAAATACCAGCACTTGGGGAGGCAGAGGCAAGTGGATTTCTGAGGCCAGCTTGGTCTACAGAATGAGTTCAAGGACAGCCAGGTCTACACAGAGAAATCCTGTCTTGACTCTCCCCAACTCCCCCCAAAAGCACAAAAATGAAAATCACAATTAACAAGCATAAGACAAAAAAGAAAGCCAAAACAAATAAAATGAAACAGAAAGTCCACACCCCACCCAAACAAAACAAAACAAAAACAAAAACATGGAGTTTGTTTAGTGTTGGTCAACTAATCCTAGGCCCTGGAGCGTGGTTGATATACCCAGTGTCACTTCCTTTACCAGCAGGTATCAGTTGTCCCATGTCCACTCTCCTCTCTCCGTGCTGGGACCCTGTCTAGTCTGAACTTTCATTGGTCTTAATGCGTTGCTTTAGTCTCTGTGAGCTCCTGTGTGCCCCAGTCCTGCTGGGTCTGGAGTTATCTCACCTCTGGTATGTAGTCTTTCCATCTTCCATGTAGACTTCTGAGCCTTGAGAGGAGGGGTTTGATGAAGACATCCCATTTATGACTTAGTGCTCCAAAGTCTGTCACTCTCTGCACACTGTCCAGTTGTGGGTCTCTGTATTAGTTCCTTCCTATCAATGGTAGGAAGCTTCTCTGATGAGGGATGGCCACAGGGGTCCCATGGAACCCTGCAAACACCTCAGGCTACTGCCAAGGCTATTAATTGCTTTTTACAACCTGATGGTAAGACCCTATTGCTGAAGACAACACTTATTTATGTCATTAAACATGAGAAGTCAATCTAGTGCCTAATTAGAAGTTTCACAACCCCTACTGATTAGCATTCATAATGCTGGCAGGTATTTTGTATGTTATAAGAGGAGAAAAGTGGTCATCAATATCACCCAGCTATAAACCCTGCAACCAACATACAAGATATACTGGTGCAATTGTGGCACAAACATTATGGGAGTAATCAACCACTTTTTGATTGGAATTAAGACTACTCCATGAGATGGAACCCATACCTGATACTGTTAAAGTGGCTAAGAACCTACGACTAGATAGGTCATGGGCCTAGAGGAAAACAAGACTGTTATTTTGCTAAAGGAACATAGCAATAAATTGACTACTGATGACATACTGATATACTCATAGAGCAGTACCTTGCTCAACCCTCATCAGAGAAGCAATTTTTAAAAAATATTTGTCATTTATTTGTGTGTGTGTGTGTGTGTGTGTGTGTGTGTGTGTGTGTGTGTGTGTACAGGGGGCAGTAGAAAAGGGCATTGGACCCCCCTAGAGTTGGAGTTACAGGCTATTGTGAGATTGTGAGCTGCCTGTTGTGTGTGCTGGGAACCAAACTCAGGTCCTCTGGCAGCAGTTTTCAGTCTCCTGGACTCACCAAAAGACACATCATTGCAAAATGGATGAAGGACTGTGAGGGGTAACTGAGGTCAGTGTAACTGTGTAATGGAGGCTGGTCTGTGTGGAGGCAGTAGCAGTCCTTCGGAACTTGGACACATTCTTAGTTCCCAACTGCTTTTCATGGCAATTGGAATCTAGAACTGGATGCAGCAATCTGTTTCTAAGAAAGATTCCAGGTGACTCTGAGGGACACTTAGGCTTGAGAAGCAGTGAGCTCCAGGACGAGGAGAGTTCAGCAGGCAGAGAGGGAGAGGTGTGGGTGGGTAGGCAGAGGTGACAGCATGTGAAGCCAAGGTGTTTGTGTGGAAAGGGCCTTGTCCCAGGGACCACCAGAGCCACTGTGGTAGAGGTGTGGGGACAGGAGTAGGAAGCATGCAGAAAGACACCAGCTGATATGGTGCCTTCCTGGGTGTCAAGACCCAAGGAGACTGACTGTAAGAGTGACAGTGATCCGAAGGAACAGGACAGCATAGGGCTTTCAAGTTATTACTCCAACTGTTGTGTGGAAGATGTGTGTGTAAGAAGGGGGGAGGAGAAGGAGGAGAGAGAGAGAAGAGGAGATGGAGGGAGAGAGAGGAGAGGCAGGAGAGGGAGGAAGGGAGAGAGAGAGAGAGAGAGAGAGAGAGAGAGAGAGAGAGAGAGAGAGAGAGAGAGAGGAGTTGGGTTGCAGCATGGGAAGAGGAGTGTGCTATTGTGGCTCACCAAGGAAACTGGCCAGCCCATGGGTACTAACGCATCTGCTCTCTTCTTTCTCAGGATTCTCAAGTTTGCAAGTATTTGATCTAGGAGAAAATGAAGCGCAACAATGTCAAGCTGAATGTGGCCAAAGCCAACAGCACCAGGTCAGGCAGCACCAAAGCCAGGTAAGCCTGTGCCGAGCCTCACGCTGTGCAGCTTGCAGGGAAGGTGCCTTCAGAGTTGGTGGAGCTCATGTACCTCCTCCTTCTAGTTTGTGTCAACCATTTGTCTGGCATATAGGCCTATTCCTGTTTGTTCAGAAAGCCCTGGCTTGTGCATTCTGACTTGGAGTGTCCTGACAGGGAAGTTAACCCCAATAGCCACTATTGGATACCCTGTGGGAACAATTGGACCTCAGAATTCCTGCTGCAATTCCCTCTTTCTGCCATAGGTGGCAGAAGCAGCTAATGTTTGGTTGCTCTAACTGAAGCAGGAACACTCCAGAAACTTTGCCTGCTGCACAGGGCTTGGGGGACCTGGCTGGACTATAAATAGCACATTACCCTGTCTTCTGGTAAGGCAGGGGAAGAGTGTAATCATTTCTAGTTCTTACACTTTGGAAATGCTGAGGGCAGGACAGCTCTGTGATGGCAAACTGTGGCTCTGCTTCTTCCCATTGTCCTGTCTGTGTCTGTCAGAGGGGTGTGATGCATGCAAGATTGTATGGTGTGTGTGATATATGGTGGTGAGTGTGTATACTAAGTGTGTGGTGAGAGTATATGGTGTATACTGTGTATATAGAATATGTGCAGTGTGGAGTGTGAATGGTATATGTGTGCTGAGTGCCTGTGTATTGAATGTGTGGTATATGTGGTGTGTGTGTGTGTGTGTGTGTGTGTGTGTGTGTGTGTGTGTAGTGAGTATGCAGTATGTGTGGTGAATGCATGTGTGGTGAGTGTGTGTTATATGTGCAGTGTGTGTGATGAGAGTATATGATGTGTATTGTGTGTAGTGTATGTATAGTATGTAGTGTGTGTGGTGAGTGCCTGTGTATTGAATGTGTGGTATGTGTAGTGAGTGTGTGGTATATGGTGTGTGTGTGTGGTGAATATGTAGTATGTGTGGTGAATGCATGTGTGTGAGTGTGTGTGTGGCAAGTACCTGTGTGGTGAGTGTGGGGTGAGAGAGGCTGTTTGGTTTCATGACACTTGTAAGTCTAGTTTGCAGATTATGGTGGGTGCAGAAGCAGTCCTCGTGCCCGGGGACTTTGGGTGGTAGGAAGCTTCAGCTAGGAGTGGAAGGACACAGCTGGTGGTGGGAAGCGCAAGGTGGGCAGAAGCCAGCTCATATGACCCACTTATAAGAGAACATTTGAAGCGAAACGACCCAGTCCCCACCATCCCGGTACAGCTATTTTTGCCACCCGTTCTCCTTGCTGTCCATGTGAAGGGGCCAGTATTTATATCGGCGTGTTTGGACTGCACACTTACTGGGCCTTTTTCTTTACATTGTTCTAAATGCGTTGTTACTATATATTCTCATAATCGCCATTTCCAGCTCATTAAAACACATCATCTTTAGGAGTTGTGCTTGTTTCGTTTTTGGGTTTATGAGGTCTGCCTTGTGCTGTGACAGGGTAGGTTTGAAAGCCCAGCAGCATTTCTTAGGCTGGGTTAAAGATAAAGGAGGGGCCCTGCAGGGATGTGGGAGGCCCCAGTGAAGGAAGGGTAGGGCTCACACAGGAGGTGCTGTCATGGAGACTGGTCAGTTTATAACCATGGTTGTTTCTGCTAAATTGAATTCATATGACTGGCTAAATTGTTTTTTAAAGATACCCTATCATTTGGAAGCAGCTTGCAGATCTGCTCGCATCCTTCTAATTTTCCTACGTTGAGGACCATAGACTGGGATTTGCTGCAGCCATGAAGTCTTAAGATGGAGGCAGTGTGAGACACCAGGTTAGGCTTCCCATGTCAGTGCCTGGACCCTGGGTTCCTCAGGAACACTTGTGCCTGCATGTATGTATTGAACATACATCTGTGTGTAAGCATGTGGAGGCCAGAGTTTGAGATTGGGTGTTTTCCTCTCTTGCTCTCCACTGTGCTTATGAGACAGGGCCTCTCACTGAATCCGAAGCCTGCTTTTATGGCTGGAGTGGCTGACCAGCAAGTCCTAAGGATCTGCATGCCTCTGCCTGCCAGCACTGGGGTTATAGTTACATGCTGCCACATCCAGCTGTTCACATTGCATGCCAGGGATATGAACTCAGGTCCTTGGGCCTGTGCACCAGGCACTTTACGCCCTGAGTCATCTTCCAGGCCTTTCGAGTAACTGCAGTCACAGACTGCAAACTCGGGGTGTTGTTGTGGGTTGACAGTGAAAGTTCCTTATTCCCCCATCAAACCTGTGTAAGTCCCATTGTCCATGCAGACCCTTCCCACATGCACACACAAACACATGCAAATGCCCACTGGTGTAAGTGTGTAAGATGCTGAGGATTAAGTTTAGTTTGGGTCTCAGCCTTAGTGACCCAGTAAATTTGGCCTTTTTTTTTTTTTTTCCCCCTCTAGTGTTTAATTTCCCCTTCTTGAAAGATACAGGTAATGGCATTTAACCTCGGAGATTGCTACAGTATTGATGATTAGATACTCATCAGCCTGATAAATAGGTACTAGGCCTTGTGTTTGAAGCTTATGTTTGAAGATTTGCTAGCTTTTTGCATTGTTTTGAATTAAAGCCTGTGTATGTAGAGAATTTTGGGGCAAGCTTGAAAAAGCTGCATGGGCTATGTTTTATCAGTCCACTTCCAGGGTTTCTGAAGTAGTGGATAAACTTGTTCAACCCAGCTTGATGTCATCCGAGAGTTCACATTCTGAGAGGACACATTCAAGGCTGACTTGATGGCTCAGGGACACTGCACCCCTCTCTGCAGGGATAATATATACATTTGGCTTTGTTTGTTGGTTTTAAATTTTATTTTATGTGTAGGGGTATGTTGCCTGTGTGTCTGTGTACCACACTTGTGCCTGGTGCTGGCAGAGGTCTGAAGAAGGCATTGCATCCCCTAGAACTGGAGTTGCAGATGGTTGTCAGCTACCATGTGGGGGCTGGGAACCGAACCCATGTCCTGTGGAAGAGCAGTAAGTGCTCTTAACCTCTGAGTTATTGCTTTAGCCTCTATGATATATATTTTTATTCTTAATGGATATGGAAATTTGTATAAGTTTATAGAATATTGTTTGACCCCTTTTATTTTTGGTGGTACTGGGGATTGAATCTGAGTCACACACACACACCTTATATATACTAAGCAAGCAGTATCATTGAGCTATATCCTCAGCCTCAGTGTGCCATCCAAATACATGGATTCTGTGTGGAAGGAACAGATCAGGGTAGTTGGCATGCTCATCACTTCAAACACTCATCATTTCCTGTTGTCTGGAACATCCAGGAGCCTCTCTCCCATGTTTGAAAATGTTGTTAATGCCAACTGAAGTTGCCTTCCTGTGTGGTACAATGTTAGGGCTTCCTTCTCTGTTCAGCTGCACCTGCTGACCATCCCCTGTCCACGTTTCATCTGCTCCTAGCCTTCCATTCCACTGTCTTCTATTTGATCAACTCAGTCTCTATGTGACACTGACTCCCTACATTCTATACTGGAGTTGTGAAAGAGGGCGGGGCTCTTTGCTCCTGAATTTGTGTGTGTCTACCCATGTGTATGGACACATAAGTAGAGGCCATAGACAGTCTCTTCCCACCTTAGTTTTTGAGACAGGGTCCCTCACTGAACCTGGAGCTTGCCAAGTCTATAAGGTTGACTGGCTAGAGAGCCCTAGGGAGCCTTCTGTTTCTGCCTTCCCCACACTGGGATGACTAAAACCCTGCCACCATGCCCAGCTTATTTACATAAGTCCTGGGGGCTTGAAATTATGTCTTCATGCTTGTATAGTAACCGCTTCACTAACTGTGCCACCTTCCCAGCCCTGTTCCTGTCTTATGTTATTATGTTCGTCTATCTGCTGACTAAGATGGAAAGACACAGGAGGGCAAGAGGGGTGTGTTTCCGGTCTCTACACCCCAGTGTGGCTTGCCTGTAGATTTTGATGAGTGGATACTCATTTTGGAATATGTTTGCATCATGAATATTTAGGGTGAATATCACATAGGGTCTGTTTACAGAGTCTTCCCAATCAGCCCTTCCGAGCATCTGTGTGGTAACTGCATCTTATCACCTTGTGGACAGGAAGGAGAGTTGGAAGTGCCAGCATAGGTCATCAAGCCATCCTTCTGGGAAAGGAGGTGGTTCTCTGCAGGGCTCTCAGTGGTTTCAGGAGGAATTACTTTTCATAGGATGATAGTTTTTCTTTCTTTCTTTTTTTCCATGCTGCCTTCTGCTAAGTGTTTCCTGAATTGAATGGCTTTGTATTGAAGCAATAAAGCACACCTCAGGCAGTGGTTTTGGGTTGATTATCTCACTCCTCAGGTGGCACAGTAAGGCATGGGGCCAAAGCCTAGGCAAGCTGCGATGTTATTAAGAAGGGGATTTATGGGGAAAATAAAAACCCCAGGCCCCTGTGCAACAGCGTGTGCTGCAAGGGCTGTGCTTCTGTGGATGTTCTGTCTGCCTGCAAGGAGACCCCGTGCTCCCAGCCCCTCTAGCCCTCGGTCTTCCAGGAACTTAACTCATTCTGTAAAATCACAAGGCATACTTGGTCATCGACTAACATGCAAACTTGTATAGCCAAGGCTGACCTTGAAGTCTTATCCTCTTGCCTCCACATCTCCAGTGATGGGATTGTAGGTGTGCACCATTGTCATAGTTTTTGACAACTTGACATAAATCCAGACATGGTTAGGTGGGGGAGGGAATCTCAGTTGAGAAAGCACCTCATCAGATTGATCTTGGGCATGCCTGTGGGGCAGATTGATGTAGGAGGACCCAGTCCACTATGAGCAGTGTGCCACTCTAGGTGATCTTAGGTTGTATAAGAAAGCAGGCTGACAGATACATGATGTGACAGACTTTGATGATCCCCCATAGAAGGCCTCACTGTCCTTGGGGAGTGGGATAGGGGTGCTGGAGGGGCATGGGAGGATGGGAGGGAGAGGGAACTGGGATTGATATGTAAAATAAGATTGTTTCTAAATAAAGAAAGGAAAGAAAGAAAAGGAAGGAAGGAAGGTAGGAAGGAAGGAAGGAAAAAAGAAGGAAGGAAGAAAGAAAGAAAGAAAGAAAGAAAGAAAGAAAGAAAGAAAGAAAGAAAGCAAGCAAGCAGGCTGAGCAAAGGAGTGAGCAGCCCCCTCTGTGGCTTCTGCTTCAGTTTCTGCCTCAAGTTTCCTGACTTGGCTTCTCTGGCTGACGGACAGATGACAAGTTGTAAACTCAGATAAGCCCTATTCTCCCCAAGTTGCTTTTGGTTGGTGCTTTATAAGAGCAACAGAAAGAAAACTGGGACGGCCCCACAACTGGTTTTATATGGTGCTGGGGTTTGAACACGGGGCTTGGTGCATTCTTGGCAAGTGCTCTGCCAATCAAACCACATCCTTGGAGCCTTACCGTCTTTACTGTCCCTCTTCATTGCTACAGTGTTAAGTCTGAGAGGCCCAGGGTTTTATCTGTTCTGTCCACACATCCCCAGTCTTGTAAGAAGGACATTTAAAAACTGTGGGTTGACCCTGTGAACACACAAGCCAGCTGCTTCAGAATTTGTAGATCTGGAAGCTTAGCTGTGATGCTGTGTCCCTTGCTTTCACAGTGGTCACAATCAGCAGGTTCTAGAAGGTGAGCTCAGCTGGGGCTTTAGGGTTCTGATGGGGTAAGCCACATGCTGTGGTTTTGATGCAGATGGAGTATAAAGATCACATGTAGAAGCTTGATCCCTACTGTGCCAGCATCACAGGTGATGGGACCCTTAAGAATAGAGGTTTAGAGCTGGGCACTGGTGGCACACACCTTTAATCCCAGCATCTGGGAGGCAGAGGCAGAGAGAGAGGCAGAGGGAGACAGAGAGAGAGGCAGAGAGAGAGAGGGAGAGAGAGAGGCAGAGAGAGAGAGGCAGAGAGAGAGAGGCAGAGAGAGAGGTAGAGAGAGAGAGAGAGAGGCAGAGAGAGAGAGAGAGAGGGGCAGAGAGAGAGAGAGAGAGAGAGCGCCTATCTGTGAGTGTAGAGGCCAGAGATTGATGTTAGCTGTTTTTCTCTTTTGCCAAGAAGCCAGAGTGCTGTACCTCTGAGCTGGCCCCGGCCTTGTTAGCTTTTATTTGTCAAACATCTTTACTTCCCGGGGTGAAACTCACTTGGCTGTGCTGTTGTTTTAACCAAGTTGCTAGGTTTAGTTAGTACTAGTCCCTGTGTCATGTAGAGCTTGGCTCGTTGGCTGTGATTTCTGGTGCTGTGGTCTGGTTTTTATTGCTAGCTCTCATAGATGTGCGGACAGGTGCTGCCCTCTTGTCCTCCTGTGATTCTAGGCGAACACTCTATCACCCAGTGTCATGTGAGTCCCGCCTCTTCCTTTTCAGAAGTGTTTGTGATAGACTGGTTTTTAATTTTTTCTTGAGCATCTGGTAGAATCTCTGGTTAGTCCATGTGACACTGGCCTTTCTGTGGCAGGTTTTCAATATTAATTCAGCCTCTTTGTCATCATGCTGCTTGGATTTCCTGCTTCTCCCTTAGTTCTAATCCCTTGTCTTCCTCACAATACTTCTGTCTTCTCTCGGTGCCCAATTGTACAATGTCTTTTAGGATCCTTATTTCTGGAAGGAGAGTAGTAATGTTTCACTCATTTCTAATTTTAAAGGGTGTTTTCTATTTTTTTCTTGTCCCACCCCAGTATTTATCAACTTTGCTAATATTTTCAAATAGTGACCTTTCTGCTCTGTGGCTTTTCTCTGCTTTTCTTAGGCCCCCAGCCTTCAAATTTCCTTCCATTTGGTGGCATTGGTTTTATTTTTCTTTCTTAGGGAAGAAGCTTAGTTTATTTATACAAGATTAAAACAAAAACCATAGGTACCTGGGGCCAGCAAGTTGGCTGTCTGGTATAGGTGCTGCTGCCAAGCCCGATGACCTGAACATGAGTCCCAGGATCCTCATGGTGGAAGAAGAAATGACTTGTAAATTGTTCTCTGCCCTTTGACCTCCTCATGTACACTGTGGCGTGCAAGCGCACACTGAATAAGCCAGTGGTGAATAATTAAATGTAAGTGTCTGTATCACAAATGTCTGTGTTGATTTATAAACCCCTTGTGTGCTTTCCTTCACCTTCCACCCAGTGATGTGGGCATTCTCATTGTTCCTCTGACCATCTGGCTGTTGAAGAACATATTAATTCACACACAGTAAATGACCTAGTTGTTGTCTGTTACTGACATTCATTTCTGTGTGGTTTAAGAACATATTTTGAAGATTTCAATCATTTTAAGTTTACTGAGGCAAGTTTTTTGTTTTTTAAATTAAAAAAAATTTTTACTTCTTTATTTTATGTATGTGAGTGCTCTATCTGCATGTACCCCTGCTTAACTGAAGAGGGCATCAGATCTCATTGCAGATAGTTGTGAGCCACCTTGTGGTTGCCAGGAATTGAACTCAGGACTTCTGGAAGAGCAACCAGTACTGCTTAACCTCTGAGCCATCTCTCCAGCCCCCAAGGCAAGTTTCTTCTGATACTGTCTATTGGGACTAGTTTATTGAGGCAATTATCTCCTGATATAGTCTATCAGGAGAATGATCTCCTTTGTATTTGAGAAAAATTTGTATCCCAGTGAGTAGGTGTTCTGCAGGCATCTGCCAGTTTGTTGGGGCTTTAATGACTCTCAAGTCTTGGCCTTACTTTTAAGGCTTGCTTTATTTTATGTGTAGGAGTGTTTGCCTGATGTGTATCATGTATGTGCAGTGCTTATGGAGGCCACCATGGAACTGAAGTAACAGGGTTGTGAGTCTCATGTGTGTGCTAGGAAATGAACCTAGGTCCTTTGGAAGAGCAGCAAGGCTCTTAACTACTGAACCATCCCTCCAACCATTGATCATCTTCTAAGTAGTTTGGCCACTGTTAATGGTGGGTATGGAAGTCTCCAGCCATGGTTGTTGAAATGTCTATTTCCCTGTCTGCCCGGTTGTGTCTGGTGCTGCCATGTATCAGGCTCTGTTCTGGGAGCACATAGCTTCTTTGACATCTGCATCTCCTGTCTGAAGCACTCTGGTTTTATTGGTATGATTTCTGACCTGTGTAACTTTTCTTTGTTTCTGAAAATGTTCTTTGAGAGCTTTTGCAAGGAGGTCTGCTAGTGATGATTATCTGAATTTTCATGGAACCAAGGAAGCCTTCATTTCTCCCTTACTTTTATGCTGGATACAAAAGGACTTAGCTTGTGTACTTTTTCTTTTAAGATTTTTTAATTGAAAAACATTTTTTCATACAATATATTTTTATAGAACTCTTCTTGATGGCCTAGCTTCTGAAGGTAAGCATGTATGGACCATTCTTTCATTTAAATTTTGTTTTCAAAGACTTATTTATATTTTTAATTACTAAATTATTTTTCCAATCCCAGTTCCCTCTCCCTCCTGTCTTCCCACTCCCCTTAAATATTTATTTTATTTTAAAGCATGTGTTAATCATGAGTGCAGGCCAGAAGAGGAGGTCAGATCCCTTGGAACTGGCATTACAGGGGGTTGTGATCTATCTAATGTGGGTGCTCGGAACCAAGTTCTAGTCTTCCTTATGCATTCTTAACAGTTGAACCATCGATCTCTCCAACCCTGGACCATACTAAATTTTTGTTTAAAACTTGGCATTTGAAATAATTCATGGATGAAATCATGGCAGTCATGTTCTCATCCCTTCTGTTATTTATTTGTTTGTTTATTTATTACCTTTCATGTTTGGTGAATTTTCTAAACTCATTTTGTAAGGTTGGGCCTCTACTCTGTCCAGCCCCCAAGTGTGGTTGGTTGATGATCTTCGTAGTTAGCTTATGGTGGGGCATTTTCTCAGTGCTTGGGAACAGCCAGTATCCCAAGTTTTCTGGGTGTTACATGTTCTGGAACGTTCATTCCCTGTCTCCCAGCCAGGCATGGGCAGTTCTGCCCAGCCTTCTTCACTGGTTGTGCAAACCTTCAAGGGCAGCCTGAGGGGAGAGTTTGGGGTCCCCTGGTCACTTAGGTGGCCTCCTAGATTTCCAGAAAAATGGGGAAACTTTTCAGAGCCTCAGCTTTCTCTTTAAGGTTTGGCTAGCAAAATTTTGCTACATTGCCTACTAATCCATGAAGTTGTGACTTTTAATTCTTCTTTATTTAAAAAAATGTATTTTTCATTTTACATACCAACTCAGTTCCCCCTCCCTCACCTTCTCCCACTCTACCACCCCCATCCCCACCTCCATTCACTCCTCAGAGCGGTAAGGCCTTCCTTTGGGAGTCAACAAAAGTCTGGCAGACCAAGTTGGGACAGGACCAAGCACTTCCCCACTGTATCAAGGTTGAACAAGGTATCCCATCATAGGGAATGGGCTCCAAAAGGCCAGTTCGTGAACCTGGGATAGGTCCTGGTACCACTGCCAGCTCCCTACTGCAACAATCAAACCACATAACTGTCACCCACATTCAGATGGTCTAGTTCAGTCCCATACAGACTCCCAAGATGTCAGCCCATAGTCTATGTCCCTCTAGCTTGGATCAGCTGTCTCTGTGGTTTTCCCACCGTGCTTGTGACCTCCCTTGTTCATATGATCCCTCCTCCCTCTCTTCAACTGAAGTCTAGAAGCTCAGCCAAGTGCTTGGTTGTGGGTCACTGCATCTTCTTCCATCAGTTAGTGGATGTAGGTTCTATGGTAACATTTAGGGTAGTCACTAATCTGATTAAGGGGCAGGCCCATTTAGATACTCTCTCTAGGATTGATAACAATTAGGGTAGTCACTAACCTGATTAAAGGGGAAGGCCTGTTCAGCCACCCTCTCCACTCTTGCTAGGAGTCTTAGCTGGGGTCATCCTTGTGGAGTCCTGAGAATTACTCTAGCACCAGGTTTCTCCCTAACATGAAGGCTCCCTCTATCAAGGTATCTCTTTTGTTGCTCTCACCCTCCATTCCTTCCCCAACTTGGCCTTCTTGATCCCTCATGTGCCCATCCCCCATCCCTTCCCTTTTACCCCCTTCCAGTTAACCAGGGGCTATTTTCCCTTCCTGGGGTCCTCTATGTATGTCCTTTTAGGGTCTTCCTTTTTACCTAGGTTCTCTGGGTTGTGGACTGTAGGCTGGTTATCCTTTGCTTTATGCCCAATATCCACTTATGAGTGAATGCATAACATTTTTGTCTTCTGGGTCTGGGTTACCTCACTCAAGATGTTTTTTTCCTAGTTTCATTCATTAGCCTGTAAATTTAAAAATGTCATTTTTTTTTTTTTTTTTTACAGCTGAGTAATCCTTCACTATGTAAATATACTATATTTTCTTTACCCATTCTTTGGTTGATGGACATCTAGGTTGTTTGCAGGTTCTGGCTATTACAAATCATGCTGCTTGTATGTGTATGTGTGTGGGCATATGCCATGGTATACATATGAATGTCAGAGGACAACTTGTAGGAGTGGGCTCTTTGTCTTTCTCTCTCTGTGTGTACACATGCATGCATGCACATGTGTGCACACAGGGTGCAAGTGCATGTGTAGATGTCAGAAAACAAATTTGTTGAGATCAGTTCTCTCCCTCCACCACAGGGGGCCTGAGGATAGAACTCAGGTGTCAGGCTTGGCAGAAAGTGCCTTCACCCTCTGAGCCCTCTTGCCAGCCCTGACATCTGGCTCTGTCCATGGTACTAGATCATTGTGAGATTCATTCCCATAGTGCCAATAGTCTTTGGAGACTCTTGGGTGCCATTTGGAGATGTTTAGCGTGGAGTCCTCATGCCTGTTCTTGCTGCTTTTTGTTAGCAGTACTGCTCTTCTTGAGCACTGGGAGACTGAACATTCTTTTGTTTTCTGAGATAAGCTCACCCTCTGCTGCTTGCCTCCCCTCCCCAGTGCTTCTCACTTCTTACTGCCTGCCCCAGAAATCAGTCAGCAGTACTAATGGATCTCTAATTTCAAGAATTATTCTTCGAGAATTTCATGCATATATGTAATGTATTTGGATCACATTCACCCCTCCTCTAGCTCTTCCTACCCCCTCACTTTCCCCCTCCATCTGTGCTGGGTGTTGATTGGCTTGGGCTGATGAAACACTGAAAATATACATACGTGTGTGTGTGTGTGCGCACACACACATAAACATATATGTATACATACACGCATACATTGAAAGTCCACAGGTGCCAAGTCAGACTACTATACCCAGCAGAACTATCTGTCATAACTGAAGGAGAAGGAAAAACATTTCATGATGAGAGCAAGTTGAAGGAATGACCACTAAATCAGTACTGCAAAGGATGCTGGGAAGGGAACACTTCAGACTTGAGGAGGAAAGGCATAGCTAGGAAGCAACAGGAAGAAACAACAAGATCAAGCCCATGATTAAGCAGAGGAACCAAGAAAACAACACTTAAACAATCTGTATCTCTGCCCTTTTGAAGTTCTTTGGATCTGCTGAAAACAGTCTAAACGTGATTTGGTGTTCCCCTTAAGAATGGTCAGACAGGAACATCCTGGAAGTAGGTCATGTTTGCACGATGAAGATGCTGTAATTTTCTCTATTTCCTCTCAAAGGGATTTAATGCTCAAAATGGCAATCTTACCAGACTGGCATAGTCTGTACCCGAGGACCCGGAAGCCGACATATTCCCGCCCCCACTCCTCACCATGCAGAGTGTATTCAAAGACTGGTTTCCAAGATTTGTGCAGACCCTCTTCATCAAGTGAGTGTTTACAAATAATTACAACACAAGTAACTGTCCACAGACACCAAGTGGGCTCTCACAAGTGACTACCACACTGTCCACAGACACCATTTACTTTGAGATGTGTCAGTTAAAGGCATGTCATGAGTTATGTTCTGATACTCTCCATATATACCCTTACAAACATTTTTTTGAGCTCTGGTTTAGGATGAGCACTGTTGGTAGGTGCTGAGAAGGGACTGCTGAAAGGCCAGCCCTGCAGGTAATGTAGCCAGAGAGAAGGAAATGAGGCAAACCGAAGTATGCACACAGCAGTGAGGATTCAAGCAAGAAATCAAAAGGATGCAGGATGTAGTAGGGGGAAGGAATTGTGAAGGACAAATGGATACGGCCGGTATGCACAGACAGGCACTATTTTCACTGGACACATGCTTGTTGATAGTTAGTGAGACTTTACTCCAATGATCCTATATGTCTACTAATGATCCTGGGGATACAGGCTTGATATACAACGACCACCTGTCTACCTTAACTTGGGGTCTGTTGTTAATGTGGTTTCTGATGAAAAAAAAAATGACATAGTAAAATGCCAGTCCATTCCAGCTCATAGCTTCATGTCTACAGAACAGTGCAGGGGGTTGGTCTCAGTATACTTGACATATGTGATGGAACAAAGGAGACTAGTGTGAAGGGGCTACTGAGTCCAGGCATCCATCTGCCAGAGTTCTTAAACACTACTGAAAGACCCTGCAGAAGCTGGTACATATGTGCTTTCCCCAAAGAATATTATTGATACTGACACAGACATGCGTTGATAAGTTTCCCAACAGAACATTAATTTCGTTTGGCATCACCACTCTCCCCTCCCAGTAGGCACCACCAATAATTCAGCACTCTGTTGTCCATGATTGCACATGGATTTGTAGATGTAGCTGTGTAACTTGTACAAGCAGATAATATCAAGTATCCGAGGCTGGAGCAATGGCTCAGCTGTTAAAGAGCATTTGTTGCTCTTGCAGAAGACTGGAGTTCTACTTCCAGAACCCACATCAGGTAGCTCATAATGGCCTACAGCTCCATCTCTGGGGAATCTGATGCCTTCTTTTGGCTTTTGCAGGCACTGCATACAGGTGGCACACAAGGATACACACACACACACACATACACAATACAGATGAAAATAGTAAGTTAAATTTTTTTTTTATCTTTGTATTTCAACTTCACACTCGCTGGTTCTTTCATTCCATGTAGTCTGATACTAAGCCAAGCACATGATCTGCTAGCTGGGTCTCCAGGGGCCATCTCCTGCATCATAGCTCTCCTAGATTTTGGTCGTGGTGGCAGGGTTGGATATCCAAACTTTTTTTTTTTTTTTTTTTTTTTTTTTTTTGCCAGCTCCTCCAACAGCTTCTGCAAGTGGAGGGACTTGCAGAAGCTGTTGCTGTCTTACGGTTTCTTTTGTTGTGAAGAGACACTATGGCCATGGCAGCTCTTATAAAGAAAAACATTTAATTGTGGTGGCTCACTTACAATTCAGAGGTTTAGTCCATTATCATCATGGTGGGAAGCAAGGCAGCGTGCAGGCAGACATGGTTTGGAGGAGGTGCTGGGAGTCCTACATCTTGGCTTGCAGGCAACAGGAAGTGGTCTGAGCACTGGCTGTGGCTTCAAAGCCTGATTCCACAGTGACCATACCCACTCCAACAAAGCTATACCTTCTAATAGTGTCACTCCCTGTGAGGGTCATCAACTTTCAAACCACCACAATTGCCTTGCCTTGAACCTGTAGCAGTCCCCTGATATTCCATGGGCAGAGATGCCATGTGTTCCACAGGGATTTGCCTTGCCTCTTCCCCCTGTAGCCAGCCTCTGGAGAATAGCTGCCTTGGCTGTGGGAGACCTAATGTGCTAGGGTGCTGTTATATAGCTCTCTGCCACCTGCCCAGCTGCTCCTCACATGCGTGTGACCAAGGCCCTGGATTATTGTCTGCCCATCAGTACATGTGGCTACTGAATGTGGGGTTGTTTCCTTCTCTTCTCGCCTGTGCTGCGTCTGCTCCCTCCTCTCTGTGGAGAGAAGGCACCATCTTTCTGGGCTGTTGAGGAGCAACTTGTCCTTTGTGATATTTGGTTTCTGTTGTATCTTGGGGTCTTGGCTTGGTTGGAAACTGTACATATTCTTAACTCATTTTGCTTGCTATCATGACAGGGCTAGATGGCGTTGTTTGGCCCTCCTGGCAGCTGTTGAGGAGGTTTGGGTCTGGCTTTCATTTCTAGTCTGAGGGGCTGCATGGGGCTTGTGAAACCAGAAGCTGCTCTCCAGCACTCCCACATAGTTTCCAGTTAATACTGTCTGCCGCCTTTAAAGCACAGCTCTGAGTGCCAAGTTGGGGCTTTTTGGAAAGCAATTAAAAAATACACAAAAAGTCTGAGAAGAGATCTCAGGGTGGCAGCACGCATTGCGAAGAGGGTCCCCTGTGACACCCAGCGAGCAGAGGAATTGCTGTCACTCTAGCTGATTCTCACCACACAGCTCCTCTGTGGGAACCAGCTGCTGCTGAGAGTCTCAGCGGCTGAAAGAGGACATGGGAGAGTGGAGGGGCTCCTGCCTTGCTGAGATCCTCAGGGGTCTGGTGGCAGGCTCTGGAGCCTTCCTCTGCCTTCAGCCTCTGTGTTTGGTCCTCCTGCTGTCGCTCTCCTGGCTCTGTCATGGAATGTCATGTGTAAGCAACCTAACCAGTTCTATGCTAATTTCCCCACTAGGCTCCAGGGCACATACCTGTTGCTTGACTGGCTTTCTGTTTGCCCCTTGCAGACACCTTGCACAAGCTCACAAGGTCACTTGTCCTAGTATTCATCCACTGGCACCATCATTGGTCAAGTTCCTCACACTGAGCATGAGGCAGGGTCCTGATCTACTTCTTCAGATTCTGCCTGTCCCCAGGCCACATTGTCTGCAAGACCTGGTTGGTGCAAGAGCCAGCTGACCATGTCTCTGTTTGCCCTTCCTTTGTTTCTTGTCCCTAGAGTCCATTCTCTGTAGTAGCCAGAATGATGTATTGTTGCTTCCCTGATGATCCCTAGGCCTTTCTCTAGCATTTTAAGAAAACCTTGGGCCAGACAGTGGTGGAACACACCTTTAATCCCAGCACTTAGGAGGCAGAGGCAGGTGGGTCTCTTGAGTTCGAGGCCAGCCTGGTCTACAGAGCGAGTTCCAGGACAGCCAGGAAGGTTACACAGAGAAACCCTGTCTCAAAAACAAAACAAAACAAAACCCAGATCCTTTGTCCAGGTGCTTGAAGCCCACATGCAGGTGCCCCACCTTTCCTAACCCGGCTCTTCCTCCTTCCCCCACAGCCACCAGGGCCTCTGTTCTCTTAAATAGACTCAGGTTGTTCCTACATAGAGCTCTTCAGAGCTGCTATGGTCATGTTTAGAATATAGTCACCTTTGCTTGCTTGCTAGCTGGCTGGCTCATTTCTGACAGTCTGATCTTGGCTCCAAAGCTTCCTGGGGAGGGATCCTGGACCGCCTGGCTAGACCAGGCCATGGTGACACCTTCCCACACTGCTGATCTCTTGCCATCCGTGCTGCATTCACAACCATCTGTCATCACCCTGTGGCATACTGGCTGCCTGCCCCTTGTCTGTCTTGTCCCCTCCAGATGGTAGACCGGGTCTGTCTGCCCACTGCAGTATTTTTGGCACCAGGAACAGGGAGGGGCTGACAGTGACAGGTGTCTGGTCAGCAGCTCTGGAATGGTGAATCCTACTTTCCCCAAAATTGGGGTTTTCCGGATAACCCTCCTTACTTCCTCCCCCATTGCTTCCTGTGCCACAGGCTTCTGCCCTACCCCAAGCTCTGTGGTCTCCACATTATAGATTCAGCCTTCAAGGCGGCACGCACACTGAACTCAGGAATTCTCTCGTAAGCCTTGTCCTCCTCTGCCCCAGGTGCAGAATGCGGGGGATGAAGCCTCACACACAGTGTGTCACATCTCACCCAAGGTGCCATTGGTCTCAGGCACAGATGCTGTACACAACCAGGGGTGGGAGTCGGAGTAAACTCCTTCCTCTTCTTGTTGGTGGGAGTGACAGTGTGACTGTGGTAGTTAGTTTGTAACCTGACACAGTCTGGAATAACCTGTGTGCGGGGGATGTGGCCTCATGAAGAGTTATCTGGATTGGAGTGGCCATGTGTGTGGCCATGTCTGTGAGGGATTTTCTTAATTAGGCTCCTTGAGGCAGGAAGACCATACTAGATGTGGGCAGCACAGTTTCATGGGCCAGGCCCTGGGTGCATGAAAAGGGGAGGGAGCACCGATCTAATCCATTGCTGCCTGCTCTTGACCATGGACTGGGTGTGGCCATGGCTTCAAGTCCCTGCTATCTTGACTTCCCTGGGCGATAGACTGTGACCTGGAATGATGGGACAAATAAACTCTCTCTGCCTTGTGTTGCTTTGTCAGGGTATTCTATCACAGAGTGACAGTGTGAGCAAAGACTGCATGGGGAGGGCTCACTATGGCCGTCTTGGAAACTTCTATCTCCTGAATCTTTTGCTGTCCTTTCAGTGGAGACCATGACCAACCTGTCAGGCTGTGTGGGCTCCACTGTCTTCCTGCTTCCCATGACACATCTAATCAAACACCCTGTGATCTCTGCTTTTTAAAATCTCCCCCATCTACTCTTATGACCCTCATGTTGGGGAGAGCTCCATAAGCATGTGCCTGAACAGCTGGGATTGCCTGACCTGTCTCCACGCTCTGGCCTCCTCACCTGTCCTTCCTCCTCCATGCAGGAATAGAGGGAAGCTGAGAGCCAACACTGGGTTCTGTCATTCTGTTGATGGAAATGTCATGGTGACATCCCATAACCAGAGCACAAACCCGAGGGTTGGACCATCTGTGGTGTTTGGCTGTGTTGCCTCCACTGGACTCCTCTTGCATCCACAGCACCCACTCCCTTCATCCCTGCTCTGCTTCTCAGGGTCAATCAGTTACAGCCCTGTAACCACAGTACCTGGCAGAAGCAAATGGGAAGATGGGGTTCAGGCTCACTGTTGCAGAGAGTTTCAGTCCATCATGGTGGAACAGTTCAGGTCACCAGAGTGTTTGGTGGGTGTTGTTAACATAACAGTGGATCAGGAAGGGGGGAGGTGAGAAAGAGGAGAGGAGAGAGAGTAGAGAGGGAGAAAAGAGGGAGAGGAAGGGAGGGAGAGGGACAGAGTCCAGGGACTGGATACTACCTTCATTTATAACAGATAGCAAATAGGTTCCATAGCCTCTCCACACAATGTCACCTCTTTCGGTCCCTCCAGAACAGCCACCCCTTTCTAGGTTTCAGTGGCCTTCATATATCTGAGCTTGTCTTTGAATCTTATTTCCCATTCTGGTGTTTAGCTACCTTCCTGGAGAAGTTGTGGGCATTGGGAGTGAGAGGCATCCTAGTCTCCTAGGCTTCTCAGTGGGGACTTGCACAGCCCTTGACTGTGATAAAGAGGAATTGCCCACAGCCTAACCTCAGGTGAGAGTGGTTCGAACAGATACCCACCACAGCATGGACGGGGAGCCCATGTTTCTTCCCTGTATCACCTTTGAGAAAAGATGGTTCAGGCAGCTTACACTGTGACCCAAGAGAGCCCTGGAAATGATTCCACAAGTCACTGAGGGCCTTCTGAATCTCTGATCTGGCCCAGGCCACCTGAAGTGAAATCCTTCACTTGCCCCAGGCTGGTTAAAAAACAAAAGCATATTCTAAGAGAAGTAGCTAGAGTCTGGGCTCCCTGACTACCATTGTGAATATAAAAGACAAGGCCTTGAAACTTTGTCACACACTGGAATCTACTGTGCAAGAAAAAGGCCTTAGTAATAAACATGAGGGGCTTGCCCAACCACTGCTCTTAGCATCCTCTTTGCTCAGCCAGCTGTGGAATATCAAACAGAGAGCTCTGTGTTTACACATCTGCTCTGATGGGTGCTCTGGGGCTCATTGAATTATTGCATCTCCACAATTGTTTCTGTCTGCAATAGAAGTCATGGAGGCCTATAGCCTGTCACCTCTCATGGGTGACCTGTGAACCTATGAGACCTGAAGCAGCAGATGGGACTCCCCCTGCCCCCAGAAGTTGGAGCCCCTGACCCTTACCCACAGTATGTTGAACATTTTCACACCACGTTTCCACACCCAGGCTGTTCACATCTCCAGCCTTGAAAGGGAAAAGGGTCCTAGTCAAAGATTTCCTCCAAAACTGTCAAGGTCATAGACGGCAGGTAGGATGCTGTAAAGGTTGATTTAAGGGTTGAGAAGATGGCTCTTGGATAAAGTGCTTGCCAGGCAAACCTGAGAATTTGAGTTTAGATCCCCAGCACCCATCAAAAGTGGTTGTGTAACCCTTACTAGGGAGGTGGAGACAGGAGGATGCCTGGGTTTTGCTGGTCTGTTAGCTCTAGTTTTTTGTTTAAATAAATCCTCCCCCTCTCTCTCTTTCCTCCTTCTTTCCCCCCTCTCTCATTTCTTGAGACAAGGTTTCTCTGTGTATCCCTGGCTGTCCTAGAACTCACTCTGTAGATCAGGCTGGCCTTGAACTCACCGAGATCCACCTGCTTCTGACTTCTGAGTGCATTAAAGGTGTGCACCACCACTGCCCAGTAGCTCTAGGTTTAGTGAGAGGCCTTATCTCAAAAAACAAGGTAGAGCAGAGATTGAGGAAGCCATCCAGTGCTGACTTCTGACCCCTACATTGGCATGTTCTCATCTATGTGCACTCACATGAACATACATGTACTCACACACACAATAAGATTCATTGAGGACTGTTGAGATGGTTCAGCAGATAAAGGCACTTTGCTATTGATCTTGGTGACTCAAATTTGGTATCTGGGACCCACATCATAGAAAGAGAGAACCTACTCCCCCACACTGTCTTCTCACCTCTACATGCATGCAAAGGCATTCCATCAACCACATATATGCACACCACATGCATGCACACACACACAGACACACACACAAATTATAAAAATAAAGATTGACTTATGAGATACATTTCTTCTACTCCTCAAACTTTCTTCTCATATCCTATGTCCTTGTAGGGAAGGTCACCTTCACCTCTTTCCCTTGTGGGTGTGATCCTTTGCTAACCAATTCCAGGGGTGAAAATAAATTTTCCTTGTTGAGGCATTAAGTGAGTAGATACAGGGAAATGAGGGAACTGGGCTCTGTAGTCTGTGTTGTGTCTTGGTCTAAGTGCACTCACTAGGTATCTCTGTCTCATCCACAGCCACAGCGATTGTGAATCCAGTACTGTCCTTCCTAGACATTGAACGGATTCTATCTCAAAAGATTTCCAACAAAAGGGATGAAATGAAAAAGGTCTTCCAGGTACTTGACCCGAACCACAGCCAGACGGTGACAAAGGGGGAGCTGAAGCGTGCCATCACGACATTCCTCCTGCCGCTCACCAGAGAGCAATTCCAGGACGTGCTGGCACAGGTAGGACGAATGACATTCATTATGGGATATTAGGGAAAACAGGAGGGTAGGGGGGTAGGGGGGTGGGAGTTGGCAGAGGAGCACATGGCCTGCTCTGTCTTCTCACTGGCCGACTTGAGCAACTGGAGTTGTGATCACTGTTCCTCATTCACTCAAGTTCCTGCCAATTCGGATGACATGATCAGTGTCACATTTTACACACATTAGTAGTAGTAGTAGTAGTAGTAATATATATATATATATATATATATATATATATATATGTATATATATGTAAATATTTATTTGTTTGCCAACTTATTTTTTGAGATAAGGTCTTACTCTGTAGCTCTTGCTATCCTAGAATTCACTATGTAGATCTGGCTGGCACCTTGAACTCACAAACATCCACCTGCCTCTGCCCTTCAAGTGCTGGAATTAATGGCTTGCATCCTGGGCTCAATTTCTGGGTGAGGATTTTGTGAACTTCTGGGTGGGGCAGGTATTGTAGAAGATATGGTGGCTGCTGTACAAGCTTGAGGATCTGAGTTGGGGTCTCCAGAACCACATATAAACTGGCACAGTAGTATGCATCTATCACCAGTGCTGGGGATAAGGAGAGGGGTGGGGACAGGCAGGTCTACAGCCAGCCAGTGACAGAGGAAGAAAGGCACTGCTGACTTGTGACCTCTGCATGTGTGTGCACAGGCCCTGGGATGATGCCAGGCCTGAAGAGGTATGTGGGAGGTGAGGATCCTTGGGCCAATCACTGGTCTACCCCAACCAGGGTGGTGGAAAGAGTAAATATTTCTAGCACAAGCCTGCAGGACCCTTAAGTAAAGGAATGTAAACCCCCTAGGATTTCAGCATTAGAAAGTTTGTGTGTATCATAGCAACTGCAAGAATGGAGAGTCAGCTGGGGCATCCACAGCATCCTTTCTAGCATGAGAATAGAACTTCGGCACACATGTGCACACACATGTAATCATGCTTTGCTCCATTCATTCTTAATCACAGTCTGGCTTCATGCTATGGTAGTACTTTTAAAAGCCTATTTCATGTTAGAATTTGATGTATACACCACCCAGGCTAATTTGCATGTAACTGACTCAGGGGGATGAAGTGTTTTGAACACAGTAGTTCAGTGGACTGTAGATGTCACCAAGTTCTTATTTTAACTCCAGGAGTTCATTGCATTTCTTCCACTGACTTAAAAAAACAATTTAAATGGGCTGTAGTGAAACACACTGTGACCCCAGCACTAGGGAAGCTAAGGTAGCAGGATCTTAAATTCCAGGCTAGCCTGGGCTACATAACAAGTTGGACTGTCTAGTGAAGCCCTGGCCTCAAGACAACACCCGTGTTCTGGATTTTGTTTCTTCTTATGCATATCACATTGTTCTTCAAGGTTTATCCTTTGTTCAGTTTTGCTTTTTTTTTCTTTTTTTTGGAAGTTCTCAGTCATTTTTAGTCGAATATATTTTTAGTCCCATCTTTTCCGTTTTCTGGCATTTGGTATTGTCCCTGTGGACTCCTACATGTCTCTGTTTTAAAACATCATATTCTCTGTAATTTTAAGATTGGATATCAGGTATTTATCTATTCCCAAACCTCCTGGGTTTTTCCTACACTCTCCATGTTGCTATTGGTACATCATCCCCTGAGCCTGCAACTTTAGACATTGTTTATTGACATCTAGAATTTCATTTGGTTCCCATTTCTCCTCGTTTGGATTTCGCTCTTCCGTTTGTCTCTCTTACTTCCTTGAACACAGTTGAAAGAGCTGCTCTCAGGCCCTTGTCTGGTACATCTAACATGGTTGCTCACCCCTGAGTTGGCTCCCACCAATGGTCTTACCTTTTGAGAAGGGTTGGCTTTTATGGCTGTTCATGTTTGAGTATGTTTGATAAAGATATAGACCAGATTGGTCCAGTGAAATAATGTGTGAGCCGTACAGGTAAATTTTCTAGCAGCCAGCATAAAAGGTGAATAATAGATTAAATGAACTTTCTTTCTTTCTCCCTCCCTCTCTCCTTCCCTCCCTCCTTTCCTTTATTACTATTGTTTGGTGTGTGTGTGTGTGTGTGTGTGTGTGTGTGTGTGTGTGTGTGTGTGTACATGACGGAGTGCATGTGGAAATCAGAAGACAACTGTGGGAATCAGTTCTCTACTTCATGCAATCAGGAATTGAACTCAGGTTGTCAGTCTTGGAAGCAAGCCCCCTACCTCCTGAACCATCTTGATGGCCCAGGAATTAATTTTAATAGTGGTTTCCTCAATCATGAATGTTCAAAACAATGTTTTCACTTGTTGAAATTGTTAGTGTTTTACCTTCTTTTCATGTCTAAAGTCTTTAAACATGGTGAGTACACACACAGTTTCAGTGTCTTCATAGGAAATACTTAATCTGGCTGTGATCCCATGAAACTTCTGCTTGAAACAGAAGATTCATATCTTCAGCTTTTCAAAAGCATACTTAGACATTTCTCAATAATAGAATCAATATGGGTTTTGAAATTTAGCACTAAATGAAGTGAAAAACAGTTAATCACTTCTATTGGCCACATCTCCAAACTTAGCAGCCACGTGTGTGTAACAGGCTTTTTCTTTTGGGACACCAATCAGTTGCCACATCATGACACAGAGACTTATTATTAGTTTTAAATGCTCAGCCTAGCTTAGGCTTGTTTCTGGCTAGCTCTGTTTAACTTAAACCAACCTGTTTCTCTTTATCTACCTTTTGCTTCAGGGCTTTTTACCTCTTTCTCCCTTTCTCTCTCCCTCTCTCTTTCATCTTATTTTCACTGCTTTTTTCTGACTGTCTGGTAGCTGCCTGACTTCTTGTCCCATTCATTCTCTCCTCCTCCTTCTCTTGTTCTACCTGAGCCTAGATTTCTCCTCCTATTTATTCTCATTGCCCACCAGCCCTGCCTATTCTTTCTCTGCATAGCTATTGGATGTTCAGCTCTTTATTAGACCAATCAAGTGCCTTAGGCAGGCAAGATGAACTCGATACAATATATCTTTATATAATTAAGCATACATCCTTACATCATTAAACAAATGCAACATAAATAAAAGTAGCACACCTTTACACAGTTAAAGTACTACTCTGCAACATAAACAGATATAATACATCTTTGCCTGGGGAAACAAATATTCCACAACACAGGAGGTTCCAGCCATGCTTAGGAAAGCTGCTGGCCTCTGGCTTCTGTCTGTCCCTCTGGAGATGCTTGGCTAACTATGAACTCCATCTTGCCTGCAGAGGGAAGAGCTCATATCTTAGTTTAGATATTTTGTGTTTAGCTGTACTGCTTTGACTCTTGTACACCTGGGGTTCCCCGAGGTCAGCTAGACACTTGGGTAGAGCTTATAGCACCAGAAAGTGGGTGTCTACCCCTGACTCCTCTAGGTGCTATGGTTGTTCTTGTTTCTGCATATTAGTCCCTATTGGCCAGAAAGACAGTTCTCTTTCTCTTAAAATATACCATTCTATTGATTATTTGAGGATTTATATATAATGTGTATAATGTATTTTGAGAATATCCATCCCCACTTCTGTAACTGCTCCCAGACCCACCAGCCCCTCCCAACTTCATGTTCTCTTGTCTTAGAACAGCCCACTAAGTCCTGTGGACTATCTACTGGAGTATGGTTGACCCACCAGAAGCCATATCCTTAAAGACACCATTCATCTGGGGGTGGGGCTCATGAGGCCCATCCTTCCATGCTGCAATGTTGACTGGCTCAATCTTGCACAGGTGTTATACAGCTCTTCACAGATGCTGTAAGCCTGTGGGTTCAGTCTCTTCAGAAGACACTGTTCTGCTCTGGTCCTCCCCAACCTCTGACTCTTATGAACTTGCTATCTGTCCTGTTCCTACAATGTTGTTTTTTAAAATATATTTTTATTCAAACCACAGTTCCTCTCCTTCCCCTCTTCCCACTCCTACTCAATTCCCCGCATCCCCCATCCACTCCTCAGAAATGATAAGGCCTCCCAGGGGGAGTCAACAAAGCCTGGCACATCAAATTGAGGCAGGACCAGGACCCTCTGCCTTGCATCAAGACTGAACAAGGCATCTCACCATACGGAATGGGCTCCGAAAAGTCAGCTAATGCACCAAGAATAGATCCTGGTTCCATTGCCAGGGGCCCCACAAACAGACCAAGCTACACAACTGTTCAGTCCCATGCAGGCTCCCTAGCTATTGTATAATGGACTTTGAGCCGTGTGTGTATGTGTGTGTGTGTGTGTGTGTGTTTCAGAATTTCCATTTTTAGGTTAACATTCCAATGATGCTTACTCTCTCCACTGTGACCAGTTGTGAGTTTCTGTCTCATCCACCATCCACTGCACAAGGAACTTCTCCAATGAGGTCTGGTGCTGAATTAATTTGTACAGTTTGATGCTATCTATGCTCATGCTCATGCTCTTGCTCATGTTGCAGAATAAGGCTGGGCTTTTCACTGGGTTTTAGGCACCGTGTGCTGAGCAGTGACTGTTGCCTAGCCTGAAGCTACATACCACTGAGAACTGAGAGCTCTCCCACTACCTGCCCTGTCTAGGTTTCAACTACCTCCAAAACAAACCCTGCTTCCCCCTATTCCCCAGAACTCTGTCACTGTCATAGCCTTGTGTTTTTAAAGAGAAGTCATAGGCAAGCTGGGTGTAGAACTTGTAGAACCCTTTTCCTAAGCCATTTGAGATAAAGCTCTTGGTTAGCCACAGGTGCTGTAGTCTGGATTTCCTTCAAATCAAGGTGTTGCCTCCTATAAGCCACAACCCAGCCATTCATGTAGAGGCTTCCCTTGCTGAATGACTCCAAGCCCAACCCTAGATTCTGTGCATTTGTCCCATACCAATCTTTTAAGGTTAGGTGCGGTCAGACCCTGCTCTTCATTTGGGTAACCATTTGTTACTGTTAGTCTGGGTCTTTCCCTGGCTCTGCATTCTGCTACTGCAGAAGTCATCATGTGGGTTTGACAGGGGTTTCCTCTGGAACAGGTGTTGGCAGCATCTCTGTTGGATGTGTCCTGGTAGTGGGTGTATTCTGGCAGTGACCTCCAGCTCTTCTTAGGCCGTATTTGTTTCCAGTGAGTCTCAGAGCTGCTGACGATTGCCTTGGCCACTTTATAAGTGGAAATCTCTCAGGCTTTCTGGGATGTGCACTTGTAGTTAATATTCCATGAGGGAAACATTCAGATTAGTAAATATTCCGTTTCTCATCTGACTTTCAATCTGTTCATCCACTGTTTACATATTTGCAGGGAGTGGAGGTCTCCTAGTAAGTGGATTATGAATCCATTATTTATTTACTTTGGGGTTTAAATTATCCCTGTGCAGCCAGCAGGAACCCCCTTGGTGTGTTTCCCCCAACATTGGACATACTCTATTACTCCTGAAGACTTGTTGTCCTTCTAAGACAGACCAACCTTTTGTGTAGCCGCCTTGGCTGAGTCCTGGAACCACCCACTCTCCAGAGCTCTGCTCACTTTGGATGGATGAAGACTTCTGGAGCCAGTGGGCAGAGGGTGGCTCACATCATTGGGAGGCTGTCACCAGCAGCATCTTGGTGGGCAGAGCTCCAGGAGTCCATTTGTTCATACACATTACCTCCATTTTTGGGTCATACAAAGCCACAGTTCAAGATAGTGTCTTCAGTTTTCCCCCACTGTTCCAGTGGGGTGTGTGTGTGGCTGCCTGCTCAGTGAGTGAGAAGCCTGGACTCAGCCATCCTTAGCATGTTTCCTTGACCAGCCTTCCTATTACATGGCTCCTCTCGCCAGGGTCTCCTCTGGGTTTTGCAGGCTGCTTGGCATTTTCTCAGGGTCTTCCTGTAGTAACATGACAGCAGAGGGCGTCACATGCTGAACCACAGTGCCTGAGACAGAGAGAGACTCACTGATGTCTACAATTTTAATAGCAGCTTAATTAAGATAAAATGTATATGCCCTGAATACCAAATGAGCCCAGGCTCATTAGGAGTCACTCCCACCCCCTTTTATCTACCAGGAGTGACTAATCCCCTCATTGACACTAGGAATGCCAAATGCTTATTTCCTTCCTTCCTTGCTTCCTTCCTTGCTTCCTTCCTTCCTTGCTTCCTTTCTTCCTTCCTTCTTCCTTCCTTCCTCCTCCTTCCTTCTTCCCAGTGTCTCACTATGTAACTCTGGCTGGCCTGGAGCTCACTGTGGAGATACAGCTGGCCTTGAGCTCACAGCTATCTGCCTGCCTCTGCCTCCCAGGTTCCAGCTTTAAAAGGAGTCTGCCACCATACCTGGCGATGCTGAGTGTTTCATACAAATGACATCACATCAGTGTGTGCTTTCATGTTAGACTACTTTCACTTAGCATGGTCAGTACTCACGGGGGTGGCAGGGGTGGGGGTGATAGTGGGGTGGTGGTGGTGAGGGGGTGGGGGTGTGGGGGTGTGGCGGTGTGGGGGGGGTGCATCAGGGCAACACTGGAGTCCTTCCCAGTCTTTGAGGTCTTTAGGTTGTTTCTGCTCTCTGACATTGTGGATGTTGCTGCCATGAACATTGCCTCACCAGGGTTTTGTGTGGACAGAGTTTCTCACTCTCTTGGGGACCTGCTGAGGGTGGGGTGGCTGTCACATTGGAATGTTTCTGACTTAAGAAAACAATTTACCCTTGTAAACACTGGGCAGACACTTTATCCAAATGGAGAATTAAAATAGAATCTCTAGTGGTACATGCCTTTAATGCCAGCATCCTGGAGGCATAGGCAGATAGATCTCTGTGAGTTCAAGGCCAGCCTTTGACTGATAGGAGTTCCTATAGAGTTCCAGGACAGCCAGGGACACCCAGAGAAACCCTGTCTTAAAAAACAAACAACAAAAATTCCTGCTGTGTCCTTACAGCTATGGTCTGAAGTTAGTTGATAATGGTAACAATCACGCCAAGCTAAATGGCTACGCAGAAGTACAGAAACTATGACATATGTGTCACTTTTAGAAGTACTGGAAAATGGAGACTTATAAAACAGTGGATCTTGGTCCTCTCCCCCTAACACCAAGGACACTTCCTCAGGGCCTGGAGCTGCTGGATCTCTATTCAGTGACAGGGGCCAAGGTCACTGTGAGTGACCTCAAGCATGATGCCTGGGCTGAGCAGACATATTAGCTCATGGGTGCACAAAACCAAGAAAGATATTTGTCCTAGAAGTTAGAATGGAGTGTTCCAGAAGCCATCTACACAACCTTTAGCACTAATGTTCTTTGCAGAGCCATATCAGGATGCTTTAATGTTGGGGCATCTTAGACTTTACTGTGACCTGCTCTGCAACTTTATTTCCATGAAGAGTCTCTAAGTACTGACAGGACCCCCCACCCCACGTGTGAGTGTGCGTGTGTGCATGTGTGTGCATGTGTGTGTGTGTGTGTGTGTGTGTGTGTGTGTGTGTGTGTGTGTGTGTGTGTTTGCCTCTGCATATAGCTGTGGAGGCCAGAGGTCAACTGATTGTCCTTTTCTATTGCTTTCCACCTTACTTTTGGAGACAGGGTCTTTCCCTGAACCTGGAGCTCACTGATTGGCTAGACTTGTTGGCCACCAAGCCCCACTATTTACTAGTCCTTCTGCCCCTTCAGCATGGGGTTACATGTTTCCATGCCTAACCTTTCCATAGGTGTGTGGGATCTGATTTCAGGTTTTCTTGTTGGTGCATCAAGCATTTTACCCTGTAAGCCATCTCCCTAGCCCAATCACAGACCATTTAATAAATAAAAGTCTTTCGAGTACAAGGGTCTCAGAGAACTAAGTTGTATGCTGGCTCTGTGGTATGTTAAGTTGGAGGCCAAGGTTGTGAGACTGCTCAGTATGGTAAATACAGATTGTGAAACTCCCTCCCTCATCTGCACACAGGATCCCAGCACCAGAATTTGCTTCCTTCAGTCCACATGTCTGTCAATGTGTGTGTCTGTTTATTGGATATAATCTGGAAAGTGTCTTCTCATTCTCTTATATCCTGTGTGTGTTGTGTACACGTGTATATGTTCATGTGCATCTGGAAGCCAGAAGAGAATGTCAAATATTGTTTCTCAGGGACTGTCACCTTGTTTTTGAGACAGGCTTGCTCTTTGGCCTGAGACTTACCACATAGGCCAGGCTGGTTGACCAGTGAACCCCAGGGATCCTCCTACTTTGCCAGCACTTGGATTATAACCACATGTTGCCACACTCAGCTTTTTAATTGTGGCTTCTAGGGACTGAATTCAGGTCCTTGCAAGTACTTTACTGTTTCATCCCCCAGATCCCCAGTCTCTTTTATCTTATCACTGGGAACATCCAATTTTGAACCACACATTTGACCTGTTCTTGACCATCTTTTGTCATTTTAGGAACATTTCTAAATACCTGCTACTACCATATCTGTAAAATACACACTACCAGAATTAGAAGTCGCAGGTGCCCTTTGCAGGACAAGCTTCTCCACAGGCATACCATCAGCCAGCATCCCTCTGGCCTAATTTCCTAGTTACACATGTTTTAAATTGGGAAGAGAAATTTATCCTTTGGGGGAACACTAGATAACCATGCTAGGCTTTGAGGCTGCTATTTCAAGTCTAAGTAAATATCAACTCAGTTGTGCAGACTTGGGAATCATTAGGTGTGAAGGATAGTACATTATGTGAACCTATATGAGACTTATTATAAAATATTTGTATTGATCAGGTACTTACATTTATTTAAATTCTAGATCCATAGTCCTTTTTAAATAGTTACCTTCATTTAAAAATTCAACTTTGTATTAGAAAGAATTCTGAACCTTCAGAAAATTTTCTTTAAGAACGAGATACTAAAAGCATTTGTGGCACAGTAGTCTTTATGTCTCTCTGTTTTGAGTTGTCTGTGGAACACACTTCCCTTTGTTTTCCTGGGATCTCAGCTCTGTGTGTGTGTGTGTGTGTGTGTGTGTGTGTGTGTGTGTGTGTATGTGTATGCATGTGCACACACATGTGTGCAAACACTGTGCATATTTTCAAAAGATTTATTATTTTATGTGTATCTGTTTGCCTGCATGTATGTATATGTCCCATGTGTGTGCAATGCTTGTGGAGGCTCCTTGGAGGATTCCTTGGAACTGGTGTCACAGATGGTTGTGAGCCATCATGTGGGCACTAGGAACTGATCCTGGGTTTTCTGAAAGAGCAACCAATGGGCTTAGCCTCTGAGCCATCTCCTTAGTCCAGTACCTGTGTTTTTATTAGCGAAGAACCATGCTACAAAACAACACCTTCTCTTGCTATTCCCTACGTTTTTGTAGCATACTTCAGTCCTACTCATCCACCTCACTCTTTCATTCCATCCCTTCATCCCAACAGTCCTTTTACTTCCAAATGTCTTATTTTTACACTTTTAAAGTTTAGACTGTGTGTAAGAGAAAGCATGTCTGTTATATCTGCCCGAGTCCGTCTGTCTTCACTGAGCATGGTCACCTCCAGCTCTTTCCATTTTCCTGAAAGTGACATGATTTCATTCTTCAGGGCTGAATAAAACTCCATTGTACATTCACCACATTTTTTCCCATCATCTGTAGATGGACACGCAGGCTGGCTCTATAGCTTGGCTATTATGGATGGTGTTGAGATAAATGTGGATGTTTAAATATCTCTGTGATGTGAAGATTTAGTGTCCTTCATTGTGTACCCAGGAGTGGAACAGCTGTATCCCATGGAAGTCTTGCTTTTAATTTTTGTAAGAACCTTGCATATTGAGTTCCATAGTGGTTGCACTAATTTCCATCCCTGCATAGTACATAGGGCTCCTTTTCCTCAGAGGTCAGCCTTTGTTATTGTGTTTGCTTGTTCACTTTTTAAATGACTGGAGTAGGAGAGAAACACATTGGAGCTTTTAAAAATTAACCATGTCACTTAAAATTTTAATTTTAGTGGTGTGTGTCCGTGTCAGTGTGCAGTACATGCCTGTGTATGCACATGCAGAGGCCAGAGGAAGATATCAGTGTCTTCCCACTTCATTTCCTTGAGCAGGGTCTCACTGATCAGGAAACTCACTATTTTTCTTAGAATGGTTGGCCAGGCAGCTCTTGGGATCCACCTGCCTCCACTCCCCAGTGCTGCATTTACAAATATGGGTATCCATGCCTTTTTATAATTATTTTTAATTTTTCTATTTTTTTTTAACCTGGGTGTCAAGAATCCAAACACAGGTCCTCATGTTTGCAGAACAAGCACTCTTACCCAGTGCACCCCCAGAGGCCCACATTGTAGACTGGATTTGCACTTCCCTGATGACAAGGGAGGTTGGACATCTTCTTATGCATTTATTAGCCACTTGTACTCTTGAGAACCATTTGTTCAATTCATTCACCTGCTTATTGATTATTTGTTCTTTTGTTATTCAGTCCTTCAAGTTCTTTATATATTCTGGATACACCTGTCAGATGACTGGCTGGCAAAGATTTTCTCCTGTCCCCCGTGCCTGTGCTAACACTCTGGCGATTGTTTGCTTTGCTGAAGAACTGTGAGCTGTGTGTGTGAAGAGAGTTCCTGAGCTATGGTGTCATTTTCAGAAAGTCCTTGCCTAGATCTTTAAGCATCTCTCCTGCATTTTCCTTCAGTGGGTTCAGTGTTTCAAGTCTTACATACATGTCCTTGATGCATTATTTTGGGGGGCAGGGTGAGTCTGGGGTCTAGCTTTGGTTTTCAGTCTCAGAGTGTCCAGTGTTCCAGTACCATGAGTTGAAGAGAAGAGACCAGTATGTGCTCCTGACCCTGCATTGAGCACTAGGTGGCTGGAGTGTGTAGCATCCTTTGGGGGCCTCCGGTCTATTCTATTGGTAGGCATCTGTGTCTGTGTCAGCACCCTAGTTTTGTTACCATGGCTCTGTAGTGTAATTTGGGATCTTTGTGTTTCCATATTAATCACAGGGCTTTTTGTTTGTTTTTCCTGTGAAAAATGACATTGGAATTTTGATGGGAATTGTACTGACTCTATAGTTTGCTTTCAGCAATGCATCTGTTTTCATGAGGTTAATACTTCTGATTTGTTGTGTGAGGGAGGTCATGGATCTTCTGGTGTGGTCTTCAACACACTGATGTGCATTTTGTTTTCTGGAGAAAGTCTTCAAACATCAAGGAAGTTGAGTCTCACGGTTCTTTCTGACTTCAAGGCATAGATTTCCTAAAAACAAGGACTGACTTCTCCCATAATCACAGTACAGTGCCAGTCTCAATTGATTAATCATTTTATTTAATCTATAATTCATTTGGCTCATTTGACCCAGCAGTATCCTTTATAGAAGTTTTTTGGCCAGTGAGGTTTCCCAGTGGGTAAAGATGCTCGCCAAAAGCCTAACAACCTGAGGTCAGTCCCATGCGGTAGAAGAGGAGAAGTACTTCCTGGAGCAGCCCTCTGACCTCCACACCTACACTGTGGCATGCGTACCCCTCCCCCAGTAACTAAATAATTATAATGGAAATTTATTAGAAAAGTAACTCTTAACAGTGATGGTTTCTCTCTTGAAACTAGATGAATGTCTCTGCTCTCCCCTCAGTTCCAGTACACGTAACACATAGGAAATATCTGTGCGGATTCTGTTGGATGCATATGTGGATGTTAGGCTGAGCTCAGGTCAGATGTTTGCTTTTTGAGGGTACGTGCCAGTTCTGACTCCTGGCAAGGACTCACAAATGTTTACCAGAGTATCTCTTCCCTCAGCAGCTTCGATGGTATACAATTGCATGACACAGAAGCCTGCTGTGATGTCTGTGGCTGAGCCTAAATTCTCTAACCTTTTGTCACTCTTCCTATCTGACCATAGATCCCGCTCACCAGCTCGGGTAATGTGCCATATCTCGAATTCCTGTCCAGGTTTGGTGGAATTGATCTAAATATAAATGCTATAAAGAGGTAAGTGTTTTTTGTTTTGTTTCTTGCTTTTTGTTACTCACATTAACATTTGACACTTGATAAGATCAAATGATCAGAGTCATAAGCCACTAGAGTCAGTCTTGGTCACACATCTATACCTGCGTCTGTATCTCTCTGAGGCTGAGGCTTACTGTTTTGAATCATGATCCTCCTGCCTCAGCCTCTTGCAGCACCATGCTTAACCCATATCTGTATCTCCATGGAAAATGCATGGGAGAGCTTGTCCATGTAATGTTTACTGGATTAATCTGCAGTCAAAATTTTATTTGGAAAGAAGAATGAGGCTATACTAGAACATGAACACAACAGGTTAAAGTTAGGTTTGAAATACCCTGTGTCCAATGTATTTTAGATCTGGAAATAGCAGGTTTTAATGTTGAAGTAAAATATTAGGATTCCAGATTTGAAATTTGTTGTTTTTGTACATTTTTGTGCTGTTCATCAGAAAGTGATTTGTTGGATGGAGGAAAACAGGGTGTTAAAAGTTTTGTAAAGGCACCTCTGTGATTCACAGTTTTAGCATAAATATAGGACTCACTGGCTTGTAATAGCCTGTGGGGGCTGGCATACAACCTTCAATGGCTCAGTCAGCAGGAATGCTTTGGGTCCCAGTTTGTGGCTTAGGAAATACTGTTTTAGTAAGAAAGTTACTCACTGCTTATCTGACTGTGTGAATAAGCCTCATTTTCTATGGAGCTATGCAAACAATTAAGTAATTCAGTTTGGGGGCTGGAGAGATGACTCAGCAGTTTGAAAGACCTGAATTCTGTTCCCAACACCCATGTCAAGCAGCTCATAACCGACTATAACCGATTGAGGGATCCAATGTCCTCTTCTGGCCTCCATGGGCACTGCCCTCATATACACTCAACACCTAAATAAAGACAAGTTTGATCCTGTACAGTTAGCACCTTTTAGTATTGCCCTTATAGAGTTACCTCCCCCTCCACCCCTGCAGCTCAGGCACAAGCATCATTGCAGCAGGAGGAAGGGGTGATGGGGAGCTGTAGACAGTGGGGGAACTGTAGCAATGGGGAGTCGCAGGTGATGGGGAGCTGTGGCCCTTAAGACTTCTGCAGTATGCTGAACGCTACTGAACTATGTACTTAAAACCCGTTCAGCGGTTTTTTGTTTTTTTTTTTTTTTTTTTTATCTTTTTGTGGTGGTAAAAGACTGAGCCCAGAGACTTCATGCATACTAGGTAAGTACTTTTTCCATGGAGCTACATTCCTAGCCCATAAGAACAAATTTTATAACTTTCTTTTCTTTAAATTGCAATTTTAAAAAATCATTAGCAAAATAGCTCTAGCTGCAGTGACAGATACCAGCTACTCTCCATGGCTTGAGTGAGTCCCCAGGAATTCTTATGTTCACCTTAATTCCTTGGTTGGCACTGCTGGGACTGGGGCCTGATGGAAAATGTTTGGTTTTGCGGTAAGAACCTGCAGAAAAGGTTGTACTGTTTTCACAATAGTGGATCTGTCTTCCACACATGCCTGGCTGCCTTTCAACCCCCATCTGCCTTTCCACACGTGCCTGCTCTTTCTCTCTCTGCCACCAGCTGAAGGAGTGTGAGACCCTCGCTTGGACCGTCAGTTCTTTAACCAGTTCTTTCTCCCTGAGCCCAGACAGTTCTTTTCATTATAAACTGCCCAGTCTTGGCTATCCTGTCACAGCACCAGAAACATACCAGGTATAGTCTGTGCCTGGGAGGCCTCAGTGCTCTGTTTGGTGTTGAATAAGTCATAAACTAAGCTGCTTTCCACAGTCATCAGAACAATGACTGGTTACTTCACAGACTCCGTATCCACGGCTAAGCTCTTGACCCAAACCCACCCCATTTGTGGGGTACACCTGTTTTGAATATTCTTTGTTAAAAAAAAAAAAAACTAAGAATCTAGGAAATCCAAAAGTAAGATAACTTTTTGTGTGTAGATTTTTTGTAGTAGACTGTCACCTGTGGTTGCCCTTTGGAAGGGGTGACCTGGTATGAAGAACAAACTCATGGCAGCTGTGGCAGTGTGTCCCAGAGGTTGTCTTTATCTTTGCCCTTTCCTGAAACTGCTCTATTTTACAAGCTGCCATGGGCCACATAAGCTCTGCTCTACCTCTCATTGCCTGGTGGCTGGAACATCCTGAGTGAGGCATTTTATCACTGCACGAAAAGAAACTAAGACCACGTGAGAGTCATGGACATACAGTAGAAATCACATGTCTCCTCTGAGCCTTGGTCCTTTCCTAGTTAGGGGCATGCAGTACAGCTGTCTTGTGATGTGAGGTGTGGGGAGTGGCTGCTCCTGGTCAGCTGGGGTTGAGCCGCTCACACCCCGCAGCATGCTGCTATGCCCACTGTGGTGTGGGGAAGGCTTGGGAAAGCTGTGTTATGTAGAGTTTGGTATTTTCCACAGCATGAATTGAGCATCCACGCTTGGAAACAGCAGAACCACACGTTTGCTTACTGTATTCAGTCCAGTGTATTTCAGCCAGGTCCTGTATGATTTCTTCATACCAACTTGCCTAAACTGAGGGACAGCCCATGAGAGCTGCTTAACTGGGCTGCAGCAGAATAATTAGCTCAAGTCCCTACCATGGTGGAGGTGAGACTTACTGTGGATACAGGACTTCCTTCCTGGAAGATGGCTGTGGAGGACACTTTTATTCCAGGTCACACTCCATGCCATTGAACATGCAGAGGAAAGACCATTCTGAAAAGGTCTACACTCCATCTCCTGCCCTGGCCTCCTTAACTACCAGAACTGACCAAATATAAAAATTACCATAGGGGCTCCTGGTTGCCATGGCAAACTAACTAAAGTGGAGGCAGCAGGAAGAGCATGAGGGATATTTTGCCTATAGATGCAATTATAACTCAGATGCTATGTTCAAGATGAGGGATTGTTTGTCCAGTGCGGAGGGGCTTGTGCTCTCTGTAAATATGGACAGCATCACCATTCATCTTTTAGAAACACACATGGGTAATTTACTAAAAGAGAAGTTAATATTCTCTCTTCTGGTGTGGTTTTTTTTTTGGGGGGGGTGGGGTGGGGGATATTTAGGAGGACCAGCCAGAGCCTTGCTCATGCTAGGCAAGCTCTATACTGAGCTACATGCCCAGCCAAAATGAGCCAGTGTAACCACTGTCATTTACTTCTAGTGGGCACATCAGACACCTTTATATATGGGCTGTACGAAGAGCCCTCTGTGCAGTGAGGAATCCACATGGCATTGGCACTGTGCTGACTGGATGAACTATAATAGTCTTCCATGTATAACACCATGCAGATCTCAGGGAAGTTGACAAAGCATTCTGGGCTTTGCCTTTAACCACAGAGTTCTGAAGAAGTTTCTGGAGCGTGATCATTATGTTGAAAGCTGAATTCCCTACCAGAGAACAGGCCTTGTGGTGTGGTGTTGCCTGCCCCAAATAAAGATTTGGGGCCAAATAAAGACATTTTAAATTTTGTTTGTGGAAATTGGCAGCCAATCTGAGATGCTGACTCACCAGTATAGAAGAGGTAAAAGAAAAAAACGCGGTCAAAAGGCAGAGATTTTAGAAACATAAAACAATGAACTTTGTGAAACTGAGGAATTAGAAGTGTGAGTGGCTATGCAAATGGTCACAGAATTTCTGAGGGTGGACTGAGTTGGAGTTCGCTGAGCCTGAGCCCCAGCTGTTTCTGGCAGGAGACTGGGTGCATGAACATCACATACAGAACATCACACACAGAGGTCACATTTGCACATTGTTAGGATTTTTAGGGAAGCAAATGTTTAACTTCCAGACGGGAAAAAATGACTAGAGAGAGAGAGAGAGAGAGAAAGGAAGAGATGGAGGGAGGGAGAGGGAGACACAGGGAGGGAGAGGGAGAGAGGGAGAGAAAGAGAAAGCTAGAACAAGTGGCAAAAACAAGGAACATAAAGCAGATTAACAGCCCCAAACACACGTGTACATTATGCATTCTATAAAGGAGCTAAATTATCAGTTAAAGGATAGACGGCAGACTGGTAAATTCAGCTATCAGCTTTTAAAGTGAAGATGCCTTCGGCACAAGGATAAAAAGGGTTGGAGAGAAAAGATGGAAAGACTCTCCCTACAGAGTCAGAGTAACTGCTGGTTACAGGAAATGTATATTATTACACTTAAACATTTAATTATTGTAAACATTTTTCTTAAAAGACAAAGATTGACTGGTTCCAGCTAGAGAAAAATATAGGTCTAGACACACAGAAGGTGAAAAGCGCAAGATTTGAAAAGGTTGTACTATTCTGCGCTCATCATCGATTTTTATTCTGTAACTCTTACATGTATGCTATTGCATTGACTGAATATGCCACTCAAACAGCAGTAAGAAGCTTATGTTAACACAGAGTGAAATTGCTGACCCGTCCGTCTGTAACTTGGGCACATAACTGACTTGTGCTCAGCACTGCCTTCTTCCTGCATACATAAAGCGCTGCTCCAAGGGCTTCATGCTCCCTAGTTAGAAGTCCAGATTCCTTCTTATGGCTCACAACACCTCTCTGTCTCTGAACTTCCCTTGTGTATCTCTGATCCATCCATCTAGCTCCAGCCACTTAATGCCGACTCCTGTGTGCTGAGCACCTGCCTCTGGGGCTGCCTGCCATTGCCTATTCCTTTGTGTGGCTTGGAGAGCTGCACTGTCCTTTAGCTCAAGGGTCTCTATTGACATGACACCTGAGCAGAGGCCGCTTATTACCCTCACCCCAAACATTACCCATTGCCCTGCCTCCAGCTTCCCCTCATTCATCATTATTCTCTCCCTGGTGTCTATCATCACTTGTGTTTTGTCATCTGTTGCTGTCTCTAGTGGGGATGGTGTCCTGCTCACCACTCCAGCCTAGTCTGGCTGTGTGGGAGGTGATGGAGAAATGGCACCCAACCCTACCAGTCATTCTTAAAGAAAGCTCCAACATGCTGCTGGGTGCCACACAGATCCTGCAAACCTCAGGAGAGCTGGGACCAGCAGGTGGAGCCCAGCAGGTGACACAGGCTCAGAAGTCCCTTACTGAAAGATTCCTGGTGTCAGATAGGACTGGGAGTCCACCACCCAGACTCCTTATTGGATGACCACTGGCCCAGAGCAGTGCTGTGGGCTTGGGTGAAGTGAGGTTTGGTGTCCGTCAAGTGCCCACACTCCCTGAAGACAAGTAAATACTGCATTTCTTTTCTTTGATAAGGGAAATGCAGCCTGGGGAAGCTCACGGTCCTGGAAAATACTCAGCATTTTACAAGAGGTGATTCAGAAAGGCTTTGGAATATCACTGTGCAGGACCAGTGTCACCATCAATTGGGGGAAATGTTAACAAAAATTGTTTTATTTTACTTTCAAGGGGAAATGGGAAGGAGGTAGACTACAAGCGGACATTCAAAGAGCTTGAAGCCCAACTGGCTGAAAAGGTAAGAGTGATTTAAAAAGATGCTTTCCTCCCCACTCTGCCAGCCCAGGCAGGTGACCCTAGTGTGGGCTTCTGGTCATGTGAGTTCTGTGAAAGAAGACACAAACTCTGGCACCCTGCCTGTCACTTTGCAGCTCTTGGCAATGACATTGACTTCTGTGTTAACTTGGGACACATATCAGCAGCTGCCTGTCCTGTCTCTGTGTCATATTTGAGCAATTTTCTCATCAGGATGAGGAAGCAACTGCTCCTGAGCAGCAAATGCCAGTCCTGAGCAGTGTAGAGAAAATAACCCGTCCAGTGCCAAGAGAGAGGTATCACAGTGAGGGGTCACTCAGCCCCAGGAGCCACTGTATGTGTTTAGATGAGATTTGGTGGCTCTGCCACTTGGTTAGGTCTCACCATGGCTGAGTGGGGGTGGGGATGCCATACTGGGCTTGGAACTGAGATGTCTTTTTAAAATGCACTAGAGCCTGTCAGTTCTGTGAACAGTTTGAGAATCATGGCTTAAATTACTTGATTCAATATGTTGGTTTGAAATTGGATGCATTTTCTTTCTTTTTTGAACTCTTCTGAGACTTCCATACATTTCAAACTCAAAAATAACCAAGAAGGCCACAAAATGTTTGCTTCCAGCTCTTGGGATTGTCCCGTCTACACCAGAGGAATCATGCAACTTATCATTTCAGAGCATTGGGTGTCCCCACTCCTGAGTCACATGGTGGGTATGAATTAGAGCCCTGGTCCTAACTCTGGTGTAGTCCATGGGTTATTCTGTAGAAATACTCAGTCCTAGTGGTAATTACTTTGGTCACATCTTTGTCTTTGTGTAAGCTGTATTCATACAGAACACTCCTGGGAAAGCCAGCTGTGTAGGATGGTCCTCCCCATCCTGGCAGCTTAAGTATCATCATGGGTGCATAGGAGGTATTACAGAGAGTCCACAGTGAATGGACATGGGTGGGTATTGTAAATATCACAGAAAAGCCCTTGCCATCCTGTGCTCACATACAAAAGGGGCACCCCTTTAGGCTTTTCTCCCCCATGGGAGCTGCAGGACAGTGAGTCTAAGCCACCACCGGCTCATGTGAGGGTAAAGGCCACCAGTAGAAGCTGAAGCTCCAGTTCTGCCTACAGCCCTGACTGTGCCAACCAAAACTAACCTCAGACCACACCATGGCCCGATTCCTCTCTTAGGTTGCTGCCATCTTCCAGCCAGGTGGCCTCAGGCTGATTCCTTGTTACTGAGTTTGTTCATGTGTCAGTGCGGACAACGGTGCCCACCATGAAGAGTGTGTGTGGTGTGTGTGACTAAAAACATCTGCGAGGAAGCCAGGCAGCTTGGAGTGGTGTCTAGCTGCTAGCTACAGCTTCTTTCTGAGGGGAGGCGGAGCCCCAGAAAACCTCATAAAACATCTCTGTTTAGCGGGGAAGGGGGGAGCAGCAGATGCCCTGCTGGCTGGGTGAAACCTAATTCCCAGGTCCTGTGAAGATCCCACTTCTGACACCAAATAAAGTGTGGGAATTAAGGTTCACTGGACTCATTTTAGGTTAAGTGAGGTTTATTTGGGGAGAATTCACTTACATATGAAGCAGATCACTGCCGCGGGTTCCCACTCCATGGATGCCACCCTCCCACCCAGATGCTATCTGCAACTCAACCAGGAAGCAAGAGAGAGAGCTGGGGTCCAGGACCCCAGACCTAGCCTCCCCTGTCAAGTCCGTTCCTGTGACCATGCCCAAATGGGCATGGTCAGTGCAACGGGTGTGGGTGGTGTGGATATCTCACTACATACATCTCTTCTACTATGCAGCGCACAGAGGACCACCCCACTGAGTATAACTAGCTGTCCACCCCTCACTCCTTTTTAGGTTCCCTGGATCCTGGTAGTGGTTACATGGTGATGCTAGAGGCTAAGAAGATGGCCATGAGGTTAATGAAATTAGGCACTTCCTGTGCCGTCCTTCCCCGGCTCAGAGAGAGTTAGTTTGTAATGAAAGAAAGCTGAATTTGGAGGTCAGATTTTCCTCGTGTGCATATGAATTTGCTTTCTGAAAGTAGCATGATAACTAGGCAGATTAGCTGGCCCCCAGAACTGGCATCCTCTCATTTTTGCATAGTGACAGCTGGTTTATCAACCTCTGCCTTCTGACTCAGACTTCCAAATGTGTTCATGGTCACCCTCATTATCCAGTTAACCCCTGGGCATTGGAGTCTTGGCCTTCATCCATCAGCCAGAGCATAGTCTGGGCTGGATGATTCCCAGGCCCAGTCTCAATTCCATGACTTTGCTGTATGGGTGGAGAGATACCACTTCCATGGGGCTCACCACTGTCAGTCAAGGGCATTCCCAGGGCAGACTCAGAAGAGCCTACCTAGTCTTGGCTTAGGTTTAGTCTGAATGCAGGTCCCTTCCACTCACCCTGAGTTCTGCCTGGACCTCACACACTCATTGCCTTGGCCATGGTCTTCGTTGTGGTCACAAAGAAGCCCTTTGGCTGAGTGTTCCTGGACCTCTATTGTATCTCTCTAGCATTTAGCTTTCCTGTTTCTGAAAACTAGGGACAGTGGGGGTCTAGAGACAAGCTGCTTAGTGCATGGGTGTGCCCTGCCTCTGATGACTAGACCCCTCCATGCCAAACCCCTAGCCTGACATGACACTAGGTGGCGCCTTCTTGGCCACATAGATAAGTAACATGTTTCCAGGTGAGGGCCAGGTGAGGCCTCTGCTTCACTAGATGGGGAGAGATGATGGGAGAGAGGGGGTGGGGAGGCAAAGGGAGGGGAGGAGAGGGAACTGACTCAAGATCAGCCAGCCTTTTCTCTGTCCTCAGGTGTGACACTTCAGGGCCATTTTCCCCATTCTTCCAACTAGTTCTAAAGGAAGGTATGCTGGTTAGTTTTAAACCACATCTTGCCACAGCCTAGAATCACGTGGGATGAGTCTTACTGGCCAGTAGGCATATCTGTCAGGGATGTCTTGATTGTTAATCTGCAAGGAGTCACCCTGAATGTAGGCAGCACCATGCCATGGGTTGGGTCCTGAATTGGGTGAGAGTGAATAAAGCAAGGAAAGCATGAGCAGCAAGCAAGGATGTGGCTCCTCTCCTTGCTCTTGACTGTGGATGTGGTAGGACCAGCCTCTTGAGTTTCTGTGTCAATTTCCCTGAAATGATGAACTGCGACCTGGATTGTGAACTAACAGAGCCTTTCTTCTTTAAGCAGCTTTTGGTCAGGGCATTTTATTACAACAACAGAAATTAGGACACAAGGGGGAAACTTCTTCCCATGCCTCACAGCTGGGGTGTGCCCCTCACCCACTTCTACCCTTGGCCTGGGAAGGAACAGGTCCTTACCAGCAGCCTGAACCAGCTCTGTGTGTCTTGCATGTGGTGGCTGGGGGCCATCCAGCAAGAGAGAGCAGGGCAGGAGGAGGAGAGGAAGTTGGTTGGGGAAGGCACCTGACCATTGGTTTTCTGTTGGATACTGATCAGTGTGTGGCTTTTGCCAGCTCTGGTTACAGTGCTCACTAGGACTATTGTAGCAGTGTGCTGAGCACCCTCTAGGACTATTTAGGAGCTTCATTGTATTGAACCTGTTTCCAGAGATTCTCACAAGGTAGGACCACTCTCATCCCATACAAATATATGGGAAACCGAGGAAGGAGTGAGCAGCCGGGCCATGAGTACACAGCTGTGGGTGGAGAAGGCCCTGAGCTACCCTCCTTTCTGGGTCTCTCAGGAAAGGTGCTGTGGCTGATTTTTGTATTCAGCAAACATGTACCTGGTCCTGCCCATAGCCAGGGTCACTCTTCATCTAAGAGTAGCATCTGTTGCCTCTACCAGAGTTGTAAACAAAGCTGCTCTGACCATGAGGTCACCTGTGTATTTGTGGGGCAGGGCTTCCCCTATACTTCCTCTGGCACCCTGTCCTTTCACACTCCTTCCCACCTTTGTGCCTGTGTCCTTGCTCTTGTCTGCCTTGTGGGTTCCAGCTTCCATTATAGGGTGCTGGATAAGTCCAAGCCTCAAACTTAGCCAGTTCATGTTTTTTGAAGCTAGGGCTTCAGCCGGACAAAAAGGAATCAAAGTGAAATGTCAGTGTATGATCAGGCTAATGGTATTGGTCTTTGCCCTGTTTTGCATTTGTGGACTCCCACATGAGGTGCAGTAGGAATGAAAGAGGCTGGTAAAGGAAGAAAATATCACCCTGTCCCTGGGTGGGGAGCACTAATAGCCATGTACACGGAATAACTAAGAAGCCCCCACATGGTTCTGCCTTGCACAGGAATGTGGCACATAGTGAGAATGGCTAGAGCTCCAGACCCTCCTCAACCTGTCACACACAAAAACAGTTCTGAACCAGAGACTGGAATTCAGGCATATGTCATTCAGTTAAGGAGGCACAAAAAGGAGAAACTGCCAAAGGCCCAGCCTGTTCACATTGTGTGGTTCTCCAAGTTAAACTCTCAAAAGGAGAAAGGGCTCGAGGGCATGGGCACTAGTGATGCTGGAACATCTGGTCGACCCAGTCAGCTGTGACTACCATGTCTGTTGAGTACTGAGTGATCCCACCCAGCATTGATGGGATTATTGTGGTGCCTCAGAATTGTAGGATGCAGCCTACATCATTTTCGAAGTAATTGGTGAATCATTCAAGTAAGCTGCCTGCTTGCTCTGTGCTCCCCCTGTGGAGAAGACACAAGAGTGAGGGGTAGGTTGTCTTTCCTAGACAGGTGAGCTTTATTTTAAAAAGGCATTTACAGAGTTGTATTTAGGACTGGAGAGATGGCTCATCTAGTGAAGTGGTTGGCTTGCAAGCATGAGGACCTGAGTTCAGCCCCCAGCATCCACTTAAGAAAGCTGATCATTTAACATATGCTCGTAATCCCCGTGCTGGGCAGGTGAAGGTTTGTCTCTGCAGCTTATTGGTCAACCATCTAGCCTGTTTATGAGTTCCAGGTCCCAGTGAAAGATCTGTCCCCCAAAAAACATGATTGGTTCCTGAGGAAGAAGGTCTGAGATTCCATGTGTACAATGTGTACATCCACTTGCCTGCATGTATACCAGTTCCTCATGAACACACACACACACACACACACACACACACACACACACACACACACAAAAGCCATGTCAGGCTGAATCCAAGGTCATTTGCTAAACCTACAGGCTTCTGGCCCCTGCTTACCCTGGCCCATCCTCCAGCTCCTGCTTCCTTGGCCCCTCTGGAGCTCTCAGTATTAATCGCCTGCTACAGCAGGTATTTGAACACATCTCCTCTTTCATCTGAAGAAAATATTAGCATATCGCAGAGCTGTTGGGACAGATTGTATCTGAGGCACTTCTTCCTCCCCGCAGAAAAGCCCATCAATCATAACCGAATATAGTGATTAATAATGTCACAGCTTCCTCCACGTGCCTCCGTGCAGCCAAATGAAGAGCAGTGCTTCCATGCTCATCTCACACCACAAAACAACCACTTGCCATTCTATCAGAAAATCATACTGAAAGTGCTTCTAGCCCAGAAGCTATTTTTGGTTGATCTATTATTAATTTACTGAAGCTTCATGAGGAAACTGTATCAAGGACTCAATTGGAATTTATAGTTATTTCAGACTAAGTTTATCTTTTTGCCTTTAAACTACATATCCTACATATGGTAAACCAATAGCATAAACAAAGGGGGATAGTCAAGTGTTTGCACAGAGTGAGGAACAGGGCAGCCAGAGTGGACATCTGAACCCCAATGTTGAGTGACCCTGAGCAAGCTGGTCTCTCCCTTATCCCCCAGACTGTTGCTTACTGGGGAAACCAGGAAATGGTGTTATTGGGTTGTGCTTCTGTGTGAGAATAGATATGAGAGCTTATCATGCAAGAGGTTCATAGAGAGCTAGAAAATTAGGAAACAGTTGCGTGTAGAAGGCACACCAATAGTAGGTGAGAAGTGAAGTGGTGGCATGTGGTTTAAAGTCCCAAGGGGAGGGTGAGCAGGCCCTGCACTGATGGAGCCCACATTTACCTCTTCTGGGGTGCTAGTCTCACAGGTATCCAGAGAAGCATCACTTCTGGCCTGCCTTGCTCAGTCATCCATATCTGGCTCTTTGGTCCCTTCTCTTAGTCTTTAACACAATGTGCTACATGAGAGCCAGAGTTTCTGTTGGAACCACAGACCAGCTCTCATCAGGCTTCAGGTGAGGATGCCCATGGGTTTTGTTACCCATGGAGAAGACATAATAATCCTAAATCCACACTGAGCTGGGAAAGCCTGCTTCTCCTCCCTTTATCCCCCTAGACAGTTTTCTTCCTGGAAACTTGTTCCAGGTAATATCCCCAAACCCCACACTAGGCAGTTCTGCCTTTCTTCTCATTGATTTTGAGACTAAGAAGCATGGTGTCTTAGTCACTGTTCTATTGCTGTGAAGAGACACCATGGCCACGGCAACTCTTATAAAGGGAAGCACTTCACTGGGGCTGCCTTACAGTATGAGAGGCTCAGCCCATTATCATCATACAGGGAGCATGCATGATATTGGAGCAGTGACTGACAGCTACGTGCTGATCCACAAGCTGAAAGAGGCAGTGAGAATCTGGGCCTGACATGAGCTTTTGAAACCTCAAAGCACCCTCCAGACCCCTGTCCCCCCCCACTCCCTCCAACAAGGCCACACCTAATCCTTTTAATTCTGTCAAAGAGTTTAACTCCCTGATGACCAAGAACTCAAATATATGAGTTATGGGGACCATTCTTATTCAAACTACCACATGCTTAGTCACACAAGCTTTGTATGGCCCTTTTTTTTCCTCTTAAAAGTTTTTTAATTTTTTGATGTGTTTAAGTGTTTTGCCTTCATATATACATCTGTGTGTCACATACACGCTTGGTACCCATGGAGGCCAGAAGATCCTTTGTAACTACAGTTTCTTCCTTCCTTTCTTTCTTCCTTTTCTCCTCCTTCCTTCCTTTCTTTTGGTTTTTGGTTTTTTGCTTTTGTTGTTGATGTTGCTGTTGGGACAGGGTTGCATTATGTAAGTGCTCTGCCTGTCTTGGAACTTGCTTTGTAGGCCAGGCTGGCCATGGACTCACAGAGGTCCCTTGCCTCTGCTACCCAGTGCTGGAATTAGAGGCATGCAGTTGTGAGCTGCCATGTGGTTGCTGGGAATCATGCTGGTTCTCTGGAAGAGCAACCTGTGTCTTAACCACAGAGCCATCTCTCCATCCCCTCATTAGCATTCCCCAGAGATGTTATCTGAGAATGCACCTTCAACACTCAGACTTCTGGCAAGTGTTTGCTTCTTTATGAGTGGACTACATCTCATGGCTGTGGCACCTTCTCTGTGTCACTCAGATGCACTGAACAGCTCCTACTAACTGACATAAGACATACACTCAGCAAATGCTGATTGGATGCTATGGTGTGGAGAACAGCTCATGTACCTTGGAGTGTTTGGGAACAGCTGATGATAAAAGCAGATGGGAGTCAGGAATAGCTTTTGGGGACAAAGTGAGAATGACTTGGGAAACTGTGATGGGGCACAGTGGAGACAAGGTTGGGTATAGAGAAAAGATAATCCTGTGGCTGTTCTGAGGCAACCTGTGATCTAAAGACAGATGGGACAGGGTCTGTTTCCAAAGTGAGGCTGGGGAAAAAGTAGAAGGCCAGATGTAAACACTGATGTGTGGAACAGGAAAGGGCTAGATTGAAGGTCTCTGGTGTGAGGGCATGGCCCTGGGGATGTGAAGGTGTGTAGTATCATGGGGGAGCCTTGCAGAGGACCAAATGGAATTGGGATGCCTGTGAGGAGGCCTTTGAAACCACTGGCCATATTTTCTCCTTGGGCTGTATTTGCTGAGTATGTGCTGGGGAATGGAGACCAGGTGGTGACAGGTGACTTGAGACTAAGACCTGATCCTTGCCCCCACCCCAACACATAAAGTCAATGCAGGAACACAAGCCCTGATAGAGGATGGTGGTCTGTTGTTTGTTTGAGATTATAATATAACTACATAATTTTTCCCCTTTCCTTTCCTCCCCCCAGGCTTTCATGTATACTTTTTGCTGTCTTTCAAATTCATAGCCTTTTTTCATTAATTGTTGTTACTACATAAATGCATATACTCATACAAAATATACACATACACACATATCTCCAAATGTATAGGTACAACTTGTTCAGTCTGTATAATATTACTTATATATGTGTTTTCAGGTAGTGGATAACGAATTGGTGTGCTCTTCCCTGGAGGAGACGATTTCTCTTGCTCTCAGTATCCCTTGGTTGCTGGTAGTTCTTTGGGTAGGGTTGAGGCTTCATGAGCTTTCCAGTCCACATTCACATGTTTATTGGTGTTATCTTTGTTAAGGTCATGTTTATACAGTTTTGTTGGTGAAACTTTGTGGGTGTAGCTTCTAGCATTCCAAGAAGACACAATCTCACAGCATCCTCTCCAGTCCTCCTGCCCCCTCTTCTATAATGTTTGCTGAGTCTTGGGTACAGGAGTTGTTTTGTGCATACATCAATTAATACTGTGCTGCACAACTCCATTTTGATGGTTGTGGTTTTCTGTAGCGATTTCTGTCTTTTGGAAGAGAAATTTCCTTGATGAATTGTGGTATTCTGTTTTTCACTGGTTACCTCATCACCTTGAATGAGAAGATTTAATTCTGAATAAACCAATTTTGGTTGCTATGTGGAAGCCAGCTGAGGGACATGGATAGTGGGCCTTGTGGGTTCATCAGAGGAGGAAAGACCATTGGGTGTCTTAGAGCACAATGTGTGGCAGGCTGAGCCTGGCCTGAAGAAGAGTAAGACTCCAGGGATCTGTGTTTACCATATACTCCCAAGTCTGAACAACCAGGAAGAAGGTGGAAAGACAGAGTGGGGTTTGGAGACACTACCTGAAACAATTTTCCAGGAAAAAAGGTGTTCAGGGGCTGAAGGGAGAAGATGAAGGCTTTCCTGGCCCAGTGTGCCCTGAGTGAACCTAGGTTCTTGCCCAAGATATGCTATATCAGATGCAGTTCTCTGTCTCATCCATCCAGCTCCCCATGCTGAACATGGGATGCCATCTTGTCTCTCCTTCCCTTCCCTCTCCACCTCAGCTGTCACCAGGTCCATAGACCCGGTTCCCTGAGTCTGCCACATCTTCCTTCTTTAGTGCTGTTTGCCTGAGTCTTATGGGTTCATGGAGACACTGGTGAATTGAAGTCTAAGCATCACTGCAGAGGCCCAGGCATGGCTGCAGAGACCCAGGCATCACTGCAGAGACCCAGGCATTGCTAAGGCACCATTCTGGCTCTCTCTACATGTTGCCCAGGAATAGGCAGGCAGAGGAACTGCTTGGAACATGCCCAGGGAGATGACAGGGCTTATCTTTGCCTGTTTTGGACAGGATTCTGGCTTTCTCATGTTCAGGATGCTAGGATTAGCTCAGGTCTTGGCAGCACCCAGTACTGGGTCTATCAGAAAACTTTTCCTGAGTAGCCCCCTTGGGTGTGCTTGCTTGCTTCTGAGCAGGGCCTTCTGTAATGATGTGCAGCCAGAAGTAGGTATCAGGTAGGGGGGAGTCCAGTCGTCCCTTCTGTGAGGCTGTGTCCTGAGTGAGCTGGGGTCTGAATGTAGGCTGCATGAGAAGGAGAGCCAGGCATGCCCTAGGAGGCAGAGGCAGAAGAATTGCTGTAAGTGCAATGTCAACTCTATATTGTAATTTCCAAGTCTGCCAAAGGTTACATAATGAGACTGTATTTTAGTAACAATAACATCTAAAACCTTTTAAAAGAAGAGAAGGAAGGAAGGAAGGAAGGAAGGAAGGAAGGAAGAAAGGAAGGAAGGAAGGAGAAACAGGGAGGAGGAGACCTGGCACCCTTGGGTCCCTTGGTAGATGGGCATGGGCCTTTTGTCATGGGTCTCCTAGGCTATACATCTTGGGTGAGCATCTTAACACTGAAAATGAAATGTAGGCTTTGTGTGTGGTCACAGAGCACACAGCAGCAAGCCTCCCTGTTTACTTCCCTGTGGGGACACCAGGCTTTTGTTCCATCACAGGAACTGCAACTTCTGGGTTTCTTTCATTTGCCTTTCTCTTTTTGTCTGCCCTCTTTTCTCCATTGCCATGGCTTCCATTCAGATGTCTTTTTATGTACTCTTGTTCAGTTTTGGTAGAGTCAGGGTATGCATATGCTCAATAAATAAATGCAACGTCTTTGTGCCCACGGGTGTGTGTGGGGGGTGAGCGCTAGAGTGTGGAGAGCCCAGGGACTCTCAGGCAGACAGGCAAAGGCTTTGTTAGAGGTGAGCAATGCCTGGGCCGCCACTCCCCCACACGTCCCCGAGCTGCGAGTCTGTGTTTATGAGGCTCTGAATGCAGTCTAATTTTTTCCTATCTGGTTTGGCTCATCTCTACCAGCTGGTAAATAGGAAATGTTCACGGTAGGAAGCCAATACTCCTCAGAGTGTAAACAGATGGAATCGATATAAAGTGACAAGTCAGACTGCGTTGCTGAGAACGCGGAGCCAAAACTCAGAACATAACCGTCAAGCGCCTACTCCGTTCCAGTTCATTTAGCCCTGAGTAGTGCTTCATATCTACACAGCTGTGTTGTTCTTTTCTCCCCCTTCCTTTCTTCTGGGCTGATAATGACAATTTCAAAGAAAAACTTTAATTAAAGATTTTATACAAAATAGCCAAAAGTAGAATAATAAGGAAAATGAGCATTGATGTGTTTATTGTAAGAGGGACCCTTTTTTTGTGGTCTCATTTCAAAATGTTCACTTGTTCAATTTGAAATGAGTCTGGTGGTGGTGACAGAAAGGTGGCAGACAGACAGCAGTGGCTGTTGAACACTCTCTTGCACACTGCAGGGAGCCAAGACAGGGGCAGTAGCTGCTCCCCACCCTGGAGCTCAGTCTGCAGGCTGCCTCCCCCATCTCTCTCTCTCTCCTCTTTCTCTCTCTCTCTTTCCTCTCTCTCTCTCTCTCTCTCTCTCTCTCTCTCTCTCTCTCTCTCTCCCTCTCTCTTTCTTTCTCTCTCTCCCTCTATGCAGCTCTTGACCCCCTTCTGTCAGAACTAGGAAGGAAGAGGTGGATTCAAGAGAGGGACTGTTGGCCAGTAGGTCAGATAACTGGGAAGCCCGTAGGTCGGTGCACTTGACTAGTCTGCAGTTTTGTTCTGGCAACAGCCTCCCCATAGCCAGGCTGGTAGAGTAAGTCCCTTTAAAGTCTGCCCCTTTAAAGTCTAGTTGCTTATAGCCAGGTGTGATGGCATGTGCTTGTAAACCCAATCCTGGCCAGACAGAGACAGGTGGCTCCTTCAGCCTTGGGTTGGCTGGCCAGCTCCAAGCCAGTCAGACCCTTCCTTAAAACCCAAGGTGAATACCTGAGGTGATTCTTGTCTTCTGGCCTCCCCACACCTGTCCATGTACACATACGCACGCACGCACGCGCACACACACACACACACACACACACACACACACACACACACACAAAGTCTGGGTGGCCTTATTTATTTGGGCTTGCGGCTTTCTTTTCCAGAGCTCATACTGTGTACAAAGCATTTGGAACAAAGCCCCGCAGAGTAATAACGAGTAATAACGCATCCACTGCAGGCAGTTTGCAGAGCTGTCTGAGCTCAGTGGGGGACAAATAGGAAGCAGTTGGATTTTCCTCCTCAAGCCGCTCTGCAGGCCTACACAGATCTCCTCTTTTTGTCACTGAGGGATGCCTTTGGTGGGTCTCCTGGTTTTCTGATCACATGTAGATGTAAACCAGGCCAGTGCAGGCCTGAGGGTTAGAGGTCTCCGTCACATAGAAGTTCAGGATGTCCTTTATCTGTTTCTGGTGTCCTCAGGTCATAGAGTCTGTGACCCAGAAGGGGATAGTGAGCAAGGACCTACCTCCTTGCTTGTCTTCTCTGGGAAGTGAAGTCTTAGGAGCCTCAAAACTGTGTGGGTGCCTAGCTCCATTCTCTCATCTCCTCAGCCCACATGCCTGGTGGTCTATCCATAAGCTCCTACTGCTGGGGCCCCTCATCTGACCAGCAGCTTTGGGAACAGGAGTGTACAGATTGCTGCCTTTCCTGGTGTCCATTTAACCATGGAGACTTCAGGTGTCCTGTCCATGTACATGCCACCATCAGGGAGGCTGCCAGCATTATTCGACCCCTTCACTGGACTTGCTCTCAGTTCTTCTACCAAGAGGATGCTGAGCAGGTCCCCAAGTCTAACAGAAGTGAGATGCCTGACTACCCTGCTTCCAGGGATCTGCCCATCTGTACAAGATTCCCTTAGATCACCCAGGTTATTCTTTATGTGTGTTTCAATCGCTGCCCATCATCCATCCTCTCACTCAACCATCCATCTATCTAGTTAGCCAGCCAACTTGCCACTATCCATCATATATCCACCTGCCTGTGTATCCATCCATCCTCCATTCATCACCCATCCATCTAGTCAGCCAGCCACTACCATCAGTCTATCCACCTATCCACCCACCCAGTCAACCATCCATCCATCCATCCAGCCAGCCAGCCAGCCAGGCAACTAGTCATTACCCATTAGTCTACCCACAAATTCATCTGTTCATCTGTCTACCTATCTAACCACACATATGTATGTACATACATACATACACAGTCAGCCATCCAGCCACCTACTCTTATCCATCCACATCTGTCATCTGTCTATCATCTAGCTAACTAGCCATTATCTACTAATCTACAGTTTGTTAACCAAGCCATCAATTCACCTATATATCCATTCATCCATACAGTCAGCTATTACTCATCAGTCTATCCACAAATCCATCTATCAATATTTATCCACCAGCCAACTAGCTATTATCCTTCAGTCTACCTATCTACCTACTTACCCACATATCCATTTATCACCCAACTGTAATTCATCATCCATCCACCTACCAACTTATTTACCTATATATGCCATCTACCTATAGACCTACTTACCTATATATCCAAGCCACTACCCATCCATCATTTATCTGTTCAGCCAGCCAACTAGCCATTATCTAATCTATCCACCCCTCCATCAATCTGGGATGGTTACTATTGTCAGTTTTATAGGATCTAGAATCACCTGGGAGATAAGCTCTGGGCATGCCTATGAGATACTAGCTAGAATGGATTGATGTGGGAAGACCTACCTTGACTATTGGCAGCAGCATCCCATGGGCTGGGTCCTGGACTGATTGTAAAGGGGAGATCCTCTTAAAAGTCATCTAAATGCTTCACAGGGCAACTTTAAATCCTGATCCTTTATTTAAAAAAAAAAATCTAGTGGTCATTTCCTCATCTTCACTTCTGTGTGAAAAGAGGCTTTGTTTTAACATTTGGGTTAAGGGATCTTGGTTTACAGCTACACACTTCAGAATGCTGGGCCCTCTCTCCTGGTAGAAGAGCTCAGAGACTTCGATGCTGGGTTATGGTGCGGGGCTGGGTGGAGCAGCACAAACTCAAGACTTCTTGACAGTATCCCACCTCACACAGGGCTCAGAGAGCTGAGGAGGAGCTGGGATGAGGTCTGTTCCCAGGGGATGAAGCGGTGATCAGGAAAGAAACGCTTAGGACAGCTTCTTGGCAAAAGCCTCTCACATAATTCTGTGTTAGGTACTCTCCTGTTGTAACTAGCAGTGTTTGGGTCTTTGTAGCCCTTGACCTCCTGATCCTCCTGGCTGTACCTCTCAAGTGCTGCAATTACAGATGCGAACCCTCACAAAGGGGCAAAACTGATGTGTTTTGTTTTTGTGACAGTACATAGCCCAAGCTGGTCTCAAACCTGTGACATTTCACCTATTCCACATGCCTCAGCCACTGGAGTACCTGGCTGTCAGCTATCTGCTTTAAATCCTCTGCACTTCTTCTCTGTGCATGTTTCTCCCCTGAAATGCCTTCACTGTTCAGTTGTCTGCAAGGGATGTGTGGGTGGGAGAGCAGAATGCCCAATGATCGTATACTGCAGAGGGTCAGGGAGGATGGAGTAGATCTGGTCTTTGTGTCCCCAGGATCTTTCCAACCTGCTGCCTGGGTCCTGGTAGGGAAATCAGCCCCAACAATATGTAAATGAGTAGGCATGGCTGAATCCTTTACATTTATTTGTAGACACTGAAATTGGAAATTCACATTACTTCATATGACATGCAATAGATTCTTTATTTGATTTTCCCCCAACTATTTGAAACTGCTAAAACCAATTTTAGCTTTCAGATATGTAAACTTGGTTGGCAAGCAGTGGTTTCACATACTTGCATGGAAGTTAGGTTTCCATTAGGAATGGAGACCAGCACAGAGGCAAACATCAGGAAGGCTGACCTGTTGGGGTAGGCATGAGGTCCATACCTTGCTCTCTGAGAAGTGTGCTGGTTTTGAACAGGGCAACTAGGAGTAGCAACCCCTCTTTTTGTAACTAGTATCTACTCCTCCCCAGTGTGACACCAGGGCCTTGGGAAGGGCTACAACAGACAGCATAGTCAGACAGGGAGTGGACATGGCCCTCCTTCCCTCAAGGGAGACTACTCATCTAATTCTGACCAGATTTACACAGGATATCCAGGTCAGCATCAGGGGACACTGCCAAGGTAGACGAGCAATTAGGAAAGCTGGGGAGAAGGTACCAGACTTCCCTTGTTAGTTTTTATACCTGGAGCCACTTGGGAAGAGGGCACATCAGTTGAAGAGTTTCCTGAATCAGATCGGGCTTTGACTATGTCTATGAGAGTGTTTAGTTGCTACCTGCTGTGGGAGGACCCAGCCCACTGTGAGCAGCACCATCCTTAAGCAGCTGAACATAAGCAAAGAGCAAGCCAGTAAGCAGATTTCCTCTGTGATTCCTGCTTCAGTTCCTGCCCGACTTCCCTCAGTGGTAGACTGGGACCCGGAAATAGACACTGAAATAAACCGTGTCCTTCTTCAGTAGCTTTGGATCAGAGTATTTCCCCACAGCAACAGAGAAGCAATCCCTGCCTCACTGGACAGCAGAGGACGGGGGAAGTCTCTCTGGATAACAGTTACAGCATGCAAAGCCCAGGCAGTACTGAGTCCCAAGGGTACCACTGCAGATTAGAGCAGGGCTATTTTCCATACAGGTGCAAAGAGAAATGAAGCAAGTGGTCAAACAGGCTGAAGGTATGCCCAGGCATCTCTCTGAGCAGATGCTGTGTGGCCAAGACACAAGTGAGGGCTGGGCAGGAGCTAGCCAGCAGAAGAGACCAGAGCTATGAAAGTGTTTATTTGCTTGCTATTGTGAGCAAGGGTGAGGGTGGGCTCACCGCTAGAGCAGAGGAAGGGAGACAGAGAGGCCAGGATCATTAAGGGTTTTGTAGTATTCCAGCACAGAGAAATGCTCCTGGCTTGTGGGAATTCCAAGTCACTAACACTGACAGGGGAGGTGTAATGGTGGGGCAGGGTAGGGCTGGGCCCTCATTGTTTGCTTTCTTGTTCCTGTGGTCTTCTCTCCAACCCCATCCTGACCAGTCCTGCTCACCATGGCCCTCACTCAGTTGCCTTCACTAAGCCTTACCATCTGTAGCTTCTGTGGCTGATGCCAAACTTGCGTCTGACAAGTGATAGGAAACTTGGAGAAGTACCTCAGGTGGGCATGAGCTCTGTGCCAGGCTTGCGGCTTGCGGCTCTCCATGTAGGGGACCCATATGGGTTGCCATGGGGCTGTAAAGCAGGGTGTCACTCCTGTCCTCCTCCGCGTTCCCAGAAGAGGAGGACAGGCACTTAGCAGCAGAGACGATGCTACAGTGCTTCTTGGCCCTGGGAGCAATTGCTGTGGGTATCTGGAGCTCCATCTTTAGACTCAGGGATGGAGTGGATGTGCAGGCTAGTCTGTGCTTTCCCCAATCAGGGTCACTCATGTGCTCTGGCTATTAGAAGACCGTGGGCTGTGGTGAATTCAGCATGTGGTTTTCCAATTGGCAGTCAGTGATCCTATGATGGTTGTCATATGGACAGCAATCAAATGCCGTGGTTACATCTTTTAACTGGGCCAGAGCCATTAGATCCCTGATAGGTCAGAGAAGGCCCTTGCAGTTAGACCACAAGGCTTCCCCGGCATATTTCTTTTTTTCCAGGCAGGCAAGAAGGATCGTCATTCATTCCCGCACATGTTTCCTGAGCATGAACATTCCACCCAATGGCACCCTAGACCCCAGGACTAGCAGGGAGAGAGCTCTCCTGAAGTGTTGCTAATGTGTTCTGAGGGACCACAGAGACAACAAGGGTCCTGTGAGCTTCCAAGGATTCTTCTAGAAGTGCAGGAAAGTGCTGAGGGGCTATCCAGATGGGCTGGATGTGAGTGAGTATAGAGAAAAGGCAGTATATCTGCCATCCACGGGGTGGGAGGGTGTGGGAAGCGCTGCTCCAGCGTGGCAAATCTGAGGGTCCCTGGCATGTAACAGATAAGTGTTGGATATTCATATCTGGGCTCAGCTATATTCTCCATAAAGCAAACAGCCAGCCTGGCAAGGAGGGGGCAGGACATACGACATAAAGATTGGGAAAGTGTGAAGAAGGTGGGAATGGGGTTGGATATTGGTTCCATGGGGACCCTTGCCTAGCGTATGCAAAGTCTTGGGTTCAATTCTGAGCATAGGAATGTGTGTATGCATATGTGGCTCTCTCTCTCTCTCTCTCTGTGTGTGTGTGTGTGTAAGAGAGAGAGAGGGTATGTGTGTGTAAGGGAATATGTGTGTAAGGGAGTGTGTGTGTGTGTGTGTGTGCGCGCGCGCGCGTGCGCTCGTGTGTGCACTATGGCAGCAAAGAAGGATCATAATGCAGTACCCAATCCTGGTGGAATGAGAGTTCTGAGTTAAGGGGAGAGGAAGCACTTATTGGTACATTTCTCTCCAGGCACATCAGGCCTCCTGGGAGAGTCTGGGAGAGCGGCTGAAGAGATGGCTCAGCCATTAAGAACATGCACTGTCCTCGGAGAGGACTGGCGTTTGATTCCCAGTCCCCATAGCAGATGGCTCACAACTGTCTATACCCCCCCCACACACACACACACAACTATGGGATAGGCCATGGACTGAATCCACTCAAGGTTGGGGAGGTAGAGAGAAGGGGGGTCATGTATTGGAGGGGTGCTGATGAGGAAGAATAGGGAGTGAGGGCACAGAGGAGAGGGTTGGAATTGCAAGCAGGGGACCGAGTGGGGCAAGGCTGGTGGGCTTTAGGTAGTGGAAGTGGGGGCCCTAGAAGGCCAAGGGAGCAAGCACCTTGATCTGCAGGGTCAGTGGCTGTTGGTACAAAGATGGCACAGAGCTTGTGTAGAAACCATGGCTTCGGGAAGTGAGCTCAGGCGTCAGAGGATGGTCTTGCATAGACACACAGGGCTTAGATAGCCCTGGCAGGAGAGTCTGGTGACACAATTAGAGGGGTGGTGCAGTAGGCGGAGGGACAAGTGGCCAGGGTGAGGCAGAGGCAAGGGCTGGAAGCAGCTCCAGAACACCACTCACCCTACCCAGGTCCTGACTCCTCATGGAAGATGGCTGCCCTGGGGAGGCTGCAAGAGAGATTGTCCTATGGATAGGTTCTGTCAGCCTTGGACAGCATAGGAACATGTAGGGAAAGGGAATCCACCTGCTATCTAGCAGTTCTCCCCACTCTTTGAGGCTTGCTAAATCCAGGCCGGACATGCTGGATCTGCTCCTGTGAGTGTAAAAACAGATCCCTTAGGATCCAGCCCTCTCACCGTTTCTCTCTCTCCCGACTGTGCCAGTGCCTCCTGTCCCCACTCTGGGGTCACCCACCCCTGCCAGCTCAATGCCACCTCCTGCAGGAAGCCTCCCAGACTACACTAACCAGAAGTGTTTATGCTCCTCTGAAGGCCCATGCCTCTACCCGCCTGGTATCTGGCTCTCACTCCCAGCTGCTGTTTTCCTCTGCTGACACTGTGTTTGCATGTCTAGCCTTCCTTCAGGGGAGTGCCACGAAAAGACAGGCTGGAGCTGAAAGATGGCACCGTGTTGTCTAGCTGCATGCTGCTGAGTCAGGTCTCCTTGGACCTCAGTTTTTATATCTGAAAATGCAGATTTGGTGGGATGGGAGCACTTGCTAATAGGGCTATGTGTTCTCAAATGAGCCCCATAGAAGTCTAACTGGATGAAGACCTGCTCCCCGCCCTTGCTTCTTTCCCTACCAAACACCTCACACAGTGACTCTCCTTTGCTGAATTCAGAGATTATTGCAAAACTTTTCTGTGGTATCTTAAAAAAAAAATTGGGAGGTTGAAATAGACCGTCAGATTTTCTAGCTAGCAGTAAAAATAGTTCGCATATGGCCATGAAAAGCAAAAATCACACAAGTCCAGCTATGCCAGGACTAGTTTTTCAGCATCAATTAACAAAAAAAAGATTTTTTTTTCATACAGCCCTAAAAAGGGATGAATTGTGTATGAGACTTACTGCTTTACATTAAAAAGAGTTTTTTTTTTAACTTACTAAGACCATTTACTGAGACAATTGCCTTGCAAACTCTCAATATATGCAAAGTGTTCTTTTTTCCAAAGATGTCATTGTGCAATGTGTACTGCTGAGAATCTTTGAAAACATATTATTTTACAAGAAGTAGTAAAAAAAAAAAAAAAAAAAAAAAAAAGCTTCCACACAATTTGTTAGCATTTGAGTTTTTACGATTTTACGATCAGATAGGGCCTCTTGACTCTTCCAAAAATCCCTCTTTATTATGTAGATCTTCCGAAACATGAAGACCATGAAGAAAGCCTTCCAGCTCATCGATGTCAACAGCACAGGCAAGGTGCAGTCCCAAGAGCTGAGACGGGTCCTGGAGACATTCTGCCTGAAGATGAAGGATGAGGAGTATGAGATGTGAGTGGCAAGGCCAGAGAGGCTGGGATGATCCATGCAGCCAGGGCCTGCCTGGGTCAAATGACGAAAGCAGGTTGATGGGTCCCTCCCTCCATCTTCATTTTGGACATTTCTCCCAAATTCATAAGGCTGTGAACTCAAAAGTGGGACCTAGTGTCTCTTACTCCTTGAGCAGGCACGACCAAACGTCTTTCAGATCTAAACACAGGATACTGACTAACCCATTGCCTGTTGTCACTCTTTTCTATTTAGTGTCCCCATTGTGTATGTTTTCAATCCATAGCAAGTTTGACTCCAGGCCTGGGGCAAAGAGAAGAGGCCAGTGTAGAGATTCACTGTTGGTGCCCACTATGGGCTCTGCCTCCTCACACAATGACTCCAACACCCTTCTCCTTTATGGACATTATTCCTGGGACAGCAGGTTGTGACAGAGGATGGGGACTCACATAAAGCATTTATCTGCTTCCTGGCACTTGTCAGATGTCACCACCTGCTCTGACTCAGGTTACACCACGGCACTCAAGGTATAGACTCAGGATGCTTGTCTCCTGCCCTGCGTGAGTTCCAAGTGAGAAGCACTGGAGGAGGGCCCTGTGGTGCTTCTTTATGAATGCCCAGCTGAGAGGGTGCTCTCCTCCTGCTCTTTCCCAGCCCAACTCTAAGCAGAGTGGCTGCCCTGGGCCTTAGCTCCATTTCCTGGGGTGTCAGTTACCCACAGTTCACTGGTCCAAAAGTACTCCGTGAAAGAGTCCTAAAATAAATAGTTCATGTATTCCGAATGCCTTCTATCATAGAGTAGCATCTTGTCCCCCCTTTAAGTATTCTTGTTAATGTCTAAGTATGCTTATGAATTAACAGGAAAAAAATAATACATAATACAAACAGACACACATGTGTACATATGTAGAGAGATGGTTCAGTGTCACATGATTTCAGGCATCCACTTGTGGGCCTAGGCTCATGTCCTAGTGACTCGGGAATGCTTGGACCATTCAGGCTGCTCTCAAAGCACCATCCCTTTATTGTTTCTGCAGAGACTAAGAGCATGGCTTTGCTCTGGAGTTACAGGCTGCTGTTGTGAGGTGTCACTGTGGCTTTTGACACACCTCCTAAAGAAGGTCAGGGATGCAGGCAGTAGAGGGACTTTCCCCAGAGCAAGGTGTCACAGAGGGCATGTGACTGCAGCTCAGCTGGGGCTCACAACCAGAGCCTTAAGAAGAAAATAGATTCCACTCTTGAATATGCTCTTCTTTCTTCCTCTTTATAACCTACCTCAGAATATAAAAGGCATAATAGATGTTTTAATTTTTACATCCTTTCTGGCTGGGAAAGTGTCCAGAATAAGATCCAAACAAAACAAATTAAATAATTTTGTGCATGCAATTACAGAGCGGAGGAAGCCCTCTTCTAAAACAGGCCGTCAGAAACAAAGCAGGCTTTTATTTGACAATAAACCTTGTGTTTGGCACTGCAGTCTCCAACCTAGTAAATCTATAAAAAAAGTTACTGTCTGTTTCCCCATCTCTTAAGTATTGAATAATAAAGAACTCCACAAATTTTTTATTCGAGATTGCTTTAAAGCCTCAGAAACAATGCTATTTTCTCAGCACAGCCCAAACAATGTCCCACAATAGAATTGGTTCCTGCAGACCCACACAGACACTCAAAGGAGCTGGCTTCTGCAGGGGTTATCGTGCCTTCCTTCTTGAGGCCCCACAAGACACTGTCACCTGTGGCTGCTTTGGTATTGACTTCACCCTCTGCAGTTTGGAGCAGGATGCACAATGTGTTTTTAATAGTTCAGTCTAGCAGCTTTCTTCTGTTTAGGGTCTGCAATAGGTTTGGTAGGGATGGGCTAGGCTCTGAAGTCAAAGCTGTGCTTGACATTCCCTGATTCTGGAACACCAAGATGTTTCCAGGATTCAGTTTTCTGTTAAAGAAATGGGTGTTGAGTGGGCTGGGATGGCAGAATGCTTACCTTGCTAGCATGAGGACCTGAGCTTGATCCCCAGAAACCACATCAAAGAAAAGAAAAACAGTAGGACGTAGTGGCATGTGCTTGTAAACCCAGGGTTTGCAAGGTAGAAACAGGTGGATCTCTGGTGTTCACAGGCTAGCCAGCTCTGCCTCCTTGATGAGTCCCAGGCCTATGAGAGAACTATTTCAACCAACAAAACAAAACAACAAAGACAAGTGGATGGCACATGAGGATCAATAGCCAAGGAAGTTGTCCTCTGGTGTCACCATACATACCCAACCACATTCACCAGCATGTTTGTGCACGCATACACTCACAATGAAAGCATATGAGCACACACATATGTGCATGCACACATGTGGAAAATGGAATAAACACCGAGAAACACACCGCACAACATGGGAATGAAGACATGATATAATGTGGCATGCCTGTGATATGCTTGCATGTGACAGGTGCTCATCTCACTGGACAGTTTCACAATATTGATGACCCAGGATATGGTTACAACTTGTAGACAGTTGTTGTCTGCCCACAGAACACCTCTCAGCCTATACATAACCCAAGGTCAGAGATGAACTTACCACCAGGTTCATCAGCGCCAACCAGCACCATCTAGCATCCCACATGCTGATCTTCTTTTCCTGGATCACTCCATCCCATGTTCCATCTTTCCCCAGGCCCAAGCATTTGAATCTAAATTTATGTCAAGTCATTGATGAGCAGCCCAGTAGTCAAGCAAACCTCAGAAGGCTGGCCTGAGCCAGGATTGCCCCCAAGGGGCTTTCCCACATGGTGATGCTGGAAAGGCCCATAGGCTCACTGGGATCCCTTTCTCCCTCAATTCAGCCTCCAGTGAGCCCCACCTGCCTGCTGCTTTCTGCAGGCTGTGTATCCATCCCAGCCTTGACACCTGGAATCTGAGTCCCTGGGTCTTAAGAACAGTTTCATTGAAGTTCTTTCTTTGAAAACCTTTAGAATTGTTTATTGTATGTTTATGTTCACACATGTATACATGCATGTGTGTGCACATGCACAGGAAAGCCAGAGGTCAGCCATGCCATTCCTTGGGAGCTGACCAACTTGCGTTCTGACTAGGGTAGATGGATTACCCAGTGAGCTCTGAGGACTCTCCTCCCCAGCTCTGGCATTATAGTATGTACCACTGCACCCAGCTGGTATTTTGTTTGTTTGTTTTTTAAAGATGGGTTCTAGGGATCAAACTCTTGTTCTCATCTTGCACAGCAAACATTTCACAGACTGAGCCACCTCCCTGGCCCTGTGTAAAGCCCTTGCCTTTCTGTTCAGTGCCAGACTTCTTCATCCCTATGATCTTTTCTCCAGGGTGCACTACTGTGGGCTTCCATCTGTCCTCTGTGTGCATGCAAGTTTCTGAGCATAGGATTCCAGAGCCTTAGCCCAAGCTAGCATTCTCCTGTGAGCAGACCCTGGCTGCTGGGCTGCTGCACATGGAGGTCTCCAGTGCTGGGTGAGCCGCTCACCATGCTTCCCCTGCCTTGCTAGAACAGTGTGCTGGCCATCAGCCTTGCGGGACTTAGAAAGACACTGGCAGGTATTGCTTCCCGGGTCTCAAGCTTCTGGGCTGTTTTCACAGGATCAGGGCTCAGAGTCTGTTTAGAAAGTTCCTTAGTTAACATCTGGCAGCCATCTTTTCTCTGGATAAGTTTTCCTATCAGGACAATAGGAAGCGTCATCAAAGTGGGGAGAGAGGTACAAGGGGGGAACAGATACAGATATATGGCACTCTCTGCTCAATCTGGAAACCAGAAAATAACAAATACTTTAAGTATTAATTACTAAATTTTGAGGAAAGCATGAAACTAGGTAATTATAGAAACCAACACATATGGGGAGAATATAACCAAACATTTAAAAACTGTGAATTTTTTAGAAATGTAGTAACCCAGAAATCATCTAAAAAATGTTTATCACACACAGATTTGAATAATAGCAAACACATTAAAAACCAGAGCATCCTATTTATCTCAGTGTATTTTAGAGATAGACAGGTGTTTTGCATGTTTTTCAATTTTCTTGTTCTAAGCTGGGTGTGATAGTCCCATACCTATAACTCCAGAACTTGGAGGTCAAGGCTAGAGCATAGCAAATTCAAGGCCAGTCTGAGCTGTCTGAAAACAAGCAGAAAAAGTCTTTTTATATGTAAACACCGTAAATGCCCCAGGAACAGTTGGACTCCCTGGCCATTTGCTGATTGGAGGCCATGTGTCTCTGTGGGATGAGGTTTCTGTTTCCTGAGGTGATAGGCTTCTGTCAGTTAAAACAATGATCTGCTTGCATCCCCCCACCCCTCACACTCTGGTTACAGCAATGTGATTCTCGCTGGCTCACTGTCCAGATCCCTGTCTCTATACTTTCTACAGAAAGCTAGTGTTGTTTCTGTTGTCCAGTGAAAAGGTGGCCTCCTGGGCCTAGGATCTGGTGTCCTCCCTTCTTCTGGTGTAAGAAGTATGTCTGGGGCATTCCCAAGTTCCCAAGAAGGGGCCTAGTTATTCTGTCTCATTCTCTCTCTGTGCCCTTCTACAAGGTGATGAAGTGTTTCTTCAAGAGTCTGCATTTTTGGTCTGTAGGTGTGTATATGCATTGGAGACTAAAGGACAGCCTTGGATGTTGCCCTCAGGGATTGCCTGCCTCTTTTTTTTTTTTTTCCCATTTTGTTTCATTGTTGTTTTTGTTTTCTTGAGACAGGGCCTCTCACTGGCCCCAAGGAGGACAAACTGGCTGGCCAGTGTCTGGAGGAGTCTGCCTACTTTCGCCTCCCCATCACTGGGATAGCAGAGACACTCCCATGCTGGTCTGTTTCATGTAGGTTCTGTGAATGGGACTCTGGTCCTTGCATTAGCACAGCAGTGCTGTATGGACTGAGCCATCTCCCCAGTCCCAAACATCTGTATTTAAGAATTGCAACAACAGTATTTCCCATGGTCTTCTTGCTAGAGCTGTGTCAGGAAAACACTACAGTCCTGTACCCAACCAGTAGGAAGCAGATCTTGTAATAAGCACGCATCTGTCCATACTTGTGGCTCTGGCTTCAGCGAACATCTGTATTGCAGGTTCTTGAAACAGTACAATATCAATGGCTCTTCCATGGTGGACTTCAATGCTTTCCTGAAGAACCTCAGCGTAAGCAATGACTTGAACTTCAGATACTTACTGTCCAGTCCAGGTAAGAACTTCCCACACTCATCACTAAGGGTTTTAATGTTTCTTTTCTTATCTAAGGAAATAGAGCCCAGTATGGCAAAATGCATCCACTACAGAGATACCCATGGTATCATTATTTAAAAGAATAATGTGAGGGCTGGATAAAAGAAAAGGGCTGGGGATGAGCAGTGATTAATGGCACATACTGCTCTTACAGAGAATCCAAATTTTGTTCTCAGAACCCATGTCAGGGGCCTCATATCAGCCTGTAACTCCTGCTCCAAAGGACCTGGTACTCTCTTCTGGTTTCTGTGAGCATCTGTTCTCACATGGGCACCTGCACACACACACACACACACACACACACACACACACACACACACAAAGAGAGAGAGAGAGGAACGAAGGGAGTCACAGGACCCACCCAGCAGCATGTGCATCTGGGAAATGTGTGTGGAGTTGAGCACACACTGAACTCACAGGCTGTCCTTACCTGAGGCCCTCTGGGTGTCGTTTGTTCCTCTTTCTGCTGCTTTTGAACTTCAAAGAATTTAGATGGTGAAGCCTGCTTCGTAAATGAGGAAGAACTTAGATCTTTGGATGCATGCCTTTGAAGTGGAAGCTTTCCTGTGACAGTCTTTATCTTAGCCTCAGTAACATGGGGCCTGGAGCTGTCCAACTGGTGGAGGTTCTGAACAGAGCTGGGGCCCATTTCTTTGAGGAGAATGTTTGAGGCTCATAACTGGACACTCAGGTCACTTGGTCATTCTTCTCCTCAGCCCCCTGACTTAGGGCCACTCCCATGACTGGCTTCTTCAACACCTGTCCTCATTGTACAGTTTTGTCTTATTGCAGCTCTACAAATGCCTTCAGGGCACATCTATGACATCGGATGCTGCCTTCCCAGCAAGCCAAAGAGTGGCTGTTCAGGCTGGCTCTGCTAACCCAGATTGTTGGGAGCAGGTCCCAGGACTCAGCTCTTTGGACACGGGTGCCAGGCATTCTGCTGAGCATGGTTTCGTCATCACTTTTCATTCCCTGTAGCCCTTACTGGACAAGTGCAAACAAGCCAAAGGCTGAAGTAAGCCACCACAACAATGCCACCACTCAGAAGCAAGCATTGGGTCCTGGACAGCTGCTCTTCCAGAGGACCCAGGTTCAATTCCCGGCACCCACATGGCAGCTCACAACTGTCTGTACTACCTGTTCCAGAGGATCTGATATCCACAGACATACATGCAGGCAAAACACCAATGTACATAAAGTAAAAATAAACAAATTATTAAATAAAGAAGCAAGCACTGGCATCCTCGCCCTGGCATCTTCCCATGCACTGGATAGAAATGAGTGATGGCAGGGGGTGCTTGCAAAGATTAGCTCACAGACCATTTTACAAGAATGTACTGTCACTTGGGGGGTGGGGTATCAGCAGGATAGGAACTATGAAGAAACTCGAGGAAGCAGGGTTTCCATCATGGCTGGATTAATAACTGAGAATAAGTTTCTCTTTCAGAAGGCTCCCAACTCTGATGCCTGGCCGTGTCTGTGAGGTCCAAGGCGTGCGTGCTTCCCCTTCTTGGTGACAGTTGGATTTTTTCAGCTGTCTATAGAACTTTGTAGCAAGTTTTAGCGGCAGAGCAGGGCATGCCTCATCACTGAGCCTTCCACAGCAATTTTCTAGAACAAAGTACATTTTCTACTGTAAGCTCAATTGTTCAAGGTTGTTGTTATTGCTGCTGCTTTTAGTGTTTGATATATTTTTAATATGTCTTGCAATTTCCAGGTTTAGGGCATGAGGGGTACAAGTGATCCTTACGTTGGACAGTCTCTGCATTCTCTTACGAGCGTATCTCCAGTTTTTCTGCTGCTGTTTCCCATGGCCATCCTATGCCTTCACCTGTAGTCTGGCTCTTGGCATGGCCCAGCTTATCCCTGATGCTTCTAACTGGCCTATCTGTTCTCCTGGGGTGTGTGGAATCACTTTCTGCCTCATTTTTAGGTTCTACCCTCATGTCGCCACGCCCTTGTTTTATTGATTTATGTTCTCGTCAGATCACTATAAAACACTTCATGTCTTGTAGGTGTGACCCTGGTCTTTCCCATGCCATGCTGCTCTCTCTGCTGTCTCCTCTCTCAGTAGTGTTTGCACTGCTTGCAAGGAACGAGAATACGTTGAATGTGGTTTTTTTTTTTTATTTATTTTATACAACCAAGTCCATTTAAATGAAAACAAACATTTATAGACAATATTTGGGAATCTGGGCGTTGTTCTTTCCAAACTACTTCCTGCTGGTAAGGGGCCCTGTCATGGAGGATTCGAAGAAGATGCAGAAATCCTGGCTGTAGTCTGTAAGGCTGCTTTGTCCAGCTGTTTTGAATGTAGGATCACCTGGTACTCTGTTTCAGGTGGTCTGGCTTGATCAAACCACATTAGTCTGGAAGGAATCCACAGCTTTTTATTTTCTGTGGAAACAAAAATAGAAATCCTTTTCCCCAGTAACTTGTCCTTGAACTTAAATTTTGGAGTCAAAGCATTTTTTTTTAATTTAATTTATTATTTTACATGTCAATCCCAGTTCCCTTTCCCTCCCTCCCTCCCTGCCTTCCTCCCTCCCTCCCTCCCTTTTACTCTCTCTGCCCTCTCACATGCACTCTAACCACCCTCCCATCCCATCCCCCACCCCAATTCCATATGTAGGGCAATGCCATCCAGTTGGGGTCATGTAGATCTGACAGGTCATGTGAAGTAGGGACTAGGGCTTCTCTCCTGTCTCTAGGTTAAGGCAGTTATCCCTCCATGGGGGATGTGTTCGCAAGGTCCTTTTGTGTACCAGGGATACATCCTGGCTCTACTGTCTGAGGTCCCTTAGACTGCTCAGTCCTTCTGGCTGAGACCCATATTCAGGGGACCCTGAGTCAGTCCCATGATGGCTTCCCAGCTATCAGTCTGGTAGCCCGTTAGCTCCTCCTTGTTCAGGTAAGCTGTTTCTATGTGTTTCTGCCACCTGGTCTTGTCCTCTCCATCTGCATCTGGGTTCTAGTTCAACTCAGTGTTTATGTATGGGTGTTTGCTCCTGTTTCCAACAGGCATTAGATGAGGGCTCCATAGATAAGTTAGTTGTTGATCTCACTATCCGGGAAGGGCATTTATGGTAGCCTTTCCACGGAAGCTCAAATTGTTAGTTGGTGGCAGTCTTGTAGTTTTCTAGACCTTTCTTCGTGTTCAGTTTTATCTTCAAACCAATATTGGCTCCCTCTTTTATGTTCTCTCTCTCTCTCTCTCTCTCCCTCTCTCTCTCTCTCTCCTGTCTTCTATTCCTAACTGGGCTCAATCTTCCTGGTCGCACGTGTTTTCCTTTCCTCCCCCTCATTTTCTCCTACTTCTCTTTCCATTCGCTGCCCCCCACTTCCCCTGTGCTCTGGGGGACTTGTCCCTTCCTGGTTCTGTGAGGGACTTTATATGATCTCTTAGAATACACCTTGTATCCTAGTTCCTCTGGTGGTGTGAATTTTAGGCTGGTGATCCTTTGATCTAGGTCTAAAATCCATACATGAGAGAGAGTATATACTATGTTCCTCTTTTTGTGACTGGGTTACCTCATTCAGAATAGTTTCTTCAAGTGCCATCCATTTGCCTGCGAATTTCAAGATACCATTTTTTTTTTCTACAGAGTAGTATTCCATTGTGTAGATGTGCCACATCTTCATTATCCATTCTTCAATTGAGGGACATCTAGGTTGCTTCCAGGTTCTTGCTATCACAAATAGTGCCGCTATGAACATAGGTGAACAGATGTCTTTGTTGCATGGATGTGGATCATTTGGGTATATGCCTAAGAGGGGGATTGCCAGGTCCTGTGGTAAACTAATTCCCATTTTCCTGAGGAACCGCCATACTGATCTCCAAAATGGCTGTATGAGTTTGCACTCCCACCAGCAGTGGAGAAGTGTTTCCCTTTCTCCACATCCTCTCCAACATGAGTCATCATTGGTGTTTCTAATTTTAGCCATTCTGGCAGGAGTAAGATGGTATCTCAAAGTTGTTTTGATTTGTATTTCCCTGATAGCTAAGGATGTGGAGCACTTTCTTAAGTGTCTTTCAGCCTTTTTGATTTCCTCTATTGAGAATTCTTTCTTCAGTTCTGTACCCCATTTTTTGATAGGGTTATTTGGTGTTGTGTTGACTAGTTTCTTGAGTTCTTTGTATATTTGGGAGATCAGCCCTTTGTCGCATATAGGATTGGTGAAAATCTTTTCCCAGTCTGTGGGCTGCCGTTTGGTCTTGTCAACTGTGTCCTTTGCCTTACAGAAGCTTCTAAGTTTGAAGAGGTCCCATTTATTAATTGTTTCTCTCAGTGTCTGTGCCCCTGGAGTTATGTTCAGGAAGCGTTCTCCTATACCAATTTGTTCAAGGGTATCTCCTACTTTCTCTTCTAAGATGTTCAATGTGGCTGGATTGATGTTGAGGTCTTTGATCCATGTGGACTTGAGTTTGTGCATGGCGACAGACATGGGTCTATCTGCAGTCTTCTACACATCCTCATCCAATTGTGCCAGCACCATTGTTGAAGATGCTGTCTTCTCCCCATTGCATAATTTTAGCTGTTTTGTCAAAAATCAGGTGTTCATAGGAATATCAATTCCATTGGTCTACTTGTCTATTTTTGTGCCAATACCAGGCTGTTTTCAGAACCGCTCTGTAGTAGAGCTTAAAGTCAGGAATGGTAATGCCTCCTGAAATTCTTTTATTGTATAGGGTTGTTTTGGCTATCCTGGGTCTTTTGTTTTTCCATATAAAGTTGATTATTATCCTTTCAAGGTCAGTGAAGAATTGTGGTGGGATTTTAATGGGGATTGCATTGAATCTGTAGATTGCTTTTGGCAAGATTGCCATTTTTACTATGTTTATCCTACCTATCCAAGAGCATGGAAGATCTTTCCATTTTCTGGTATCTTCTTTAATTTCTTTCTTGAGAGCCACAAAGTTCTTATTATATAGGTCTTTTACTTGTTTGGTAAGTGTTACACCAAGATACTTTATGTTGCTTGTGGCTATTGTAAAGGGTCTCTGTCTCTTTGTCGTCTGAAAAAAGTAGGGCTACTGATTTTTTTTGAGTTTATCTTGTATCCTGCTAGTTTGCTGAAGGTGTTTATCAGCTGTAGGAGTTCCCTGGTAGAGTTTATTGGGTCACTTATGTAAACTCTTATATCATCTGCAAATAGAGACAGTTTGACTTCTTCCTTTCCAATTTGGATCCCCTTGATCTCCTTTTGTTGCCTTATAGCATTAGCTAGAACTTCTAGTACGATATTGAAGAGATATGGAGAGAGAAGGCAGCCTGTCTTGTTCCTGATTTTAGAGGAATTGGCTTAAGTTTCTCTCCATTCATTTTGATGTTGGCAGTTGGTTTGCTGTATATTGCTCTTATTATGTTTAGGTGTGTTCCTGTTATTCCTGATCTCTCCAAGACCTTTATCATGAAAGGGTGTTGAATTTTGTCGAAGGCTTTTTCAGCATCTAGGGAGATGATCATATGGTTTTTCTTTTTCAGTTTGTTTATATGGTGGATCACATTGATAGATTTTTGTATGTTAAACCATCCCTGCATTCCAGGGATGAAGTCTACTTGGTCATGGTGGATGATTTCTCTGATATATTCTTGAATTCGGTTTGCCGGTATTTTATTGAGTATTTTTGCATTGATGTTCATCAGGGATATTGGTCTGTAGTTTTCTTTCTCAGTTGTGTCTTTCTGTGGCTTGGGTACCAAGGTTATTGTGGCCTCATAAAAAGAGTTTGGCAATGAAACTTTTTGTGGAACAGTTTGAGGAGTGGTGGTATTACTTCTTCCTTGAATGTCTGGTAGAATTCTACACTGAATCCATCTGGCCCTGAACTTCTTTTGGTTGGAAGGCTTTCGATGACTGCTTCTATTTCATTGTGGGTTATAGGTCTATTTAATTTGTTTGTCTGTTCTTGATTTAATTTTGGTAAGTGACAGTTATCCAGAAATTTGTCCATTTCCTTTGAATTTTCAATTTTTGTGGAATACAGATTTTCAAAGTATGACCTGAAAATTGTCTGGATTTCCTCTGTGTCCATTGTTATGTTCCCCTTTTCATTTCTGATTTTGTTAATTTGCATGTTCTCTCTCTGCTTTTTCATTTGTCTATTTTGTTGATTTTCTTAAAAAAAAAAAAAAAAAAAAACAACTCTTTGTTGCATTGATTTTTTTGTATTGTTTTCCTGGTTTCTATTTTGTTGATTTCAGCCCTCAAGTTGATTATTTCTTGGCGTCTACTCCTATGAGGTGAGTTCGCTTCTCTCTGTTCTAAGGCTTTCAGTTGTGCAGTTAATTCTCTTATGTGACTATCCTCTGTTTTCTTCATATGGGCACTTAGTGCAATGAACTTCCATTGTAGCACTGCTTTCAATGTGTCCCATAAGTTCGGGTATGTTGTGTCCTCATTCTCATTGAATATTAGAAAGTCCTTAATTTCTTTCTTTATTTCTTCTTTGACCCAGGTGTGGTGCAATTGCACATTGTTCAGTTTCCATGAGTTTGCAGGTTTTCTGCTATTTGTGTTGTTGAATTCCAATTTTAAAGCATGGTGGTCTGATAAGATACAGGGGACTATTTCTATCCTCATGTATCTGTTGAGGTTTGTTATGGCACCTAGTATGTGGTCGATTTTAGAGAAGGTTCCATGTGGAGCAGAGAAGAAGGTATATTCTTTTGTCTTTGAATGGAATGCTCTATAGATGTTTGTTAACCCAAGTTGAGACATAACGTCTTTTAATTCTTTTGTTTCTTTGTTGAGTTTCTGATTTGTGGTCCTGTCTAGTGTTGTGGGTGGTGTATTAAAGTCTCCCATTAAAGTGTGTGAGGTTTTATATGAGCTTTGAGTTTTAGTAGCATTTCTTTTACAAATGTGGGTGCCTTTTATTAGGGGCATAGATGTTCAGAACTGAGACTTTGTGTTGATGGATTTATCCTGCGATGAATACGAAATGACCGTCTTCATCTCTTTTGATTAATTTTGGTTTGAAGTCTAACTTGCTAGATATTAGGATAGCCACGCCTGCTTGCTTCTTGGTTCCATTTGATTGGAAGATCTTTTTTCAACCCTTTACCCTGAAGTAATGCCTATCTTTGAAGCTTAGATGTGTTTCTTGCATGCAGCAGAAGGATGGATTCTGTCTTCGTATCCATTCTGTTAGCCTGTGTCTTTTTATAGGTGAGTTAAGACCATTAATGTTGAGGGTGAGTAAGGACCATTGATTGTTGATGCTTGTTTGATTTAGATTTGTTGTTGGCAGTGGTATTGTAAATATATTTGTTCTGCTTTATCCTTGGTTTCTGGTGTAGTTGGATTATCTGTTGCCTACATTTTTGTGGGCGTAGTTACCTTCCTTGGGTTGGAGTTTTCCTTCCAGTACTTTCTGTAGGGCTGGATTTGTAGATATGTATTGGGAAAATCTGGTTTTGTCATTAAATATCTTGTTTTCTCCATCTAAAGTGATTGAGAGTTTTGCTGGATATAGTAGCCTAGGCTGGCATCTGTGTTCTCTTAATACTTGTAGAACATCTATCTAGGACCTTCTGGCCTTGAGGGTTTCCATGGAGAAGTCAGGTGTAATTTTGATAGGTCTGCTTTTATATGTTATCTGTCCTTTTTCCTTCACTGCTCTTAATATTCTTTCTTTATTCTGTATGCTAGGTGTTTTGATTATTATATGTTGAGGGGTCTTTTTTCTTTGGTCTGGTCTATTTGGGGTTCGGTATGCTTCTTGTACTTTCATGGGCATGTCCTTCTTCAGATTTGGAAAGTTTTCCTTGATGATTTTGTTGACTATGTTTTTGGCATCTTTGAACTGGGCTTCCTCACCTTCCTCTATGCCTATTATTTTTAGGTTTTTCCTTTTCACGGTGTCCCACATTTCCTGGATGTTTTGTGTTAAGGATTTGTTGGATTTATGATTTTCTTTGGTTGATGAATCTATTTCTTCTAGTTTATATTCTGCGCCTGAGATTCTCTCTTCGATCTCTTGAATTTTGTTGGTTATGCTTGCGTCTGTAGTTCCCGATTTTTTGCCCAGTTTTTCTATTTCCAGCATTCCTTTGGTTTGTGTTGCCTTTATTTTCTCTATTTCAGTTTTCAAGTCTTGAACCGTTTCCTTCACCTGCTTAATTGTTTTTTCTTGACTTTCTGTACTTTCTTTACTTTCCTTAAGGAATTTGTTCATTTCTTCCAGTGTTTTGTTTGTTTTTTCCTCCATTTCTTTAAGGGATTTTCTCAAATCTTCTTTGAGGGCCTCTATCATTTTTATGATGGTAATTTTTAAGTCGTTTCCTTCTGCTTCCTCTGCTTTGTTGTTGTGTTCTGTTCTAGTTGGTGTAGATTCCCTAGATTCTGGTGGTGTCATGCTTGTCTTTCTGTTGTTAGGTGTTTTCTTGTATTGCCGTCTTCCCATAGCTTCTTCCAGTAGGTGTTGGTAGGTTCTCCCCCTCTCTCTATGGTACTTCCCCGGTGGGCCTATGTGGGTCAGAGATTAAATATCTGTAGCTCTGGGTGGTCCAAGCTCTATAGGAGGTCTCTCTGCAGACAGGGACCCAGGGATGGGGTCAGGGCTGAGGTCCAGTAAAAGATGCCTCTAGCCAATGGCTCTAGCCAATGCCTGGCAGAAGAGGACTGAGCTGAAACTTGGGAAGTTTCTGCATGATAGTGGAATCTCACTGGAAACTGGCACTCTCCAGCTGAGGCCCTTTCTTTACCAGAGGCCCTGCTTTGGGGGTCAAGGGAACTCAGAGTGGACCCGCTGCAAGGGGCCCGGGACTCCAACAGAGGACTGGAGGTGGGGTCAGAGACCAAGCAGGTGGAAATTACGGGTGGTCCCATGTGGATAGGCAGGTCTCCTTTGTTCAGAGTTGCTCCTAGAAGTCTCCAAAGTCGGGTGGACTGTTGGTTCCACCCTCTGTCCCAGTGCTCAACCAGAGCGGCAGGACAGTGGGCAGGGTAGGGCACAGGGTAGGAGGGGCAGCCTTATGGTGGGGATGGGTGGGGGTGTATCAGAGCTCCAAGGGTGCTCTCGATGGGAACAGGACATAGAGCAGCGGCATCAGGGGCCAACCCAGGGAGTTCGGGGGGGGGGGGGGAGGCGAGTTGAATGTGTTTTATTCCACTCTACTTAATGTTGCTAATGTATTCCTTACTTATTTGTGCTTGTTCTGGGGTTCCTTTTATACACCTTCATTAGTCAGAATCTGCATTTAGCTAGCATGAGCTGAGGCAGGGAGCATACTCAGAACATTGTTTTGGCTTCTATCCCACTGAGGTAGTCTCAAACACTGTTTAGAAATTCAAAGACTCTTAAAGTGCTCTAAAGCTAGTTGATTTTGAACCTAGTCAAGTTGATTAAGTCTCATAAGTATATACCTTGTCACACTGACACCCAATCACTATGCTTTTAAATCATAATATTCCACCCTAGCCTCAAAAGACCAGGGCCATCTCATAATGCAAGCCATTATTCGTTCAGTTCAACTTCACAAGTCCTCCTAATCTTCAACATCCCTGACATTGCTCAGAAGCCTGTCTCAGGCCACTGAGATGGATCATTCTGTAAAAGTGTCTGCTGCAAGCTTGACGATCTAGTTCAGTCTCTAGGACCCACATGGTAGAGAGAACATTCTCTCTCTCTCTCTCTCTCTCTCTCTCTCTCTCTCTCTCCCTCTCTCTCTCTCTCTCTCTCTCACACACACACACACATACAGATTGACACACACACCCTCTGACACATACTGACAGACACATACACATGTACACACACTCACAGAAACACACTCTCGTCAACACACTCTCATATACAATTTATCACACTCTTACACACTCACATGTAAACAACCCCCTCACAGACACACACACACAGAAACATATACACTCCCTCTCTTGCACGCACATACAGACACACACTTTTTCTCTTTCACACACACTTTCTGTCTCTCACACATGAAGACAAAATAAATGAATAAAATGTAATTTAGAATTTTCTAAAAGACCATCAAAAGCCTAAAGTTTCCTCTGAGACTCAAGATTTCTAACTGTAAAGTAAATACGTTACATACTTCTGATATACCTAGAGTAAACTTCCCATTCTGAAGGGTAGAATGGAGAAGTAACAAGCCAAGAATGGTTATAGCAAGACCCAAACCCAGCAAGGCAAACACTGGGCCTTACAACTCCATGTCCAGCATCTGAGTCTTGTGGTGTTATTATCTGGATTCCAATGAGCATAGATTTCCCTGCCCCACCAGTAGCAATCACCTCTCTCTTGGGCCAGGTTGGTCCTAATGCTGCAACTGTGACTTAGGCATCACTTTCACAGTGTGTGATGAATCCAACTCTGCCACACATCGTCTGGCCTCAACAGCTTTCTGGAATTTTGATGCAACCCTCCCAGACTTGGTAACTCTTTACATTTTGCAAATCTCCAAACCCAGCATAGTTGACAACACTTCCAAGTTCTGTGCCAGCTCCAGATGTAGTCTAGACCATTCTGCCACAGCACAGTGAGCTCTGTGAGCCTTGAAGCCAAACCCAGGACAACACTGCTCCTACAAATTGTTTTGGGGCAGGAAACCCCTTCAGCTGGGCAGTCTAGGCTCAGTGTATATCCTTTAAAATGAATTTACAAGTTGGACACTAATGAGTGGGTCTCTGCTGACAAAGTCCATTTTCCTGGTGCAGAGTGAAGGCCTTTCCTTAATTGTACTGGCTTCCTTAGTTAAGGACAGCTGCTTTCTTTGTATCCCTCCACCATCAGCTTTATCCACAGATTCCTGCTCCCCCTGTAGTTCTTACTGTGGGCCTGGGTGAGAGTAGGGAGCAGTAACCATGCCACAGCCTAATGTGCTCTTAAAATCTCTTCTGCCAACCCAATTAGTGCATTACTCTTAATTCAGCCTCATTCAGATTGCCAGGATTTGGGTACTCTCTCTCTCTCTCTCTCTCTCTCTCTCTCTCTCTTTCTCTCTCTCCTCCCTCTCTCTTCCACCCCCCTCTCTTGCTCTCTCTCCCTCTCTCTTCCATCCTCCCTCCCTCTCTTCCATCCTCCCCCCCCCCCCCCGTGTGTGTGTTTGCCAGAATGTAACACAAGTGGCCTCTTTCCAACTGCTGTTGAGCCCTTTCGGTCCCCTCTGAATCCTTGTGGACACAGTGTCTACTGTCTATAACGCTGTTCAGATTCTGATCTTCAAATGCTTGCTAGAATGGCCTACTGAGCTCCACTTACAGCTCTAGAGCATCTCAGGCCAATAGTTCCAAACATCTACATTCACATGGACAGTTCCCAAAGGCATGTTTATGACAGCAATGGCCCCACCAAATTTCCCTGTGTGACTTAGGGATGGTTAGTCTTATTTGAGTCCTGATTTGAGGGGATTTGGGGGAGGCATGAAAATAGAGGCAGGAGGCAGCTGGTCACATTGTGTCCATTGACAGAAAGCAGAGAGAGAAGAATGCTAGTGTTCAGCTAGTGTTATTTCTCCTTTCTGTTCAGTATGAGGAAATCTAGTCTATGGGTTGGTACCCACATTACAAGTGGGTCTTTCTCCTTCAGTTAAACCTTTCTGGAATTTTCCTCACAGACAAACCCAGAGGTTTGTCTCTTATCCAAAGCCATCCAAGCTGACAAAGAAAATTGAGACTAGTTTAAACCCCAAACATAAACACCTATGTTACAAGCTGTTTTCCTGCCAGCCTTGTCCCACAGCCACACCAGCCCCAAATAACACACAGAGACACTGTATTAGATATAAAGCTGTTGGCTTGTTACTAGCATTGCTTATTGGCTAGCTCTGTCTTAAATATTAACCCATTTTTATTAATCTAAGTATTTCCATTGGTCTTGGCTTACCAGAGAGAGGGTTGGGACCTCTGCTCTTTTGTTTCTACATGTTGAATCTCCTACTCCCTACTCCCAAATCTTCCTTGTCTCCTAGTCCCGCCTATCTTACTCTCCTATTGGCCAACAGTGCTTTATTCATTAACCAATAAGAGAAACATATTTACAGAATGACATCTCCCATCACACCTGCGATTGATGTCCTGAGTATATCATGTCCTTTTTCACTGTGAAGATTTCAGTCATTTTTGTTTCAGGGTGCTTTCTTGAATTGTCATTTTTAGTATTTTTTCTATTCCGTTGCTTGCTTCTGTTTTCAGTTACTCATATTACATGTGTCTTAGACCTTTTTTATGTCTTCTTTTATAAAGCTTGCTTTTTCAGATGTCCGCCTGCCTCTCCCCCTCCCTCCTTCCCTTCCTCTCTCAGTTCTTCCTCCCCTGTTCTTCTCCCCACTGCCCATCCTTCTTACTTTGTATAGTCTTTATTATTTTACTCTCACTGCTGTTTTTATTTGCTCTGTGTTCCTTTCAGTTTAATTGTCATATTTTTGGTGATTTATGTATTTTCTACTCTTCTCATTTCTTTGACAAAATATTTACAAGAAGCTACTTTATGGAGAAAGATCTGTGTTGGGCTGGACCTCAGGGAGCACAATCCAATAGGAAAGAGAGGTTTGTTGGGCTGCTGCCTGCTCACACCTCAGTGGATCAGGCAGTAGAAGGGGTGTGGGGCTTAAGTGGCTTCCTTTTTTCACAAAGACTTAACTATCACCTTTATTGGTAGATAATCAATAGCTGTTTATGTCTAATATGGGTGATACTTTGATGTGGTGTGGAATGATTACTACAGTCAAGTTAATTAATACATCTGTGATCTTACACTGACCCTTTTGGTATGTGGTGGCAACACTTATTATCTGGGCCTCAGCAAATCTCACGGTGAGGTTAGTGGCTAATAGTACAGTGTTTTTTGTCCTAGGAGTGGTTTTCACTTCTACTTTGCACCCAAGCTCCTATTGCCACTAAAGGCTCTTCCTAGTCTTCAGTTACTCAGAAGTTTCTCACTAGTTGATCCACAGATTAAACCTACTGATAATCTACCAGGAGCCACACAAATATATCCATGAACTCACTGGATGTGTGGCAATCCCATGATAAATACCACTCCCCCCCCCTTATTTTTGCTAGTGAGAAAATAGTAGTTCAGGCTGTGTAGCTAGGGAGTGCAGGGCCAACAGTCACAGGCAGGTGGGGTGTTTGTTGAGCAGTCTGTCCTGTGTGTTCAAGGTCATAGCTACTAAAGGTTTAGGGACTCCCACTGGGAAAAACATCCTGAGACACCCTGTCCCCACTCTGTTACCCTAAGCTACCAGTACTTCACCAATATATCCATTTGCATGTTTTAAATGTTTACTTTTGTAATTAAAAATGATACTCGTAATTCTTTTCCTAAAATAATTTTCACTTATTTTTGGACAATTTTATGCACATATACAACATATTTCACATATGCCCACCCCATTCGCCTCTCTTAAGCCCCTCCTACTGCTAGAGCCTTTCTCCTATGTATGTGTCTGTTTTAATTTTTTTTTTAAAGTAGCTCATTTAGTTTAATAAGGCTTGCTTGCACGGGTCCCACTTAATTCTTCACACCCAGCACTGGATGAGCTGTGAACTTCCATTGCAAATTGTGATTGATGGGATGGAATTTGCTAGAACATGCTCATTTGTTGATAAAAACAGCAGTTCGTGGATTCAGGGTTGTCCTTGAGTTCAAGCAATTGCTACCTTTGATTTTTCTGAATAAAAGGCAACAGTTTCTATTAATTTTGGCTACATTGCCATCCATAGTTGCCTTGCATGTCAAGAGCATGTGAAGCAGTCACTCAGGGGTGAGGGACATTTTCTGCTTGCTGTTCTTGGGTGGAGCCTTAGCTCTGCTTTAGCTTTTGGGTTTCTCTGGATTGTTTTAGTGGAACACTTAACTAGTGTGGAAAAGACTCGAGTTCCATAACCATCCCTCTCAAATGAAAAAACAAATACAGTAGAAAAAAATTGCTGGAAACCACAGAGTGAAAGTGAATGAGCCCTGGGATGAGAGAGCTCGCAGGCAGACCTTCCCAGATGAGCCTCCTGCCTCACCACCCCCTCCAGTCCACTGCATTCTGTTGAAATAGAGGATGTATGGGCTGTCCTGGCTCTATATATACGCACACGTGTGTGAGAGTGTATGTGTGTGTGTCATGTGCATGAGTGCAATCATGCCTGCCTGCATGTGTGTGTTCATGTGTATTCATGTGCATGAGTGCAATCATGCATGCCTGCACGTGTGTGTTCATGTTTATGTGTTTGACTGCATTCGTGTGTGTGTGTGTGTGTGTGTGTGTGTGTGTGTGTGTGTGTGTGTGTGTGTGTGTTGCTGTCCTAGGATCTCAGAGTAGAGAATTGGAATACCACAGGGTCTGCTGGGAGCCAGGGCCACAATGGCCATGTCAGAACCTGACCTGTTCTGTTCTGAGACCCAGTTGGAAAGACAGTCTCTGTGTCTCTAATGTAGCTAAGCAGAACCTGGAGAAGGGTCTTTCTTTCCTTTCCCTCCCTTGAAGATGAGAAAGTGGGATTCCAGATGACTGACAGCCTGTTAGCTGTCGCTAAAGTAAGCGTGCCTCATTTGGCCATGGCTTATTTGCAGACATTTTAGGAAATAAATCTGGGGAACCATTTGTGCCTTTTCACATCTGACACTGAGAGAGAACATGGCTACACTTGTGATGCACTCCATTTTTTTCTGTTTGGAGAAGCACACAGGCTTGTTGGACAAAAGCCAGAAGCAAAAAAACCAGAAAACCCCCCCCACACACACACACACCATATCTTGCACCCTTCCACCCTCAGCACTCTTCTGGTAAGATCCTCCTAGACTTTTTTTCCTGGTGCATAAGTCAGCAGATGATGGATAGACAAGAAGACATATAAAATAAGTGAGAAAATGAAAATTAAATTGTAATTTCCCTTTTAATCATGAAAGAATATATTGTAAGGAAACTCACATTTGCATCACAGACATGTCTTTCTTGATTTTTTAAGACTTACTTTATGTGTGTGGTTTGCTGGTGTGTATACATTTGTGCACCACATGTGTGCCTGGTGCCTGAGGAGGTCAGAATACAGCATCAGACCCCATGGATCTGGACTTACAGGCTGTTGTGAGCTTCCATTCGGGTGCTGGGAACTGAGTCTGGGTCCTCTGCAAAATCAACAAGTACTTTTAATGGCCGAGCCATCTCTCCAGACCAGGTCTTGGTTTTTGATGTCTGCATGGCTATTGCATAGCCCTGGCAGCATCTGTTTTTGAAGCTGCTCCCTGTTAACACCACTGGTTGTGTTGCAGCTGTTTTCCTTTGGCACTGTACAAAGTGTCATCAGATGCAGGCCTTTGCTGGGTGGCCTGCTGCCTGACAGATAGCAAGCAGTAGTAGAGCTCAGCATGTTCACACATGGTTTGTTTCTGTGCCAAGTGAGAACAGCTTTCTGCCATTGTCCTATGTGTGTGTGTGTGTACATGTGTGTCTGTTATCTCTCTGTGTATATGTATGTATTGTGTGTTTGAGCCAGAGGATTATCCAGGTGTTGCCCTCTGCTGTCTCTGTCTTGATTTGAGGAATACCCACTCACCCTGAGGCCCACCATTTAGCCCCTGATACCTGCCTGTCTCCCTGAAATCCCGGTGCTGGGTTACAGGTGTGTAGAACCATGTGTGGCTTAGGATTTGATGTCATGTCCTTGTGTATGAACCTTAACACTGGGCCCCTTGGCCTTCTTGTTCTCAGTTATCTTCATTGTCCTTGCCATGATAAGTTGAAAATATCCCGTTTTAAGTAGATTTTTAAAATTCCCAACGATTGTGAACACTTTTATACATTTACTATATTTTTTAGTTCTTTGTATGTCCATTTCCATCTCTAACCTTAAATATTTGCAATCATCTACTGGTTCTTAAGAGCTGCTCATACAATATGAACATCAACAATTATTTTAATGTGTTCTCATATATATATATATATACACGATAATATATATATATATACATATATACACATCTATATGAATGATAGGATCCTGCTGTGTAGCTCAGGCTGCCCATAAACTCAGAGCCCTCCTGCCACTGCCTCCTGTGTACTGGGATCACAGATCTAGTCACAGATGTAGTCCAACTTCAATCTCCTGTTGTTTTCCCTGCTCAAGTGAGAGATCCACCCAGCCGCACCTGTGGCACTGACCATGCCTATTTGGGCGTGGTCACAGGTATATAGGTGAGCTTGTGGTATTTGGTCTAGGGTCCAGGACAGGCTTGCTCTCTTGGTTCTGGTCTGGTCATGGAGAGCAGCATGGGTGTGGATCCTTGGAGTGGGAACTTGTGGGTCATTGGTTTCTCATGTAAGTGACTTCTCCCAGAATAAAATATATAACCCATATTTTATCCTCATCCCATGTATTTTAATCTGTTCATCATTACCCCGCTTACTTCACTTTCTCTGATCTTTGCTCTGAGCCTGCCTGTCCCTGAATGGTTTCTGGTTTTGCTGTTGCCTCTGACATGTCTTCTGTTGATGCTCATAATGTCTAGAATGGTCCTAGTTTCCTTGGACTGAACAGACAATTCTAATTTCGTCATACTTAGCTCACATTTCAGGGTCTGTCCTGGTGTACAGTAACACATAGAGGGCCAATTTTCCCCCATTTATCAATTTAATTCAGTATAGGAATCCAATAATCCACCCTTTTCTTGGTTAATTTATCTTGATTTTTATCAAGCAGGCAATGATCAGAAGCAAACAACACAGATTCAGCCTTTGCAATGTGAATAAACCAAAGCGGTCTTGTCTTACTAGAGATCTCAAGGGAGAATCGACAAGTCAAGACTGCCAGGAGGGAACAGCCACTCAACCCTGTGTCATCTGAAGATGTCTGGAAGAACTACTCCTTAGATGATGTGGAAAAGACCTTTTGTCAAGAGGTGAGAGCCAAGTGTCACCACAGGCAAGCTGATAACCACAGGAGCTATCTCCGTGGTTGTGGGTGTGTGTAGGTGTGGGGTGTGAATGTGGGGGTAGGGGGTATGAATGTAGAGATGTGTAGGTATGGGGTGTGAATGCAGAGGTGTAAAGATGTGGGGTGTGAATGTGGGGTATATAGGTTGGCATGTGAATGTGGAAGGTGTGCATGTGTGGGGTGTATATCTAATGGTGTGTGCTTGCTCTATGTGGCCATGTGTGTACATGTGCACAAGCCTATGAGTGTACATGTGGAAGCCAGAGGAAGACATTATCTGTCTTACTGTGTTGCTCTCCACCGATTTTTGAGATAGGATTTGGCTCTGAACCCAAAGCTCTCCATTTTGGCTAGGCTGGCCCATGGGTGAGATCTCAGGGTCTGCCTGTCCCCAGCTGTTGACACTGTGGTTTTAGACACACATGGGTGTGGGCTTTGAACTCAAGTCCTTTTATATTCATAACAAGCACTTTTACCCACTGAGTCATCTCTGCAGCCTGACAAGTTCATTTTAAGCGTGTCCTCTATGCTACTTGCAGGCTAACTTAAGATAAAATACAGAAACCATGTAAAAGAATGGTACAGTTTGGTCATGTGACATAAAAGAAAACTTGACTAAATAAAGAAGCCTCTCCTGAACTCTAGGGGGCATTGGTCATTAATGAGTACACGGAGAGACCCTCTTCTAAACTTGGCTTGGGGCTTAGTCAGAATCTCTGGTCTCTATATTTGGATTATGTATGTGTCTCCTGAGAAATTAAAATTGAGGATCTCTCCTACTACATTTAAATACCTTGTAAAGGAGTAGTAGCCAGGACAGTGGAGAGCTGGTGTAGCCATGCGCTGTCAGAATGGGCTAGGAAGACAGTTGTCAATGAGTCAAACTGAGCCTGTGAGGTCAGCCTGTATTGTTCTGGTTTCATTTTTGTTGCTGTGAGAAATGCCATGATAGAAAGCATCTCGGGAGGAAGAGGTTTATTTCAACTTACAGTCCATCATTGCAGGGAAGTCCAGGCAGGAATTTCACGCAGACAGTCACCTCACATCCACAGTGGCAAGCAGAGAGAAATGAGGGCGTGGTGCTCACTTTCTCAGCTTTCTCTCCACTCATACCCAGTCAGGAGCCCCTGCCTAGGGAATGGTGCTATCTACACTGGGCTGAGTCACCCTGCACTAATTAACTTAACAAAGACACTCTCCCACAGACAGCCCAACCTGATAGGCAGCCCCTCACTGAGTGACTGTGGGTTGTGTCAAGTTGACAGTTAAAGCTAACCATCACATATATAGTACAAGGTATTTCAGTGAAGCATGGCGTGCGTCAATGGTGGTTGTTAATGATGAAATTATCATTGAGATTATCTGTCAGCCGGATATTTGTTGGAAGAAAACTTTTACCCCTCATCAAAACCAATTTCTACACATAGTAACTACTGTAAACCTAGAATTAACAATGTGGGTAAAAAGTGATTTTTGTGGTATTGGGCATGGGATCATATCCTTTACCACCAAGCTGCAGTTGTAGCTCTAGCCAATAGGAACAATTCAAAGTTTGAAATTGAAGTATATTTTGAGTATGAAGTAAAGCCTAAAAGCCATATGGAAAAAGATGAAGTTTGATAGCATGAAAATTTTAAGAAGTATTTTTGTATGGCAAAATGGTATTACATGAGATCAGCTTGACAAATATGATGACATAAATAACAGATGAATAATCACTCTTAAGATGTTTTTATATGTATGTGTTTGCATGTGTGTCTGTGTACCTGTGTGTGGGCCCAAGGAGGCCAGAAAGAGGACACTAGATTCCCTGGAGCTGAAGTTTCAGGTGGCTGTGAACTCAGGTCCTCTGCAAGAGCACAAGTGTTCCTAACCACTGAACCATCCCTCCAGCCTCGATATCTAATATACACAGAACTTTGCAGTAATTAATGTGGACTTGTAAGGAACACTGACAAAGCTAGCATTGGCAAAGAGATCCGAGAAAGGAACACATTCATGTCTACCAATAAATTGGCAAAGCTTGCTTTCCCTTCTTGGTGTTTTCATAAAAATTGTGGCCTTCCCAAAATACATGACCCTCACAAAAAAAGTGTGTGAGCTGTTCTGGAAAGCACATGCAGGAAGCAGGAACTCATCCACAGCCCCCCATCCAGAGCAGCTCAAGCTGTATTTGGTGACCCCATAAGTATTCTTCCTTGTTGATGTGTAGAAAGACAACTGCATTAGCGAGCAGGTAAATAATAGAAAGGGCATTGCTGGGCAATATAGTGCTTGCCACCCTGGGGATACTGAGGCAGGGGGATCTGAGTTCCAGGCCAGCCTGGACTACATACATGTCAAAAGAAAAAAAAAAGTCTTTTAAAAACGTACACTTTTAAATGTCTTTGATTTTTGCCAGGAGTAAAGCAAGGCTCAGTGTCATGTGACATCACGATTAGCCCTGTTCACGGGGTGTCCCACACCAGGCCAAATCCCCTTGGTGCCCTGGAATTACCAACTGAAGTTCCACATGACAGGCACGGGTTATATGTGGGTCTTCAGGTGAGAAGGCCAAGGCAGGAGGAGGGTATACAACTTGCCTGGAAGTCCAAGCAGTGCTGTTCTGGGTCCCAGCTGTCACTCCCCCTTCAGAATTGTCAATCACAAGTGACAGGAAGACACCCTGGAACTTTGGATGTCTGTTTCCCACACAACATATTAAGTCCCTGAAGGGACATTAACACAATGAGAGGGATGGAGAAAGCCAGGCGGAGCTGAAGAGGTGGTGATGCATTTGAAGGGGCTGGCTGGCTGCCGTGGAACTTGATGACAAGTGACAAGTGACTGACACTTGCTGTGTTTCTTCTGCCCATCCCCCACTCCACAGATTCTGCTGTCTATATTGTGTTCTTGGAGTTGGTAATATCTTTATTATGTACAGTTATGGTAATCCCCAGATGTCTGGCCTTTGTTTCATACCCAGATATATTTGGTGGCCACCAGTGGAGTTGGGTGCTTTGGCATTCTCCTTTTTACTTTGATTTAGTTTTTGCTGGCTGGATTTCATTGTCTGGTAATTTCCTCAAGAAAGGCTCATGGGTGCTCCCCTTCCCTGTGTCCACTCCTAGGAGACCATGTCCCTTGGATGGCCAGTTCTGAGCATCTCACCATAAGGGAGTGGATGCTTTTGGCTCCCACCGCTCTTGTGAGGACTCTGAGGTCATCCTGACGTCGTTTCTGCATATTTGGGTGTTCCCAAATATGTTCTTATGTTGAACCTTGAAATGTAAAAGCCAAGCTGAGCTTTGTCCTAGCTTGGAGCATTTTGATGTCACTTCTTGAAACATGGGTGTATTTTTCAGATGTCCAGTCTGCAAATATCCTGAGTCATAACACAAAACCACACACACCTTGTCTCTCCCTCTTCTCCTCATTCCAGGACTGCCCTCTCCCCCTCTCTCACGCCTTCACTACTACTCCCAGGTGTCCTTGTATTGAGTCTTCTTTGTCCTGATGGCCAGCACAGTCCCTACTCCAGGTTACATTAACTCTGCTTTGAGATTATTCCAAGTCCCATCTTTTTTTGTTTGTTTTCGGTTTCGTTTGACTTTTTGAGACATGGTTTCTCTGTGTAGCCCTGGCTGTTCTGGAACTCATTTGGTAGACCAGGATGGCCTCAGACTTACAGAGATCTACCTGCCTCTGCCTCCTGCGTGCTGGGAGTCAAGTTGGGCATGCGCCACCACTGCCTGGCTTGACTCCCATCTTTTCACTCATTTCTTTCATGATTTTATTACCTTCTGTAACAATCATTTTTATTGTCGTGATCTCATTTCTAACACACATACCCCTTCCCTCTTTTACTATTAATCATTTCAGGGAGGGCACCTTTTTAATGAGTCCCTAGTTTTATCTTGTTCATTTTTATGACATAACATTTTTGCAAAAGATGATTATTTGATGTCCCTTGCAAGCTGGGGTCCTTTGTCTCCTGCTTGCTATGTATTTGTCTCCTGCTCTGCCCATTCTGCAGTGTGTTGGCACAATTGCAAAGGCCTTTGTTGTTACCCTGTTTGTGCTTAGGATATGATCTAATACAGCTGCATTAGCACCTTCCTGTTGCAGGCTTCATCATCACCTCCCCCTGCAGTGTCTGTCATCGCCACCTCTGCAATGTCTGCATCACCTCCCCCTGCAGTGTCTGTCACCTTCACATTGTCTGTCATTACCTCCCCCTGCAACAATGTCACCTTCCCCTACCCCTGCATGGTTTCTGTCATCACCTCCTTCTGCAATGTCTGTGTCACCTCCCCGTGCACACTATCATCACCTCTCCCTACACAGTGTCTGTCCTCTGAATGCTAGTATGTCACATGTTCTCCTGTGATTGTGTTTGGGTTGTATCACTAGGTACCGCTATGAATGTTTATTTGTATAGCTGTGGCACTCAGTGTTGTGTGCCCTGGGAATCCCATCCAGGCATGGAGTTGCTGTCTCAGTTGATCCTCTAGAACATGATTCTGTTTTAACGAAGGATCACCCTGTTGCCCACGATCTCTTGCACACCCACCATAAGCATATAGAGTTCTGTTCCATGGGCCTCCCTACCTGACACAGTTAGACTTGTTCACATTTGCCTGTCTGATGCAGCCTCCACTGGGATTTTGAGGCTTGTTAGTCTTTTTCCTAAGACACGGAGCATCTTTTTATATTTTGTAACTTTTGTTAGAACATTTTTCCCCCTGTAAAACATATCCACTTTTAGATATATTGACTAACATGTGCCAAATCTGTGCTGCCTCCTGGGTTACTATTAGTCAACCAAACCAGCCTAAGTACTTCTATCTTGAAGTCCTCTAGTCCTGGTGAAGAAGAAGGATGAGAGACAACACACACAGTTGTAAGCATAACATTGAGTGCAGACACAGAAAAGGACAGTGTGCTGGGGGGAGATAGTAGAGTCTTCTTGAGATGGGCACAGGGAGATGTTCATAGAGTCACTTTCTTACTCAAGATGGAAGCTGGCTGTTGTAATTTAAGAAAAGTGGCTTGCTTGAGAGAAAAATGCCATGCAACAGGGTTCAAGCACAGGGTTTTCTTTTTGTTTTTTGGTTTTTTTTGGGGGGGGGAAGGGATCATTAAAAAGGGGGAAGGGAAGTGGGGAGACTGGCTCCTGATGGGAGCAGCAGGAGAGAGGAGAAAGGAATGGGGGAGAGAGAGGAAAAGAGGGAAAGAGGAGAGGGAGGAAGAAGGGAACAGACAGAGAGGGGGAGAGAAAGAAGGAGAGAAGGGTTGGAGGTGGGCAAGGCCCCTTTAAAAGGGAACATAGTGAATGTGCATAGGACGTGCTCTTAGTGGCTGCAGCTGAGAGCGTATCCTGTCAGAACCCCAAGGACAGGCCAGTGCAGATGCCTGAATACTAACAGCTGTAACTCTTGCCAGTGATGCCATGGTATGCCATGTGTCACCCCAAAGAGCTGATATGCACTGGTTCTTATGAAAATGTTTCAACACATGTTGCTAAGTGACAAAAGCCCCTGTCCATCCTGAAAGTGTGACATATTAGCCATTTGTAAAATTTTCTCTGTAATTATGACTGCATCGGAGCTTCCAGAGTGCAGACCTGGGAGTGTGAGATATCCCACCCATACTTCTGGTCCTTTTGTGTACTTTGCTGAATTGCTTGTATTTTTCTTACACAAAACCTTTAAACAGTGAGGTTCTTTTTGGCTGGGGGGGGGATTCATAAGTCACCTAGATACTCTTTCTGTGTCACTCTAGAAGCTCTTGGTGGTGGCTGCACATGCTCTGAAAAGCCTTGAAGCCCACATACCTTTGAAATGTTAAGATGGATTCCACCAGTGGCTTAAGGTTTTAATCCCCACTCTCTGGAGGCAGAAGCAGGCAGATCTCTATGAGTTTGAGGCCTGTGTGGCCTATATAGTGAATTCTGGACCAGCCAGGACTGTATAGTGAGTGAGACACAGTTTTAAAATATAAAAAAAGATTTTATTAGCAGAGTAAATGCATGAAAACTTGAAGAGCATTATGTCACAAGCTGCTCTTGTTTCTCTGGGTGAGTCTTCTCCCTGGCAGGGGCTCAGTTGAAGCTCTCTCTCTCATGGAAGGAGCAAGTGAGCTCACTAAAATTTGTGTTAATTCTTTCTTGGAAGCTTAGGCCCTTTCTAAGAGACTTGGATCTTTAAATATTTTAGAATTCTAAAATGTAAGTGTGTGTGTGTGTGTGTGTGTGTGTGTGTGTGTGTGTGTGTTCTCTCCTCCACTGTATTGACTCAGGGTCTGTCACTGTGTTGTGTATACCAGGCTCTCTGGCCAGAGACAGTTTTCCTGTCTCTGATACTTCCCACCTCTCTGTAAGAGTGCTGGAATTACAAGCGCATGTCACAGAATATGGCCCTTTATCTGGGTCTCAGGGATTGTACTCTGATTGAGGGGATTTGTGCATCAAGAGCCCCTCCCAGCCCTTTAATCCCTCCAGGTATTTTAAACAATCTCCAGTACTGCTATGTCCACTCAGGAGCATCTCCAAACTTACTTCATATTCCCTGGGCAGATGGAGACACCTGTACATGTCTGACCATTTCCAGGCGCCTTTAAAGAAAGCTCTCTCTTATACCAAATTGGTGATTATTCTAGTTTTCATTTAGCAGGAAAAACTGAACTCAGACAAACTGAGGTGGTTGAAAATAAATATAGTTATCAGCCAATATTAAATAGCAGTGTTCCATAAGTGATGACTAGCATCCACAGTGTTTTTATGAGTCATGCAAACCAGCTTTGAACCAACTTCACTGCATCCTTAGAGTCCCAGAAAAATCCTGGTTTACTCTTTTATAATTACCCCCTTTTAAAACCACAATTTATGAGGTGCCCAGTATCTATTATGTATATATAATTCTTATATTAATCAATTTCCATACCACCAAAGCAACTTCTATTTTTAATAAAATGCTCCCAGCTTGCAAATCTGATGGCTTGACTTCTCAGAAGTGTGTGGCATGGGCTCTCGGTAGGGAATGCTGGAAGCATATTAAGATGCCCCACACTGGCAGTGCTGCTGAGCATTTTTAGTGCTACAGTCAGAGGTAAAGCCATCGTCCTTGCTGTCCCTCCCTGAGAAACTTGTCAGCAGTGAGCAGGGTGCTGTTTGTAATGAGCTCATCAATTAAACATTTGAGGTTCAGTACATGCCACAGTAAACTTTTTGATCAGTTTTCAGAGACGGAGATGTGGGGAGGTTTTGGTTTAAGAAGAAAAACAAAAATGGCAGGGTTGTGTGGCTCCAGGATGTTGACTTGGCTGGATGCAACACTGGAATTTTAATCCTTGCAGCTTTCAAAGTCTTATGAAAAGATCGAAAAAGCCCTGAGCGCAGGAGACCCCTCCAAAGTTGGCTACGTCTCTCTGAATTACCTGAAGGTTGTCCTTGACACTTTCGTATATCGACTACCAAGAAGGATTTTTATCCAGTTAATGAAAAGGTAAGAATCCATTGTTTCTTGACAGGTTTTCCCTCAGTTGTCATCCGGGACAACACAGAAGAACCTCGTTTATTTTTTATTTAGTGCTTTAAACTTGGTGCCACGGAGATTTCCCCACATGCAAAGGCAAAGAGAAAGCCCTACAAATCCACTCAGAGCTCAGTTCCCAGCTTTGAGAGCCCCCAGGTGCCTGCTGGTTACTGCCTTTGCATCTCTGCTCATTTGCCTCAACCCTGATGTCTGAGAAAATAAACATGAAGCCTTCCATTTCTGTTTGCACCTCCAATAGATGCAAACTCTTTATAATGACAAGACAGCTTCATACCAAACATAATCATCACTGTTATTAATAAATATCTATTCAGGGCCCAAGTGCCACTGCTCAGCTCCTGTTTTCTTTTTCAGTATCAAGAGTCAGAATGTAAATCATTCTGCATATTGCCATTTGTGGCTCACCTCATTTCTCAGTTAGGTTTCTGTTGCTGTGATAAAACACTGACCAAAAGCAACTTGGGGGAGGAAAGTGTTTACTTCATCTTCAGTGTCAAGGTCACACTCCATCATTTAGGTTAGTCAAGGCAGGAACCTGGAGGTAGGAACTGAGGCAGAGGCCATGGTCCCTAAGGTGAGCTCAGTCTGCTTTCCTATTGCACCTAGGAACACGAGCCTAGGGATGACACCACCCATAGTGAGCTAGGTCCTCCTACATCAATCAAAAAAAGGCCCACAAGCTAGTCTGGTGAGGGTGCTTTCTCAATTAAAGTTCACTCATCCAAAATGACTCTAACTTGTGTTAACTTTACATAAAACCCACCAGCACACCTTGACTCACTGTTAATCTGCAGGCTTCCTTCCCACCTGTTCCTTTTATACAAGGCTAGGTTAAATGTTCCTTGGAGTTTCTCACAGCCTGGATTTGGTTGTTATAACCCACAATACCATTTCCTAAGTCCGCTTTCCCTCCTGCAGCTACCCTCCCCTAAACTGGCACCCATGAGGACCCAAGGCTGTGGTTTTATTTATCAGCTTCAGGCAAAACTTCTCCACAGACTGGTGAGATGTGTGGGCTGCCTGTCTATCTATTCATGTTAGCTGTCTCTGTCAATCAGACATAGATCCCATAGTTCCCTAGAGACCATAGGGTGGTAATATTCTCTTTGTTCTTCTACTGTGTTACAATGCTTCTGTGATGAGTGTTGTCTCTACAGTTAGGTAAGAAAGCCAGGGACTAGGGAGACAGCTCACTGTGGAAAGCACTTGGCATGCAAGCACAACTACCTGAGTTCAGATCCCCAGGACCCATGTAAAACTGGACTCAGGAGCACACATCTGTAACTCGGCTCTGCTGTGGTGAGATAGGAGGACACAGAGGAGTTCTGGGAAGCTGAGGTCTTCCTTATGCAGCCGTGAACAAGACACTGTCTCCAACAAGGTGGGAAGTAAGAACTAGCACTGGTGACCTCCACATCTCACACAAATCAAACGGCAGCAGCAACAAAACCAAGTACAGTGCTCAAAGAAATGCCATTGGCTTGGCCTTTCTCTGGCTGCTTTTCAAAATAAGGAGTTGGTCCACCAGCCTCTTCCACAGAGAGGAATGGGAATCTTTTCCTAATAACCTTTTCTTAATTATTCTGAATTCTCAAATTTAAACGTGTTTCATACATTCTAATTCACTAGTTATTTTCCCCTCATGCTTTCCTCCCTCTCTTTTCTTCTTCCTCCTTGTTAATGTCCTCAAACATGGTCTCACTTTGTAGCCTAGACTGGCTTTGAACTTGAAACCTATCTACCTCAGCCTCCTGAGTGCTGGGATAACTGGCTGCACCTCCGTACCCAGCGGGTTACAGTCATACTTGTTGAGACTCCATTTTTGCTCTTGGCTGGTGGGGCTTTTTCACACTGCTGCCCGTGTCTTGTTGCTGAGGCCAGCATGGACTCTAAGAGCCTTTTTGCCTCCTGATATGATAAAACACCCAGTCTCTTCTACCCCTTGCCTGACACCAGGATTGGCAATCTCTGTAAGGAACCCTTGTGCCAATGGGAGTGTGGCATATAGACACAAAAATATTGCTCACAATAGTCTTGTTTTCTTGTGCAAGTCACACAAAGTGAGATGGAAGCAAATGGAAAGAGTATCCTGTGTAACTATAAGTGGGGAAAGCCATCTTGAGCTTGTCTAGAGAAGATGCCTGAGAGCAACAGAAGAGCCCAGCACCACACTTGGGCTGGATTAATTCTGGGGTACTCTGATAGCACCATGCATGACAGAGAAAAACCCCACCTGGAATTTCCAAAGCAAGTAACAAATTGAGCCCAGTGAGTGGCTCTGTGGCTCAGGAAACAGCTCTGTTGATGACCAACCTCAGGACTTATTTCTTAGATAGCTAGAAGCCATATATATAGAGCCCCTTCTTTGCCTCAAATTTCATAATAGTAATGTAACAGAAATAATGGAAGCAGCTAGAAGATGTCCCTCCCCCTTGCCCAACACTCTGTGTTGCCCCACACCCTCATTCACACGCATAAGAAACTTTTACATTTGTAGTCAGGTACACCTACAGTGTTGCTTTGATTTTAAAAATAGAAATGGCTGTCTTAGACTCCTTTCCTATTGGCTTCATATTCTTGGAAATTATCATTTTAATGAATGCATGAAATGTCATTCCGCTAACATTTACCAAGCGCTTTCCTCTGCCAGACACTGTGCTAGGTGCTAAAAATGCTGAAAGAGACAATGAATAGATCCCAGCTGGGGTGACTTGCCAAGTGATGAGTACCTTGGGTACATAGAATGAGCATGTGAGGGATGCAGGTGGCCATCATGTTCTCTTGGTAGAGCCTCTTCTTCAGGGACCCAGATTTTTCTGAAGCCCTTTTTGTACTTATCCAGAATTCCCAGGGGTACAGCACCAAAAACAAGAGCAAAGTGAATGTCCCAGTGTCTGTGTCATGATTTAAATATGGGTTAGCATCTCCAGCTTGAAAATCCATATTCCAGGCTGTGGAGATGGCTCAGTGGGTAAAGGCAATTGCTGCTCAAGCCTTATGAACGGCCTGTGTTCAGTCCCTGGAACCCACCTACAGGTGGATGGAGAGAGCTGACTCAGCAAGGTTATATTTTGACCTCCATACATGAGGCATGCCCCCCCCCATATACACAATAATACATTTCAAAAAGGAAATCCAAATTTTGAAGTGCTTCTGAATCTGGAACTTTCTGAGCTCTGATGTGACATCCAAGGGTCTGTCCCCAGGTCCTTCACTATATATGGAAGCATTCCAAAACTCAAAGAAATCCCAAATCAAACATTTCAGATATGGAACAGCTACCCGGTGTGACACCCATGTCCTCTATCGTAGACCTGAAGGTGCATGTGTGACCATCTCTCACCAAAATCATGGATTGCCAGTCTTATCTAGCATTGAAACACTGTAGTAATGTCCTACCTAATGTTTGTCAGGTGTCTTCTACTAGCCAAGTTTTTTAGACAGGGTTTCACAAAGTTGCTCTGGTTGGCCTCAAACTCAGAGTCCTCCTGTCTCAGCCTCTTGAACCCTGAAGCTGTAATCATGCACCACTATGTCTAGCTTTTTTTTTTTTTTTCTTCTTTTCTCTCTTTCTCTTAGTCTAGCTAATAGGAGTCTCAGTTGTTTAACCTTTCTTAACCACTGAGCCATAGCTCCAGCCCTTGTTTAACTTTTCAAAAACTCAACTTTTACCTTCAGGATCTTTTTTTCTAGACTTGGATGTATTTCCCCTCTTTGCTGCTGATTCTGTGTCTGTGGTTCTTTTTAGTGGTTTGTTTGGGGTTTTGGTTTCAGATTAACTTGTCAAAGATTGGAGATATTTTCTTCTCCTTCCCTACCCCCCTTCTCTGTATTCAAGTTGCTAAAATTCCTTCTGTGTCCCACCCTCTCCTAAGGTCCCAAGGACAAACTAAGGCATGATTTTGCCAAAGTTCACTCTGTGAAACCAATGAGTTTATCAGGCTTCCTACAGAGAGGTTACATCGGGTGTGGGTGTACCTACCCCAACAGGAGGGACCTGGACAACCTTTACCTGGCAAGGATGAGGGCTTCCCCTTACCTGCATAGATGAAACCCCCTCCACCAGTCTTTCCTATACACTCTAGCTCTCCCATGGGTATGTTCAGTTAAGGCAGAGTTGCCAGCAACAGGTGGTAAGGAGGCTGGGAACTCAGGTGAGGGTCTTATAACCCTCCACCAGGGTGCAAACAGTCAACAAGCCCAGCTGGGAGGACCTTTTGAAAAAGGGTGCAGCTGAATTCCCCAAGATGGCTGTTGTATGGCTCAGAGGATAGACTGGGACAACAGTTCCAGCACGGGCACACACACGTGGAAGTCAGAGGGCAGTTAGGGAATTGGTTCTCTCCTCCCACCTCCCCAAGCAGGGTTCCTCTTGTTCTGGCCGCTGCACAGCATGTTGCATGCCGGCTGGCCTTCTTGTAGGCTGAGGGCACACGCCCCTGAGTGGAGTTTCTGCAGGACCACCCAGCTGTCCTTGTAGAACAGCATCCCAGCAGTGTACATTGCCATCACAAGCTGTGAGTGTCCCAGTTACACTTCCTCTCCTGAATTACACATTAACGTCATTTTAAATATTGATCATGTATGAGGCACAAAGTGGTGGCCTGTTATTGTCTTAATTTGTCTTCCTGGGGCTGACACTGAGGCTAGGCGCCTCTAGGTGCCAACCTGCTGTGACTCTGCCTCCCTCGGTGGGAATCTTCCTTATGTCCTAATGGGCTGATGGCCTAACAGAAGGATTTAGAGTGAATTTTATCACCTTTGGGTTTAATTCTTTATAATCATGTATGCATCAAAAGAGAACCTGTCTAAGAGCTCTCTCAGCTTGCTATTTCCTTTTAATTAATGCGATACTTTAGCATCTCAAAGTTTGTATTTTAATATAATCAAACACATCCATCTCCTCTTGTTCAATGTCTTCTGTCATTTAAAATTTGTCACTCATCTCATCGTTCCTACCCAGCTTGGGTAAAGAGCTTGCTCTAGCCCATGTTGTCTCATTCTTAAAATTAAACACTTCAAAACACTTCAATCCATTGTAATATAAATTGGATATTCAAATTAAAATTTTTTCCAAATCAATGATTTATTTTCCTGTTGTTGTTTAGTAGATTATCCTTCCTTTTTCTGTTGTTGTAAAAATAGCTCATCTGTAACCTTTTTCTATGTACATACACACACACACACACACACACACACACACACACATGCAGCAGATGTAGAGGTCAGAGGACAACTTGCAGGAGTCAGTCTCCCCTTCTGCCATGTGGGTTTGGATCACCAGGCTTGACAGCAACCCCTGTTACCCAGTTGGTTTTGATTTGCCATATCTTAAATGATTGCTCATAATTTGAGCCAACCTGTATTCCCTGTACTATTACATCAGTTTAGATTTCCACTGTGCACAAACACTTCTCTGTAGATCCCATCTGGAGTGGCCTATCCACTGAACAAAGACAAGCCATTTATTTTCCATTATGGCTTTAGAGAGAATGCTAGCTCCCCATGCTGTCAGTTTTGTTCTTAACCCTATTTCTTCAGTTTAAATGGTGACTGTTAAAGACTCAGGATTAATTCGTCATCCCCTATGAAGGGAAGCCCTGCTGGATTTTACCATGAGCAACCTGTACTGGGGCCTGAGCTAGGAGCAGAGAGTCATGAATGCCCATGAGGAGCCATGCTGGCATCACTTGGTCCACAGGGTTGTGTCCATATCTCTCTTGCTTTTACCTGAAGTGGTCCTGACTACTGTCTGCCCTGGACTCAGGGCATTAACAGGAAACCATATGTAGTCTAAATATTTTTTATCTCACCATCATGGTGTGTGTTTACCTGGGCAGATTTTGTCTGACTTTGTCTACTAAGTACCCATTCCTGAGCATTTCCAGCTGTTCTGTTCACAGTCACCCTTGACCAGAAACAAGTGAAAGGCAGTGGCATGAGGTGTCTTGGTTTTCAGGCTCCCCCTGCATACACCATCTGCAACTACTTTTTACTGCCCAGCAAAGATACTTCCTTATGCAAATGATCAGAATCACTGGCCCAACCCAAGGCACCACTCAAGCATGTGTCACTTTGTTTGTGATTGGTGGCACAAGGACCAGGAGCCTTTTATTTTAATGGGACTCTTCCAGCCAAGATGCCAAGTCCCTAGGCAGTTTACAGGATGGTGGGGCTTCATAGCATCCTTTGGACTCCCATGTCTCTCTATATAGCCTCCATGGTAATTTTCCCTTCATTTGATGACCCTTACTTCATAGCAAGAGTACAGGAGATACAGAGTAGTGAGAGCAAAGCACTTTATTTCATGGCCTTCCTAAGTTAAAATCAGCTTAGAGAACAGGCAAGTGGCAGTGAACTCCAGCTGACACAAAGTGATGGTTTATATTCTTTTTTTTAAAGATTTATTTATTCACTTACTTACTTATTATACAGTATTCTGTCTGCATGTGTCCCTGCAGGCCAGAAGAGGACACCAGATCTCACTACAGATGGTTGTGAGCCACCATGTGGTTGCTGGGAATTGAACTCAGGACCTCTGCAAGAGCAACTAATGTTCTTAACCACTGAGTCATCTCTCCAGCCCTGATTATATATTCTTAATCATGCCTCTCTACCCCATGAATTCCTCATCATGAGTTATTCTAGGAGGTACACTCTTCTTGGTGTCTAGCATTGCCCCCTCCCCAGATTCCTTATCCTATTGGTTCAGCTCATAAAACTTCAATGCACATCCTGGGCCTTGAGAGTCCCTCCTTTTCTGACCCATGACATGTCACATAGCATACTGCCTGTAACCGAGGGTAAACTGACAGAGCTTAGGGAAGATGGGCCTGCTGTCTCCTTCTTATCCATGACTCTCCCATACTGAAAATGGGCCCCCACCATGACTCATTCCTTACAGGTGTCCAGTGTGGTGGTTGTGGCACATGAGAACTTGCAGGAGTCAGTCTCCTCTTCACATTTTGTTCCACAGAAAGCAGGTGGGTCAATGCTTCTAAGACATGTGCAGGTCTGCTGCTGGCCCTGCCCTGTGAAGGAACCTGTGTTGTGAGGCACTGGACACTTCCAGTCACTTTGTCCCTAGATGCACAGGTGATGCCAGAGCATGTGGAGTTCCATGTTCGTTTGCATCATTACCTCACTCCACAGTCATTGTCCCAGCCCAAGGAGCTTCTGCATTGGCCAACCAGGTGACCAGTTGAAACATGGTAGGAACCGGACCACATCTTTTCACTCCTTAGCAGTAACCCCAGTTTTCTCTTGCCCAGCAAGGGCACATGGGGAAGTTGGACTGTCTAACTTGCCTGTGCAAAGTGTTGCCCCCTCTGGGCCCATCCTGTCATGGTTGCTCTTATCTCACCAGTCAGTGCAAGTGTTTTACACTGACCAACAATCAGTTGCAGCTGGTGAAGCAGCTACAGGATAAGCCTGTAATCTCCAGGGGCTTTCTGGGAAATGGATTCAACTTTCACCCAGCACCTCTGTGAGCCTCAGCTCTACCCAACAGACTTTGCTGGTTCTATGACTTTCCACGGCCTTCACCCTTTAGAGCCCTGTTTGCTGACACCTTAGCTGCTTGGGGTGTCTTTTCCTAGTGCAGTCACCTTGGTGCATGGTGGACAGACCTTCCTGGCTTGAGGGAAACCCTGGAGCATCTAGACAAGGCTGGGAGGAATCTCAGCTGTAGCCTTGGCTGTTTAGCAAGCTTGTTCTCCATGCGTATCCAGAAGCATCCTTGATCCAGGAACTCTGGGTCTGAGTGCTAGGCTGTATGTGTCCTGGGAAAAGGCCACAAATTTTTACATAAAATGGTCAACTCTAGCATCTGTTCACTCTGTTTTGGACTTTCTGTGTGGATCTGCAGAGCCAAGAATATCTGGCTGCCCTTTGGTCCTACTTGAGCACCCTGTGAGCACTTTGATATGGCCAGAAATCCTCATGTGCATGAACATCCTATCATTCAGTGGTGAGTGGTGGTGACTCCTTTAATCCACAGCTGTAGGAATAATCCAGCAGGAGCTTGGGTTTCAGCAAAGAAATGGTGTCTCTGTCCTGACAATGAAGCCAAGCAAAACACACCATGGTTGCCTCTCAGCTCATGCTCAGGTATCAGAAAACCTGAGGGCTACCCATTGATGGGCCATGTGGCAGTCAGCCTGAGAACACAGAGCAGGGAAGCTAGAGGGGCAAGCAGCAGGCCCTGTGTCCACCTAGGACACTGACCACTCTAGGCTCACTGTGGAGGACAGGGCCTTCCAGGTTTGCCATATGTAGGAAGGAGCTCAGTGGAGTTGAAGGCAGGAGAGAGAATGGGTAATGCTCATTAGAACAAAACCAGTGTTGCTGCTGAGCAGCCATGAGCAGCAGAGTCAAGGCCAGCAGTGCAGGTGCAGACTAGATGGTATGGCTGGTTTAGCAGACAAGAGGCACAGACAAGGCTGCCCCAGAGGTGACCATGACTGCAGGGGGGACAAGGCTGAAGCTTTAGGCACCAAAGAGGGGACAGTGTCAGCCATGTCGGTTCTATCTCCTCCTTTTTCTGTCTTCCTCCTGCCCTTGTCATTGCTGTACCTGTGCTACATTCTGCACAGAACGCCTGCTTGTGTCCTCCTAGTCAGGGTCCTGGACCCACATGACTCATCTCTGTTCCTGCCACTCTTCGTTGCCTCCCTTGACAGTAGTCATTGTCCAGCCATGCAGCTTTTAGCAGTGTGATGCAGTGTTTCTTCTGCTGCTGCATGGTGGATGCAGCTGCCGTTGTAATTCTCCACCCAAATCCCTGGGGTGGGGAAAACACAGGGAGCAGGCTCTCACCTAAGGATCCAGAGCAGGGCTTGCCTAGGGCAGTGAATGATTCATGGGTAATGGAGAGATACAGAAGCCAGGTTCAGGAATATCGCCCAGTGTCTGGCTGTACAAGACCCAGAGTTTGATCCACAGCCCCGTGTGGAGGGTGGCTGTCTCTCTGTATTTTAGGTTAATAGTGCTCTCTATGGAAATTCTAGGGAAGGTATGCTCTGTGTTTATTATGTTAATTATAGTCATGTATGTTCCAAACAGGAAAACAAGGAAACCATAAAGGGAAAAATAGATTACCTAGGCTCATAATAGCTAGTGATACTACTGCTAATACAGCCAGAGATAGTACTGCTAAGTAGCCAGAGATAGCCCCTGCTGATATAGCCAAAGATAGTGATGCTAATGTAGCCAGAGATAGCCACTGCTGATATAGCAGAGATAGATATTGCTAGTATTTTCTACTTGACTTCAGAATCTGTGAGTACACACACTCACATATCCATACTCTCATGTATTCATAGCTGGAAACATCTGAGGTATAATTACAGTCTGTTTTCTCACAGACTCTTGCATCAGAAGCATTCTCATTCTATTTAAAAAGCTGAAATGCATTTTGTCATTCCTCAAGTCAAAGGGCTTGAACCATTTTAAGGTTTACATTACATATTGTTAAAATGCACTGCAGAAAGGTGTTAATTTATTCTTACAGGGGAGGCTCAAGAGAGCCATTTTTTGGCAGGCATTTAACACTGGGGCTTTGGAATCCTTGCTAATTGATAGTCAGCAGCATAGTTTCTTGTTTTGATATGCCTGTTCTTCATCTCCGGTGATGTTTTCCTCTCTCTCTCTCTCTCTCTCTCTCTCTCTCTCTCTCTCTCTCTCTCTCTCTCTCTTTGAAGGTCATAGGGTAACTTGTAGGTATTGGTTTTCTCCTCCCATTTCAGAGATTGAACTTGAGTTACCAGGTAGCAAGTGCCCCCCCCCCCAGCCCTTTCATCAGCCCATCGTTTTCCATTAAAAATATTTATGTGGCTCCTTTAAAGTATGTTCAAGGACTTTGTTTAATTTTTATGTCTTTACCCTTTCTCCCCTAGCTCTGTTGAAGTTTAACTTTTATGTCATTCTTCATTGTGTAGTTTGATGAGTTTGAGCAAGGGTGCATTGTGCTATTGCTACCTCAGTTGAGATAGACAGCTATGGTTTTTGCTCTTGTCCTTTGTAATCAGCCACCTTCTACTATTACCACCACCACCACCACCACCACCACCACACACACACACACACACACACACACACACACACACCCCAATACAATTACATATGTGTTTTTAAAAAGATTTCTTTTTAGTGGTGTGTGGGGAGGGTAGGTTTGTGCACATTGGTACAGTGCCTTTGGAGGCTAGAAGAAGGCATCCAATCCCCTGGGGCTGGAGTTAGAAGTGGTTGAGAGCTCCCTGATGTAGGTGCTGGGAACCAGACTTAAATCCCCTGAAAGAGCAGCAAGCACTCTTAACAGCTGAGCCATCTCTGCAGAATTTTGTTTTAATTAAACATGGAATTTTAAAAAAAAAATTACTTTTCTGGATGTGGTCATGCATGCCTTTAATCCCAGTGTTTGAGAGTCAGAGGTGAATAGATTTCTGTGAGTTTTGGACTAGCCTAGGCTATACAGTGAGATTCTGTCTCAAAAAAGTTACAATTCCAACTATTTGTGGCTAATAATTAGAAATATAAGCGATTTTAAATTATAATTATTTTTATGTTTATGGGTGTTTGGCTTCCATGTATGTCTGTGCACCACATGTATTCCTGATGCCCATGGAGGCCAGAAAAGGTCATCAGATGCCCTGGAACTGGAGTTAGAGATGACTGTGAGCCACCATGTAGGTGCTGGGAATTGAACCCAGATCCTCTCTCTGCAAGGGCAGCCAGTTCTCTTAACCACTGAGCTGGTGTTACTTCAACATAAAAATACAAGTAAAATATTCATTAAATCTAAATAGTGTGTTTTTAATGAGTCCCCTGACTTACTTACTGGTCTAGAGTTCTGTTGTAGACACCTGATGTTTTCTGAGTTTGCCAGTCACTGGTCCTGAGAATAAAGACCTCTCATACCATATAGCCCCCTGTCTCTCATCTCTTTCCTGCTTCATCGCACTTAGGAAGTTTTCCTCTCTGTCACCCTTCTCCCTGACTCTCAATCTTGTGCACATCAGGTCATCCATGGGCTTTCCATAGCAGATATCCTTCATTCATTTATAAAAAAGTTCTTTTCTATTCCTTACCTGCCGAAAGGCTTTTTTTCTACCATGTATGTTGAGTTCTGTCAAGTTCTGTTCTGTATAGAGTATGACTGCCATGTAGCTTTTCTATACCAGACTACTAGAGAAAACACAACTTGAGATGAAAATACATAATGTTGATAACTTACACAGGGTTCTTTAAGGAAACTGAACAATAGAATGAGTATCTGTTAAAAGGAGTTATTAGATCCGCTTGCACCATTTTGTCTGGGTAGTCTAGCAATGGCTGTCTTACATCAGAAAGGCCAAGAACACGGTAGCTGCTTCGTTCACGAGGCTGGATGTCTCAGCAGTCCGTTGTGGAGCTGTAGGTCTGGAGCATTCTTGGAAAGCTATTATCCTACACAGAGCTTTTGATGGCCGATGCCATTGTGTCTGTTGCAGGAGCCAGGGCATCAGTTCCAGTGCTGGACTGAAGTGTCCCTCAGTGTCCCTCAGAGTGGCAGTGGAGGAGTGGGGACAGCTAGCTCTCCTGGAGGTAGTCTAGTTGTTTTCCAAGGGAATGGTTAGCCAGAGCTCCTACTTGGGGTAGCCAGGCACAGGAAGAGATCTGACAGTTGTCATTGAAGTGACTGATTGCTTGCCCCACATAGTTCAAATTGTTCAAAGAAGAAAAAGCAGGAAACAAAACACAGCAAGGTTTGTGTGTGTGTGTGCATATGCCATAGGTTCAACATGCAATTAATATTTTCAGAAGTGCTTAACTTTGAACAGAGGCTCTTGGTGAGGTCTGGCTCTCCCCGTCTCAAGCCAACAGTAACTCTTCTCTCATATTCCTCTCTCTGTGGCCAGCCAGCACCACTCTCACTTGGAATATTTATGGTGCCCAGTTGTCCGGTGTCTAGTGACAATGATGGCATTTCTGCAATGGACTGTTGTTGCACCAGAGGCTCAGCCTGCTGCCGATAAATCAGTCAGTGGAAGGTAGGGCTGGCAGAAAACAGTTTGCATACAGTGACCTAGTGGATGGGAATCATCACAGGCATTCTGTCCTAAAGAAGCCTTGTGACAGATGTAGATGTAGTTCATGCAGAAGATGGTGACCATAGGCTGGTGGGCACCTCATCACAAGTGAAGGATTGGAGCCAATGACACACATGACCTTAATCCTCTGGCTGCAGATGCTTCCCAGGTCTGCAAACCTCTGGGACAAAGACAACCACTCCTTCAGGTTGTTCTTGTCACACAGTGGACAATAATAAAAAAAAAACAAAAAACAAAAAACAAAAAACAAAAAAACCCAGAGACAGTAAGATTAACTAAGGCCAGAGCTAGGCCTGGTCCCCTGCTTCAGCTTTTGAACCATGGCAGTCATCTTACAGTCTACCCTGCGTGCTGAAGGCGGGCTCACAGCAAGCCACACCCCCTCTGCTTTCTGTGCTTTGAGATATCATCAGTGTAAGCCACTGGTTCTCAGCCTGTGGGTCCCAGCCAGTTTAGGGGTTGGATGACCCTTTCATGGGGGTCACTGAAGACCATCAGAAAACACAGATATTTACATTAGGAGTCATAACAGTAGCAAAGTTACAGTTATGAAGTAGCAATGAAAATAATATTATAGGCCCGGCCCTTTCCTGTTGGGCTTGTGCGCAGGAGGCGGCGGTCTCGGACTCCGGGTCTCTTGTTTTCATTGCATAGATACCTTTACTGAAAACATGGTGAACGTACCTAAAACCCGAAGGATTTTCTGTAAGAAATGTGGCAAGCATCAGCCTCACAAAGTGACCCAGTATAAGAAGGGCAAGGATTCCCTGTATGCCCAAGGAAAGTGGTTACGGTGGGCAGACAAAGCCAATTTTCCGAAAGAAGAAAATGGTGCTCAGGTGTGAGTGTGTGGAGCCCAACTGCAGGTCGAAGAGGATGCTGGCCGTTAAGAGGTGCAAGCATTTTGAACTGGGAGAAGACAAGAAGAGAACCAGCCAAATGATCCAGTTCTAAAACTTGTGTCTTCTGAGAGGAAAATGCTGAAGCAGTAGGAAAATGACTTGTTAGAAAATAAAGTTATTGTTCCTGATAAAAAGAAAATAATTTTATAGTTGGGGGTCACTACAGCATGAGGAACTGGCGATGTTAGGAAGGTTGAGAACTGCCGATGGAAGCAAAGAATTCAAGTTTTTCAGTCCAGTTTTCTTTCTTTTTTGTTTTGTTTTTTGTGTTTTTTTTGTTGTTTGTTTGTTTTTTGAGATAGAGTTTCTCTGTGTTACTTTGAAGCCTGTCCTGGAACTCTGTAAATCGGGTTGGCCTTGAACTCATAGAGATCGGTCTGCCTCTGCCTCCTGAGTGCTGAGATTAAAGGTGTGTCCAGTTTTCATGCAGATTTGTAAAGCAGCAGCCTGCCTCATGCTGGCTTTGGCATCTCAGATGGGATGTTTCTATGTGGGCTCTTGATGGTCCTGTTGTGGAGGGATGTGTGATATTAGTGTTTGGCCCACATGGGAAGCTGAGGTACTTGATTAAACACTTGCATGTTATTATCCCCTACACACACACACACACACACACACACACACACACACACAACCTGCATCCGTGCCTTTATCCTTTAAGAGCTTCCTTGACTATTACAGCAGTGGTTTTACAGGTGAGCAGTTAGAAAAGGAAGCCACTTGTCAAAGGTCTCCACACTAGGAAGGGAAGGGACAGATGTATGCTTGATCTCGCTCCAGGATGTCCCCACTGGCATCTTTAACTCCATGATTTGGGGACCCTGACTCACAGGGCCATGTCAATTTAGAAATGCACTTTTGGCCAATTTTCAGTTATTCTTACTAAAGCTTTAATTATGTGGGGAGACTTTCTGGGCATAGCTTCTGACATTACCCAGAGACACAGTCTCTTGGCAAACTCCCCAGTTCACTGTTTCTTACAGTTTTTCCTCGCCCTCTTCCATAAGTTCCCAGTGCCTTAGGTGCAGGAGTTGTCTGGCTAAACATGAGCTGAACAAGGACAGGGGAAACACCATGAGGCCTCAACCCTACACAAAGAATTACAGACAACTAAGAAACAATCCTCCCCAGGGAAGAGTATACCAACTGGTTATCCACCACCAAATGGTCAGCCCTGAAAACACACATTCAAGTAACATTGTACAGACTGAACAGGTTATATTTAGGAATATATAGGTAGATAGTACACACACATGCATGTAACAACTATTAATGAAAAAAAGATGTTGTAAACTTGAAAGACAGCAAGAAAGGCAAATAGGAAGGTTAGCAGGCAGGAGCGAGAAGGAAGAAATTATATAATATTAATCTCAAAAATGAATAATTAAAAAAACTTTGTGTACCAGTTTATATTGCTGCCATGGCAAAGACCTTAAGTCCAGTACCTCCAGTGCCATAAAATCTTCCTAATGTGTGGCAGGAGATGCCCAGTGCAGGGATCAGTGGACTAAGGTATAGATATGAGCAGGAGCCCTGGAAGCCCAGGCTTTTTCAGATACTGTGGGCCCATGCATGTGTTGGCTCCTAGTTTCTTAGACACAGTGCCTCCTACTGCCTGTTAGCGGCTTTCTCCATGTGTAAGGAAAGATTCATGTGGGTCAACCATACAGTCAAGGATACCTTTCCACTCAAGGCCTAGCCTTGTTGTTATCATTGCTGGTATGTGTGGATGTGTGTGTGTGTGTGTGTCTGTGTGTCTGTGTGTCTGTGTCTGTGTGTCTGTGTGTGTATTTAGCAGGGCTGGTGATTAAATCCAGGGCCTTGCAAATGCTAATTAAATACCCTACCACTGAGCTCTCCCCCAGCCTGAAAGGTCTACCCTGAACCACTGTACTGTCCTCTCTACTATGTACAGTAAGCAGTGACAGGCTCCAAAATGAGGTCATGACTACTTTAAAAGCCATCATCTTGCTGACCAAATTCATTGACTTCTTCAAGTAATGAGTTGGGAAAGATTACCTCATGAACACCAGAATTTTGACCAGACCCCTTTGTTTCTTCCTTCAGCACTTGCCACCCACTGACAGAACAAGTTGACACAGGGTGCAAAGATCCTCTGGTTTCCCCTTTTAAAGAGTCAATCTGTGGCGCTATTTTACAAAACGATTTTGTTTGCCTTAGATTTGAAGCTTCATATAAATTCATAGCAGTTGGTTTCAACTCACTATTAAGTATCTAATCCATGTGGTATTATAAGAAAAATGGTTTAATGTAGTTTTTGTTTCATACAGGTTTGGACTTAGAACTACCACGAAAGTCAATTGGAAGCAGTTTTTAACTGTATTTTATGAGCGGCAGGGGTTGGAAGTCAGCAAGGCAATTCCCCAGAAGAAAAGAAGCAGGTATATTCAAAACCAGAGTACAAACTACAATATGCATTAGGTTAGAGAACATGTGGATTGAATTTTTTTTCATTTATTCAATGACCAACTGTCTTCATTGACTAATTGTCAATGTTTAACTAGTGCTTTAGTGTTTATACATAATTTTGCATTCACCTTTTTTGCTTAAAGTCTCCTTAAACAGTAGGGATGGCATTCTTGTTCCAGCTTCTAGAGAAAAAGGAGCCTGGGAAATACCAGTGGGACCACACACCCTGAGCTTGAAGGCTCCTCCAGCACACACAGCACCTGCTCACAGGGCTCCCCAGGAGACCATGTGCAAGCACAAACCGGCTGTGTGTTTTATGGAAAGGGAAATAACCTGCTTTCCTGTTGCTCTGCTAGTGATGTGGCAGTCATGGGAGTTTCTTGCCTCGGGCACCAGTGTTTGTTTCCTGCTAATGTCTGTTGTAACTTCAACTGGAAGTTGTAGTGGCAACTCAGAAATGTAAAATGAATAAAGGACTAAGACACCACTTTAGAATTTAGACTTTATCTCCAAGGAGTCTCTCGTTTACCTTCTGTGTGATCTTTATTGATTACCATGCATGAGCCATGAAGAAATAGACAAAGTGTTTTTTTGTTTTGTTTTGTGCGTTTTTTTAAATAAATATATAATTTCATTGGGTACATTGAGAGTGCTTAGCCCTATTGCAAAGCAAAATGTACCACAGAGTTAGTGCTCACTCTGCTTCACTGGAGCCTTTCCCACCTGAGGACTCAGATATTTAATGACCACCATGGCTATCAGCTTTTCAGATGTCCAGAGTTCTCTTGCCCTGCTGCAAGGAGGCAGCTGTGAGCATGTGTCTGAGGAGGCAGCTGTGAGCATGTGTCTGAGGAGGCAGCTGTGAGTGAGCATGTGTCTGAGGAGGCAGCTGTGAGCATGTGTCTGAGGAGGCAGCTGTGAGTGAGCATGTGTCTGAGGAGGCAGCTGTGAGCATGAGTCTGAGGAGGCATCTGTGAGTGAGCATGTGTCTGAGGAGGTGCTGTGAGCATGTGTCTGAGGAGGTGCTGTGAGCATGTGTCTGAGGAGGCAGCTGTGAGCATGTGTCTTGAGAAATTCTATTTTGCTACAGTTTTCTTGTCTGATAACACCTTGTTTAAGGCTATTTGGATAAAATTAAAGTTTCATTTATTTGTGGCATTTTTAAAAATTAGAGACAGTGTCTTACTGTGTGGCCTAAGCTGGCCTTGAACTTATCATCTTCCTGTATAGGCTCTCATTAGCTTTAAAACAGCAATCCTCCACTAGGGGCAGTGTGCCTACCAGGAGGCTCTTGGCACTATCACAGGATACTTTTGATTGTCGTGGTGGTGGTGACAATGTCTAGTGAAGTCTTTGGTAGGGAGGCCAGAGGTGCAAGAAGTCTTCCCACAATGGAGAAGGACCTGTCACCATGCCTGATAGTCATGACAATAGGTAAATGGGGATCGCTTGTCCAGTATCTGCTTGTAGCGATACAGTCTAATTTTTGTGTCACTCTCTTCCAGTTAGTCACATGAGCCATGAGGTACAGAGCCAGAGTACATTTCTAAAAAGGGGTAGTAGCTGTGTTGTTGCAGAACTGCATATTCAGTGTATCAAATCCAACAAAAGTGAGAATGGTGCTACACATGAACCATCTACCCCTGGGGAGTAGGTGTGGCGCCGCAGAGGTGCGTAGACGTTTGATCAAAACCCCAGCAATTGTGAGCATAGTCCCATACACAAACCATCCATTGCCATGCTCCCCTCTTGTGGGAATAGGAAATATCTATTGAGAAATGAGGAAAGGGAGGACCATAACTGAATTTTATTACAAAGTATCTAATTTTTCAATTGCTATAACAAAACCACGACCAAGGTAACTTATTTTTTAAAAAGCATTTATTTGGGGCTTATAGTTGCAGAGGGTTAGAGTCCATGCCCACCATGGTAGGGAACATGGCAGCAGACAGGCGGGCATGGGCTGGATCAGTAGCTGAGAGCGCACACCTTTATCCAAAAGTTGGAGGCAGAGAGGACGAACTGGGAATGGCATGAGTTTTTTGAAACTTCAAAGCCCACCCACAGAGACACACCTCCTCCAGCAAGATTAGGTATGCCTCCTAATCCTTCCCAAACAGTTCCACCAAATGAGCCCGTGGAGGGCATTTTTATTCAGCACCATGCAGGGGTCTGTTCTCCCTTTCTGATGGGAATTTACAAGCCTTAGCTCGCAAAGTGGGTGGCCGTGTCCTCCAAGAACACTCATATGGTTGATGGAGCTTCAGGGTAAAAAGTCAAAGGTGAAAAAAGAGAAGAAGTCCTGAGAGTGCAAGTGGCCATGGCATAGTCACTGGAGGACAGAGACTGGGACTTAAATGCCCTCAGCTGTGGGACTGGTGTGCTGTAGCTTACTGCCTGCCCCAGGGTCCAGGTGGCCAGCAATCTTTGGTTTCCTTCTTGGCCTTTTTGTGACATCAAATTCATGGGTTTTGAAAGACGCCTGACTAGGACTGTTCAGCATTGGGAGCAGAGGGAAGTAGGATGCATAGCTAATGGAAGGCTGTGCACAGCCCCTCCAGGGCAGTTAACTGTCATATGCACCTAGTAGCAAACAGGCCTGCCCCTGTACACTACCCTTTTTGAAGAAAGAGCCCCCACAAAGCCAGTACTGTGAGAATTGAGGGCACTTGCTTTTTGCACCAAGAACAAGACCAAGGGTGCAATATCCTTCCTGGTGTTCTCCTGCTCCTCTTTGCAGCATCGACTCTAGAAGCCAGTCTCGCAAGGAAAATATCATCAAGAAGTTATTCAGGTACTCGGAAGAGCGCTACACAGCCCTGAAGAAGGCATTGTTAATTATCAGCACGGTAAGAGCCTGAGCCCTTGTCCTGGGAGACCCACTGGCGGTAGGAAAGTCCACACTCAGTGTATCTAATGAGTGGAAAGGTGATCAGGAGGCTACAGCTTGTCCAGGAGGATAGGGTAGTCAAAGCGACTGAGTTGACAAGCATGCAAAGACATCGCAGTTCTATACGCTGCTTCTGAGAATGAAAACTGGTTCAGCTGCTACGAACAACAGTGTAATGGGTTCCTTAAAGATCAAACAATGGACCATGTGATCTAGTGATTCCATAACTAGGTATCAGCCAAGAGACACAGAAACATATCCTCGAAAAGACACAAGTATAAATGTTTCAAGTGACACTCGTATGTTCTAACTGAAAATAACCCAGACACAGAAAAGCAGTATGTGACATTTCCATACAATACCAATTAGGAATGAAAAGAAAGGGGATGCTGGGCATGAGAGGGAACACAGTTGTTCAGGAGACAGGTTTGGGGGTGATGCAAATGTTCTTGTCTCCTTGATGTTGACCACACAATTCTGGGCATGCCTCAGAAGTTAGTAAGGAAGTTGTCAGTGATTCCTGTTTGGATGATTGAACACTAATTACCATTCAAAACCAAACCACAAACAAGCATGTTTAGTTCAGTTACCTCAGAGAACCTATCTTTCATAGCTGGGAGATGTGAGTACTAACACTTGCTGTGAAAGCATGAGGACTTGAGTTTGAATCCCCAGCACCCAGGAAAGAGCCAGACGTAGCCATGAACCATGTGCCTGGTGCCATTGAGAAGAAGGCAAATGGATGGCTGGGCTCTATGGCAGCCAACCTTGCCCCAGGTTGGGGGGGGCTTTCTCAATAAAGTGACATCAGGACACCCTTTAACCTTCTCTGGTCTTCACATGTAACACAAGATACCTGCACTCGTGTGTGTGCATACACCACAAATGCACACAGAAAATAAAAACAAAAATAAGAATTTTAGGGGCTCAGCACTTAAGAGCACTTGCTGCTCCTTCCAAGGACCCAGGTTCAGTTCCCAGCACCAACTTCCTGAGACTCCTCTTCCAGGACATCTGACACAAAAGAGGTTCTGGCCTCCAAGGGTACTAGGCACACACAGATACACATGCATACACATACACAGGCATTAGCACATACATATATAAAAATAAATTTAAAAAAGAACTCTGCTCTCTTCTCAGCTTCTGAACCCACATTTATACCAGACTGTGGCAATGAATGACAGCTGCTGACTGACACTCAGAATGTCCCTCTCCAAGTTAGAGGCTCTGTGTTACCTTTCCCAGAAAACAGGGGCTCTTAATTTTTCATATTTAGTTAACTTATTGACAGTGTTCAGTTCCATGGGGACATGCTTGCTTCAGAAGGCTTTGCTTCTAGTATTAATGTAACATGGCAGAGATCTTTCCCTCAGCAACTGCCCATCTCTGTAATCCACGAGGTTGGAGATACTGGAAACACATCTGGTTGACATTCTGAGCCAACAGGTGGGACTAGGAGGAAGAGGGTTTTAATGCTGTGGAGACCCTTTGGAAGGGGTTGGCCTGTGCTCCCCAAAAGGACCTCATTCCTCCAGGCCACTGCATACCTGTTTCCTAGTAGAGTAACTGTTATAGGAAGAGCCTTGGAAGCCTTGGAAAGCCTTGGTGGCTTCCACCTCTGCCCTACTCTTGTCACATGTGGCATATGGAGTAGCCATTTACTGCTGTTTTAAGTCATGACTCAGCTTGGCCAAAGCCTATGCGTTACTGTTGTTGAATACGCACATGGTGTTTCCTGACTTTTAAAATGTCTTTTTAAAAAATAATTCCTGATATTATTGATGTTGTCCTGCTCAGACACCCAATGGACACATGACTTGGGAAGAATTTCGACATGTTCTAAACTGCATGGTTGCAAAGTTAAATGACTCAGAATTCCACGAACTGAAGCAGACATTTGACCCTGAGGGCACCGGAGCAGTGAAGGTCAGCTCCCTACTGGAGGCGTTGGATGACAGCCCTAAGGTAGGTCTGTGAAGGTCTCTTGGCTGGGAGTCAGTGTTCTTAACAAAATACAGTTTAAATTAATGACTTGACATTTTCACATGTTTTTATTTCAAGTTACAGTTGAGAGATTATTTGATTTAAGTTTTTGTTTTCTAAACATTTCTGGAAAATCTGCCCTGAAGTGACAGATACTAGGCAGGGCTGAACTTACAGCCAGGTCTCGCAAAAGAGTATTTTGGAGTCACACTTGGTGGCAGCAGCACACACTCGTGGCCCCAGCACTTGATGGGCGGAGGCTGGAGAAGTGCTGTGAGTTCAGGGCTACTCTGGGCTAAAGAGAGTACCAGCCTAGCCAGGGCTACATAATAAACAACTACAACAGAAACATGTTTGGGAAGAGATCTCATGCCCTGATCTGACAGAGTTTTAGATACAACTACCGTGTCCCCTGATGTCTACCAGTAGCTTTTAGTCATTGCTGCTTTTGACTGAAAACTCTGCGGTTACATTAAAAGTAGCTCTGCAGCACCAATTAGCATTAGCAATATTTGAGAACATTTAGAAAGTCAGATTAGTTGCATGCATGGCCTTATTGTCAGAATGTTGGGCTATTTGCCTTCACTATGGAGGGAAATTGCTGAGCATGGACTTTCACACACTGAAGTGTGATGTACTAAGTCAAAATGTATAGGTATGTCCATGCCTACACACACACACACACACACACACACACACACACACACACACACCACTTCTTTCTAAGAATGAGAAATATAGGACATGATGGAGGGGTTTGTGGTCCCACAAGTAAGACACTGGTTATGGCCATACTTGGCCATATGGGTAAGGAGGGATTGGATCTGTGTGCCCAGGTACATAGGTATGCCTTAATTTAGTTTACCACTGGTGCTTGAGAACAAGATCAAATGAGTTTTCAGGATACAGAGGTCATCTGGGGTGGGGAGCTTGAGCCAGTGTTCACTTTGTGGCCACCATCTCCATGAGCTGCATCGGGGGCAGATGGTGTATCTCTTGAAGACACATGTCTTTTACGACAAGATTGGTGATAGTAGCAGCCTGTAGTGTTGCTGTGGAAACTCAGCAGGATAAAGTATACACACCAAAAATGTTCCAAATCTAAATATTCAATCTCAGTCATTTGATGAATGCCTGAGTATCTCTTGCACAAGCACTGCCCACACCCTGAGCCTTCCTAACCCTGCTTGCAGAGTGAGTGGTAGTTTTTAGTACCTTTCCCAACCCCAGGGTAGCTCAGGTCTATAGTGGCCAGGGCTTCTCACCCCGGGGGGGGGGGGGTGCAGCAGCTGTGCACCTTTTCGAACCAAACCAAACTGAGACTGTAAGCAGCCTCTCCATGCAGCAAGGGACATGATCTTTGTTTGATGTAACCTGAGAAGTGACACGTGTGTGTGTGTTTGTGTGTGTGTGTGTGTGTGTGAACACATGCTTAAACCTGCCATGTATATGTGTACACATGCTCAAACCTGTCATATGTCTGTGTACACATACTCAACCATATCATGTACATGTGCACACACTCAAACCTTCCATATATATGTGCACACATTCAAGCCTGTCATATATATGTGCACATACACTCAAACCTGTCATGTATAACCAACCCTATGATTTGTATGTTGACACACATACTTCCTTTATCAAAAGCAGTTATATTGGAGCATAAATTATGCTTTTAAAAGCATTCACATCTACCATATGCATTTTTGATGGGTTTGGATATATGCTTTTATGTATTGCACCCGACTTTGCCTACAAATAAGTTCATGTTAATGTGTTTAGTCTGTCATCCTTCATTAAGCCACCACTACCATTTAACACAGTGAGGTTTGCTACCTAATTTTAAAGGATACTGTAGATCCTCCTTTGTTATCATCTTGTCATCCAGTTTTTTTCCCTTTCGGAAATTTTGCTCCAACCTGGACCAGTCAGGCAGAGCCAGCGTTCAAACCCAAGCCTGTAGCTTCCTGTCACCACACAGGAAACACTTGTACTGATAAGGCTTCTCTCATTCACTTAGGTGAGAAAAATGTTCCCCTCTACAGACACCAAGGCAACTCTGCCTGTGGCTTGGGATTCAGTAAGTACCACCAGCCTTCTGTTTGTATTTGCCGTCCCCATGAGCTCTGAGGGTGTCTGTATCCCAGCTTCTCGTGCAATAAATGTATTACTTTTTGTGTGTTAGGTAGAAGAAATGGTGCTTAATGCCATCAGCAGGAACCTCCAGAACTTTTACGGCATGCTGCAGTCATATGACCTTGGGGACACGGGGACTATAGCAAGAAATAACTTCAAGAAAGTCATACGCATATTCTGCCCATATCTATCGAATGAGCACTTTATAAAGTAAGTTCACGGGTCCTTCACTTCCTGCTCCCCCCCCCAAGCCTGCTCCATGACACCTGTGGATAGTATTGGTAATAGACACTATCTGTTGAGTCCTCACTGAGCAGCAGGGTAATTCAGTCTTACCACCACCACTAATGAGTATGGATGGAGAAGCTGCATGGCCTCAGTGAGTCCTTAGTGAGTGGGGGGACTCAGGTTTCAGCTGGGTCTCTGGGATCTCTGGTTATTCCTTTTTTTTTTTTTTCTAAAAAAGGATTTATTTTTAAGTGAGTGAGGGTGTGTGTGTGTGTGTGTGTGTGTGTGTGTGTGTGTGTGTGTGCGTGTGCAAGCACAGTGCCTGCAGAGGTCACACATCCTCCTGGATACTTGAGGTTGGGCCTCTTAATTTTTAGGCTTGGGCTGGAGAGGTGGCTCAAAGGGTAAGGGTGCATACAGCTCTTTCAGAGGACCCAAGTTCAGTTCCCAGCACTCACATCAGGCTGCTCACAACCACATGTAACTCCAGCTCCAAGAGCTCCAACACCTCTGGCCTCACTGGACACCTGCACTGACACATACATCTGTGAAAAAATACACATATATGGATGGATAAATATGTAGATACACATCTACCGACACAGATTTTTTTTTTTAATTCTTAATTTTAGCCTTTTTTAAAATGGGCATACTCTTGATAATTTTCCAACTTCAGACTCTCCAGTAAGTTTCAAGACACAGCCTCAGGAAGGGTCCTGTACAAGAAACTTCTGTTGTCCATCGGTGTCAGTATCCCACCACCCATCTGTCCACTTTCTGTTCCGAAGGATCAACCAAGTGAACAGCTGCAAAAGGAGGAGCAGGGTCAGCCAGATCTTGCTGAGAGGTAATGTAAGAGCAAAGAAGGGTGCCCTAGCACCACGGTGCCTTGCTGGAGGAGACACTCCTCGGGTACTCAGGTCTGCTCTGTGTCACCAGAATTGTGATCAATTAAGAAAGGACAGCGCACTAGATGCTTGTGGTTAGAGCAGGTGGAGCTCTTGCCAATAATTGAATCCACTTTCGGATTTTAGAAATGAAAGCTGGATAGTCCCAGAGCTGGGGGAACTTGCCAAGGTTGTTCTAGTGTTGACAGTCTAGGACTCTCACCTCCCAGACAGCTTAAATGCTCTGCACCTGCATGCATCCCCATCTCCTCTCTCACAGGAGCTAGAGCCTTCGCCACAGCTTACCATTTATTGTAAAGCACACCCATTAACACAGCTAACATCTTCCAATGTGAAAATAGTGGAGCTGTTAAAACGATAGCCAGATTGAACTGTCTGAACTGTCAGCTGCAAAAAAGACCAGACTGATGGATATTCTGGCTTTCACTTCCTTTTGAAAAAATATTGGTTCTGTGTAAGGAAACGATGCCGTTTTAACCGCTTGTTCGTAACATGTCATGAGCCTGCAGGAATGGCAACACCTGGGAGGTGCCATCTTGTCATTTCTCTTTTTCAAACTTCTTGAGTATGGGGTGATGGGAATGTTTTTTTAAGAGAAAGCTTAACTATCTGGCGGCATGTCTCCCTAAAGCCAGGAGAAGGAATAATGGCAGTTAAGCTGTTCATAAAGCAGGCTTTCCCAGAGGGAAGAGTGGAACTCTGCTCTGCATAGCTGTCCCATGCTGTCCCATCCTTTCTGATGGGCTCAGGAGACTGTAGTGGGCAGGGGAAGAACTATCTCCCAACTGCACACCCCTCCTCATAATATGCTTTATGAATTAAGTTGTTTCTGCAGAGCAGCTCAGGGTAACCATGACTTCTCAGAGCTGCCATAGATGGCCCATGACTTCATTCACTTAGTTCCTACAAAATGCTTTGCCTAACTTGAAGTGTCCCTGTAGGCCCTGACTTTGTTTCCCTGGTTCATGAAAGCATTTTGTTTTCAATCTTATATGCAGCCCCTTGTGACAGTGGGGTTGAGACTGCAGGAGCCAGAAGCAGCTGGTCACGCTGTATCCACAGTCTGGAAGCAGAGAAAAATGGATACCGGTGTTCGCCCACTTCTTTTAAGCAGTTCAGGCCTCCAGCCTGGAGCACAGTGCAGCCCACTTTTAGTGAGGGGTTTGTTTCTTCATCTCATTTAGCCTAGTCAACATACTCCTCAGAGGCATCCCCCAAGGAGTCCCTCCCAGGTATTCCTGGTGCCTTGTCTCTAGGCAATTCCAGATCCTGTCTAGCTGACAACAGTAACCATCACATGTGTCTAGCCTCATGCTCTTTCCACAGGCTCCAAGTTGAGAGCCTTAGTGTGAAGATAGCACTGCCCTTCCTTGATGGCTTGTCACCGTGCACAGGCAGCAGGACCTCTGCTGCTAAACTGCAGCCCTGCCTCTGCAGCCACAAGCACAGAAAGAAAGCCCCATTCTCTGATGGGGTTATCACTTCTGATGGGGGCTCTAAACCCCCTTGCTACCATGGAATGCATGGTGAGCAGGCAGTGGCGTGCCAGCTGGTGGAAAGCTCAGTGCCTACTTGTGATTTCAGAACCCAGCCCATGAAGGACAAAACAACGGAGGCCAAGATCATGACCAAGGAGGAAGTCATCAACAGACTCAAGCAGTGTATCCAGCAGCAGGACCCGGTATTCAAAAAGCAGTTTCTTAGCATCAGCAAGCAGCCCGATACAAAGATCGGCCTGGAGGACTTCCGGAAGGTAGGAACCCATGCCCTGTGAGGCATCCTTTCTGACTGAGTTGTGTGTTCCATCCCACCACCACACATGCTTCATCCATCGTTGCTGCTTATTTATTTTGCAGTGGGGAAGGATGCTGATAGGTAGTAAAAGAATTTACAGGCAGTGCCACCAAAACACCAGTTCATTTAATATGTCGTGAGGCGAGGAGCACAGGCTGGGCAAGTCATAAGAGCACAGCCTATAGACCAGAGCTGGCTACAGTGGGCAGACTCAAGAGCACAAGTGTGGTTTGTTGTTTGGCAGGGCCACCCCATTTCCAGTTGCCACTCAACAACTTCAGAGGATCCCTAGGGCCCCAGATCATCAGCTTTGGCAAATTTCTTCCAAAAATTTTTCCAGTATGGATATGGCTTGATTTGGGTATTTAAACCTTTTCAAACAACATTTCTTGCTGTTCTGTTGGGCTAGCCATGTGTACCTGGCCCTGTGCATTTGCTGGAACCATGGAGCAGGGGTACAGAGCTGTGTGGGCCCCTGCATGCTAGTGAAGGGTCATCATGATGCTAGATAATAGATCTGGGATTTGTTCCTCTAGGAGGAGGTGGTGGCGGGGGAGACATTGAAACCTGGGAGAGACAGGGTGCTTATGGAACCAGCAGATTTGTATAAAAGTCCCAACTTGAAGGGCCCTGCATGGGCTTTAGGAGTTCATTTACACTATTGCTTAAGACTCCTACAAAGCACTCCAGCCTGCAGTGCTTTGGCTATTCCCCCGAAGACGTCTCAGTTAATATGCTGTAGTGGTCATGTGGACAGGCTAGGAAGCAGTGCAAACAGTTTCCAAGAAGACAGTACTCACTTGCGTGCCTGCTATTTCCCTGGTGTCTACCTCCAGGCCATGCATCATAAGCAGGGGCCCCGATGAAGAGCTCTTTCTGGTGTCTTCACTCTGTGATTCCATTTAGAGCAGTTGCAGATAAAGGCTTTGAATACTGGGCTATTGTCTTACTTAGGGTTTCTTTTTTGCTTTTGTTTTTGTTTGTTTGTTTGTTTGTTTTTCAAGACAAGTTTCTCTGTGAAGCTTTGTAGACCAGGCAGGCCTTGAACTCACAGAGATCTGCCTGCCTCTGTCTCTGGAGTGCTGGGATTAAAGGCATGTGCCACCACCACCTGGCTTACTTAGAGTTTCTATTACTGTGATGAAACACTATGACCAAGGCACCGTGGGGAGGGTGGGTTATTTGGCTTGCATTTCCACATCATAGTTCATCACTGAGGGAAGTCAGGCCTGGAACCTCAACAGGGCAGGAACCTGGAGGCAGGTGATGCAGAAGCCACGTGGGTAGATCCTGCTTACTGGCTTCTTCCTTTTATCTTGCTCAGCCTGCTTTTCTTATGGAACCCAGGACCAGCAGACCAGGGATGGCACCACCCACAATGGGCTGAACCCCCCCACCCCAACCAACTAAGAAAATAAAATGCCTTGCAGTAGGATCTTATGGAGGCATTTTCTCAATTGAGGGTCCCCACTTTCAGATGACTCTAGCTCATGTCAAGTTGTCACAAAATTATCCTGCACAGCTGTATTCTGCCACTGTCAGCACAGAAGGGACTCTTGTTGTCTTTCTGGGTGCCTAGCCAGATTCAGCACGTAGAGCAAAGGTTCTCCTCACTGGGGCTCAGGAAATGCCCTGGGGAGCAGCTGAAGCCTCCATGATGGATGATGGGTGAAGGAGAGTGTATAGGCTTAGCTCAGTGACTGGACTCCCTGTCTCCAAAAGCTTCCTGATGTTCAGGATGCCTTAATGGGGTCACCAGCTTTGTAAGAGGTCCTCTGCACCTGATTTCATTGCCTAAGCCCCACAAGACCCTCAGAAGTTTGGGCTTATTTCTCTGCATTCCGGCTCCAGCCTTGGCCAGAGAACAGCTGGATTCTCAGGGCAGGTAGACACACTCAAACTGGTACAGTGGCAATGTACTGATCACTCACCATTATCGTCTTGGGCCAGTTCGCAGGAGGCTTGGTTTTCTGAGGATGTCAGTTGGGCTCTATGAGTTTTCAGAAGTTCTATACGTTTACCAAGGTCTTGACTGACTGCTCATTCCACAGACATGAGAGAGGAGAGAAGTATGACTGTCTTTCTTGTTTGTAGGTTCTTCTATGTTCTGTTAATGCTGTGTGAGCCACCCTGAGGCTGTTACTGAGAGACACTGCATGGCCTCAAGGCTATTTTCCTTCTGGTTCCTTCCTTTTGGTGACTGTTAGGCTGGTGTTGGTTTTCTCACCTTTGACTTTCAAACTCACTGGGCACTATCAAGCAAGCCTCTTGTGGGCACATTTAACTCACTTTTCATAAAGTATAGTCAAGCATCTTAGCTTTTTTCTCTAACCTGAACATCACATGGTTTGTTTTCTGCCCATTCCTGCCTTTAGGTTATTCAGCTACTTCTGTTGTTCCATACTCCCCTGTATCCCTTTATGAGTTGACCAGTTTCCATTCCCATAGTAAAGGCTGTGCTGGAGACTACAGCTCACTGCGTGCATCTCATAACAGTGCAGAGCACTTTAGTATTGTGGAAAAAAAAAAAATCCTGGAAAGAAATCCTGTCTGCAGAGACTGGCTGACGGATTAGAGTTCCAGAGACTGGAATATTGCAATTCCAGGTGCTAATGACCTTATCTTGGGCTAGTTATAGCCCCCCAGACAGCCATTCATTGCCCACCTCTGTATGGAACTAATATCTTGTGACAAATAGATTAAAACCTTATGGAATCAGTTAACTTAGCAGACAACTAACTTCTACCAATCCAAAAGCTTCCCGCCCCCATCTCATTGTACCCATCTCTCTGGTGTACCCACCAGTGTATTTCAAAGTTGCCTTGATTTATAACTTCCTTTGTTCTATAAAATTCTTGAAACTTCATGAAACTGCCTCCTTGTAGGAACATGGAATTTGGGGTGACCTAAATCAGTGTTGCTGGGTCATGGTCACTCAAAATGGTTCTGAAATAAACTGTATCTTATTCCTTTAGGATAAGAACTATGGGTTATGTGCCAAAAGTACTTTATCATCTATTTTGTGGTACTGTTTGCCACAAACTTCAATTTTACATATAATCTAAAATTCCAAGGGACATTATCTTTTGTGCTATAATTAACCTGACCTAGCAACCTGTCCATACATATTTAGACTAACTGTATGTCTGTCTGTCACTATATCCTCCTCCTTTTCCTTCTCCTCCTGTTCCTCTTTGCTTGAAATTGACCTCATTTTTTCATCCTGCCTAAAGCTCTCCCTTTGTACATTCTTTAGTGAGAATGTCCCAGCTGCCCATTCTCAGATTCTGTGTACAGCATCATTTAGTGAGAATGCACCAGCCGCTCACTCTGAGTTTCTGTGTTTTAGAGTTCCTTAGTTTTCTGCTTAAGGCCCTTCATCTAGACTACACTCAGAACACTATGGAAACTTAGTCACCCATCCCCCAAGGCTCCTCTTGGCTATGACAATTTTCCAGACTTGTTATTAATTTTCCATTGTTTTTGAGGATCATGGCTAATTTTTGAGGATTCCTGATCAGAATTAATTTTAATTAAATAAGTGTGTGTGTGTGTGTGTGTGTGTGTGTGTATTGGCACACACTAAAAATTCCAGTTTTGGTGGAAGACCTAAATTTATGGGTTTAAGAAACTCAGAAGATCCAAAGTAGAATAATACAAAATCAGAGACAAGGTGCTAAAAACCCAAATCAAAGAACAGTGTGAGCCATGCTCCAAGTGTCTACCTAACCATCTGCAGGAATGATGGAGCTGAGGGACAGTGGGACACACTAGAGGCGAGAGTGGGCACAATCAGAGCCACATGAGCTTGGAACTTTGTGTCCAGTCTCCCTTTAAAAATGGAGACAAATGCTGGGTGGTGGTGTCACATGCCTTTCATCCTAGCACTCAGGAAGCAGAGGCAGGCTGATCTCAGTGAGTTCCAGGCCAGCCTGGAACCCTGTCTTGAAAAACAAAACAAAATAACAACAAAAAAGGGAGTCAAATGGATGTCTTCAACTTAAGCGAGGTAAAACAAAAGGAAGGCAAACCTAAGGAACTCACTGCAGCACCAGCCATGCTGTAGGAAGTTCCAAAACATAAGGAACGAGATGCTGTGAAGACTTAGATGCTCCCTATGAGGGACAAAGAGCAGTATCAACAGCACCTGCCATGCAGACATGAGCACTGGAGTTCACATCCCCCAAGTCCCACATAAATACTGTGTAGGCATGACTACCTGTAATTTCTGCATTGGCCAAGGCAGAGAGATCTCTGTGAGTTCAAGGCCAGCCTTATCTACAGAGTGAGTTCTAAGACAGCCAGTGATGCTTGAGAATAGTTCCCAGTATCAGCCTAACACACATACACACCATACATGCACATGGGAACAGAGAGCAGTTGGCTAAGTGTGAAAGGCTACTCTTAATTTACAGAATGTACAGGAGTGTTTGAGGCTAAAAACTACAGCCTTGCCTTGGCAAATTTACTATCTATGTAGATATAGACAAACTACAGCACAGCAGAAAAGTCAGCAGGGACCCCAATGGCTTCCAGGATTCTGCCTTGTGTGTGGAGTGATGCAATGTTCCCTAGCTCAGCAGTTCTCAACCTTCCTGACACTATAACTCCTTAATACAGTTCCTCGTGTTGTGGTGACCCCAACCATAAAATTATTTCATTGCTACTTAATAACTGTAATTTTGCTACTGTTATGAACTATAATGTAAATACCTGTGTTTTCTGATGGTCTTAGGTGACCTCTGTGATAGTGTTATTTGGCCCTAAAGTGGTCATGACCCACAGCTGAGAACCACTACTCTAGATGGAGTGTGTAATGTTGTAACTTCAAAAGAAAACACTAGACAGAGGTGAAGCAAGCACGCCACATATGCAGATGTATCCATCCTGTCCCAAGCAGTAAGGCCTGTCTCCTCAGCCACTGTCACTGGGTACCTGCCATTCAGAGTACCAAAAGCCCCACAATTTAATAAGTTATCAGGGCCCCAAGGAAGGCTCTCTCTACAATGAAGTCTGCCCCAGGCAGGGGCAACAGAGGTGACCACTTGAAGCATTAGAAATGTCAGACGGGCTGGCAGGATAGCTCAGTTGGTAAAGCACTTGCCTGGCAAACATGAGGACCTGAATTTGATTCCTAGAACATATGAAAGAGAAAAAACACGGCAGCACACTCTTAGAATCCCAGTGTTGGGGAGCTAAATATATGTAGATCCCTGGGACTCACTGGTTAGCCAGTCTACCCTACTTGGTTAGCAAAACCAAACACACACCACACATACACACACACACACACACACACACACACACACACACACACACACACACGAAACCTAGGAAAAGAAGATGAGATTCCATCTTAGTTTGTCATTCTTCAGTAGACCTTTAGGAGTGTGTCTTCCACAGAAGCCAGGGTTTGGATGGATAAAGTGTTTCCAGTCTGTTCACCAGGCTGTGGCTAAGGCCCACTGCCTGTGAGTTGCTGGCAGGTGTTGAGAATTAGTCTTCTGGATTGGCTGCTGTGTTCACTGCAGAGGAAAGAGGTATGAGGGCACCTTGGGGGAGTACAGAACTTCTCAGCTTGCCAGCGAGGCCATGCTTGCTCCCTGGGCTCTGTGCCCCTGGGGAACGGCACACCCAGCTCAATGGACAGGCTGTATAAGGCTCCCTCCTACGTGTCCCTGGTTCTTCTCAGCCCTCCAGGCTGGGAAACATTTGCCTGCAGACATCTTTTTTCCTCTCCATTGCATATGTTTTTGTGAAAGGACTAAGCAGGAGGACTTGGCAATGAATAATTCATGTGTGATTGTTTTCAAAATAGGAAGTTATTTTTCAAAGTGAGTAACCCATCTATTCATTCCTGAGACCCATTGCCTCTGGGTGCATCTGTGTGGGCAGCAGCTTTCTATCTAAACATTCGTTGCACCCCATGCTGCAAATGCTGCGACAGGTTCCTCCACAAATCTGGGCCTGGGAACACAGGCAGAGAAGAGTGCAGATGGTGTGGGATTCCCAGGAAGGCCTTGGGATTCAGCACCTCTCCTCAGTAATGGCACAACCCCTAGTCCTGCAGTCAGCACATTATGGCCTGTTCACTGTCACACACACACACACACACACACACACACACACACACACACACACACACTCATGCACACACAATCAAGGCTAGGCTCCACAAATCAGGAAGGATATAGCAGCCATCTTCCCACTATTCAGCTACAGCTCCCTGCATCCTCTTCCTGCACACGGGAAAGGAGGGTGACACCCAGATAACCTATGGCCTGTCCTTGCTCAGAGCCAAATCTAGACTGCTCAAGAGGTTCAATGTCTAGAGCTGACGGGGAAGAAGTGCCCGGAAGCTCTACACTGTGCCCGGTAGGGAAAGGAGGAGAAACTGCTTTCTGAAGCCTCTGAGCAAGATGAGGGCACATGAAAAATGACCTGTTCACACCCCTTAGTGGCCTCCTGAAACCTCCCATTTGGTGGGGGGTCACAAGATATTTGCCAAGACTCCAGCTAGCCTTCCCTGTGTTGCCAGTTAGGCCTTGTGTGAGGATCCCAGAATTCTACAACAGCAGCTCCCTCTTCGCCTGGGTGTGCACAGTCTGCTAACTCCCCATTCTTTCTCCACCCTGGTTTCCTTATTCCAACAGTGTGAGATGGTCTGTGATCAGAACCAGGTTTGAGGCCTAGCCCTGCCACCCCCAGGTCAGGTGACCAGGGCAAGCCTCTGCTTCCAGGTCTTCGTACCAGGGTTCTGAGAGGTCCTTTCTCCAAGCTGCCGACGGGGTGAAATAGAGGGTGCCATAGAGTGCGTGGCTTGTAGCTAGAGAGCGGTGTCACCTTGCGAGGGTGATGGATGGGATCCAGCCCTGTCTTATGCCTGTCCTGCAGACTCTCCTCCACCTGCCCTCTGCCCTGGGCTTTGTGCAACAACACCAGAACCATGTGACAGGCTCCCCAGATATATCTTTTCGATGTCAAGTCTCAGTGCAAGCTAAGGGGGGCACATATGACATTCAGATGAAAGTCCACAGAGCCTGGGAGCTAGTGTGCCCTAGAGTACCTGCCTCCTCCTGATGTCCCATGCCAAATGCTCCTGAGAGAGCAAGACACCCAGGAACACAACTGGCTAAGCTGATGTCTATGCCATGGCACCTGGCCTATAAACTTTTTCCAGTACTGACCAGTGTAGGTCACCATGGAAAAGACAGCACAGATTGCATGGTGTCCAGCTGGTGACCCCACCTTCCTGGGAGTGAATTTCTTAATTTTTTTTTCCTGATTTTTCCAGGTGAGGTTTCTCTGTGTAGCTTTGGAGCCTTTTCTGGAACTCACTCTATAGACCAGGATGGCCTCATCTCACAGAAGTCCGCCTGTCTCTGCCTCCCAAGTGCTGGGATTAAAGGTGTGTGCCACCACCACCAGGCTTCTGGGAGTGAATTTCAGTAAAGCTTCTACTCACGTGCAACCAGGTGTGATTTCCTCAACTAGTCGTCACAATATCCACTGTTCCAGTGTAGCTGGGCAGCAGACACACCACCTTTCCCTACAAACTTACACACCCAGCCTCCAGCAAGCTTTCAACAAGCTGTCTGTGGCTCTGTCCCCAGTGAGTTCAGCCATCCTGCTCACTGCACCATTCCGTTCTGAACCTGGAGTCTGCAACAGTTGTTGAGCAGGTCTCCAACCTCAGACCATGAATGCTGGGCGAAAAGCAAGGACTGTGTCTTCTGCCTTCTGCACTGATCCCCACCACCCCTCTGTGGGAGGCACCCTCCAGGCAGACAGCTTCTGGATTGTCCCTGTCTATCCATTGGCTCAAGGGCATCATCTTACCCACAGCAGCTCAGCCAGTGTCCCCTAGGAAGGTGGCTTTAGGACAATTCTGCCCCAGGGTTATACAAGGACACATATTTGTTCATTTGTTCCCCACCTCACGCCATGTACAAAGATGGAGCAGGAGGGTGCGTCTGTGTCAGAGTGAAAAGGGTGCAGAAGCCGAAACTCACACAAGGAGAGGTCAAACAGTGCCTGTGGGTTCCCTACCATCAGACAGCCACACAGTTTTCCTCTGTGGCTCATGGTGAAACTTGAGGGGCAATCTTATTTTCCCTTCTAAAATTGCCTTTATTGGGCTTTTGACTCCTGAAAAATGTGTGGATAAAGAGCTAGCTTATGAGACCCAGAAGCCACTGGAGAGACAAGAGAGAACTGGGTACCTTGTGTGGCAGGGCCCTGGCAAAGAGCAGTTGAACTGGCTGTGTCTGGGTGTCATACTGCCTGTACCCTTTGTTTACTCACAAGCCCCAAACAGGCCGGTGCCTCAGTGTAGGGACACAGGAGGCTGGCCACACCCTCGGCAGCCATGGGCGGGGGCATACAAGTAATAATGACTGCTGGAGACTGTGGAGGGGCAGTGGAATGTAGGGTAGACACCCTAATACCTCTGTCCCTCTTGCCCTCCTCCCTGCTAGGTCCTGGAGGAAAGTGGGATGCCTATGAATGATAGTCAATATGCAATGCTGACCTCCAAGATTGGCTACAAGAAGGAGGGCATGAGTTACCAGGACTTCACCTCAGGATTCGAAGGTAGCTAGCTGGCAGGTACTCATGTATCTTGCTATGATGGGGCCAGATGGCACCACAGACCTTTCTTGCAGTGCTATGTCACCTGCTTGCTCATGTGACAGCAACCTTATCTGAAAGGCGGAAGCCATCTTGGCCTAATCTTATCTGTGTTTCAGCCATTTCACCAAGTTAAAGAGAAATTTGGTAGCAGACTACAAACATACATGTTCCCAAGAGTGCTTCCCAGATGGTTCCCAGACCTTTAAGACTTTTCTCCATAAAACAATGATCATCTGAGGTCCGGGGATGTAGCTCAATGCATGAATTCTGGCCTGGCATGCACAAGGTCTGGGTTCAAACAAGCAATATCGGGGAAAACAACCCCCCCACACACACACCAAAAGATGGGTATACAATTAGCAGTGTCACCCACAGGTGAGTGTTCCCTCCCTCTTCACAGGTAGGGATACAGACTTTCTAGAAGAGTTAGTGATATACCCAAGACCACTCAGGCATGTCCTGCCCCAACCAGAATGGTCCTTTCAAAGTTGGGAACCAGGTTTTGTGTCATGAGGTAAGGCAGAGCCGAGTCAGCTTCCTGGCAGCTGTGCCCCCTGCTCTCTGGCAGTTGAGGGAAGACAGTATCATCTCTCAAGATTGCAGGGAAAGCTGGGCCTCTGACCATTTTAAGGTTCCAGAACTGTCACCTTCTCTCTGCCTCCACTGCCCCAGCACAGAGTCACAGGAGTTCACTTCTCATTGCTACAAGAAACCTTCAGGGTGGCTGGCTGGGCAACTCTAGTGATTCTGTGTGATAGAATAATATTTTAAAGTGTGTTACTCTTGTTTATGCTGTGGAACATTTGTTTAGTGATATAAAGATGTGTGACTTTTGTTTATGCTGCATTTGTTTAACTCTGTGAAGCTGTTACTGTGCCTGTCTAAAACACCTGGTGGTCCTAATGAGGAACTGAACGGTCAGTGGTGAGGCCGGATCCAGGATAGGCGGGGCTGGCAGGCTGGCAGGCAGAGAGTATAAATAGAAGGAGGCGTGAGGAAGGAGGAGGACATCAGGGGCCAGCTACCCAGCCAGCCACAGGAGTAAGAGTAAAAAGCCGAGGCAAAAGGTAGTTAAGAAAAGCTGACTAGAAACAAGCCAAGCTAAGGTTGGGCATTCATAAGTAAGAATAAGTCTCTGTGAGTGATTTACTTGGGGTCTGGGTGTTAGATTACTCCCCCAAATGCTAAAAGAGTAAAAAACCATTTTAACAATCTTGGGCACATGTCCCTTTCCCTGTCACTGGCTTTGAGGGGTGACTTCATTGCCTCTGGCAATGCCCCAGGCAGCACCTCTACTCACCAAGAGACAGACCCTACTTCTGTAGAGGGTGGGGAGACCCTGGGCAGCAGGGACAGCTTAAAATGCTACCACCTTCTGTCTGTCTTGACACCCTTAAAGGAAAGAATCCCTGAGACATGGTGCTGGGCAGGGTGAGTAGGTCATTTGCCTGAGGTCTGAGCTAGGAGAGTGCTGTACCTACTCTCTCTCTCTTCCTGCCTTTCCTCTCCCTCGTCCATCCATACCATTTTGAGTAGCCTGTTGTCCTCTACTAGGCCCCATAGGGCCAGCTGCTTTAGGAAGGGAAAGTCATGCTCTATGGCCTTAGGCAGGCACACAGGCAGGTTTCAGAAGGGAAGTAGACAAGGGGTTGGGCAAAGAGCTAATGGAAGTCTCCCACTTGGTATCCTTTCAGACACTAAGCTGAGTGGCCTGGAAACTGTTCCACCGCAGCCACGTACTGCCACCAAAACAAATTTAGATGACCACTTCATATCAGCTGAAGAATGTGTGAGACTCTTTCCCAAGAAGCTAAAGGAGTTGTTCCAGGTAACATGTGATCCTTACACCATAGCTTCTCTAAGTCTCTGCCCTGGTCCCCACCCCACCCCACCTCACAGCTTACACACGAGTGAGTTCTGGTGTCCAGTCAGACCCAGCAGCTCCAGGGGACACACAGAGACAGGGACTGGCCTGCTGGAATGCCTAGTCAACACTGATGGTAGAAATCAGGAGCCCCTCTTCTCAGGGGGCGTGGCTACCCATGGGAAAACAGTGGGCTCAGGATCCTGCACACACCCACTTGCATTTATTCACTCACTAAACACATATTGCATGTTCACTGCATGCCCGTGTCTGTACTACATGTATGAGTACCCTGCCTGGAGTCTTCTCTTGTCTAAGACACAGACAGTGAGTGGCTATTCATCCACATTGTGGCTGGCTGCTGAGGGAGACCTAGTAATGTGGGTCAAGGCAGAGCCCTTTAAGGTAGACTACTCAGAGGAGGAAGGGGACCCCTGCTCCAACTCTGGAGCCCAAATCAAATGCTTGATCTTCACCCCGATCACCTGTCTGGCAAGGACAATTGTACCAGCATGCCAGTGTCTGTGTCTCTGCAGGTCCTGGCTTTTGCACCTACATCCCATCCCTTTAAACAGCAAGCATGATGAAGCAGGCCTGCAGGAAGATGACACATTACCTTTCTACACTCCATTTTCCACTGCGTAGTCTGCATCTAACTTTGCAGGGTGCTCCGTCCACATGTCTCTGGTCATTCACCTGCTTCACTCGGACTGCTTGCTCTAGTTCAGCTCGGCCATGGCCCCCATCTCATCTGTATACTTTCTGTTCCCTTCCTGGGAAACCCCTCCTTTACCTTGGGACAGCTTTGACTGCCTCATCTTCCTCCTTAAGCCTTCACATGAGCCACATGGATCTGCTGGCCCTCAGAGTACCCAGCCTATATACTGTTGTAAGCTGCTTGATCCAGAATCCCCGTCATTCCTTCACCACCCCCCAAAGTACCCCAAATGGCTGCCACCTGCTTGCCACATGGAGATCAGTGCTTAGTTGGTGAATAAGTGAAGTTTCACATCATGTGCCAGGTGGTGAATGCATGTATTTGTTTTAATCTCCACCCACCCTACCAAGTGAATTGAGGAAAATGATGGTCAGAGATGGAGAGAAAGTTACCCAAAGCCCGACATCTATTGAGTGCAATAGCTGGGATCTGGAGTGCATCTGTTCAGGTGTAAGGTCTGTGTGGTGATACTTGGGGTTGTCATGCTGGAGAAGGGACTGCTGATATGAGGGGTGGGCTAAAGTTTGTACACGTGGGAGGATTATAGGCACCAGGTCCTCAATGTACCTGCAGCACAGCAGTGAAGGCTGGTGGGACACTGGTCTCACCCTTGGCTGCTGTGTTGCGTGTCACATTGGAGTGCTATTACTTGCTTCCTCTCCAGCACTATGAGAGGGCCATATGTCAAGGGCTGTGTTTCTGCTGCACCCAGAGGGGAGTTAGCATCTGACAGGTACCCAGAGCATATTCTTAGCCCTGTTTATCCAACAAGCTTTATCGTACATGACTGTCGGGCATTGCTCTGGGAGCTGGGGCTTGAGCCAGACAGATGGAAGCACAAGTCGGCCTGCAGGCAGAGGCAAGGAGTGAGAAGTAGCTTTGCAGGCACTGTGACTGTAGAGGAAGGGCTCATTGACATGGTCCAAGGCAGTCCTGGGCGTCAGAGAGCAGCAGGGGGAAGGTGGGAAGAGATGGGTTTCATAAATTGGGCTCTTTACAAAGGAGACACAGAGCACAGGGGATGGGCAGCATGAATGGTCAGAGTACAGAGATAATCTGATGTAGACTAGATGGAGTTAGATTCCTGAGGGATGGGCCTTTAGGTGGGATTGAAGCAGTTAGGTTTAAGGGCAGGTTCCACATACAGGGGACAGGGGGAATGTGTGACACATTGATTCCTGAGACAGGACTCTGACTCTGAAAATTTAGTCTGAGTAATTAGTAAGAACAAGCTACCTTCTACTGAGCCAGAAGCCTGCAAGGATTGGGCAGGAGGTTTGCGTTTGGCCTTGTTCAGTCTGAACATCGGAGCATCTGAGTATGAGAAGCCTCAGAGCCAGACTTAGAGGGAACCAGTGAATGGATGGGTCTGCAGCCCACTGAGCACCCACCACCACCAGAGCACCATCTCCTCTGGCTGGCAGTGACTCTGAGGCAGTACCAGAGTCATCTAAACAAATCCCCCATGGGGTTCAGCACAGCATAGTAATGTTTGGTGACTGAATCCGTGAACAAGCTCAGCTAGAACTTTCCACAAAATCCCAGGGCATCTAATTAGACACTAACATGGAACAACTCAACATGGAACAGTTCTGAACAACTGTTACTGGGGAGCTGTAGAATGAGGGGGTCGGGGTCGTGCCTTCAAGACCCCAGACAGGTTCCCAGGGAAGAGCTGTGTGAGGGACCCACAGACACAAGGGTACTAAAACCATGCCAACAGTGTCACAAGCCAGATGTACAATGCACACGGTGGCCATAATGCAGGTGTTGGCCCAGAAAGAGGCTCATGATTGCTGTCTGACTTCAGGTGACAAACAGCATTTTAGGACACTCAGAAAACATGCCAAGTGACCTCTAAAGTGTGGCACATTCTTTTGCAATTTTATAGATGAAGGAACAAAGGGTGTCAAGGTCAGATGCCTTGCCCAAAGTCACACTGGTAGTAAGAGGGTGTGCAAGTAGTCTGCTAAGGGATATACCAGCAGTTAAGTCACGAGTTCCCCATGCCCCTTGAACCTGTTTCTTCATATGCAAAGTAGGAATCATGGAGCCTCTGGGCAGCACCATGGACAGAGCAACGCTTGTGCCCAGCCTTCCAGACACCTGAGGCTCCTGGGTGTGAAACCTGGCCTGGAATTTGCCTATCTGGAAAGAGAAGTGGCCAGACATCCCAAACACTCCAGGAAGCAGGGAGAGCTTTAAATTCTCTAGGAAGCCCCACCCACTTTCCTCAGCCCACATACAGGTACAGGACTTGCAGGTGTCCTAAGCTGTCCACACTCTCCAACTCTCCAAGTTTTTTGGCATCCAGGGCCAGGAAGCCAGGGGCAGAAGGGTCTCCAGGAGCCAACTTGGAACCCGTGTCCCTGCAGGTGGTGGCTGTGAGTGGCAAGTGGTCATGGAAGGGAAGTGCATTGATGTGTGCATTTTGTTTCTAGGACCCCTACTCTGCCTTCTTTAAAGTAGACACTGACATGGATGGCATAATCAACATGCATGATCTTCACAGATTGCTACAGCAGCTACAGCTCAACATGAAGGACAGCGAGTATGAGCGCTTCCTCGGCCTCCTGGGCTTGAGATTTAGCGTCACTCTAAACTTCCGAGAGTTTCAGAACCTGTGTGAGAAGAGACCCTGGAGATCAGATGAGGCACCTCAAAGGCTCATTAGGTGAGATGGTGGTATGTGGTCAGAGCCATTGATGTGTGCCAGCCTCTCAACCTGGAAGACCAGTGGAACACAAAAATTACCCTGGAGCCATCTTTTTTCCCCTGAGTTTAAGAACACACTCACACACACACACACACACACACACAGGAACATATGCACACACACATCACATGGTAGATGGAACAATCAGATAAGACATGCAAGGTTCCAGCATGGGGTGTGGCTTTATAGCTCGCTGCTTATTGTTCCAGGCTTTTTCTCATACATGTAAATGCACACACATACTTAACTGTCCATTTCTCTGCCTGGAGTCAGATGTGTGCTAACATTGGCAACCCTTGGACACACTCTGTTGTCTGAGGCCATGGAAGGGTGGGGTGTGGGTGCTTCACAGAAACAAGGTTCACAGAAATAAGGCATCAAACAAGATGACCCTGTCTCCTCAGCTCTAGATATCCATCTTGGCCATGTTTGGATGTTTAGAAAGGCACAAAGCCATCCAAGGCAGTTTCTCAGGAGATGCAGGGGCCTTCTTCCAGCCTGTCACAAACAGTGATGCCTCTACACCCCTGCCTGACCCACAAGGCCTCATCCTGGCCAGGAGAGTCTCAGTGTCCACTCAGGCTTCCCTGTTGGTCTTTCTGATATTCCTGAGATTATAGTAAGTGGGCTGCCACCCAAGAGACACCTGTCACAGAAGCACCTAATGACACCTGAGGAAATCTGGCCTTTGAGCAGAGTAGCTGGTCTGTCCTGGACAATTACTGCATCGTCCTTTTAAAACGTGTGTTTCTGTCTATGCACATGATGGGTGTGCGTGTGTATGCATGTGCACACAAGTGTGTGGAGGTCAGAGTTCAGCATCAGAAGTCAACTCCAGGTGTTCTTGGGGAGCCATCCACCTTACACTTCTCACTGAGATGTGGGGTTCACTTGGCTAGACTGGCTGACCATTGAGCCCCAGAAATCCTCCTTGTCTCCACCTTCCTAGCATTCGATTGCAAGCATGTACTAACACACCTAGGTTTTTACCTGGGTGCTGGGGTTTAAACTTGGGTGCTTATGCTTATAAGGTGAGTACTTACAGACATCTTCCCAGTGCATTATTCTTGACCCACTGAGGGGGCTACAGACCATCATACCTCTTATCTGGGCACATGAAGCTGCCAGAGGTGTGGCCCTGATAACATTTAACAAAGCTACAAAAAGGCCTTTGATCATGTACTTGTTTAATTTTCCCTGGATTTATGGGTTTTATTGCAATTATTACGGGGGGGGGGGAGCTAAGAAAATGGCTTTAATCCCTTCCTAAGCACAAGGATCACATGACACATGTGAGGGGTGCCTATGTTCCTCGCTTGGATTCTAGAGGGTGTTCGTGTGAGAGTAATTGTTTAACATTGAAATGGAACCAAAATAATCCTCCCAGGCAGAAAAAAGATGGCTCAGTTGTTAGGAGTATTGGCTGCTCACACAGAGGACCTGAGATAGGCTCGTAGGCTCATAATCACATTCATCTGTAGCTCCAGGGGATTCCATATCTTGTCCTGACCTCCATGGGGCACCTGTACACACACACACACACACACACACACACACACACACACACACAATTAAAAATAAATTTTGAGGGGCTGGAGAGATTAAGACCCTGTCCCAGAGGACCTGATTTTGGTTGTCAGTTACCCACATTAGGTAGGTAGCTCACAATTACCTGTAACTGCAGCTCTAGGGAGATATGACATCTCTGGCCTGTCTGTGCACCTGGGCACTCATGTAAACTTAGCACAGACACCTGCTCACACAGATGTATAATTTTAAAGAATAATAATAAAAATACTTCCAAAGAGTACTTTGAGAATGTGTACAGAATGAGTATAGAAAATGTCAACACATCATAGACTTTGTCTTGTTCACATCTGTTCAAAGGACTAGCTCAGTGCTGGGCACTGTTCTGAGCCTTAGTGGTACAGATGTGAACAGGGTTCACTGCTGCATCAGGAGCTGAGGCTGGAAGATGAGACGACACAGAAGTAAAGTGCCACACTGGAGCACAGGGAGGGTCCACACAGGTGTCCAGAAGAAGTGGGTCACTTGCCTGGGTCTTGGCTCGTTCCATTGATAGATGGTGGTTCAAGGCCAGAGGACAACATTGGCAGAAATCACAGAGCAGAAGCACCAGGCACATTCAGAAGATGCCGGTGGAGGTGCAGCTGGGATGTGGTAGGGAGGAGTCATGGGGCCAGAGCATGAAGCAGCCCCACACAGGTAGCAGTTTCCTTTTCCAGCAGCTAGGTACATTTTATGTGCTATGGGATGAAGGGATCAGAATGTATCCCCCAGAGTGGAGGATGAACTCAGGGAGTAGAGGCTGGATCCTAGTGGCATATGAACCAGGAGTCTGGGAGAGACATCTCTGAGACCAGGAGCATGACATGGCTTTAGAGAGTACTGTCGTCCTGGACAGATCAGCACTGTGATCCATGAGACATCATGGGCCCTATCAGGAGGCATATCCGTCTGGCCTTAGAGAGGAAGGAACTGGGTCTCAGAGAAGAGCTAGTGATGTGTCCCTAAGGACCACAGGAGAGGTAGAGGGTAGGGAGGAGCACTGGTGTCTCCTGGCAGCCTTGCCCTTTCCACAAAGCCACCTGTTTCTAGAAACCGTCTGTCCCCTTGGTTGGGCCCAGCGTGCTACAGACCTTCACTGCCCCTTGACTTTGAGAGTTTGTTGCTCTGTGAAAGAGATAGCCTCTTGTTTGCTTCATTGTTACAAACACAGGTTTTCCCTTTGTGGTCCCTCCTTGGGGCTGAGTGGGATGGAGAGTGTTTACCACCCAGACCCCACTCCTAGTCACTGGAAACACACTGAGGCAGGAGACTTGTATAGCTCCTGAGAAGGCAGGTACTTGTATAGCGTTGAGAAAGAGGGTGGGACTTCTGGATGGGGTGAGATGTAAGGGCCAATGATATTTTGCCAAGCCTCAGTAGCTGGGCAGAGGCAGTTTTGCTGAGTCACTTCTATGTGGAAGTGATAAGCCAAAGACAGGTTGCCAAACTCTAGCCAGGCTCAGAAAGGTCCACTAGACCTTATGTCCGGGCCTTTTTAGGCCCAAGGGGATCAACACAGTGAGCCTGCCAGGTCTCCATTTGCCTTTAAAAATGCCATTCAATGTGTGTGTGCAATTTGGCTCCTGTGAGCTGTGTCCCCCATAGGGCTGGCTGGTCTACCTCTGTCCAATTGCATTGAAGCTCCTTCCTGTCTCACCTCTAGTCCATAATCATCTGAGAGTTGGGCATAAACAGTAACCCAAAGCCATAGAGGGGTGGTAGAGACCTCTTAAAGGCACAATGGAACTCTGGGCTCTGCAATGAGAAACTAGGACAAGTTCATGAGGATGCCTGTCAGCATCCCTCTCTGCTGGGGAGATTATCAGCTCTCTTCTTAAAATATTTACCTCTATGTATGCTACATGTGTGTGGGTGCCCATGGAAGAGAGCAGGGTGTTGGGTCCCCTGAAGCTAGAATTGCAGGCAGTTGTGTAAGCTGCCTGATACTGATGCTGGGACTCTCTTCTTCCACCTCCCACCCGCCTTCCTCCCCTGTTTCTTTACTTAGAATGTGCATGTACCCAGCCTTCTGCAGGCTCACCCTTTTCTCCTGGGCAAGTCTTTGGGCTACCAGACACTGTAGGATCTCACAGTTTCAGTATTTCACTCATGGGTGTATCTTTTACCTTGATAGTTTTTGAGATTTTCTTTTTTATTTTTATTTATTTTTTGGTTAATAATAGAATGTTGAGTCATATCCTGGGCAAATGCAGCATTTCATTATGATACTCTGGGCCTGTTAGACTCCTCCATGCTTGTTTACTGGTCAGCCTGTCTCAGTAGGCAGTTGACTCCCTTTGTCTCTTTAGCCTGAGAGCCCTGACCTTCCTCCTGGAGCTACTGGATTCATTCAGCTATACAAGCCATTACAGCATTCCTCCAGGGGCACTGCTATGTACCCAGGCTCAGGCCAAGTGGCAGTGTCAACTCCCAGAGCCACTGCTAGACCACCAGCTGACATCAGAGATAGATCTGGACTTCTGACATCAGTGTGGGGCCCTTCTCCTAGATCACTCCCCTCTCTGACTCTACCTGCTCTCTCCTGCTGAGGGACTAATTTCTGACTAGAAAATCTTAGGCTTGAGCCTTTAGTGTGATATGAGAAAAGAGAGAGAGGGAAAAGGAGAGATGGAGGAGGGGGGATGACAAGAATTGCATCTAGGCCTCTCAAGGCCCAGGGGTTCCCTGAGCCTTCACAGTACTTGTGAGCTATTCCCTGCTTAAGCCTTCCCTCCATTTCTGGAGACAACTGTCTCTGAGGTAATTTGATTACTTTTGTCTGGCGTATGTATTAAGTCATAGTGTCTGCTCCTTGAGGATGTAGACTGAAGGTGCCAGGCCTGTACATGTTTGCTGTGGTTGACTGGAGGAAGGCTAGTGTGACAATTGTCAGAATCTAAGGAGTCAAGGGACAAGAAAGGAATGGGTCATTGCTGGAAGAGGCCAGGCAGAAACAGGATCAATCTACAGGGAGAGGAGGCATGACTATAAAAGCCTGAACCTGGGTAGCTATGTGATGATGGAGGCCTAGAACCTGAAAGAGCAGCAGGGTGGTGTACAGCTGCTTGGGGGGATGTGATAGGGCTGAGGGAGTCTGTGTCCCAAGGTCCAGGAAAGTTCTCTGAATTAAGAATCTAAAGGTGACAGCAGGGAATGTCCCTGTGAGCAATCAGTATCTATAATGGTCAGCAAGCTTGTATCTTCCCATGCTACCACAATCTATTAGTGGTCCTGAGTTTACAAGCTGCCTTAGTTTTACCAAGTACTTCTCATTTCATTTGATTCCTGTGGTCATTGATGACACAAGATCTTGTCATCCACTCATTTTTCATATAGGTTTTTGGTTTTATTGACTTGAGACAAAGTCTCTTTGCATAGCCCAAGCTGGCCTGAGAACTCACACAATTTTCCTCTCTCTACTCCTGAGAGCTGAGGCATATACCACCATGCCCAGCTTATATATTTTAGTCTCAGTAACTCTCAGCCCCCAGTCAGTCATCTATATATACAGGCTACAGAGTGTCTTCAAAAGGGCTAGAGTTCAAAGGGCTGTACTGGAGGCCAGGATCCCATGCAGATGTAGAGGATGTGTCTGTAGGAGACAGCTCAGAATTCTATAGCCTCCAGCACAAGGCTATCCAGAGCACAAAGTTGCCAAGTGCAGGTCAGCATGGCACCTTCTTCTGAGTGACAATTGAAAGTGAACTATGTGTCACTGCATGAGAATCTGTACCTAAGCTGGAGTCCAGGGACAGAGATGGGGTCCTTCCCCATAACAGTTTTCCTGGGTGACCAGGTGGTGGGTCTCTTGCCCGCCCCGTCTCATCTTAAGGTACTCCTTCTTTGATTGGCCAAGGTGAGGGGCTATGTCTGGCAGGGCAGATAAGCTCCCATACCTGGCATTCCTGATAGGGTCCCACCTATGCACAGGCTGTTATTTATTGGCACAGATAAATTATTTACCAGTTTGTGGCTCCCGCTGTGCTGGCAGATGGCAGTTGTTTACTTGTGTAAACAAGATGCAGCCTTGTTCCATCCCAGTGCTTAAAGAAACTCAGGCCAGAACGCTGCTCTCAAGAATGGAGTCACAGAGGGCAAGGCCACCCAAATCTACTGCTCTGCACAGTGTGGGGTCACCCCGGGAGGCCTCTGCTCCTCAGCACCTCACTGGGATTCCATCCTTCCAAGCCAGTGGAGAAAAAAAAAATCACAGGATCCTGACAGCCTTACCAGGTCCCCCACAGATGCCACAGCCACAGGGACCTGGGTGGCTGAACAGCGGATCCTTTCCCACCCTTGAAGTTCCGTGATTCTGAGGAGTCCAGTAGGCAGTTGGAGAGAAATGGCGAAGAAACATGGGTGAGGCCAGTCATTCACAGAATTGCTCTGTGGGTAGAGGGGGTGTAGCCAGGGATACCAGAAATATTAAATGGGAAAGGCAAGAAGGGGTCAAACCAGGAGGCAGGTAGAAAGGGCCCAGGGCAAGGCATGGGTCCTGGAGGCCAAAGGCCTCAGTTGTTCATAGTTTCCTGATCTGGTAGACAGGACAGCTCCCTCTCCAGCCATAGCCACCACTGTGCCTCAGGCAGACCTGTCCAGGGCCAGCAGCACAAGGTCTTTTTAAGCTCTCTTAAGTGTCCCTCATCTGTAAGTAAATACAATAGAATTGTGATAATCTGTTAATCCTATAAACTTAAGCCTTGAAAATTAGTGGTGGTGGGCATGGGGGTGTCTCAGCTGTTGGGAATATGCCCTGCTCTTACAGAGGCCCCATGTTCAATTCCCACCAATGCTCACAACTGCCTGCAGCCCAGCTCTTCTGAGGGCATCTACACTCGCGTACTTACTGTGTCCTTCCCATATATACACAGCATATTTAGAAATGATAAAAGAAGTCTTGAAAAGGAGAAGTAGCTGGGGCTGGGGAGGGACCTCCATGCTTGCTAATTGCACCTTTGCTGACTTAAGTCTGTTCTTCTACCTGAACTTGCAAAATCAGAAAGAAACATTGCTAGCTGCTCCCTTCCTAAGACACTTAATGTAGTATTATACATATATTCTGCTTTCCCAAACCCCCAGGGAAGAAACAGACCCTGTGAGCTTCATATGCTAGGGAAAAAATGATTTTTCTTAAATCTGAAAATAAAGTTCCCAAAGACCCCCTGCCATGCAGCTGGGAGAAATAATGTGTTGTAAGAACTGTTAGTCTAGATGTGAAATCACAGACTTTCATGGTATCTTTGATGCACCGAGGGTGAGGATGGGGGGCCCTTGGGAAGATCCTAAGCCTATCACTTCTAAACACAGTTGTTTATTCTTTTAAGATATAAACAGAAAGTTGCAGATTCCGAGCTAGCCTGTGAGCAGGCCCATCAGTACCTCACCATCAAAGCCAAAACCAGATGGGCGGACCTGTCCAAGGTAAGGAAGGGGAAGGGAGGCAGAGCCATGCAGAGAAAGGGAGATAGCACCAGGTACCCATGATGTTGGCCCCTGCCTCTCTTCAAAGACTTTCCCCAATACTCTGAATGGTCTTGGCTTTGTCTCTGATCAAAACACCATCATTGACTGCAATTATAAAGTTATTTGGATATTTCTATTATTGTTGAATACTAGAGATGTATAGCTATAAAGACTATATACTTTTAACAACTAAGGAAAGTGAAACCTAAGAAGGCATTCTATTTTTGAAACATTAATGTTATCAAAGATGCTTAAAGATACAATAAAGGGCTGGTAAGATGGCTCAACAGGTAGAGGAACTTGCTGCAAAGCCAGAAGACCTGAGTTCAATACCCAGAACCCTTGTAGTAGAAGGGGAGAACTGACTCTTGCAAGTGGTCCTTTGACCTCCACACATGCACTGTGGGATGTGAATATGCACACAGAGATACAGAGGAAAGAAGTTGCTCATGGTGGCATGTGCCTGTCAGCCTAGCATTTTTGAAGCCAAAGTGGTGAGACCACTGTGAGTTCACTGGCAGACTGAGACGACATAGAAGACCGTGTCTCAGAACACCAAAAGAAAACTCAGGTACAGTGGCTCACGCTTGCCATTTCAGCTCTAGGAAGGTGGAGGTAAGGGAATCAGGAGTTCAAGGTCAGCCTCAGCTACTGCTGAGAGGAAGGCAGGGGGAGACAGATTAATTTTATGATTTTCAAATGTTTAATTTGTTTTATTCATCTAAGATAGTATATCTTTCAAGAATTAATCATTTTAATTTCATGAAGAGCACCAACCTAAAAACATCATCTAGGGGAAAATCTGAGAGAGTGTCACCAGCGATTTTGCACAGCCACCAGCAGGCATCTGAAGAGCTGTTTTATCCCATCTTGAAAGGGTGACAGAAAGTGTGCTTCCAAGGCATGTGACCCCCATGAGCAAGCTCATAAGTTGTGTCACTGACAATGACAGTGACAGCTAAACCACGGGACAGTAGGACAGAATGATTAGGGTAGGTTCTTCCTGACTCTAGAATGTGGAGTCAACAAGGACACAGTGGCCTCGCTCTAGAAAAGGAGGGTCATGATTGCATGCTAGAGTGTCTTCTCACTGTTTCTGAGGGCCTTGTAAGGTCATTTGCCCTCCCATTGGCTCTTTTTTTGGCTCCTGCTTAGTGCAGAGCTCTGTTGGATTCTCTCAAGCCTAGGCTTACTTCTCCCCACAGTGTCCTCAGTACTGGCTGTGGCCCAAAGAGGCAGGCTGTACCCTCCTTTCTCTCCCTCCTCCCTGCTCTCTAAGAGTTGCCCATTTCCTCCTCCTGTGGCAATTCTGCTCTTGGTGGGCAACCCCTGGGTCCTCATGGCCAGGTACAGTTGCCAGCTCTGTGGTTGTTCTAGCTGTCTCTTGTCTGGTTAAGGATGCTCCCTCCTGATCCTGGTTTGCTGAGAGGTATTGTCATCAGTGAGGGTCAGGTTTTGTCACGTGCTTCTGCAGTGGTTGAGATGATCAAGTGACTGTTTTCCCCTCTGTCCATGTGATGGATCACAGTGGCGGATTTTCAAGCATTGACCCTGCCTTGTACAGTGAATCCCACATAGCCAAGGCATCCAGTTCCTACCAGTGGTTGGTTCAGTTTGCTGGTACATGCTTGCCCTCAGAAGTGATGGATCTGAAGTTGACTTGTCCCACGTTGTCTAAATGCTAGGCTCACAGCATGAGGGAGGAAGGGTCCTTCTGTCTTCCTGGCATCTTGGGGTTTCTGTGCACACATCTCTGCTCTGACAAGTTGCACCTGTGTGTCTCCAGCAATAGGCAGCGGCTTGCCCTTGGGCCTCACTCCTCTTACACAGCTAACCGCCGGTGGTGCTTATTTGCTCAGGTGTCCAAATGCTTTTGGGACAGTGCACTGCCTTCCAGGACTCCTGCATACCAGTCCTAAGGTAGAACCCACTGCTGTTAGCTTGGTTATATTTAAGCCGTGATTCCTCTGAGGTGGGACATGTAGAATGCAAATATGTCATTTAAAGAGAATTAAAGGAATTACCATGCAGCCTTCATTTGGATGGAGGGGAAGAATACTATCATGCTGGCAGCCAGCACTCTTCTGCAAAGACCAGACAGGACACATTTTGGGTATTGTGTCCCCCCCTTCACTCCCACCTGCAGCACTGTGCCCCCACATGGGAGCTTTCCATCCCAGCGGGTGTACGATGATCTCCTTTGTTGCTGATTAATGAGAGTGCTCATCTTTTCACTAATCCGGCATCCTGCGAAATGCTTCCTGGGGTCCTTTTGTTCTGCCCTGCTGTGATTCTGGTGAAGACCTTCTCCCATTCTCCTGGAGGAATCAACAGTTCAGGTCCAGCTGTGCACTTTATGGGAGGCATGCCCACCTTCTCCTCTGCATGGTGACCAGGTGTCCCTGTATTTCATTTTCAAGTCCACCTTTACCTCACTGCCCTGCAGCTCCAGATCTGCCCTCCACTCCTCCCACAGAGCCTCTGAACACCTCATCTGACTAGCAGTCAGTTTGTCTGTCCTGGCTCCAGTTCTACACCTTTCTATTTGCTGTAACTTGGGAAAATGCACCTTAATCATTTCTTTTTGTTGTTGTTGTTGTTGTGGGTGAGGTTGAATTCAGGTCTTAGTGAATGGGAGGCAGGTGCCACTCTGCTGAACTGCCCTCCAGTCCTCACAGATACATCCTGTCTGGCTAGTGGGCAACGCCATGTTCTTGAAGAGTGTTTTAAAACCATTTTTCCAAGTTCCATTAAAAAAACATTAGAGGTTGGGGAGATAGCTCAGCTGATAATCCGAGTAACAGATGTAGTGCACACCTTTAATCCCAGCACTCAGGAAGCAGAGGCAGGTGAGTGTCTAGGAGTTTGAAACCAAACTGGTCTAGGCCTGAGTTTGATCTCTAGGACCCACATTTTAAAAAGCCAGACATGGTGGCCCATGTTGGTAATCTCATTGCTTGCCGGGGGGGGGGGGTGAAGACAGGAAGGGTCCCTGGGGTTTGCAGTCTTTCCTGGGGCTGAATCAGTGAGCCCCATATCTCAGTCACAAAAACTGAGGCAGGCATTGCCTGAGGCATGGCACCTGAGCTTATCCTCTGGCCTCTCACACCTCCATATCCCAACATTCCCCACCTCAGAAACAAAAACACTAAACACACAGAGAAGTACTTTAGAGTGTTCCAGAAGCTGTCGACAGTTCTCTGTTCTTCTTGTGACTGAATACCATCTTCCATTGTAGAATTTCATAGAAACAGACAATGAGGGCAATGGCATTCTCCGGCGAAGGGACATCAAGAATGCACTGTATGGCTTTGACATCCCCCTCACCCCGAGGGAATTTGAGAAGCTTTGGCAAAAGTAAGTGCATCTGCAGTGGTGGAGGGGGGGGGGGATCTGTGTGTCTGGCCAATTCAGTGCAGTTTCCACCAGGGTTTCAGGGCAAATGAGCTGGGATGGGTTTTTCTTTTTGGCTGCATCTGATCCTGTGTCCTGTGTCCTCATTCCTGGTAGAAAGTAGCTGTGGTTGTGGGTGTACACGCTGGTCCTCAGGCCTCTGAAGAACTGGGTAGTCCCCAGCAGCAGTACTGAGTGGAGATGTTTAAATAGTCATAGTTCAAGCTCCTGGTTTCTCTGCAGCAGAGAAAAAAATCACAGTCCCACCAACAATCAGGGAACTCCTTCAGCATAGATGACAAAGGTGAAGGCAGTCTGCCCATGCCTAGGGGGTGGCAGTCTATGCTCACAAGCTGTTTATCGAGGAAATCAGCAAACCTTGACAACTTGGAGCATTTTTCTGGGGTGGGGAGGGGGGCTCTTAAACTGGAATAGGATCTGATGCAAGAGCCATTTTTCAAATCATTTTAGGCTTAGCTGATTTGAACCAGGCCCCTGTGTTGATGCCTTACTTTCCAGGATGCTAACATTGTAGTGTGCTCTGAGCTTACAGTACAGTGAGCTATGACCTCTGGTTCCAGCTTTGAATGACCTCTTTCTTCAGTACATGTTCACCCTCAGGTCCCCAAGATGTATGCACCAGCATCGCAAGTCCACTTGGGGTCATGCTCATTGAATGCTGTATTCCTTTTTTCAGCTTTTCACCTGCCCACGGTGGAAGATTTAAATGCAGATTGAGTAGAATTGGGTGGTCTGTTTTCTGCCTAACTGACAAATGCAGCTTGGAGTTACTACTATCTGGGAGGCTGGTACTTCATGTGTTCATGGGGGAAAGGTAGAGAGCTCTTGGTGGTGTCTGCCCGTGGGATATATCCTCAAGAAGGGGCCATTCAAGTGCAGGAGTATCCAGGACTGTGTGCCTTAAGTATCGGATGAAGGCAGAAATTCGGATTGCATTCAAGGAACAGACACAAACATGTCAGAAGGTTTGGAAGCCTAAGGGGATCACAATGTTCCTTGGGGACCAGGAGCCAGAGGAAAAGCTGAGGAAGGAGAGCTACAACAGTGATCCCCAAATTTCACCCCAGTGTCAGGGTTCAGAGCAAATCAGGGCATCTCTTACAGATCATAAAACTGTCTCCACCACCACAAGAGCCATATCTAGGTGCTGCCACAGAAGCTGCTAGAGTTAGGAGCCGCCACCACTGACCCAGCAGTTGGTCTGGATATTCTTGGAATAGCAGGGTGGGACACAGAGGTCCTGCAGAAGGATGAACGAGGGGAACCACCGAGTGGGTGTCACTTTTCAGGACAGCTGCTGCTGGAAGATAGTAGGGCTTTCAGAAAGGAAGTGTTGTGGCCACTCAATGACAACTGAATTGCATGAATGCCTGGTTGCAGTCAACCTTGTCCTGAGGACCAAGAGACCAGTAGGAAAACAATCTGGACAGACCCACATTCTAGAAACCTCCTGGGCTGCAAGGAGGAAGGGAATTGCAGGAGGCCAACCTGGAGCTCAGAGGCCAACAGAGGCTCTTGGTTCTAAGCAGGAGGAGACTGTGTGCTCTCCAGAAGGAGACAGGAAGGAAGGAGATAAGGGTTGAGGAGTCCAGTACCAGCCTGGAAGTGAGATAGTATGAAAAGACAGCCGCTCCCAGGATGTGACGGACAGAGCAGCCCACACACTTAGCCATGGACCTGGGGTCCACCAGGGACAGTGCAGGGCACTGTGCAGTGCATGTGGAGAACACAAGGCATCTGCAGGCAGAACAGCTAGCCCAATGGAAATCCAGATTAGAAAGGTCTGCTTGTTCAGGTGAGCTCAAGGAGAGCAGACAGCAGGCATGTAGACTGGATGTGGCCTCTTTATCCCATAGCTTTCTGCTCCCTGCAGCTTCTTCCAGAGCTGCAGATGAAAACAAGCCAGCTCTGCACTTTTGCAAGGGGGGGGGGCGGAGGACTATGAGCAGTGCAGAGGCCCCCTCAGGAGTTCTCAGGGCATCAACAGCCTCCTCCAGCTATCCCAACACTAGCTTGTACCCAGAAACACAGTGAGACAGGGCTGACTGATAATGTAAGGGAGGCAGTGTAAACAGGGCCTGGGACCTCTGGAGTAGCTTGGGCCCACATGATGCCTTCCAGCTCAAGGAGTGTGGATGTGTCCAAATGATTCTGCCAGAACAAAGAGGAAAGTGGTGTGGGTCTTCTGAAAACCAGACAATTGGAGAATACAACAGATCCAGCCAGGAAAGGCTTTCAGCATCCATTATTCACTCAACACTTACTTGAGCCTATGAAGGGCACTTCCTAGCCTGGAAGGATGTGGTTTATGTTATGGAGATAAATTAATAAACTGACCCCAAATCTCAGTGCTCAAGCTCCTCCATATCCCCCTCTTTACCCAAACTCCACAGTGTACCTGGCTCTCGAGGACATCTCCTTCCCAGGAAGTGAGGAAGGCTCAGCCAGCTTTCAGGGGCAGCTTCAGCATCTCTGTGGGTGCTCGCCTAGCAGATGGGTCACACATGGTCCCTTCTCGTTGCCAGACCTGGCACACAGGGATCAGGCTGCTTATCAGGGTTGACAAACAAAGGACTGCTGCCCACTGAAACCAGCTCTGGAGCTGTGAGCTTGAGCTCCCAGGAGCAGCCTGCGTGAATAGACTCCGGGGAGCTGCTGAGGTGTGCTCACCTTCAGTCACACAGAGGCTCTATCTGGCTCCTGAAGTTCCCAGCCAAAAGGCAGATTTGCCCCTGTGTCCATGCAGCAGCTCTAGGACAGTACACTTCAGCTGAGTCTAAACTGGCAGCCATTGAACCCAAGAAGCTGAGGGTAGGGGAAGGGTATTCATGAGCAGAGCTTTTGGAAGGAGCTGAGAATGTGCCACTTACATGGGAAAAAACTAAGACTTCAGCCTGTCCAGGGCCCACAGGGTGGGGTGGGGCAGGGCAGGGCCTCCCCTGGAGCCACACTGGCATTCTGAGGCATCTAAGGCCTCATCCCATCAGGTGGGACTCAGCTGACTTAAATCCAAAAGCAATTTCTTGGGATCTGAAGAAACCTGGTGGATGTTCTGTTATGGTAGAAGAGTACAGTAGGAAAGCTGCCAAGTCAGAAGTTCTGTGGTGACCAGCAGATGTGGAGACCAACGGGTGTGGAAGACAACCAGCAGGTGTGGAGACCAGCCAGAAGGCCCCACCTGGGAGCTGGTTTATGCTCAGTTCTGACAGGGCCCTATGTTGGGACTTGTATAAAAGAATGGTTTACAGTATCGTGCTGTGTGCCAGTATTCAAACCTAACCAAGAACTCTGAAACAGAAGCCAGGCTGTAGGCCGTCACTCCTGTTCTTCATTAACAGGAAATGAGGTCGCTCCTGTCATCACTGATGGCAGAGTGAAACCCAGATACCCTGTGTAGATATCAACTGGGTGATGTCTGGACAGAGTGCCTCAAGATGGAGAGGCTGCCTGAGCATGGCCTGCAGCTTAGGAAAGAGGATTGGCTGGGGCAGAAACGTGTCACCCACAAGACTCAGTATGGAAACCTTGCCACGGGCTGGAACAATGAAGAACTCCAGTGGGGACAAATGGAGCCTGTGTCCTATGGCTCTCCACAGAGCTAAAGCACTATAGCCAGGACAGCAGAGGAAGTGGCCTGGCACAGGCTGCCTCATAGCCTGCAGCTCTGTCAGTATTTACTAAATGTGCCCAATGGGCACCAGCATGGAAAGTTGGCCACTTTTCATTCTGAGGAGTGACTGTTTAAGCCATCAACTCTCCAAGATGGCTCCATAGAGAATTCCTCCCATTCTAGCTAGCACAAGGTTCTGGGTCATCTGCAGGACATGTCCCATAGCCCTTACCAAGTCCTTTGCCTCTGGTCGGTGGTGCTCAAAAGTCCTGAAATATATGCAACATAGCACGAAGCATCTGACTCTCAGAAAATCCAAGTGATGGATGTGCATGTGTTCAGGTCCCATGTGTGACTGCTCACAGTGCACATCAAATGGGCAGTCACCTGCCTGTGTCATGACTTCATGGCCACTGCTGTGTGTAAATGCAAGCTTTTATGGGACACGTTTTCTTTGGCACATCTGTTGCTCAGCCATTTTAAAATTCAACCTTTATAGGCAGTTGGTTTTTTTTTTTTAATGTTACACAGAGGATTGCATAATGAAGGGTGAGGTTATGTAAGCAGAATTAGCTCTATGATTATCCACATTCATAGCAATATTTTTTTTTGCAACTGTGCAATCTGCTCTTCCATGTCTCGGTGATGAGAAGAGCCTGTTTGTGATCTTCATTAATAAAGTAATTAAGAAGTGCCTTTTCATTCAGCCCAAGTGTCACGGCAGAGAGCAGGCTGTGGGGGAAATCTGTGCCTTAGAAGTATACTGCCTCCATCTGGCACACACACACACACACACACACACACACACACACACACACACACACGCATGCACGCACGAGAGTCATATGGCTGCAGCAAGCCTGCCTTGAGCCTGCTAGTTGAGACCAATAGATAAGATACAGTGGTGCCTCAGGAAGCTTACATGATCTAGGAGATATGAACTGGACCCAGCACCTCATAGAGCCTACCCTTGACTTGTAGGGAACAACAGCAAATGCAGATTCTGCTGGATGTTCCCATAAGCAGTAAGTGTCCCTCACTAGCCCCTAAGACTCAAAGGGAGGCCAGGATCATGGGACTTTAGAACTGGCAGAATGGACAGGTTTCCCCTGGGGTGGGCCATGAGAAGAATGGGTTATTGATACTCTATTGGCAGCCCTCCTGTGGGGAGTGTCTTACTTGAGTCACATGGTACATCAATCACTCTGGTGTCAGACTAGCTGCAGCCCTGAGGCTAGACAGGTGCTCTGTCTGTGCTTTGTTTTATTTAAGTATTTTTTAGATTTATTTATTTTACATGTATGAGTATTTTACCTGCATGTATGTATATGTGTCCCACATGTATGCCTGGTGTCCTACAAGACCAAAAGAGGACATTAGATCCCCTAGAAGTAGAGTTATGGGTGGTTCTGAGCTGCCATGTGGATGCTGAGAATCAGACCTAAGCCCTCTGGGAGAGCAGCCAGTATTCTTACTCATTGAGCTACCTCTCTGAGCCTCATGTGCATTGGTTTAAAAGTAACACGCACAGGTAAAGGCAGGCTGCACTTTCTTGGGTTTAGAGTATGAAGGTCACACACACCTGGGAAGGGCTTGGGGGCTATATTCATAGTGGTAACATGCCCACAATGCAGCTGTCCTGAGCCTCTACCCTGAAGGGCTGCCATGGCTCCTGGGAGTTGGTAGGGCCTTGCTAGGGCTCCCAGGGTACCCTGAATTGCCTCAGTTTAGGGAAATAAGTTACCCTCTGGTGACTTCCTCAATGATGTCAGAGACAGGTCTGTTGGTTGAAGGGTAGCTGGAGGTCCACAGAGCAAGGGGGACCAGAGGCAAAGAGGCAAGGCTACATCTACCATAGGCATCCAGACAGGCCTTCTAGCTTAGGGGCAGGATGGTAGCCTATTGGCTCCTGGCATCCTTGCATATTGGAGCACAGAACTCACACCTCTGCTGCAGCTGCCAGCTCTGCCAGCTTCTAGCTATTGCTCTGCCTGTGAGGAGCATGAGCTCTTAGAAGAATAGATAGCTCACCTCACTGTCAGGGTACAGTGTGTCCATTCTGGGGTGTCTCTTGGTACCACAGAGCAGTGCCTCCTAAAACCATTATTGTCCCCTCAGGAGAATTGGGCTTGCATGCCTTAAATGGACGGCCCTGCTAAATTAATCTAGGGAAGGCCACACTTACAGTAGATTTCACTTTTTCTTTGGTGAGCTGGGACCAAGATCTTTCTGTTAAAAACAAATGTCTCAAAAAGAAGAAGAAAACAGTCAATTTGCCTTAAAAATTTTTATTGAAGTAATTCTATTCTATGTGAATAGCATCAGGAGATAAAACCTCCATTATTCCCTTTTTAATGAATTATAATTCAGAAAAATCTTGATAACAGAAAATGACTTAAAAGGCACAATGCATAGTTCTTATCTTGTTTCCTTCTAGGCGCTCTTGCTGGGTATGTGTAATTGGCGTCTCTTCAAAGTGGAAACGGGCTTTTAACATCCTTGAATCGAGTGGTATTCATTTATTGAGGCTTCAAGACATAGAATATGCTTCCTGCAAGATTTTCTTCTAACCCTTAGCACAGCTCCATTTACAAGGAGGGTGCAGAAATAAAAATGTGTGCAAAGGGGGTTTCAGTTTTCTGGATTTGCCACTGTGTTTCTACAAATATGGCAGCTGTGTGATTTGGTTCCATTCTCTTAGGATAGGTCACTCTGATGATCAAGTCATTGTACTTGTGGGCCACACAGGTCCTGTTAAGTATAGGTGTAGAGAGGATCGGAGGCCTGGGCTGAGACTGGATTTGTGATTAACCTGTTGGGCTTGCTTGTACCTAACAAGGAAGAAAACTTCCCCCCAAATTGCTGGTGTGGCCTGGCTCCTGAGCACCAGCCAGCCCACCTTCCGTGCCACTGATGCTAGCATCATTTTTGTTTTTTAAAGCTACGATATCGAGGGAAGGGGTTACATCACATACCAAGAGTTTCTGCAGAGACTGGGCATTCGATACTCCTCGAAGATCCACCGGCCCTACAAGGAAGACTATTTCAACTTCCTGGGTCACTTCACAAAGCCCAAGCAGATCCAGGAAGAAATCCAGGAGCTGCAGCAGACAACTGAAAGGTGGGTGTGTCAGCATCGGGGAGGGCTGCTTCTGCATTCTGTCCTCATTTCACCCAGACAGTGAAGGCTCCTCTGACAGGACTCCTGTAAGGCTATGACATCATGCACCACTGTAGGGCCTAGAAATAGCTCTGCCAAAGAGCCACAATACAGGAAGCTTTCCACATCTTTTCTCAGCCAGCCACACCTCACATGTGCTTTCATATTTTATTAGCCCCTCCACTTGAATATCGGCTCTTCCTAGTTGTGTACTGCATGGTGCCTGCACCCCGTTGTGGCCCACTGGAATGTCTGCACCACAGGATGTCTGGTGATACCCCACAGGTTCTATGTAAGCACCTTTAAATGAATGCATGGATGAATGAATGGCTGTGGTTTAAGCCCCCACTTCTGCTTTGTGGATTTTTCCCCAGGATAACCCAGAGCTGCTTAGTGATTGCACTGGGTGACACACAGTGCTCCTTTGATTTCAGCAAAGGAAACGCCTTCCCACCTTAAGTCAGCATGCTGGCCTTGGGGCGTATTGGAACAATTGCTAGAGACACTGGAATGCACGTGACAACGGTCCAAGGCCGTGAGGGTTTGATACGTTTGCATGAAAAGTTCAGGATGTTTGTGCATGTGAGCGAGGACAGGGAGACACCAAGTGAAGGTGAACCATTGGATATGTAGCTGGGCTATGGCTCCTCTTGATTTTACCTATGTGTGTGGCTGTCCCTTACTTGTCCTTTCAAATTGTGGGACGCAGCTCTCACCCCCAACCATGCCCTGCATGGTTCCACCCAAAGTAATGGAACAGGGGCTGTCAAATAACTCCCAAAGAAAGCAAGGAAGCCACAGACACAGGCCAGAGTGGGAATGAGGTAGGTTTAAGAGGCAAGCAAGTGGAATTTACCCCTGGATTATGTTGAAGTTACTACTACACCACAGAAAATGCTGGTAGAGATCTGAGTTTGTGAAACTCAGTGTAAAATATGCACAAGGTTGGTATAAATCAAATATGCCACAAACTGATGAAAAGAGGAATTTATCTTCAGCAGACAGGGCTGGCCTCATTACCCACAAGGGTCTTCACTCCCGTCTCCCCCATGTGTGAGTAATGAGGCTCCTTAGCCCTTCTGAGCACATGTGCCTTCTCTCCTCTGTGCTGGTGACAGTGCAGGGGTGAGCCGGAGGCATGTGTGCTGTGTGACTCTGTGTTCTCACCCTCAGGACCAGATAATTCACGCACACGCGCTCGACCGCCCAGGCATGGTGGTGCCTCCTAATGATGCCAGTGCTGACAAGGCGGGGAAAAGTGGGTCTCAACCTGGAGAGTGAGGCCAGGAAGTTACCCTGTTTCAAAACAAACTGATGGCTTCTAAGAAACAACTCCCAACACCTCTATCCCTGGCCTCCATGCACACCTGTACACACATAAGATACTGGCTTGCAGGAATCATTACATAATGACTGCCTGCCAGGGTGACTGGCTTTCTGAACTCAGATCAGATGGAGTATTAGATTTTTGTCTCCAGCAGGAGTTAATTTTGCTCAGAGTGCCCTGGTGCATGCTGAAGGCAAAGCAGAGACTTCCGTGGTCCCGTATTCGTGCTCCTGGTCTTTATTCTGCTCTTAAGAATGAGAGGCAGAAAAGCCACAATGAACAGCCACCAAGCACAGGCCCTTTCTAGGATGCACATGGAGAGGGGGCAGCTAAACCCAGCAGAGAAGGAAGTGAACAGGACTCAGTGACTACAAGGTCACAGCTGGGTCCTTGGCCTCACTGGCCAGAGCCAGAAGAGGGCAAGACCCCAGACCAGCACTGCTACTCAGTGTGGGCCAACAGTAGCTCTGGTTGGCAGCGTTCTTCCATCTCTGTTCCAAGCCCTCATTTACTCTGTGCACATGTTTACTCTGAAAGGGAAATAATTGCTGCTCAGAAGACAGTCCAAGAAATGCTGAATGCCTCAATTTTCTAAAAATATGTATCTCCAAAAACTGTTTAGAGTCTCCCCACTTTGATTCGTGTTCACTTTGAAGAGCTAAGTGGGATAGCATTGTTGTGGTGACAAGCAGGGGCTCTGTAGCATAGGGCTGGGTCCACAGGACACTGTATGCAACCCAAGGCAGGTGCTGTTGGTTACACTCGGGACACCCGGCACGCTCACCTGGGTCAGATGCCAGTGTCATGAGCCCCTTGCAAGATGGGAGGCCCACAAGGGAAAGGTCTGGGCCTCCACATGGCTTCTGCTAAATGCCGCTACCCCTGCTGAGTAACCAATACTTCACTGCAGCCTGCCTCTCCTGCGTTTGGACAGTTTTGGTTCAGGAGTTTGTTTTCAGGCATGCGCAAGTAGCCATTCCATAAATACCAAGTGGAGACTATAACAAGAGTGAGAACAGATTCAGTGCTTAGCGTGGGTAACCCATTCTGTCCCCTGAGGGACAACCAGGAACCAAGATGGCACCTGAGCTCACCAGGTAGGCATTTCTCTAAGAGGCTTTGGAGAAAGATTTTCAGAGACATGAAAGAGTGAACATGACAGAATTTAGACAGCCATGCTAGAGGCAGGGAGGCAGGAGAATGCATGTGTGGGTGTACATGTGTGTGCTGGCCATGTGGAGGCCAGAGGTCAATCTCTGGGCACCTCAGGTGCCATTCTCCATGTTCTTTGTGACAAGGGCTCTTAGTGACCTGGAGCTTGTCAATCAGGCTGGGCTAGCTGTCGAGGCCCAGAGATCTGCTTGCTGGTCTCTGCCTTGCACGCCAGCCTCACCACCCTTGTCTTTCTCACATGGGTGCTGGGGATGTCGAGGGTCCTCACACTTGCACAGCATCATACACTCTACCCAGGGAGCCCCTCCACACTGCGCTAGTCCCCTGAAGTCGGAAGTCTTCCTCAAGAGTAAATCATAGAGACTGGTACATGGGCTACAGAAGCAACCCAGAGTCCACACAGTCTGTCCTCATCTACCTTGTGGGCTGAGACCCCTTGGCAGGGTCACTGAGAAGGTCCTGTATGTCAGCACACTGTGGGATGCTGCCTGCCTTGTGAGTCACACAGGTGGTGGCTGTCTTTCTAGAAGTAGAAAGGCTTCATCAGAAGAGGAAGCCGGGCTGAGAGACAGCTCCGTGGTTCAGAGTGCTTGCCGCTCTGCCAGGGGGCCTGAGTTCTGCTCCCAGCACTCAGCAGGTTAAGCACCTCTCCCTGAAACTCTAGCTCCTGGGGTCGACCTGGCACCCTTCTGGCCTTCAAAGGGCACCTGCTCTCAGGTACACACACTCATAGTTAGGCACACATGTGCACATAATTTATAAATTATAAAATATAAATAATAAATTATAGAAAAGTAAAATGAAAAGATGAGGTGTCCCAGGATGCTTTGTTCACAATACTGACAGGACCCTGGGCGTGTCTCTGGCCCTTGCTCACTGACCTCCTCCAGTCCTGTCACCTTGGTGTTGGCCAGCTAGTACCCTCATGAGCATCCCTCCTGTTCAGAAGGACAGGCCACTGCCGCTGTGGGGCTTGGTGGCCCCTTTCACGGGCTTTCTTTTCTAGCAGCCCACTGTGCTGTGCACATGTCCTCTCCAAGCCCCTAGCCTTGTCCCTCTGTGATCTTAGTTCTGCTGAAGGTTCTATTTGAGGCCATTGTATGCCACAGCAAGACATGTCACATAGTAGGTGCACACAAGCATTTATTGAGGGTAGAGGCATTTTTCTTACCTGCCATATCTTTGTGTTAAATTCTTGGTTCCCTTTGACAACCACCAACTCTAATACAAACACAGGGTCGGCATTTCTCCAGGGCAGTTTTGCTAATGACAGTAATAATAAAATGACAGTAGCAGAGGCTGATAGCTCTTCTCTGGGACACCTTTTCATGTAAACATTGCCTGCAAAGCACCTTCCAAATTAGCTTTAGGCTGAGCAATCAAGTTGTCACAGTAGAGTGGGCATCAAGGGTCACTTTTCTCCTGGCTTTAGGTGTCTGAGGTGGGTTCTCTTTCAGGGAGAAGCTCATGAACCATTATGAAGAGATCAGCAAGGCGCTCAGCATGCTGGAAAAATCCAAGACGGGCTCTGTAGCCCTCTGCAAGGTGCTGAAGGTGCTGCATGATTGTGGGTGTCCCCTGAAGGAGGAGGAGCTCATCAGCCTTCTGAAGAGGTTGCTTGCCCTTCCTCCCTTCCTCCTTTCCTTTCTTCCTCCTTCCCTCCCTCCCTTCTTTCCTCAACACCCCCCTCCCCTTCCTCTAGTATCTACCTCTCTGTACTGGGCTGGTATGCTGGTTTTTTTTTTTTTTTTTTTTTTTTTTTCCTCCTTCTCTGTCTACTCAAGCAGCCTTTGAGCTTGAAGTGACCTCCACTTGTTGCTTTGCTGTTCTGTGTTTTAGCCAGAAGCAAAGAGACCACCAGTTTGACAAGGGCTTAACTGCTCCCAGGGCCTAGTTTGGGGAAAGCAATGGCCCTTTTGCCCCTGCCCCTGCCCCTGCCCCTGCCCCTGCCCCTGCCCCTGCTTCCCAGCCCCAGTCAGTAGCTCAAGGCTTTTAGTTGTTGGCTTTGGAACAGAATTGTCCTTTTCTAGATGGCAAGCTTATATCAACACTTCTTGGTGTGTGTGTGTGTGTGTGTGTGTGTGTGTGTGTGTGTGTGTGAACCTATAAGCATTGTTGATATAGACATGTCAATCCTCATTCCTCAGTTCCCACCACATAACACAAACATACAGAACTTACCACACAGTTGCTGGCCCTGACTCTGGGTGGTCCCCCAGTAGGACCCACCTCTGGTCCTTACCCATCACTTTTCCTTTCTATCTAGTACTATCCCCGGGGTCATGTGATTATTCTTCATGTTTGCTTAGTGTCCTGGTTCCTTGTCACCACTAATAAATCCCCAGCACACGCTGTGACAAATGTTCCTATTCAGTGTGTTCTGTCTCCTAAGGCACGCTATTTTGTGTTCTGTGATTTTTGGAAGTTTTCTTGTCTTAGCTCATTAACAATTTCCTTTCCTTTGTTCATTTTGAAATTTTGAAGCTTCTGTGGCTGAACAGTGAGTCACCCTGACTTAATCCCTCAAGGGCTCTGATCTTTCTCATTGATTTGTATCTTTTACTTTTCTGGGAAAATGCCCTGGTCCTCACTTCCCAGTCTTCTTGCCCCTACTGTCTTCAAGTATTCAGTGCTTGGGTTTGTTCTCTATGAGCCACTGTCTTACAGAAAGACATCCTATTCTTAGTTCATCGACATCAAATTTCATTTATCAAAAATTAACAAACTGTTTTTGAAAGTTTTCTTGGTGTGTGTGTGTGTGTGTGTGTGTGTGTGTGGAGGGGCATGTTTCAGAGGGTCAAGACACTTGCTGCCAAGCCTGACCATCGAGTTCAATGCTCTGGGTCCTGGAAGAAAAGAATGAATCCCCACAAATTGCCCTCTGACCTTTACATGCAAACTATGACACATAAACATGCATGTACATATGCATATTTAATAAATACATAAATACAAATTTGAAGTCTCTTTAAAAAACAGCTTCCTTTGCCTGAGAAATCTCTCCTCAGTGTTGCATTTGTAGTTTGACCTGATGGGCCTTGAGAGCTTCTTTGGAGGGTCTAGTAGGGGACTGCAGCTACTCGTATACCCTTGACCAAAGACCAGTCCTCCTCCATTCGGGCAAGGTCGTCCTCTTTGGCCAAGTGCACAACTTGAGGAGGGACACACATGAAAGGGTAAGGGAGGAAGGGGACACCCACCCAGCCATCTGGATCAGCTGAATTAACCATGTTCACCAGTGGGGTGACATGTCACAGCCAGGTCTCCCTCACATTCCACACTGTTGCAATTTTACCAGTCCTCCATATTGGATGTGCCTTTCATAAGCATACTTATGTTACTGGGGAATGCTGGGAGCAGAGTAGAAGTTCCCCAGAGAGGTGAGTCTATCATAGTCCAGACTATAGGAGAAACGGATGCATTGTCTCCTTATTCAGGGCTACAGGAGGCTCAGCTGGAATAAGTGGTTCTCAGATTAAAACCATGACCCAGGCAGTTCTGGTGCATTTACAAAAACACCCTATCCTTTCCAAAACATGAAGGGCATTCTCAGGTCTCCAGAAAGAGAAGAAAGTGAAGCCTACAGGTTGCTGGGCACTGCTGGGCCACATGACTTCCTTGCACACTCAGCCTCTCCAGTGGAATCCTATAAGCCCTGAGTCTGTGCATGTACCTGTCTTTCCAGGTTTCAGGGCTACATTTTTCCCTGTGACCTCACATCTCTGCTGGGTCCAAGAAAAGCCATCCAGTGTGTACAGTTTCTTCTTGTTGGACTGAGGGCCATGCTGCTGAGTCTGCTCACAGCTGAGCCTTTGAATTCTTACTTGTGTTCTCCCTTTGCTGGATCCCTTCCTGGAGTAACTTTCCAGGAAAGGATAGACAAGAAGTACCTTACCTGAGTCATTTCATTCTGGACTCTTCATTCTCTCTCATACAGATTGTTAGCTTATATGCACCTGGAATCCAGGAAGAAAATGATTTTCCTTTCTGGTTTTAAAGGCATTGCTTCATTATCTACAAGCTGTAAGAAGCTTACCGCCTCTGTGTGTGTGTGTGTGTGTGTGTGTGTGTGTACACATGTCTATTGTGTGTGCATGTGCATACTGTGTGTTATATGTATGTGTATGTTATATATTATAGTGTGTTTATATGTAGTGTGTATTATAGTATGTATTGTTATGTAGTAGGTGCATGCATGCATGTATGTGTGATGTTTATGGTATGTGTTTGTGTTATGTGATATGTGTATGTATGTATGTATATGTGTGCATTTGTGGTATATATATGGTATGGGCATGTATGTGGTATCTCATGGTATGTGCTATATCATCTATATGTGTATGCTGTGTATATGTGTAAGTTGTGTGTTTGTGGTATGTATGGAGTGTGTGCATATGTTGTATGGTACATGTGATATGTGGAAATGAAGGGCCATACCATCTTGAACTGCTCAGTCTTTTTTCCTTTCAGAGTCTTCTCACTGAATCTATTTCCAGCTAAATAAGGATTGTTATGTTCAATGAATAAATCATGGGGAAATAGATGCAGATAAATAATTAGTTAAATGGTTCTGAGAGAGTCTGGTTAAATTGTAGTTAGACTTGATACTTTTATAAACAGTATAAAAGACCTTGGAGCTTCTACGCTCCACCTTTCAATGGGTGATCAACTTTCCTATGTGTTGAAGCCTTAATAAGGATCCATCACTCAGTCACTTGTTCCTCCTCAAAGACCCCTTGATGATAAACATCTTGGCTATTGGTAATTACATGTAGATTATTCTTTCCCAGATCCAAAATAGGCTTTTCTAAACCCTAGTGAGGAGGTTCTCATATGCATTTGCTTTATTGCTGTATTTTAATACTGCACTGGCAGCTCCTCCCTGCACATGAAGCAGTGCTGATTGTCTGTCTCCTTGGGTCCCTGTCACATGATCCATGCCAATGCAAGCAGACTGGGATGCTCTGCAGCTGCAACTTGCAAACCTAGGCTTTTGCCTCTTCTTCAAAAGCATCCGAGTCACTAGAAACTTCTCTCCCGCTCAAGCTTCTAAGCTTTCCTACTCTGATGCTTGCTCTCATCCAGCTGACAGAAAATCCAGGCACTCAAGGATCCCAAGAATGTAATCACAGAAGTAGCAACCTTTTGTTTGTGTGCACACATGTGCAGGTATACATACACATGTGTGTCCACACACATGAATGTTGTCTACCCCCTTCCTTCCTTCCCTCCTTCTTTTGTTCGTTCATTCCTTCCTCCCTCCCTCCTTTCCTTCCTTCCTTTTTTTCTTTCTCTTTTCTTCCTTCCTCACTTCCTTTCATTCATACACTTTTTTTCAGACTGGGAACGGACTTATAACTCACCAATTAGGCTATGCTAGCAAGCCTAGGCATCCATGTATCTCCTTCACCCCCCACACCTAGCCTTAAAAAACAAACAAACAAAATAGGGGTATGGGATCAAATTCAAGTCCTTGTTGTTATTCAGCAAGTGCTTCCATCTGGGTCATGTCCCCAGCCCAGGAACTGGGAGCATGAAGACAAGAAACAATACTCCGAGTCACTAGTGTCTTTAATAAACACACTGGGTGTTTGTAGGAAACTCTCCAACCTTACTCAAGTTATTCTTTCAGAATTTAAAGGGAATTGTTTCCAGTCTGAGTTGAGGACACAAAGGAGCTGTCATTGCTGCATGGATGTCCTTGTGGGGACATATACTGAGATGGAATTTTTATTGAGGAAATATTAAGCTAGATAGGTTTTGCACAATGCCCTTGGAGAGCCTTTGGCTTGACAACTTCATTTCAGTCAGACTTAGGAGAGAATTTAGTGTGCCTGCCTCAGTTCTCCCATCCTTGTACTGTCCCTGATGCACTCCTCTTCTGAGTCCCATTGCCACACCTCCCTGCACACCCCATAAGGCCACCACCATGATGGGAACCTCCTATCCAGCTTGTAGTTCAGATGGCCGATGCCCAGTTTGTCCTGCTATCCTCATCAGGCTGTCCTTCCACAAATGCCCCAGAGTTGGGTGGGCCAGCATCTTTCACCCAGCAACCCTTGCTGCCTCCTGCTCTTTGAAACTCTGAGCCCCAATACCCAGCCATCAGGTTTGGGGTCTTGGGACAGGGCAGTCCATGGCCTTACCTCTGGGGCAACTCCCAGTCTTGCATCTCATAGCCCTCACCTTGTTTCCTCTTTATGGTGGCGTTCATGTGTGCACATCAGAAAGCAGCACCTTTAAGCAGGCATGTGTCAGCAGGGAGGGCACTCTCCTCTTCAAATCATTCTCTTCCCCACACTGCTCCCGTATCCTGCAACTGTTTGTTGGATGAATAACCAACTTTTTTTTTCCAATAAATCTGTTCTTTTCTTTTGTGGGGGAAGCTTGGGCATCAGTGTGCATAATAATTGCATCAATCCCCAAGACTTGTTGAGAGCACTTGAGACCAACAAGACAAGCAAAGCTCAGCCAAAAGAAAAAGAAGAAAGCACACCACCACCAATCAACTTTTCCAGGCTGAACCCTGAGGAAGTGGTGAAGAGCATGCAGGTGTTGGTGGACTCCTCCCAGCCTGCTTTGTTAAAGGTAGGGTAAAGTGCAAAGAGCCCTGTGGTGTAAACTCCCTTCTATTCCTTCCAGGGGTTCCAAACTGCCCAAATCCACCTCTCCTGAATCTCTTGATCATCTACTTGATCCAGAGGAGGTTGCTGATTGGAAAAACTGTTCCTCCCTGGTTGCTCTGTAAAATGTCACCCTGACTTTGCTCAGCCCATTTAGGTGGATTCAGCAAACATCAGGCAAGCTGATGCCACAGGGCCAGGCAGAAAAGACTCCTCATATAAGGAGTGAGATGAGGCTGACACCTTGGCCTATCCTCAGACCTCTACATTGGCACACATGTGCCCACATTCACACACACAAGTATAATTTGTTTTAAAGGGCAGAGAGGCTGGATAGTAGTGGCTCACACACCTCATGAATTCTCATGTGCTCAAGCAAGTGACCCATGGGAACGGAAGTTAAGGTGACTTTCAAGAAGTTGAACAGGATAGGATGTGTCACAAAAATGGTAGTAAAGGAGACCAGAAAGCCATGGACCATCTGAGGAGAAGGATTTCTGCCAGTCTCCCCTGGGTAGCCCCATTTGTGTGATGTGGTACTTCGAGCTGTCTGGTGTCTCTGGAAAGAGTCATTTGGAACTATGTTCTTGAAGGTGTCCCCAGCCTGGTCCACAGTTAGCGGAGGTCAGCATACCAACCCCAGGTGACAACAGTCAGCTCAGACTAAAAAATGCCAGAGGCCACTAGGACCATGTGCATGAGGCCTTTACCAGGAAGATCCACCCCCACAGCAGAGCCCTAGCCTCCACATTGAGAGGGCTTGGCTTGCATTGATGGAAGCTTCCAGAGCTTTGTGGATGGACAGCCATGCTCCTGCCTTCGGAGAGCTTTGGTCGGGTAACAACCTTCATAGAATCCATGGATTTTTATCTCTCCCCAAGCAGAGTCTGCAGGTTGGGGTCACTCTGTTCTACAGGTGGGGAAACTGAGGCTCGGGGGAAACTGAGGCTTGCCATAGCCTCATAGGTCACAGGTAGCAGAGCTGTGAACATGGCTGGGCATAAAGAAGGACCAGTCCATGCCCTTCTTTTCCCAATCTGGGAGGCCTAAGGAGTTAAAGTCCTAGCTGGGCTCTCTGGCTCACAGCTGTTATCACCTTGATTGGGAGGCTGAGGCAGGAGAATTGCTGCAGGTAGTAGACCAGCCTAATCTATGTAGAAAGAACACTGTCCCTGGAGAATGTTATAGAGTTGTTTTACTGATGTGTAAATGTCTATTGCTCACCAGAAACACAAGTTCAGTCTCTTAGATTATAAAGCCCTCCTGGGCAGAGGCTCCCAAGGGACTCTAAACTTAGAATATCCATCTACTCCCTCTGTGTAAGGAGGTGAGGCAGGCTCTTGCATCCAAAACTGAGGGGCAATGTGGAAAGACACAGAAAGATGGGTTTGGACTAACCAGCTGGGAGATGCCCTGGAACTTGGCCTCTCTCCTACAAAGCAGGCATGCTAGTATTCTCTCCATGAGGATTTAGCATCCCAGGTCATTAACCAGGAGCAAAGGGAAGGCAGCTTTACAGTGTGGCATCTGTGTGAGCTGTAGGAGGACAGGTATTCACCAGGCTTATCAGTTTGGGGACAGCTGAGACTCCCACTTTCTGCATACTGGCCCCTTTTTCAGAGTTTTGGAAGCACCATGCAGAAAAAGAACTCCATGTTCAGGGTGTTTTGTTCTTCTTTGGTCCTCAAGTGGCACATCAAGCTTGGCATCTCAGGATATTTCTGAAGCTGGGGACCACAGGCTTCGGGGAGGAGGGGGAATCAATGGTTCCTTCTGAAAAGTGTTCTTTGTGTGGCATGAGGTTCTATAGCAAAGAGTACAGGATGTGAGCTGTGGGGTGGAGGAGGGCTGAGGGCAGGGAAAAGAAGGAGGGGAGGAGGCTGGTTCAGAATGGCCACCACAGGGGACAGGGCATGTGAATACATCCCTGAATGCCACTGCAGATGCCACATACCTGTCTTGTTTCCAGACAGTATAGCTGCCATGTACCCTTGCAATGTATAGATTTCAAAGCCTTTTCCTATTGAGCTCCTACATCCGTGCTGTGGCTAGCAGACTGAGTTTACACACAGGCCTGTGGCTAGAGGGAGCTGTGCCCACATCACTTCTCAGGTGTTCCCCAGAATGTCAACCGTGTCTTCTCCCCATACCACATGTCTTCTAGCATCCTCACAGCACAAATGGATTTTCTTCAGATGGCTGTGCACCTGGTTCCCACAACCCTGTATTTTCTAGCCAGAGACTCACTCTTAGCCACCCTCAGCTAAGTCCACCTTTATGGACAATGTGCTGAAGATGGGAGAGATCAGGACTTAGCTGAGCATCTCAGCCCAGGACCCAGGGTCAGGGACTGCCCCGTGTGTCCCCTGCTGTGTCACCAGCTGTGTCCCCCCTGTCCCCTGCTGTGCCCCATTGTGCCCATGCTGTGCCCTGCTGCCTCAATGCTGAAAAGCATTGTAGTATACCCCTGCCCTGAGGTGTGCCTAAAGATCAAGAAAAGCAGTCTCAGGGGAGCTGGGCTGGAGGTTGCAGACATGTTAATTTTTACTTTTGAAAACAGCATCTTAAGTCCACCACTTGATAAAACTCAGTGCAGTAAGAATGAATGATCTTGTTTAGGCAGATGGGAAAAGATGTGCATATATTGTTTATGGCATGTTTTTTCGCCTTCTTTGGCGATGACTGCACTTCTTGACCCGCGGTGCGCCACTGTTACCACATGCCCGCCCTGCCATGTGTTGGGATGACTGCACAGTTTGGCTCATGGTGTGGACACAGTCCCTCAAGCATAGGTCAGGATAACCATTTGCCAGTTGCATTATAGCTTTTCTTGTGTGTGTGTGTGTGTATGTGTTTTAGGCATTTTCTGCACTGGATAAAGAGGACACGGGGTTCGTGAAAGCTATGGACTTTGGAGACATCCTGAAGAGTTTCTGTCAGAAACTAACAGATAACCAGTATCATTATTTTTTGAGAAAATTAAGGATTCACCTAACACCCCATATACACTGGAAATACTTCCTGGAGAACTTTGGCTCCTTCCTGGAGGAGGTAAGGTGGCTAAGAGGGACAGCAGATCCAAGACGAGAAACTGAGAACTATGGAGAGTGCTAGAAGGGGGAAGTGTTTTGTTTCAAAGAAGCCTGGAGCTTGCTGTTATCTGGTGGCTTTTGCCAGCCCAAAGGCTCTCAGATCACAGAAACGAGGCCCACTATGGCCAGACTGAGGACTGCACCAGCAGAGACCCAGGCAGAGGTGAATGTGGAGCTGTGGTGGGTCCTGACAGACACACAGATGGAAGGCAGAGAGTCCCTTGGGAAGCCAGGGAGGACATAACCAAGGGGCAGTGAAGACGGCCGCCCACAGGGTTGTTCTCTGTCATCCCTGGAGAGTGACACTGGGTGTCACTCTTGCTTTGTGTGGCTGCAGAAGTAGGTCTACACCATTGACAACAGTTCCGGCCTAGTTGAATGAGTAGATGCTATTCCACACTGCCCTCTATGCTGAGGCAGCAGGGACACAGCTTTTGTGACCCCTGCCTACATGGAGGCAAAAATTTAAATGTGGAGGGATAAGAGGGTATAGTAGACAAACCACAGAGAGCGCATCCTAGATGGGGCTACACTGTCTTCTGAGCTGGCTGCTCTGGTCCTTTCTTGATGTCCTTTCCAGTTGTCTGCCTATGTGTGACCATGTGTTGCATGCCCAAGCCCATTGTCCTTAGTCATGTATCGCAAATAAATTCCTATAGAGGAGATGGCCAGAGCAGTGGCCTGGTTAGGCACCACCTAATAATATGACAATTTTATAGGTAAAGATTCTGGCTCAGAGATTTTGGTGATGTCTCCAGTGAGCAAGTGTAGGCTGATGTGTGAACCCAGGAGGCCAGGCTTCAGGTCTCCCACTTGTGGATGTCCTCCTGCCTCAGCCTCCCAGTCTTGGAATTACAGTCATGAGACAGCATGCCCAGTTTTTACTGAGGTTAATTAATACATTGGCTTTAGTTCACCCACACAAGTTGTTATAAAAATAATCTCCATATTAAATGGAAATATCCTCTGTCAAGAGCACACTAGTGTTCTTGTGTGTGTGTGTGTGTGTGTGTATGTGTGTGTGTGTGTGTGTATTCCCACCCTCCTGCTGGGAGCATATAGTTTATCTTGTGTTTCCTCCATTATAGACAAAGCACAAGCCTTTGTGCCTGTCCCCTGTGACACACATACATAAATATACACATATGTGATGCATGCATGTAAACATGCATGGACAATCATGCACCAGGGTACACATATAGCTGCTACATGTGAAATACCTATTGGTTCTGATGCTGCCTGCAGTCTCTTATGTGGTTATGTGGTGCACACTAGGCTTCCTCATGCTCCATGGTCCCACCAGCCCTCTGTCTTCAGCCACATTTGCCTCTGCCTTGGTGTTAAGAAGATCAGGCTGCAGGGATTTCAGTCCCTTGTTGCCTGCAAGTTGTGAAGACCTTCTCCTGGTCTGTGGCAGGATTTTGATCTTCACATCTGGTGGCCATTGCTCTCCACTGTGATTATGTTTTTTGTCATCTTATAAGATGCATTGTTTGTTGTACAGAATTTGGAAAAGGTAGCAGTTATATGACCCCCACAGTGACAATGACTTGTTAGTATAAGAGATGCAGTGAGCTCTGGCTCGACCCTGGGTACTTCCTGTATGTTTCCTCACCTACAGAGCTTCTAGACATCAGGTAGAATGATGCTGATCCTTGAAAATTTCCCATTGACCCTCTTACTCCTAATCGTTTAGATTTTTCTGACTTTTGCCAATGTGATTTATTCTTCAGTGAACACTGTCTTTTGTTAATCTATGTCCACATTTTAAATTTTCCAACATGTACAGGGTGCTTGCACGTGTGGCCATATGTATATTTGGGTGCATGAATGTGGAGACTGGAGGTTGATACCTCAATTTCACTCTGCTTTATTTCCTGTGGCTGGGTCTCCTGATGACCAGCAGTTTAGCTAGCCAGCTCCTCCTGATGACTACCTCATGAGGGCTGACATCACAGGTGGGCTGCTGTACCTGCCCAGTTTGTTGAGTTTTATGTTTGTTTGTTTGTTTTTTGTGGGGGTTTTTCAATATTTTGAGGATCTCATCAAATTGTGTTTACATTATTTCCAACCCTTTCATCTCCCTACTCAAACTCTTCCCCTATCCTCCCCACTCCAGGCAAATCTGTGACCTCTTCTTTAATTATTGTTGTATAAATATACATACATGTGTACAGAGAGAGAGAGGGTGGGTAGACAGAGCAAAAGCCTGTTGAGTCCTGTCTTAGGGTTTTTATTGCTGTGAAGAGACACCATGATCATGACAACTATTATAAAGAAAACATTTCATTGAGGTGGCAGCTTACAGAGTCAGAGGTTCAGTCCATTATCATGTGTGCCTGCAGCACACAGGCAGACATGGTACTAGAGTTGATAGTGCTATATCTTGTAGGTCATGGTGTCTCCATCTTTAACAGTCTCCATGTGTTGCAAAAAGCCTCTAGGATGTCGGGTGAGAGCTGCACTTCTCTGTAGTATGCAGATAGGTATTTAGGATGCATTCAGTCAACCTCACCTCCAGACACACTTTGCCTAACCCCCGATGAGGGTTCTAGAAGAATGTCCATGGAGTGATACTAACTGTACAGCAGTGGAGCTCTGGAAGAGCCCAGGCCACAGGGGGCCACTGCCACCCTCTGCACATTAACTGTACCATAGTGAGATTGGTCCAGGAGGATGCAGCAGAGAGCTAGCTGCACCCCATCCCTGCACATCCCCCAGGGTTCTGAAGACACCTGGCTGAGAGGGGAACACCTAAGCCTGGGTGAACCACAAGACCATCGTTTATCAGGATGTCAAGCTGAGCCAGGGATCACAGGCTCAAAGGACCATCAGTCCCCATGAAGGGAACCATAGCATAGGCACCATGTGGGTGTTCCTTGGTTCTGTTTACTCATCACCTGGAGCAGGAAGTGGGGGGGGGCGGAGACCACCCACCAGCTCTTGAGTGCTTTTCAGAGCATAGGTGCCTCATTCTGGGCCACAAAGTAATGACTGGAGACTCCCCGCTCCTTGTTATTGGAGGGTTGGAGGGAAACAGGTTTTTGTCACTGAGTCTGCTATAGTTTAATGCCAGGCTCTTCACCAGAAAGTAAGAAAGGTCACAAGTGATAGGGCTGGTAAAGCATCACTTAAGCTCATTACTGGGACACTTGCAATCCCTTCCCTCTGGGGACACAGAGGAGGCAAGTAATTAAAAAGAGATTACTGAAGTGTAATTAAGAAAGCCAGCACCTTCCTCAGAAAGGAAATCAGCACCCCCAGCCATGGCCACTGCATTCTTGGGATGTAGGATTGTACTCCTGCCCTCAGTAAGACCTCAAGTGTATGAAAAGAGTAACGTGTCATTTCACTCCCCCTGTTTGTCATGCTCAGTGAGCCTCAACGTCTCTTCTCACACATGTGTGTGATCTTGTGGCTGTCGAGCAGACATGTGCACTTGAGTCCTTCCTGCAGGAGCATCTGTCCTTCTGTATCCTGGGTCCTGGCTCCATGATGGGGCTGGTCTAGCACAGGTTCCTTCTGCTTCCAGAAGCACCAGTGCAGCTGGTGCTTTGCAAGAGGCAGGGTCAGGGCAGAAGAGCACACCCAAGGCTGTAGTCCCACTGTGGGCAGGCTCAGGAGTCCACCTGTGAGCCAGGCCTGAGGCACTTCCTATGCAAGTTGCACTCACAGGAAAGCCAGTCCCATGGTTACAGAGGCCAGTGGGCCCATACAGGTGACTCCAGTGTTCCTCATCATTGGAAACCCACCACACTGACTCCAGGATTAGACACTTTGACCTCCCCGGCATTTAGGAGGAAGGATACATGTTAAACATGAAATGTGACCAGTGGCCAGGTTAGAGGACAAAGCAGTCAGCAAGGGACAGGAGCTGGGTGACAGCACAGGCCCTTCTTCATGCTCATGTCCCTTCCCAGCCAACCTTTCCACCTCCAGAAAAACTTTCCACACCCAAGTACTTCATGCAGAAGACAGAGCATCACCTTGCTTGAAGAAAACCACTCCTGCTCTTTGTATTTTTGGATCTACTGAATACCATAGTGAGTTCATCAGTGACACTGCCAGCTAGTCATGCCAGGAAGCCAGGAGCCAACCTCAGGGTCACTGCATCAAGGAGGTCCTGCAGAGAATGGCTGTGATACAGACTCCCCCACCATGATCTTCAAGCTGTATTTGGTAGTTCCTCAATTCCAGGTCCAGGCATGTGATGGACAAGGAGGTATACTCAGAGGACCCTATTGGGTGATTCATCAACACAGAAATGGTCACAACTGTTCAAAAAAAAAAGAAGCAAAAAAAAAAAAAAAACCCAAGTTCGTGGCCCCCACAGACACTGGATTTTGGAGTGTGCTGAGAATTTAAGAAGAAAGAACAAATTGCTCAACCAGTGATTGTGCCTGGCTAGCCACCATCACAATAAATGTCACCAGGCAGGTGGATATCAGGTGGCAGGTGCTCCCAGCCAGCCATGTTCCAAGCATTCCCATAATCCCCGTGGCTGGTCCTCACAATAGCATTGCACTCTGTGAGTGGGTTACACCAAGGCTGTGTTACAAAGGAGGAAACCGAGGTTCAGAAAGCTGTGGTACCTCCTATGTTTAGACGCCCGGTCTCACCCCCACTCCCAGAGATAGATATCCAGTGCTGGGATTAGAACCCTGTGTCTAGATATCCAGCCTGGGGACTCTATTTCCCTCTAGTAAAGTGAAGGCTGTCCCACAGATGACTGTGGTGGACAAGGCTTCGCAGAGAATCCCTGGCCAGCAAACGCCAAATGTCTGTATAATTATTTGCATTCTACTCTACTCCAGTTTGTATTGAATGCTTGGTGATGATGTGGTCAGTGGTGTGGAAGTTGAGTAGAGGAATTTATTAGCATTTTCAGAATCGACTTAGCCCCTGAGTTTATTGAGTCATAAAAGGGCCAAAGGGGCGGCTTTGATTCTTCCCACTTTATGGAGATTTCATGCTCTAGGAGGATTTGTGAGGCAGGAGTGTGCACAGGTCTGTAGATTCTGTGTGGAGTGCTCCCTGTGTACCAGGGGTGAGCTGGAGAGCTAGGAGTGGTGCAGCAGCATGGGGTGGGCTGAGGAAGCAGGCAGGGGTGGTTTTCTGATTGGTGAGAGTGTGTGAAGGGAGAGTTAGAGTCATGGCTCAGACCATAGGGGCAGACACAGTGGAGGAGCACTTTGTGGAGAGTCCCGAGACAGGGGAAGCAGTACACATCAGGCGTAGTCAGGGCATGGAGAGTGGGAGAGGCTGCCTGCATGCTGTTTCCTTCCTGTGGGCATCTTTGAATGTTCTCTAGGACAGAGGTTTCGGTCTCTCATGGCCCTAGCATGGTACCTGGCATCTGCCCTGTAATGTTTGTAAATTTCTGAATCCTCTTTCAAGGAGGCTCCTGTGTGTATCCCTGCATGACTGTGCAGCAATCACGTATGCCTACTGGCCTGTTTCTAGAGTGGGACTACTTTGAGCTCTGTCACTGGCAGGGGGACACTGAGGACAGCATAAGCCCCCCTCTCAGAGTCCATCCCTGTGGCTTTATAAACCAAAAAGCCCCAGCTTCCCAGGAGAGTGGGAGGATATAGAGACTGCACCCTGTGAAGGCAGCAAAGTGCAGCATGGCCAACAGCTCCTAGGCCAGCCTCAGCAATCACTGACAAGGTTGATTTAATTTAGGACCTTTACAGAGACATTCTGGAAGCCAGGAATTCTCCATGCACAGCTATAATCAGCAACCTCAGAAGGAAACACTTATTCTGCCTCTTGATTATTTGAGGGGACATGGTTCATTGTGGTAGAGAAGACACAATGGCAGTCAGCTCCATGGGCAGCTCCATGGTGAAGGGAATATGTTCATATCCTTAAGAATCAGGGGGGGGGGACTAGAACCTGGGCTGGGAATCTCAGACTTCCTCCAGGTAGGCCCCACTTCCTAATGCCCCATAGTCTCCCAGTTGGGGGCCAAGTATTTAAACACATGAGCCTATGGGGACATTTCACATCAATCTCCATAATCCTCGGGCCATCAAGACACTGGGACAACACCTGGGGTGGTGGCATCACTGTCTCAGCATGCAGAGTCCTGGGTCGTGACACCTGCCTAGTACAGTCCTCCCTGGGGTATGAGCACCCACTGCCCTTCTTGCCTCTGCTCCTACTCCTCAGCAGACATCACAGGTGGGCCATGGGCACCTTCCTTCCAGAAATCAGACTTCATTTGTATCTGGATTTTCAATGCTCCATTTATTTATTTGCTTATTCATTTATTTATTTTATGTGAACAGGCAGTTTTGCTACTATTGTTATATTTGGCATTCATTTTACCCACTGTAAATACAAATGAAGTCACAGTACAATTAATTTCCTTGCTAATCAAAATATTTGATGGAATGAAGCAATTTTTCAATTCCTGGAACTAATCACAGGCATTCTGGAGAAGAAAGTGCTGGGTTCTGTGCTGTGCCTAATTAGAATCCTCTTGTTACCTGCTGAGTTCTTGTGGGTGAGGTTTTGGGAGGTTCCCTTGCTCTGGGGGATTTTAAGTGACACTGAAGGATTGTCTCTGAGTCCTGAGAACAGAGCTGGCTCTGGGAATCATGGTCAGATGGGCCAGCTCTGACCTTCATAGTTGATTTCTACACCCATGGGTTTCGGAGCTGATGTTGTAGTGGACCTCACTAACCCACCCTGTCTGAACCTGCTTGCTCTAGGGCAGGTTACTGCCACTGCTCCAGAGGTGTCTTGGTAATAGATGGTTGCCAGGAGCCAGGCTCCTCTTCCCAAGGGTGTCTCCTGAAGCTACAGACACACAACACATACATGTGCACCCAGGTACATAACTCACACACAACACATACATGTGCACACAGGTACATACACACATACACACACACAGACACAGACACACAGACACACACACACACACACACACACACACAAACACACACAAACACAAACACAAACACGCACACACTTTGGCCCCTGTCCTGTGGTTCCTGTTCCCAGGGCCCTTTGCTATAAAGCTGGATGCTGGTGGGAGGTTTCTGCATCTGAAGATGATGGCAGTGTCTTCTCTGATTAGGAAGAACATTCCTCTTAGTTATAGAAAAAAAGCACAATTTCCCCCCATTCAGATGGGACACAAAAGCGCCAGACCGGGAACCATCTGTTCTTCCCTGGCACCCTCGGGTGCTCAGTGAGGCTGCTGGGGGCTGAGCTGAGAAGCAGAGGAAGTGAGGCCAGAGCCCAGCAAGGGCTGAGAAAAGCCCAAAGGAGCCTGACTCTCTGCATGGGACCTCTGGGTGGTGTTGATGTACACGTGGGGGCAACAGTGGCACAGTGATTGCCACAGAGGCCTGAGGACCTTCTTGCCAGTGTTTTGTGGGGGTTTAGAGGTGATAACAGCAGTTGATCCAGTGGGTGGGATTTTCAGTGACCTTCCTGTGCGTGATTTCTGTGCTTTCTGAGTGACCTCAAGCATGACTGGTACAGGACAAACAAGGTCTCCAGCTGGCGTGAACTATGAACTGCTTTGTCAGCAAGAGGTTCCCATCTCCTTATCTTTGTTTTCTGCCATCTCTGAGCATCTTCTTGGACAGCATTTAAGGTTCTCCCTTTGCTCCCCCTACCCGCCCCCACACACTTCTGGCCTGAGAGGGGAATGATGTCATCAACACAGTGGCCTACTCTTGGGCTGCAGGGCCATGCTGAGTTGGCGTGGGGTTAGGATGTGAGTACCACTCTGCCATCTCTGTGCCTTCATGACAGCATCAGGAGAGGCATTACACAGACCAGGGCCATGTCCCTTCTTGAGGGCCCTCCCTGTCACCTAGGGGACTTGGCCCATGTCTCTGTCTGTCTGTCTGTCTGTCTCTCTCTCTCTCTGTCTCTGTCTCTCCTGGGACACTCCATGTGAGCAGAGCCTGGAGAGCCATTCCTTACCTTGGTCTCCAGGTGAAGTAGGTGTGCCACCTATCCCAATCTCTGCCCACTGTGAATGGCTGATTCACCCGGAGTGGATGGCCCAGGCAGGAGTTGCACCCACGCCTCGGGCTCTGGGACTCACTCTGACCACTACTTTCTGGATGGAGACACACACATGGACAGCAGGGGAACTGGATCAATATCAGAGATGGCGTGCGTGAGTCTGGTCAGCATCCTGCCTTGTCACCACCCCTCAGACTACAGACGTGTGGGGCATGTGTTGATTATGGTATGCACAGGTGTGTGCAGGTGTAACCATCCCTAATGCAACCACTTTGTGGTCTTTCTCCATTCCTCCTTCTCCATTGCTGATGCTTTCTGGTTAAGTTTTCCCTTGGAACCTTCTAGCAGCTGCACTGTAGCCCATCTATAAAAATAGCACATTCTCCCTAACCATGTGTCTGAGGTTGTTATTGCCAATGCTTTGTTTTATAAATCTGCTAATTTTCTCTCCTTTGTTTTCTAAGGGGACTGCCAAAAGAGCCAGGGCTGAGTTGACCACAAAGATGCTTTCTGGTTCCATAAAGCTCCTCCTCCTCTCCACGTGGAGATAGATGATCAGAGTTCATGGTTAGCTAAAGTGAAGCTTGCTGTCATTCCCATTTCTGCGTGTGCAGTTGATTCACGACTACCACTCAGTGCAGGCAGAATCCTGCCCCCTCCCTCATTATACCCCTGGCAACACTGACATCATTCATTGTGTGTCTGCCATTTGTTGCTCGGTCCCACCTCCCTTGACCCCTGGGGACTCACTCCCCAGGAGACAGAGGACTGGAACCCTTGCTCTCTGTGAAGTCCATCTGTCAGAGTGAGAAAGCAAAAGGGAGTGTGGAGGTCGGAGAGAAGTGTGACAAGAAACCAGCAGGGGAGGGGACAGACGGGAGGAGGGCTGGGGAGAGAGAGTACACAGGTTCCCTGGGCAGTGCTGCACCTGTAGTGTCCTGTAAGTAGCAGCAGGGCGAGTGAGCTGGCCCTTGGCCTGGGGGCTCTGTGGAGCCCTCGAGGGTCTGGCCTTGGGGATAGTCACTTCTAGAAAAGTGCCACCTCTGGGGAGCATGCCCAAACATAGGCACAAGAGACTTTCCCATAGAGGTAGAATGGGACTGAGCTGTTGGGGTTTGTGAGGGGCAGAAAACAGTCAACACAGCTGGCTGCAGGCCCTGAGGCTGGGCAGGGGGCTTCCACTTGCTGAGGCAGAAACCAGGTTGGCTCACTGTCTGCTGTTGGTGCTCCAGGAGAGGAGTCTCTCTGATGAAACTGGCGAGCTGCATCTTGCTTGGGCTCTGCCCCTCACAGGGGCCATCTTTGTAAGACAGCCACTCAGCTGTCTAGTGCTGTGACACAGCGGCCTCTTGATTAAAATACTTTAGGGAGGGGGCTGAAGTCTCATCCCAGGTGGGCAGAGCCTTTGCCCAGCAACACAGCTGGAGTCTCAGCCGAGCTCCATGACTCTCTCTAGATCATGGTTACAGCAAGCTGTCCAGGGATATTGATTTAAGGTGTGTGATTTTTGTTTATGCTGCATTTGTTTAACTCGGTGAAGCTATGATTCTTTGCTTTGTCTAAAACACTTGATGGTTGGATAAAGAGCTGAATGGCCAGTAGTGAGGCAGGAGCAAGAATAGGAGGGGCTGGCAGGCAAAGACGATAAATAGAAGGAGAAACAAGAAAGGAGGAGAGCAGCAAGAGAACAAGGAGAGAGGGACGTCAGGGGCCACCCACCCAGCCACCCAGCCACCCACCCAGCCAGCCACCCAGACACCCAGCCAGCCACCCAGCCAGCCACCCAGCCAGCCACCCAGCCAGCCACCCAGCCAGCCACCCAGCCACCCAGACACCCAGACACCCAGCCACCCACCCAGCCACCCAGCCAGCCACCCAGCCAGCCACCCACCCAGCCAGCCACCCAGCCAGCCACCCAGCCAGCCACCCAGACACCCAGCCACCCAGCCAGCCACCCAGCCACCCAGCCAGCCACCCAGCCAGCCACCCACCCACCCAGCCACCCAGCCAGCCACCCAGCCACCGAGAAAGAAGGAAAGTAAGATACACAGAAGTAAGAAAGATAAAAGCCCAAAGGGAAAAGGTAGTCGGGATAATTTAAGAAAAGCTGGCAAGAAACAAGCCAAGCTAAGGCCAGGCATAAAAATAAGCCTCTGTGTGTGAGTTATTTGGGAGCTGGGTGGTGGGCCCCTCAAAAAAGATGAGAGTAAACAGCCAGCTTCAATATCTTGTGGGTCAGATCCTCCTGTTGCTAGCCTTTCCTAAAATTTTATGACAGCATATTTTTAATTATCAATGTACTTGGCAAAATGTCTATTGATTCCCATCCCCCCTTCTCTGTATATCCAGTGAAGGAATGTGGGGAGAGGAGGAGGAGAGGATGGGAGGAGAGAGAGAGGCTGTGTGCACAACCTCAGCTGAATTCCTCAGGAGCCATCCACCTTGTTTGGGGATAGAATCTCCCATGGCCTGAGACTTAGTCTAAGCTGGCTGACACATGAACCCTGGGATGCCTCTGTCTGCACTTCCTCAGGCTGGAATTGCAGGAGCACATCACCCTGCTCCCTCTTTAGGGTGAGACCTAGGGATCTAGTTCAGGTCCTCCTGCCTATGCAGCAGGTACTTTACCCATGGAGCCATCTCCCCAGGCCCCAGGGAGGTTTTCTTGGAACTTGAAAGAGGCTTTGTTATTGCGGTTAAATAAGGATCAGGATAAACAAATAGGCCGAATAGATGTTTATTCAGAGAGAAATAACTTACAACCTAGACAGTCTCCTGTCAGCGATATCAGACCAGTGGCAGGCGAACAAACCTTACTCCTTACACTTTGTGGCTTGAATCTGAGTCTTGTTCAGGAATATGGCCTTGCTCCCCACCCCATCCCTGTCTCATCTCAGTAGATGCAGGTCTCTCCTGGGAGGCTCTGTCGCTCTCAGGATCTCACCCATGTGTTCAGCCTGTCACTAATGTGATGAGGAATTCTCCTCACTTCAGCTGATAACTAGTGCTTTTCAAAAGCAGGCATTACTTTTTGTGGTTTTAGCTCAGATTGGACCGCTTTCCTAAATTGTTTGGAGACTTTCCAGCCAATTTGTCTTGTCTAGCAAGAATGATGTCTTCAGCATTTTACTATTCATCTTCTTGTCTTATCTCAAAAGGTAGATCTTCTTTAAAAAAAAAAAAAAATGTGTATAATAGGCCAGGTGTCTCTCATCCTCTGTAGCCAGCCTGAATTAAATCATAAAATAAAGCCCAACTATATAGGGCAGGCAGAGCGTAAAGATGGTAAGGATATTGCTCCACCCCGGAGACCAGAGTCCAATCACTGGAACCATGCAAAGGTAGGAGAGAACCAGTCTCATGACTTATCTCCTCATGGTCATTACCTCAGGTCAGTTTTATTCAACAGACAGAAAGTTGGCAAGCTGCCCAGCCAGGCAGAGGCGGGGCCAATTTGAAACTAGCCCTGGGCCTGCCATTCTCCCATACTGAGCTGCCTCAGAGTTTCAAATGGGTTTTTTTTTTTTGGACTTAGAGGCAGGACTCCACACCGGGCAGGGGAGCACCCTCTGGTCTCCGGGTGCTGACACACGGTCGAAGGGCAGAGATGCTAGTGGATACTGATCTCTGGTACTCACACTTCCAACCATGTGAATTCTGAAAGGCATGAGACACACCAGTGATTCCATTTAGATTTTTCTCAAGTGAGAGAAGATGTTCCTTTACCTTACAAATGACTTCAGGTGGGCATATAGGAAACTCTGGTACCCATGGGTGATCAGAGCTTGGGTCTAAGTGGAATTGTGCATCTGTGTTTTTAAGGACATTCCCAGCTGCTGCTGGGGTTTGCTACCGTTTCATAAAACATGTCTCCAAATGGTGACCGAGTACAGGCATCACTGTTGGATCATTTAAGGTGTGGCCAAGTTTGAGGATCTGCAGTCAAAGCCTACTGATTGTCTAGCACAGCCCTGGTATCCATAGTAAGAGCCAGTGTCAAAGCAAGGACCACAATGAGACCAAGATATGCCAGGACCAGGGCCAGTATTCTTGCACCGGACCTCTTGAATTCTCTCTCCCCTGGGTTATCACTGGGTTATCCTTTGACATCAAAGTGCCACCTTCCCCTCCCATGTCCTAGCTTCAGGATGTTTCGCTCACTCAGCAGGGAGGTACTTGCCAAAGCTGTCTCCTACCTTGCAGGAGGTTGAAGACTCTATTAACACACGCCTTGACCCTTTGGGTCTTCCAAGTCTGGTTGCATCATGGTGCTCAGTCTCCCCAGAGGCCTGAACTGGCTAGCTCCTGGCGCCTTTGCTGATGTTTCATGAGTGACTACCCTTTGCCATTACAGTCCATCTATCCCCCTAGTGAAATACCAAACCCTGAAGGGGTGGGGTTTAGGCCTCCTCGGTCTCCCCATCTGCAAGCCCTTTGCCCACTCATAGTTATAAAGCTCCTCCTGCCTCGGTCCAGGAAGTCTCCGATCCTGGCCAAGGTTGCGCATCTCTCTCCCCAGAATCTGGGACAGCTCTAGTTGTCCCTGCCGGCTTCTGGGGATCCAGAAGTCCTGCTAACCTAATGTGGCTGGCACTTTACCAACTGAACCATCTCCCCAGCCCTTGTGTTAAATGAACCCAAAGACACCCATCAGGAAGAAACAGGAGAGAGTATATGGTGCACCCTCCCTGGGGCTTCTCAGTGTTCTGCAACCCACCTTCCAAGGGCAGAGTGCCCCCCAGGGAACCATTTTCATGGCAAGTGAGCCCAGGCTTCCACACAGCTGGGCTGACCTGTCATTAGAAATCACAACACATCTGTTCTTCTCTATCCTATTAAGCTATGCCTCCCTGCACCCAGAGACAAGAGGTGTCTACCGTTTACTCAGTGGATCAATTTGCATTCTGTTGTGTGCAGACTGCTGATGAGTGGGCAGAGAAGATGCCCAAGGTCCCACCCCCCACATCTCCCAAAGAAATGGCCAACAGAGACATCTTGGCACGAGTGCACAAGGCAGTGACTTCCCATTATCACACCATCGCCCAGGAGTTTGAGAACTTCGACACCACGAAAAGCAACACAGTCTCCAGAGATGAGTTCAGATCTGTCTGCACCCGCCATGTGCAGATCCTGACCGACGAGCAGGTAGGACCCTGGCTGCCCACCCCAAGCAGAGAGTTCTCCACCGCACTCTACTTTTTAAGTGTTTAATTTTCCACCCCCACCCACTTGTCCTTTTCTCCCTCCTCCTCCTCCCTCCTCCCTCCTCTTTTTCACCTCTCCCCTTCTTCCACTTCCTCCTTTTTCCTACTCCCTTCCCCTCCCCCACCCCCTTTTCCTTCGCTACCTTCCTCTTTAATGAGCTCTCAGACTATAGTCCCTAATAACCTGGAACTTAAACAAGACTGACCTTAAACTTCCTGCTTTGGCCTCCCCAGTCCTGGGAGTGCCTGCCTGGGCTATGCTGAGGTCCTATTTTGTGGTAAACCATACAGAGATTCACAGGAGTGGCTGGTGCTCTAACAGCTGTGATCCACACCCTTCAGTTAGAGTGAGCTTCCTGTCCCTTTTGCTGTTAAAATCAGCCCCAGCTCCCAATCTCCTGCATCTGTGATCACCGTTCACTGGTATGATTAACAGGACTTTCCCTCTCTCTGCTGCACCCGGGGGCAGCATGCTGTGCCAGGAGTGCTGGGGATGGTGCCAGAGTACTAAGTACCATTTAACTGCCATCTTGTCTCCATGACCTGGCTCACCTGCATTGTTTTACACTCAAAAGAGTCCAGCTTTCCTGATTTTCAGAGCTCTGTGAGTGGTGGAAGGGAGGCGGCTTGGAACCCTGTGAGTAAAATCAACCTTCCAGAGAAAGAGAACAGCTTTATCAGGAAGGGGTATCTCTGAACATTTAGATGTGATTTTACCCCCAAAGCAGGCACCTCTAGCAGGTGAGAAGTATGCTTGTAGGTAATAAAACAATTCAGACGTCTATGCTTGTACAAGCTGTGCACCTGTCTAGCTATGTGACTCAGATAAGTCAGTTGGCATCTATGTGTTTTTCCCCTGACTCCCCCCCTGCCAAACCACAGGCCGGCATAGCATCCTTCCTTCTATCCAGATACCTTCTCTGCCTCTTCCAGAGCCTGGCCCCTGCATCTCTCACTGCCTATGCCTCCTTCCAGATAGTAAGCAGATTCCAGATTCCCAGCCCCACTTGGCAGACTTATCCATGTCCCACGTGGCCCATCCAGCCCCCTCCATCTTCCCAGCTCCCATGTTTCTGGTCTCCTGAGTCCAGCCTTAGCCTCTGAGATGGTTCCTAGGATCATAGACACCCATCTTGATGTGCAGCAAATGCCCAGAGGCAGCAGAGCCCACTCATGCATTGAGTGGCTGTCAACAGAGGAATTTTACACCAATTGCTGTGTACCTGACAGAAGCACTGTGAGGAAGGGAGGGTTTATTTTGGCTCACAGTTTGAAGGTGCAGGCTCTGATGATGGGGAATGCATGACAACAGAGGCTTGAGGCAGCCAGCTATGTTGTGTGCTCAGTCAGGAAATAAAATGAGGTAACTGCTGTCACTTCCTACTTTTTATTCAGCCCAGGAACCCAGCCCATCAAATGGTCACTCACATTTAGGATGTGTCTTCTCTCCTTTAATCACTCTAACCAAGAAACCTCTACACAGACATGTGAGGTTAATCTCCTAGGTGATGGTAGATGACAAGATTAATCATCACTGCAGAGGAGGGACATCAGAGGCCAGTGGAGCAGAGCTTGTGAAGGAGAGCAGGCCTTGCTGTGTTGGGAAGGAGCTGAGATGCTATGGCCAGGCACCTGCAGAGGTCTATGGTCTCCCTGAAAACAGAATGCAGGCCCACAGAGACAGAGAGCAGTGCAGACAGGAACAGTGCGAACCAGGAACCACAGGTTTTACTGCTGCTGCCAGCAGCCTGCTGCCCTGGAAGGTCTGCATTCTCGGAGAACTTTTAGACAGTAAACATAACTAAGTAGAATAGACAGTGTCTTAGCCAGTGATGATGCTGTATATTTCTTTCATGGCAGGAAAAGGGTACAGACAGGGGGTAGGAAACATGCTTGTAACTAGTAGGGTTGAGGAGGCTCCCTGAAGAGGTATCCTCAAAGGGAAGACCTGGCTACTATGTAGGGTTAGCTGGAAGCAGAAGGGACATGAATGAAGAGAGCTGTGATGGGGTTGGACCATTGGCAGATGACCAGTGCTTTGAGGGGGATGAGCCCAATCCAGTAGTCTGTCCGGTAGGACAGGATCCAAGTGGGGAGCATTTTGTCTTTACTCAGGGGTGAAAGAGGGCTGCATCTGCCCTATGCCAGTTGATCTGATCAGTGGCTTTAAACAGAGCCCCTCTGGCTGCTGTGTGGAGATAGATGATGAGCAGGGGACCAGGGGTGAACCATTTGTGAGAGGGGACAAGAAGAGGTGCTGAGGGTGTCAGAGCTGAATCCCACGGGACATGCCACGGTGCTCACTGTGAGAGTGTGGCTGTGTTCACTATGAGTGGCAATAAAGCCAGGTGTTGGGCAAGATGGAGCAAACAGGTTCAATGTGAGCTGCCCACATGGAGCTGTAGAGGTAGGTGCCCAAGGCAGAGGGAAGCTGGAGGATGGGCAAGGTGAGTGTGGACAGAACATGGCAAAGAACCCAAGATACAGGCTGAGGGTGCCAGGGGCAGGTGGAGCTTGGGGCAACAGATGATAAGTCTGGGATATAGGCCGGGGTAGCAAAAAGACCATGCAACTACATTGTGAAATTGGGGAGAAGATGGGGAGATGCTGGATGTGATTTGTGTGCATTTATGTGTATATGCATGAGTGTGCTAGTGTGTCACATATGTACGTGAATATGTATCTGCACATATGTGTGCACACACTATGCATGTGTATGAGTGCAGGTGTTCTTTTATACAGTACATCACTGCAGTTGGGTGGACCCTGCATGCACAGCTCACTCTTGGCTCTACTCTGGACTGTGGTCGAGCCATCCTCACTTTGCCCAAGGAACATCAGCTGGTACTCTCTGAAATTTTCACTTTCTATTCTTGCCATGCAGGCAGCACCTGTTTTGTCCACTATGTGAAGTGGGGCTCCACAGTCCTGGGGACTCTGTGGTCCTCCCTCATCTCAGTCCCAGTGCTGTCTGTCAGCCATTCCCTCCCAGAGGTCTGTTCTAAGTCCATTTTTCTCCAGCAGATTGTAAATAACCAGCACCAGGGTCTCTATGGCTCTGTCAGGCCAGGAGTGTCTGCCACATTCTCAGCTTTCTGTGAGTGTTTCAGGGCCATCACATCAGCTTCCCTGGAAGTCAGGTGGCAGTGCATACTGTAATACCCATTCGGAGACAGGGGCATCATGAGCCCACTGCCAGTGTGGCTTCATGAGTTCCTGCTTCCAGGGGGTGGGAGGAGGGGAACCTGTGACACTTATTGGATTGCACCAATTGAGCTTCCTGTCTACTGACCCAGACTCCCTCTCTTCCTGTAGGTCTCTGCTACTTTTCATTCTGTTCTATTGTTACTGTGTGGGATCCTCTGTGTCTTTAAGGTCTGTTTTGTTTCATTGTAAGGAAACACTTATAACTTCATACCTTCAGTTAAGTTTTTCAGTTAAGTTGTCAGCCCATTCCCTGAGCTGATGCCTCAGGCCAGTTCTGAACAGCAAGCAGGTGTTCTTTCTGCCTATATGCCTGTTACTCTTTTTTCTTGCTTTGTAGCAATGCCTAGATCCCACAGTCCCTCTAAACAGAGCGGTGACAATGGCTTCCCTGTTCTAGCCTTGATTGAACAGGAATGCTTCAGTGTTCCGAGGTTAAATCTATTTTCCCTAGAGACACTTTGATATATCAAATGTCAGGAGCTCTTGATCAATTGTTAAGTTCTTTGTATGCCTATTTTTCTAAAGCCCAGCAACCATGGCTGGGTACTGATTGTATCAAATGCTTCTCCTGAATGTATACATGTATCAAGATAGGCATCTAGTTCTTGTTATTCAGTTTCTCAATGCATGGAGTTGTGCTGATAAGCAGTGTGATACTAAAGCAAACATATACTTCTATTGTAAGCACAGTTTGGTCAGGGTGTGTTGAAAGTATTTCCATGGCTGGAGAGATGACTCAGTGGTTAGGAACACTGGCTTCTCTTGCAGAAGACTTGGGTTCTGACCTTTATAACTGCCTATAATGACAGTTCTAGAAAATCCAATGCCCTCTTCTGGCCTTGGCAGATTCCCATGGTGCACATACAAATATGTACCCACATTCTTGCCCTCCCTTCTCCCCTTTAAACTTGAAAAAAAAAAAGCCAGTTGTGTTGTTTGTGATGCCAATCTGTACTTTCTCATGTTTGTGTTTTGTTTGAATCGAGTACACCAGCTGTGTAAGTAGAGTCTAGGATTATGTGCTTCCTTGTTTTGCCAGAGGGGTCTGGGCAGAACTGGGCTGCAAGCTGCTTGAAATTAAATGTTGGTAAAGCTTTCTGTGGGCACAGAGTTTTAAATTAGGGGGGTTTTAACTGCCACTATGGTTTTCTGATGGCTACCGGGCCACCCAGGCTTATCCATTCTTGTGGCTCATGTTTTTACATGAGTCTCACTTTTCTGATTGGCATACACAGACTCACCATAGAATCTATGTCCACACAACTGGAGCATGCAGCACTTGGCTACCCCTGTCTTCATACTACAGCCCTGTGTGCTCTCTCAGTCTTTCTGAGGATCAGCTTTAAGCTCTCCAGGATTCCTGCTGTATTGACAGCCTCTCTCTTGTTCCCTCTGCTTTGGCATAGGTTGGATGCAGGCTTTGGATTTCAGCTGTTCTTCCTTCCATAATAGGCTCTTAAAACTGTACATTTCTGTCTAATTACTACTTTAGCTGCATCCAAATTTTGATACATAGTTGTAAAATTATAATGGAGCTCCTAGTCTCTTATTCCCATCTTGGGTTCTTTGATTTAGAAATACGGGTGTTTTTTTGTTCCTGAATGAATGTGTTTTTAAAGAGTTATTAACTTATAAATGAACATGATTTTAATTAGAGAATGGAACTGGGTCTTATCAGTTATTAGAATTATCTGAGATTGGATGTGTGGTCATTCTTTATGTTTCATTTGTAGCTAGATGGTATGTTTTGAATGGAGCATTATGAAGCGTTCTACACCTGCTGATTAAAACCAGCTGTTACTTCTAGCCTCAGAATCTCTGTTCTCTTTTAGCTTGGCCCATGAGTAGCTGAGAAATGTAGATACTTGCAACTCGGTGTTAGATGTATCAAGTTCTAAGAAAACAGCTTTTAATCTTAAAGTCTATTTAATGTGATAGTAGCATGACCCTGGGCCTCTTTCATTTAGTGTCTGCTTAGTAAACCTATTTAAACTACTTCAAATCGTTGACACCCGTGGTATTTGTTTTGTGTGTAGGCTTTACAAATAGCATATAAATGGTTTCTTAAACAGCCTCTCTAGTGATCCCTGCCGTTTTACATGGGTGTTTGACTCATTTACATTTATTGTTGTTGCTGTTGTCTCCATTTATTTCCATTATCAATATTAAGCTTCCTGCCATACTAATTTCCTTTACATTGTTCGAAAGTGTATTTTCTTGGCATAATTTGGATTGAGCTCTTTAAAATCCTTTTTATAGCCTATTTGTCAAAAACTACATATTTTCCTAGTCAATCAATGTCTGTTACCCTTACATCTTAACAACCCTTTCTTCTGCTCATTTTTTTTTTCTTCTAAGTATGGCCTTTTTTTGTGATCTGTTAATGAAATTTTTTCAATGATTGCATTTTTTATTTCAAGGAATTTTATTTTCCCCTCATTTCAAATGTATGCCAATTGTGTCTTTCTCATGGTTAGTGCTATTGCTTGGTCACTGACAGTTCTTATATCTGAAGGCAGAGTCAGCCTTGGCTTACTCCTTCATATGTGGTGATTTTATTTCTTTGAATGCCATTAGTAGGCTGAGTTTATCTGGGAACTGTTATGCTGTTGTATTTAGTTATGAAATAGGCTTTGCAGGGAGAGGTGGAGTGAGCACCTGGGGCCAGATGAAGAACACAGCAGAACAAAGGGGAGGTGGGCATGCAGATGGTTTCAAGGAGAATGTGGAAACAGGAGGGGAGGGGATGAGGACAAGAGAATGTTGTTTGAAGATGAGATTCCAGGGGCATCACAGTCGTCATGCTGCCTTTAGGGGTGACCTTTTGAGTCACCCCTAAAGCCCAACATTGGAGAGTGGTCATGAAGCTTTATCACAGCAATAGAAACTCCACCAAGAGTCTGGATTTACAGGGCACACCACTTGTCTTTAGGAATGCATTGACCTAAGATGACAACGGAAAACATGGTAAAGAGAAAGCCAGAGCCTGTGAGATGTTGCTGCTGCATGTCTCCATGCTAGAAGGCCTTGGCCAGCTCTGTACCTGATGCAAAGAGCTGTGGGAGTTCAGAGACCCCCATCATTCTCAGGGGCAGAGTTGGGTTCAGAGGGAGTTTAAGGATGTGTCTTTTATTTTTTGACATTATCAAGTTTATTATGCAATTTTCAACCTATCAGAAAAACAAATCACCGACAACAGGGGGATGGAGCCTTGACCTTTTGATTGCTGGGATTTTCTTTTCTCCTTTTGCTATAAGGAGTAAAACTAAAAATTCTGTCATTGAGTAAAAACAAAACAAAATGGGGAGAAAACAGTTCTCTGGCTAAACAGCTTTCCTGGTATTCTGTATATTTTCCCTGACTGTCACTTTACTTGGTTTTCTCTACATTTTAAAAAAGACACCCCCAAGCTGCTTTCAAGAATAAGCTCATCACTTAACACTTGGCCAGTTGGGCAGGGTGCCATGTTCTGAAATAGAATAGGGATTGGCTTGGGGACAGGAAAATAAGCTACATCTGTAACCTCTGTCCCAAGGTTATGTGTTTTACCAATGCTGAGGGGTACTCCCTTGATGACTGAAGGGGTCCATAAGAAGTATTCTGGGAAGAGAAGAAGGATCCAATTCAGTCTCTCCCCTCTTGAATCTGATAGATCTCCAGTGACCCTATGCCTCACCTCATATGCCACATCTCTATTCACATTAGATGTCATAGATCCTGCAGATGCATGCACAAGGAACATTATTACCCTACCATATTCCAGGAGCAACGTATCACAATTTGGATGCTGACAAAACAATTCCATTTGCCTGTGCAGAATATAGCCACCAGTGTGCTGGTCCTTATAACTCTGAGCTGAGTTCGCTTAAGTCAGGCTTCTTTTCTCCTCTGCTTTGTCAAAGGCAGGAAGCACCTCCAGACCAAGTGAGGGGAGTATTATAGTAAAGGGTTCGTGGGTTTTGTGGTGATGGAGAGAGTTCCTCAGAGCACCATGGAAGAGTAGGGATGGGGGAGGGTTACAAAAGAAAGGCCTGAAGTCAAATAGCTTGGGAAAATGAACATCCTGGTTGGCAGATGAGGGTGTGGTGGCCATATGTACAGACACGGTGAGACTTATGCTGGCTGGGTCTGGAGACCAGAGCTAGCCTGGAGTGGAGGCTGTTTGGTGGAACACTGGGGACCTGTTAGCCTCCCAGGTGTGAGTTGGACCACTTCACTTGCTTTTTGGCAGAATCCTGTACATTTCCAATATATTCTTTTACTCTTCCTGTAGGTTCTGAAGTTGAATCAAAATTCCATGGGCAGGGCTTAGCAGACTTCTGGGGAGATTCTGCTTGCTAGAGCTGGAGAAGCCCTGGGCTAGCCCACCTCCAAGCTCATCAGCTATGTGAAGTCATGTTACCCATCATGGGTTGTTTTTCTCAATGATTGCCAATCCTCCCAGATCCAGGCACCCACCTGTGGGGAATATGCTTGGTATACATGCCTGTTTGTAAACCCCACACATAGGAGCTGCTTGCCTTCAGACTCACAGGTCAGGGTGGTGGAAATCTAAGATGCCCTAACTGAAATCCCAGAGAGGCACCCACATGTCTAACCCCAGGATTAGGCTGGTATGGCAGCTCACAAGCCTTTGGGGACTTAAAATGGAGCCTAAAAGTTAGTTACTTTAAGTCATTGGCTGTGGATAAACTCCAGGAGAAACACAGGAGCAAACTATGTTTCTTGTGACCCCTAGACTGCAAGGGAAACAGGCAACTGTCCCCCGTCTATCCTCCTGGCCTCTGTTGCTTGGGAAGCTAACAGCTGTGGGGTTTTTTTGCAAACAGTCGTAGGGGGGACAAGAGCCCTTCTTCTTGGCTCCCTGAAAGCCCTGTAGCCATCAAAATCATCTCATGTGGGAAGCCGCCTGCCGCTTGGTCCTGTGCTGTGCATAGTTTCCATACGGTCTGTGGCATCAGACAGCCACCATACAAAGCCATAAACTTCTCCCCAGATTCCAAATGCTTCCTTTTAATCTTGCAAGAGGGACATTTCTTACCTTTGGGGTGAAATAAATTGCAGATGTGATGGCAGTAGTTGGGGTGGTAGCACCTGTGAGCTGCCGCCACTCAGGTATGCAGGGATGGCTGAGAAATGAGGCTGGTAGCTTCCCTGGGATGGAGGTGGGGGCCTGGTTTGATTTGCATTTTCTCCTAAAATGTTTTTATGCGCCACAGCTCGGTCACTGTGACTAATCACAAGATTTAATGGCCTTAAACTGCTCACCGAGGGCCCAATTCAATTAAAAAATGTCCTGCGGAAGCCATGAATAATCCTCTTGTCTTGCCCCCCACCCAGTCTTCCATCCTGCAGAAACCAAATGGATTGTTGTCCTTAATTTTTTTTTTAATTGACATGAACCATGGTTCACAGTCACTTCCTGTCACCTCTAGCCCCACTCCTCCAGGACCCTGAGAGACCCCAACTGGGTTCACATCCCCCTGGGACTGACTTGCTGCTCTTAGTTTGACAGGCTGTGGAGCGAGATGCCCGTCAACGCCAAGGGGAGGCTCAAGTACCAGGACTTCCTCAGCAGGTTCAGCACTGAGAGAGCACCCTCACCACCCATGGCTGCTGGCGACTCTGGAGACTCCACTGTCGCCCAGAGGGGAAGCAGTGCCCCTGAGGTCTCCCAGGGAATCAGATCCAACCTCTGCTCTCCTTCTCGGGACCCCAGGGCGGGGTTGAAATCCCGGAGTCACCCCTGTGTGAGTTTCCAGCATGCCCCATGTCACCTCCAGGCAGGTCACTGAGAGACTGGCTCATGAGTGTGTGTGCGCACACGCTCAGGAGGCTAGGGGGAGCTCTAGTGTCCGTTTCTGGCAGGGGGCAGGGCAGGGTGGAAAGAGAACCCTAGAGAAGGCCAGAAGGGGAGGAAGAGGAGGGAGTAGGGCACAGCATCCATGGGGCAAGAAGCCTGGCTCTGAGAGGGATAATCGCCTGACCTTGGGCACCACCTGCACGAATGAATGTGTTCTCAGTTTACACCAGAGCCAGGCAAAGCCTACAGTTTTTTTCCTGGGCCTCGGTCCTCAGTGTGACGCCAAGCCCTTGGCTGTCATCCCAGGCTTGCCAGGAGGGAAACTCCTGGGGGTGCCTCCCTTGCCCTTGAACAGAATGACAGTGTCTCCAGGGACAGGCAACTGAGGCCTTACTACACCTGCCCACAAGGCCAATGCTGTGTGCTTAGACCATGTGCACAGAAATAGGATGGCCCTAGACACAGTGCCTATCATGTGCTCATAACACTCAGCACTGTTTTCTGTATACCTACTATGCACTGGATGTTTGTTATGCCTCAAAATAGGCAAAGGTCCCGCTCAAGGGGGTTATGGTGGCACAGACAGCCGAGTGAATGTGGTCTTTAGTGAATTAGAGGAGGTATAGAACAGTGGTCAGAAACACCTTAAGGCTAGCCACCTCCTATCACCCCACATTGGGAGGGGCACTTGGTTGCTGGCCTGTTGAGATCTAGACAGAGAGATGGCCAGAAATGCACAGGGGCTTTAAATGGGGAGTCTGGAAAAATAAGTGTAGCCTTAAGAAGCTAGGCCCAGGAAAGGCTGGCCTTGAGCGTGGAAGGGGACCCCAAGCCAAGGAATGCAGCGAGTTCCTGGAGGTTAGGAAGGGCAAGAAGGGCTGCCCTCTAAAATATGGCTGTGCATTTATTTCTAAAGCTCTTCTGCTTATTATGGGTTGGCTTCAGATGGCTCACTGGCAGAAATAAGGTCCTGTCCATTCCTGGCACCTACAGAGCTGATCTCCAGACCCCAGGTCACTCTGTGGTTCCCATGACTGCCCCCATGAGACCTCCAGTTGAGGTACTCTCTCTCTCCATCCCCACAGACTCCAGTGGGCACCCCACCCCTGCAGAACTGTGAGCCCATCGAGAGCAAGCTCCGCAAGCAAATCCAGGGCTGCTGGCGCGAGCTCCTGAAGGAATGCAAGGAGAAGGACAGTGACAAGCAAGGGAGCGTTACTGCAGCAGAATTCCTGGGTCCGTTTGATTCCACCCCTGGGGAGAGATGGGTCAGGCCTGCCAGCTCTGGGGTGTGCGGGGTGGGAGGAGCCCACCCGCAGGTGGCTAAATGAGGGCAAGAATTCATGAATCCCCACCAACTGCACTGCGGGCTCTTGGTCCTCAGCTCTCGTGGAGAAGTTCAAGCTGGACATAAGCAAGGAGGAGAGCCAGCAGCTCATTGTCAAGTATGACCTGAAGAACAATGGCAAGTTCGCCTACTGTGACTTCATTCAGAGCTGCGTTCTCCTGCTAAAGGCCAAGGAGACCTCATTGATGCGGAGGATGAGGATCCAGAATGCGGACAAGATGGTAGGTGTGTTGTCCTGGAGACCATGGGGTCCTGAACCAGGCACCCCTCACTTGTCAGCACAGGCGGACCTGGTCACACAGGATCCTCAAGGACTTCTGGTCAGAGAGCCTGGCCCTCCCCTGACAGAGGTCCCCAGTGTCACTGCCCTCTCCCCACAAATGTCCCTTGGATCTCTGGCTACCTGGGATCTGTACTGAGAGTAAGGCTCTGCTCCTTCATTCCCCGACTACCTGAAGGCCAGGACAGTGGAAGGTGGCCGCCAGGTCAGCTAAGATAGTGGGGTCTGTGTGCCAAGGTGTGTTCCTGCAGGTAGGGGAAAAGGGGGTAAAGATGAGACTTGGGGGACATCAGATCTGTGACATTAAAAAAGTCATAGAAGCTTAATTTCTTTAAAAATATTGTAAAGAAATCTCTCTGCTTCTGCATGTGAGGGCCAAGTGTAGAGGTACAGCCTTGCGGCTAGAGCCTGAAAATCTTTTGGTGGGAGCCATCTACCCACAATGGTCTTTCTTGGCATAGGCCTGTGCTTCCTCCCCTCAGAGTACCATGAGAGTTAAAAGGCAAAGTGGGCATGGGGGGGGGGCAGGGCTCACAGCCAAATTAAACCTTCAGAACTTGGATGTGAATGTGCAGGCTAGGGGTGGAGCCTGGGCTTGAGTGTGAGTGAGGCTTGAGCAGCTCTCTGACAGCCCACCCCACCACCACTGCTCATCCTCTGGGGTTGTCATTCCTTTATAATATTCTTGCTTGCCTTTTCTCTTTGTTGGTGGAGCAAAGCTTTTGGAGACAGGGTCTCACATGTAACTCAGGCTGGCCTGATATTCCTTGCAGTCTTCCTGCTTTACCACCAATACTCAGCTGTGACATCAGAAGATGGTAAACACTAAGACCCAATTGGGGGAGCATCCCTGGCTCTCCCCTTTCATTCTAAGCTGTGAAATAGTCATTAAAACTGCATCTAGTTCTTTCCTAAGCCATCCTATCCTAACCTTGCTCACATTTCTCCGGAACACAGTACTACAAAAGAGTCTCTCACACAAGGCCTGGGAGCAAGCAAATCCAGTTCCAATCTCGTTATAGTGGGGGGCTGATGACCTCATCTCGCCCACACAACCACCTGGGCAGCCATCAGAGGGACTGGAACAAATGATCCATCCTAAAACCATACAGGAAGCTCACATTTTCTAGGTGAGATCCAGTATCCAATGCCACTTACCTGTAGGAGCCAGTCAGAGGCAAAGCCAAATATACCACAAGATAGCCCAGCCCTGGGGGGGTGGTTGGAGATGCTGTTCCAGTCCTCTTTGGATTCTCCTGGGGGCTCTTGTACCCTGAAAAGCCTCTCCCAGTCTCTTTCTGTTCCTCTGACCTGTTTCCCCTTCCAGAAATGAACTAGAATGGTCTATGAGACGTAGATGACAGGTTTCTACGGGGATGAGTACATTGATGCCTCTTTTTGTCTAGAATAGAGGGTATCTTCAGACTTTCCCCAACCTTAGAGAGTCTGGAGGGCCATGATGGGAGCTCTGAGCAACACAAGGAGACTGGACTCTTGTCAACTATCCCAGAACACACCCACTAGACTCCCCTGTCCCAGGAGTCCATTGAGTACAGAATAGTTCCCTTTCCTTAGTTGGAAAGGCTCCTTCCCTGCCTCATGTCACCCCCAAGGCAGAGGAGCCCTGTGCCATCCTGGCTACTGTGTGCCTCAACTTCAACTCAGAAGCCCAAAGGGAGATGCGCTCCTCTGGAGGTTTCAGTTTGCTCAGAATCTTCAACAGTGGGGGGGGGGGGGTAGGCGTGGCATGGGGAGGCAGCATGGGCCACAGGCAGTGGCACAATTGGCTGGGTTGGGCACCAGTATGGATGAGCCAGGTTAAAGAGGGCCCTGGCAGGTGGAAAAATTGTCAGCTAGCAAATTCTGGGGCACTGGGGGTGTTAAGTGCTAAGTGACATACAAACTGAAAGCAATGTAACCTCGTTAGTTTGTTTTAGGTAGCATGCGCCATGTTGCGGCTAAGATTTCGTGGGCCTTGCTTCATGTTCTTGCCTATAGTTCACCTCCATGATGTGCAGACATGTGTTGGGGCTAAAACACTCAGACATCCTGTTTTCATCCCGTAGCACCTAAAGGATAAGCACAGTGCTGTGATACTCCCATTACCACATGTGGTCGCACCTGTCACTTTCCAGATACCCTTCATTACAAGATCCTGCTAGAAGGCCTCAGCTTTGTCTTATCTCTGTACAACTTTGAAATGGCCCTGACTTTGCAAATGGGACCTGCTGTTGATTGCGTCAGAGCTAAGATCATGTTCTCTCCCTCAGCCCCAAGGTTCCCCGAGAACTGGAGGTGGAAGCAGCCCCACCACCACCACAGGTTGTGGGACCTCTGAGGTGTTCCCACAGCCCACGGTGCCCCTGAGGGGTAGATCTGAACAGCCCTCATTGCAGAGATTCAGAGCAGAGCCAGGCCATCAGCTGAGGAGGAAGAATGCTGTGCCTCCATCAGGCCCACCCCAGTTCCCAAGAGCGGCTTCCCTTATCTTGATTTTAGAAAGAAGCTGGTGTGGAGACACAGTCCTTTTACTCAGCCTTGCTGCGGATCCAGCCCAAGATTGTTCACTGCTGGAGGCCCATGCGGCGTACCTTCAAGGCCTATGATGAGAACGGGTCAGGGCTCCTGAGTGTGGCTGACTTCAGGAAGGTGAGACTCTGCTCTCTCTGTGGCTGTCGACCCAGAGCAGGTACCATGCACAAAAGGCCAGGAGCATGGGAAGTTCAAGAGAGACCCTGCACATGCCCATGGAGGCCTAGACTGTGGCCTGTTTGCCCCTTATTTATAGACTACTCCCTAAAGTTTCTGGAAACTTCCAGGGTGTGGGCATGTGTGTGCTTGTGCGTGTGTCTGTCTGTGTGCACACATACATGCACACACAGTACCTTTGTTTCCTTTGAATACCATACTACTGCTACTGCTAGGCCCTTGTGCAGGCCTGGGACCTACTTGTGTGTCCTGTCATGATCCTGGGACTGTCAGGACAGTTCAATAGTGTATATGTGATCTAGGCCTCCCACATAGTGAGCCCCACTTCACCTCACAGTACACAGTAGAGTGGTGCCATTTGGCTTCAGCCAATCCTGGGTGCCACATAACTTTGAGTCTGCTACCCTCGGCATCCTACCCACAGCCCAACTCCTGTCCTGCTCCAGCTTCCCATGCATGCCAGGGCCAGACACCATCCCAGCCAGGGAGTCTGTGGACTTAGTCCATCTAGGATGGGAGACAATAAGATTAGGGTTCTCTTCCCCTTCCCAGGGACCCAGGGTGTGGCAAGCAGAGAGGATGGTAAGATGGGAATGTCTTCAGCAGAGCTGGAGGTGAGGGACACATGGGTGTGGCCTCAGTTTCCTCCTCCTCTGCTTTTCTCCCATTAGGCCCAACGGCCACCAGCTGCCCTCAATCCTGGGGCCTTTTAGCCTGTGTTCTGTTCTCAGAAACAAATAGTAGCATTAGCTTCAAAGGAGAAACTATAACTCTAGCAGTATTTATCTGGGCTGTAAGGGTGAATAAGGCAATAGCGGCTCCAGGAGGAAGGCTCACTCTTGCCCTATAGAAGGGTAGAGGTGGGACTTCCCAAGAGGCACAGCAGTCGGGGGTCAGGGATCCAGTTGCCCTGCCACCCTCAACACCCAGCTTCCTTCCCCACCTCTGGAGTGCCCACCTCATCCCAGATATTAAGAGAAAGATATGCCCCTTCCCTTCAGAGAAGGTGCCCTGGGTCCTGCCATTGTGGTGGGCACCTGGCATCCTCAGCTAGGGCTCCTCCATGCCCTGAACCTGCGGATGAAGGATGAGACTCTACTGGCAGCTACCACCACTGCTAATTGGCCTTCTGGTCCTCAGGTGCTGCGGCAGTACAGCATCAACCTGTCGGAGGAGGAGTTCTTCCATGTGCTCGAGTACTATGACAAGTCACTATCATCCAAGATTTCCTACAATGACTTCCTGCGCGCCTTCCTGCAGTAGGCATCCAGGTGGGGATGCACTGGGGACAGATGGAGCCTCAGGGTCTGTCCCCAAGACTAACAAAACCAGACAATGGAGGGCTGCAGTCAATTCCCCAAAGCGGCTTCAGAGCCTAACCCTACCCAGCATCAGGCTCCAGAGATGTAGGTTCTCGCTCCAACCTCATGGGGCCTCTCTGGGTGACAACAGGGCGGCAGCTGGCCTCAGGCGTCCTCACTCACTCATTTGAGCAAATAAAATAGTCTTTGCAGGAACGACTCTTGAGACTTTAAAGAACTACTTACTAATAAAATGTTTGAAAGCTTGGGATTCTTGGGGGTTTGTTCATGACTGACTGCAGGGCAACCCCTCCCATCCTCCGTCCCTGCACCAGTATTCGAGGGTCAAGGCTTCTTCTTCTGCCCACCCACTTCTGTCTTAGATCAGAAGACAGTTGGAGCCCCATGGCCATGTCCTTCCTGGCTTTTTTTTTTTTTTTTTTTTTTTTTTGCCAACTTAGCACACACAAGCTAGGAAAGGAACCTCTGAGAAGAGGAACCTCGACTGGGAAATTCCCTCCATCAGCTTGGCCTCCAGGCAAGGCTGTAGGGTATTTTCTTGATTAATGACATGGGAGTGCCCAGGCCACTGCGAGCAGTGTCACCCCTGGGCAGGAGGTCCTGAATCATAGGAAAAGGAGGCTGAGCAGACCATGGGGAGCAAGCCAGTAAGCAGTGTTCCACTGTGGTTTGCATCAGCTCCTGCCTCAGGTTCCTGTCCTGGCATCCCTCAGTGATGGAGTGTGACCTGAAAGCTGTAAGATGAAATAAACCTATTACTCCCCAAATTGGTTTTGGTCATGGTGTTTATATAGTAGTAGCAAACTAGGACAACGTCCCTGGCCCTGCCCTCTTCTGCTGAGTCCCACACTCCTTCCAAGGTCCAACTAAGGTCACCTGCTTGGGGACCCTCCCATGACCACTAGAGAGGCCAGCATTCCCATGCAGGCTGCACCCCCGTCCCTCCCCTCTTCACAGTGGCACTAGGTACAAAGTCCAGCTGGTAGGCTGAGAGTGGAGACCTGTTTTGCACCCCCACCTGGTGAAGGTGATTAGTCTGGCCCCTGGATCCCTCTCTCAAGAAGAAAGCAAAGCTGCAAGTTGGGTGGTAGCTTGGGTCCAGGGATCAGCTCTGCTGGATTTTTTTTGGGCATAGGGAGACCTACTTTCTAAGCTTGGCCACATCTAGCTCCCAGTACTGTCAGCCAGATGCCTGGTATGAGAGTCCCTCACTGACATAGCCCAGGAGACACTGGGCTCTTGGAGAGCTGGTACATGCCATTCCAACCCCAGAAACCAAAAGAGTCCCTGCTCTTGTTGAATAACCTATTGAAGTCCAGTGTGGAGGGTGGGCTGAAGGGGTTGTGGGTGCTTACACATGTGCCTAGAAATTGGCATTCATCCCATCCTGTGCCTTGGCTTTCATCTTCTCCATACTGACTGTCACACAGCCTTGAACTCAGAACCTGCTGTCCCTTCTCCGTGCAACGCAGCCAACCCCTGTCTTCCTGTGGCAGAGACACTCTTGTCTGGCACTGTTTATGAGCTGAGGAAAAGGATGGCAACAATAAAAGGCAGGACTTGAGGTGGCCCACAAAGACCCAACCATTCACTCCCTGTCCTTGTATGGGAAAGGGTGGGAGTCCATTGGTACACATGCTCAGCTTTCAACAAAAATATTCCCTGTTCCAAAAATGACACTTTGCAGAGACAAGCGTGAGGATCAGATGTGACACAGATTTTGGAAACTACCAGAAGGTTTTGTAAATGGCAATGGAAAAGGAAGACAGCAAATATGGCTATATAGGAAACTCCAGCAGAGAGGAAAACCACAGTGACATGATGGGACTTGTGGGCAAATGAAATACTGGACATGGTGGCATGTGGGCAGTGCGTGGGAACATGGAAGACGGGGCTGGGAGCTATCCGGCAGGAAATGAGAGGACAGAGAACCCAGGAAAGAGAATATCTACAAGCCTGCTGAAGACTCCCAACATCAGAAGAACACAGGGCTAGGTGGAGTCACACTCACACCCAGATGCATCCTACCAGGCACAACTGTGGAATCAGCTGAGGGAAGAGGCCCACCGCCTGCATGGGTCAGGGTAAAGACCCGAATGCCTCTTCCTAGAAGCCACCTCTCCCCAGATGGCCAAAGTTGAGGGCTAACAGGAGAATGGTGGAAACACCACAGCTCACAAAAGACCCTGCCAAAGCAAGGGACACAGCTCTATAGACACACACAATACCCAAAGGAAACTTAAAAGTAGGGCTTGATGGCATATGCTCGGAATCTCAGCCCTGGGAGAGGTGGAGATGGGAACACTTGGGGCTCCTCAGGCAGCCAGGCAACCTGCTTGGTGAGCTTCAGATTTGGGAGGGGCCCTGTCTCAAAAACAAGGTGGAGAGTGACTGAGGATGAGCTCTGGTCTACACACGTGCATACGTGTATGCATATATACACGTGCACACGAATGCGCACTCATACACATGTAAGCACACACCTGTGCACACTTGTACCCACACACATGCAAACTTCTCTCAGCAGTTGAAACAGTGAAACAAGATTGTTGCATTGAACCAGCATGACTGTCTGTACAAGACATTCCTAAGAGCCAAAAACGCTTTTAGAGTTAAGTGGGCAGCGTGCCGCCAGGTCATTAGAAGTTGTGTTTTTCTTTAATTTTTGCTACCTTGTAAGCTGGCTATCCTATTCAGCAACTGCTACTCCACCGATACCAGCAGGGGCTAGGCTGTAAGAGCTGAAGCCTGAGGGAATTCTGTTCTCTGAGGCGCAGACTCTTTCAAAAATACTAAGGAAACTTATTTAAATTACCTGTCCTGCTAAAGAACTCAAGATTCAAAGGTTGAGGTAAAAATCCTGCTTCCCAGAAAGGATGTACAGCAAGCAGCTCACCTCCTGAGTCGCCCAAGAGTAATTCTGCCCATCCTTATAAACCCTTCTCCACCTGGCTCCTCCCTACAACTTCCTATCAGCTAGTTGCTGAGCCACCCTCCTGACCGCAGGTGAATCTTATTTAATCAAACACATCTTTACATCATTAAACAAATGTTCCAGAGCATAAAAGTAACACACCTTAAAATAATATTCTATAACAAAAAGTCACTAGCATTTCCAGTTAGTATACACAACCCAAATGGAACTTTAAAAACACCACCACTTATGACAGCCCCTTCCAGTAGAACACACAAACCAAAACAAACAAACAACAACAAAAAAAAAAAAAAAAACACCCAACAGGTCATCCTGTACAATGGCAGGCTATGAAACTAAAAATAAAACCAGAGATCACAGTCAGTACAGAGATAAGCAGGTGCTCCTGGGTTGGTAGACTCGGAGTTGTGGACATACCTTCACAGTTGGGTTTTCCCCCTGAGATTTATATCATTGTATGTGTGCATATGGGTTCATGGGCCACGTGTGTGCAGGTGCCTACAAAGACTGAAAGAAGTCAAATCCTATGCAGCTCAAGTTCCAGGTGGTAGTGAACCACTCAGTGTAGGTTCTGGTAATTGAACTCTGGTCATCTGCACAAGCAGCAAGTGCCCTTAACCACTGAGTAATCTCTAGCACCGCACAGTTTGAGCAGTGCTTTCTATACAGTCCCAGCCAGGATCTCACTAGCCCAAAATGTATGTAGAAAATAAAGGGGGCTAGAGTATTCTCCCTCAAAAGCTAAAATAAGTAGATAACAGACAGACACACAGACAGACAGACATTAGTGATACGGTGTCAGCAAAAGATGGAGCAAAATGGGAAGCCCAGAAATGTCCTGGTACCCGGTGTGATTGTCAGCCCTTTGCATGATGCCCCTCAAAAAGGGAGAAGATGGAATTAAATCACCCCCAACCACTAGAAGATTTGGAACCTCACTGAAAATTGTAGGATTGCCAAGTGTTGGGAAGTCGATCTTCTTTAATGTATTAACCAATAGTCAAGCTCTGCAGAGAACTTCCCATTCTGCACTATTGACCCTAATGAGAGTAAAGTGCCTGTGCCAGATGAGAAGGTTGACTTCCTTTGCCAATGTCACAAACCAACAAGCAAGAGAACACTCTGGGGGCCCCTTCCTCAGACCTAGTTCCCCCAGGTCACATCCACCCCTGTCCCCACCCCCAATGGTCAGTGCCACAGGTGTGGGCAGAGTGAGTATCTCACTACACAGATGCACCCAGCTGATTCTAACACATGGAGGAACAGTACCTGAGTGCAGAACATGAACCTTGGCACACCTCACACCATGTAAGAATGAGCCCAGAATGTGCAGGTGTGTGAAACAGAACCGAAACATGAAGGAAATCTGCACAGCCTTGAGTTTGGAAGCAACACCTGCCTTAGCTTCTCCTCACTGTGATAAAATACCTGAGATGGGACACTTCTAAGGAAGGAAGGTTCAGTTTGGCTCAGCTTCTCAGAGGGGACAGTCCATTGGCTTGGTTGCTTTTGGCTGTTTGATACACAAAACAGGAAGATATGGTAGAGAGGATTGCTCACCTTGTAGCAGCCAGGAAGGAGAGTAGCTGAGCTCCCAACATACCCCCTTCGACCATATACCTGTGGTAACCTAACTTCCTCCTGCTAGGCCCCACCTCCCAGTAGAGCCACAGGTTGATGACCACCTGTCAATCCATGAGACTTTGGGAAACACCTGTTGCAAATGATTACAGTATCCAAAGAACAATGGAATGAAAGAAACAGAAATGACAAATTGAGCTTAATAAAAATCAACATTTGCTCTGAGAATGGGACTGGGAAGACAAACCCAGAGATGGAGAGAATATATAGAGATTTTAAATCATCAGCAAGAGGCCAGAGAGAGGGCTTGGTGGTTAAAGCACATGTGTACAAGCAAGAGAATCAGAGCTCTGGGCCCCAGGTCTGTGAGCCTGGGAGTTAGCTGTGACTCCAGCCTTCAGAGGTGGAGGGAGGAGGACCAAACACCCATTTGCTCTGACAAGTTCTTGTAGGCTGGCTCCTTGCTACTGCCTCAACAGGGCTGCAGGAGGGCACAGCTCAGTAGTAGAGTGCTTGCTTGATGTGTGAAGTGAGAAGGAAGGAAGGTGAGAGGGAAAGAGAGGGGGAGGGGATGGAGGGGGAGGTCCCAGAGACTCTGGTACACTGAAGCAGCTGCTGTGTGATGACACCATACGCAACAGCCTTGGAGGGAAGTCTGTGCCTGCCCAGGAACCCCACTGTGACTCCAATGCATGGGCAGAAGTTGGGGACACCTCCTCAGACTGAACAGGGCTTCAGAGTTAAGGGTCCCAGGGCAGGTCACAGGCTACAGGCTCTTGAGGCCCTGGGCAGGGGACCAGTCAGAGGAAAGGTTTATGGGGAGATTGTTATTGCATGTCTGTCCTTGGCCATTCCTCAGATCTTTTCTGCCCCAAATCCATGGCTTAGTATGTCAATTGTGTCTCAAGAGAGGCTTCTTCTTCATGTCATTTGTCAACTGGACCACAGAAAACCTCCTCTCATGGCCCCAGGTCACCACCTGCTCAGGAGACCCAAACAGGACTATAAGGCTTTTTTCTTACACCCCTTCTTATTTTCACACTCCCTTTCAGTGACTAACATCCCACATCGACTGCCATTCTTGGCTTTCTGTGGCCTTTGTCCTCATCTACCTTTACTAATTCCCTTCTAAATCTGTTACTGCCACCACCAGGATTTCTGTGATCCAAGCCAGGCCCTTGGGGAAGTAAGTGCTAAGGTTGTGGCTGTATCAATAAAGAGCTGGATGAGGGTTACATAGGATGGGTGGAAGGATTGACAAATGGATAACTTGATGGGTGGTGGGTGGATGGATGGAGGGATGGATGGATGGATGGATGGATGGATGGATGGATGGATGAGTGGATAGATGGATGGATGGATGGATGGATGGATAGATGGATGGATGGATGGATGGATGAGTGGAGGGATATCTAAGGGAGTCAGGTGAATTAATGGTTTCATCGGTAGTACATGGTCAGATGAGTATAGAGATTTATGATAGTTTGGTTGGTACATAGATAGGTGGATAATTTTATGGATGGATAGATGGTTAGCTGGCTGACTGAAGGATGGATAAATGGATGGATGGACGTGTGTGTGAGTGTGTGTGTGTGTGTGTGTGTGTGTGTGTGTGTGTATGGATGGTGAATGGTGGGTGGATGGGTAGCTTGCTGGGTGAGTAAATGGATAAACATATGAAAGTATGACCCAGAGGGAAGATAAATAGTTGGATAGATGTATGGCCCTGCATGGACCCCTGAGGCACCTTGAGCAAGCCTGAAGCTGTTGGCTGGAACATCTTGCCCCAGAGTTGTACTGGTTCTCTGTCTGATTTGCTAACACACATCTGCTGGGGAGGAACTAAGCCCGAGAACTATCTTGTCTTTTATTTAAATCTTTAGGCCTTACCTGATTAGTGCAACAGATTGTACCACAGGCACTACAGATAGATGGATGGCTATAAATGGCAGAAATCTTGTAGCCAGGACAGAAGTGCTTTTCTTAGGCAATATGTGAACCTTTTGTCTGCCTAGGGATTGCTGGCCATGTCACTTTTAGTACAAGCCAGCACTTGGGCCACACCATAATGCTTTGTTTAGAAGCCCAGACATCCAATAAAGCACAGGCCCACCCATGATATCATCTCTGCAGCCCCTGCACCCACGGAAGGTGGAGATAAAGCAGAGGGTGTAGTCATGAAGGGGGCTCTTTAGCCTCTAGAATTTGGAGTTCTTCCTCCCTATGCTCCCTCATAACCCAAGGACTCCTGCAAAAAGAACAGCCAGGCAGACTCAGCTTTTTCTTCTTACAAAGACTTTATTGTCTGACATGCTTGACAAAAAATTACAGCCACAATCAAGTTATGCCAAAATGATTGAGGAGCAGGCCGCCATCTTTCAAATCTTGAGGACTTCCAATGAATTTTCTCTTAAAGATAGCTGCCTCCACAGCTTTTCTTCTCCACATAAAAATATGCCATAATCTGAAGATGCCCTAGGAAAAACTTTTTCTTTAAATTTATAGAAACTGCATTGCTGAGACAGCACACAGGAGGTGTGTTTCCTCTGCCCCAAACATGTCATGCATCTGAGGCACAGAAGAGAGATCTTGTAAATGTCCCCACACACCAAGAACCACTTGGCCTAAGTAAGATTCCTGCAGCCCTGTGGCCTGTGGGGCACCACTGTCCTGGCCAGTGTCGGGTACCACAGGCGGCCTGGAAAAGTAGCCTCACCCACAGTGAGCCACGTGAGCCTGGCTCATTCACCTGCAGGGAAAGACTCGGGAGTGGATCTCACAGGATGCTTGGGGTTCTGCGCTCAAAGCCCAGAATTCCTTATGGTCTAAGGGAATATCAACTGAGAATGAATGAGAGCCAGTTTCGAGCAGGACCCTTCACAATTAAACAGTCTTGGCCCACGCCCTGCTTCCCGTAGGCAGAGAACTGTGGTGGTGACAGTGAGGGCTGTGAGGCCAGGAATGAGGTCCAAATCTTGTTGCTGCTCCTTTCATGCTGTGCATCCTCAGGCAGGTGACCTCATCTCTCTGACCTCAGTGGTCTCATCTCTGTAACAGTGTTAGAGGGCCTACCTATGTTGCAGGAATGACTGTAGATAAACCCAAGTTATATGAAGTAAAAGGTACCAGGAGAGCTGGTCCCCAAGGCTTGGGCCAGGCCGAGGAAGCCAGGCCCTTATCTCATAGAAGTTGTAAAACAGCAAGGGTCAGGACAAATAATAGTATTTTTGTGATGTGTTACTAGGAATCAGAGTGAGTGCAAAAATAGTCCACAAAGAACAAATATCAGCATTTTAAATAAAGACAACTTCTGACCCTGCCTGCCCCTGACCCCGGGGCCTGCTGCTCTGTCCCCTGCAGATGGGCTTCCCGAGGCCTAACCCAAGAAAGGCTGCAGCCCCAGATGGTGTTGCCATCAGCATCCAGGGCTGATCTGTTCCTTCGCCACCTCCCGGTGACCGGTGGTACTGACAAGCTCAGCAAACAATCCTCCAAAGGGAAACTCACATCAAGGAATGGTGGATACTAACAGAACCAGGTTAGATTTGGAGGGGCGCGTGCCACACCCATTGGACATGTATGTGATCAGGCACAGGGCCTCAGCCTGCGGAACCCCATGGATGTTGTGATCTACAAAGTCATGTGGTCCCAGGAGATCCAAGGTGGCCTCCACATAGTAAGAAACCAGCAGGCTCTGACCACCCAGAAGAACCAAGCCCCCCAAATCCAGGCTCTGAGCAGAAGCTGGGGCCACTCGGCCATGTCCATGTCAGCAGCAGGGTTCTAAGAAAGAAGAGGGAGTAAGCCAATCCAACTGCTGTAGGCCTGAAGAGGGGCTATGGGAATTCCTGAGATGTCTCTGAATACTCCAAGATCCCTGCATACAAGAAGCAGGCCTATCTCCTTGCCAGGGAAGGCTGTCTGTGCCCAGGCCACACATCCCCCCAGCCTTGGGGCTCACAGCCACAGATGCACTTGGGTAGCAAGACATTTTATATAAAAATTTCCCAAACTCATCCAAGGGCAGCGGCTTCTCAAGGTAGGAGAGTGTTGAACTGAGTGTGGTGATGTTGATGTCATTTTACCGAGCAAAACAGAGCTGTGAGCCTGTGAGGCCCTGAAATGAAGGACAGATGTACACACAGAAAACAGAAGTGAGCATGTTATCCCGATGGGACTGCTCAAGGCCCCAGCTGCAGGTGGCAGAAGGCTGACAGTCAAAGGCAATTTCTTTCATCCCAAGGAGTCTACTCATTGCTGGCTGGTCCCATGGCCAGATGGACTGTCTGGGCTGTTCTGCATGGGAGGAAGTGGGTTAGGGGATCCAGGCTCTCAGCCAGACATACGGAGCTGACATGGGCAGGCAGAGCTGGAGTGGGGAGCAGTCAGGAGTTCCGGGGTGTGGGGAGGTCGATGACTATGGGAGGATTCACGGGCTGATAGTTCACAGTGCACACGGATGCATTCACATAGGTGGTGGTCCCGTCTGCCATGACACCATACCCTGGAAAGTAAGCATAAACCTGTCAGACCAGGATCCGGAGCTATCTAGTTAGTGGCTGTGGGAAGGACATCTGAGGCAAACTACTACAGCTCTCAAAATTGGTGGCCATATCTGTTAAATGGAAATGATAATAGGGTTCTGAACCTACCAAGAGGACCATCTGAGGTCACCACCCATATGCAGTTCTTAGGCCAGTGTTCGTCACAGGAAAAGTACACAATAAGTAAGTTACTGTCATCATCCTCATGTCATCTTCCTCAGAATCAGCATCATCACCATGGTCATCAGTGTTGTTCCCTATGCCCATTGTCAGCATCATCATATCATTCACCTGATTCCCATGGTCTCCAACATCACAGTATCATCAGATGGGATCAGGTGTGTTCAAATGCTGTGTCCATAGGCTGCATTACCATGTCACCATAGCCACCATCACCATCCCATTACTGCCATCATCCCGACATGACCACCACCATTAGCATCACCAAAATCAGCAAATTATCATCATCATCATAAACATTGTCATCATCCCCACCTCTGCCATCATTACCATGACATCATCTCCCAAACCAACAGTATCACCAACACCATCTGTCATCATCATCAACACCACAGCCATCTTTGTCACCACCCCATCACTGCCATTATCCCCATGCCCATGACATCATCATTCCCATGACCATTATCAGCACTATCCCCTGGACTGCATCACTACCATCTTTGTTGCTGTCCCCAGTACTGCCATTATCACCATGACATCAGAATTTTCACAGTGAATGTTCTCCTCTTCAACCCTTTCCCTATCCACATTATCATCACCATCACACCACGACCACCTCAAGACCATTGTCATCAACACCATTGATACTATCGCCCTCATTCTTTTAATCACCATACTTTTATCACTGCCACTAACACCCTCATCATTTCCAAAATTGCCCTGTCATGACATCACTGCCATCCTCACTATCTTCAGGGTCACTACCACTATCATCTTTGTCCCCACTAGCATCACCGAGAGCCTCATCATCTGTTGTTCTCACAATCACCACAGTTATCATTGTCACATTCCTGTCTTCCAATCACACAGCTTCCCCCGCCACCTCTGCTTATTGAACTCTCTTCTAGCTCAGACTGTCTTCACAGCAGAAGGGACACTCTCTCCCCCTTTCTTCTGTGGAGCTCCATTTTGCCTATACAAATGTGTAGGTGCATGGTTTGGGCCATAGACAACCTTACATATGTTGACCCTGTGTGCACACAAGAGGGTCCAAGAAGACAACTACTATTATAGGGTTCATGAGCTGCCCCCACAAGCTCCGGTGCTCTGCCTTTGATTGCCTGTCTGCTGCTCAGCAATCTGGGAGCTTCTCCAGAGACAAGTATGCTGTGTTATCCTGACTGCCAGGGACACCACAGAGATGCTCCGGAAATGGCTAGAGTTTGTTTACTATTACATGTAGGCAATGTGAAAGCCCAGGAGTCATGATCCAACCACAGACAGGGTCAGCAGGCCAGTAAACAGTCCTGGGACAAGTCTTGTCAGTCCCTTTCTCACCTCAAACAGCCACCATGGTTCCTGTCAGAGACTGGACTGTGAGGCCTGGGATAGGCGAGTTAAATGTCTGAGAACAACAGCAGAGTACCCCCCACACCCTGGGTGGTGCATCAGTTGTTGAGATTAGGCTATGGGAAGAATGCCTGAGGATTAAGAAGGTAAGCTGGTGTGCATGGATGGGTGTGCAGGGCAGTGTAGGTGGTAAGGACTGGGAGGTACCTGCCCACAGTGTGGACATCTCTGCCACTCCAGTGAATTCATCTGCCAGCCAGCATCTCACACTCACCAAGGCAGCAAGCATGTGAGGCAGTCTACACATGGACCACAGAAACGGGCTATTTGCTGTAGAAGTCAGGCAAGGAACTAGTGAGCAGAACTTAAGGAAGGCAAGAAAGCCCTCAGAAGGGCCAGTGAGAAGTGCCCCACTGTGAGGTTCCCTCTCTGCCTGCCTACTCACCTTCATGGATGTGGCCAAAAACATGTAGCCGCGGCTGGACTCGCCTCTGGACTGTGTTGAGCAGCTCCACGCAGCCCACACGCTGCATCTTCTTGGGGACCCAGTCAAGAAAGCCTGTTCAGGAAGGCAATGAGGTCACTAACAGGGATAGTGGGCATCTGTTAATACAGACTCGGAGAGACCTGGAGTCCTATGCTACAGCCCCAGCATACCTACTCTCTCCCAATGTAGCAAGTTCCAGAACCGTGCCCTGTGTCTGCCCTTAGAAAGAAGCGCAGTCACATGGCAGCTCCTAGAGGCTCAACCTCCCCTTGTTGACAGGGCGGGCTATGATGAATGACTCCATCATAAGAGCCAAGGGAGGCCAGGCACCTGGACCCAGGTGCATATAACCACTACAGATGTCACCCCATGACTGCTCCAGTAGCCCCAAAGGTTGTTTGTAGCCACCCATTGCAGAGAAGAACTGAGTCCGTGGTACTCCAGTGGCTGGAAGCAGAGCAGAGCTTCCACAGCCTCAGAGGGAGGTTTCCAATTCAGAAACTTGCTCTACAAAACCCCACAGAAGCTGTGGCGTATCTCTGCTGGTAGACTACTTGTCTACCAGGTGTGAAGCTCCGAGGCACTGTAGATGTGATGGCACATGGCTGTGATCCCAGGACAGGGAAGGTGGAAGCAGAAATGTCATGAGTTCAAGGTCATCCTTGGCTATATCAAAAGTTTGAAGCCAGCCTGGGATACATGAGATTGGGTGAAGGGTGCACAGAAGCATGAAGCTAGTTTCCTTGGCAGAGACATGCTCTCATGGTGCCCACTGTGACTGTTGGCCGTCAGCCTCCCGGAGTGGTCCCATGTGGTGGATGTTTATTATCCTTACATGGCTACACATGACTTGAGTGAGCAATCAGGTTGCTGTCGGCCCCTCTCTGTTTGGGTGGGTGAGGCAAGCTATGGAACTGCCAGCAAGGGTTGGAGAGCTTCAACTCAGTGTGCCAGCAAGCTTCACCAGGAGAGGGATGCTGAGACACAAACACAGCCCAGCAGAGGAAAGAGGAGAGGAAGGGGCAGTGAAGGGAGACAGATGCAGGCAAGTGGGTGATGGGGTGGTTTGGGTTTCATGCTAGAGCTAGGTCCTAGTCTCTACAGCTCCTAAACCTTGCACAGACAGGTTCATGTTCCTGTGTCTTGGCTCCTCCAACTGTCAGAAGTGCTGCTGTAGGAACCAGAATCACACAGGCTCATCCTTATGTGACAGAGCAGGCTAAGACAGGGCTGGAGCTTGGGGTGTCTAACTTCCTTCTAACTGTAGTTACCCAACTGCCTTGGGAACTACAGTCTGAAATGAGGTACCTTAGCACCTGCTGGGACACTTGGTACATGGGCATTCCCAAAATGTGTGCAGTGTGCTATGTGACTGGGGCAGGGCATCTGGAAAGCAGAATGCCAAAGGATGTAGTTGGGGAAATGGATGAATGGACAGGTGGGTGAGTGTATGGATAGGTAAATGGATGATTGACAGATGGATAGAGGAATAGATGATAGGAGATGGATAGATGATAAGAGATAACGATTGAGTATGGGTCATGATGGATGGCTGAATAGAGGAAGGATGACAAATGGATGGATTGATAAAATGAATGGAGGGTGGATGATAAACTAATAGAGAATGGATGGAAGGTGGATGGAGGATGGATAGATGAATGGAGGATGGATGGATAGATGATGAATGGATGGATGGATAGATGGATGGATGGATGATGGGTGGGTGGATAGATACATCAGAAGAGTAGAAGGATAGGAAGAGGCAGATATTAGGAATGAGGGAAGAAAAGAAAGGGAAGGAAGGGGAAGAGAACAGGAAATAGGAAGAGGAGAAAGGCCACAGAACCCACACAGCTCAGATTAAACTAAAGAAGGACTTGGCCCATTGGCCTGGGGGCCCTGTGGGAGAGGGGCATAAGCCTGTTCAACATCTTGTGCTGTCCCAGCAGAGGCTTGAACTTCAGGGCATCCTCCACTGAAAGTGGAGTAGGAACAGGTGCCTAGCATTGGAGGGCAGTGAGGAGGCCACAGTAGTCAAGACACAATCCTGGGTGGCCAATAGCATCATCAGAAAAGAGGAAAGAACTGGAGGCAAGTTAGAAGGGAAGGAGAAGGGACCATATGGGGCAGGTTGTAGGGTTCCAGGCAGGAAGCCAGTGGGTCCTAGAAGTAGCAGCAGGTGAGCAACAGCAGCAGCAGCATTGGGCAATGGCAACAACAGCACTGGGGACATTAACTAGGTAAGGGTGGCACCCCAGCAAGTTAGACCTAGCTGACCAACCCAGGGCTTCTTTGGCACAGCCCCAGACACAAGACACTCCATCCTCAAGGCTCCCAGTCCAGCCTTGGCAGGTAAAGCAGAGACCAAAGATCTTACCCAGTGGTGGTCCATGAGTTATGAGGATATCAACACCTTCCGGGATGAGATTCCACTTCTCCAACAATGCCTGACCTCGCGGGAGGTTGAATCCCCATCCATAGAACCAGGGCTGCCTATGAGAGAAGAGGGGCACTTTAGGGAGGGTCTCAAGAGTCTGGCACAGTCAGAGAGAAGGGTACAGGTCTCAGGGCCAAGCAGCCATGAGGACTAACTGGGCACCTGTTAATCAGAATGAATATGGGAATGTCTGAAAGAACAGTGACCAGCTTCTGTCAGGGGAGCCAGACCAAGGTGAGGAGACCCCAGCAGCAGCCAGGAGGTGCAAGTAGCCTCTAATTTGCCTTCCAGCACACACTGCCTGGCTCCTGGGCCCCCACAGCCTCTCGTGTACCCAAAGTTGCCACCTGAATCTTGCCCAACATGGCTGACATCACTGGCTGTGAATCCAAGGGCTTTACACTGTGAGCAGCTACCAATATGACTACTTAGGATTCCCGGGAGTTCCACAGAACCCCATGTAAGAACTCCCAGCCCTGTCCTCGTAGACTCTGAGATGGAAGACTGAGGTCTTTGCAGGGTATTTCAGAGGAAGGGAAGGTACCCAGGCAACACAGGGCCAGTGGAGCTGTCACTCTCAGACCTAGATCTGCTGTTCTGGACAAGCCGGCAGTGCTGGACCTGGGCATATGAAGGGCGGGTGGTCACCCTGGGTCACTTGGGGATCAAATGTCCTTTTGTCTCAGTGCCAGGGCAGATAAATGCCGTGTGAATGGTTCTAGGGCCCTCTGGCCACTGTGGTTAGAACACTGTGCTCTGTCACTGTGATCAGGACACTAAACAGACCTAGTACCCTGAGTCATAGCCAGCACCTCAAAGCTGAGGCTGGCTCCTCATCACACCGGCCTCCAGGAAAGCTTGCCAGAGACAGGCAGCACACACCAGCCACCCCCACCCAGTCCTGACTCTTAAGTCCCAGGAATTTAGAGGTAGCTGTGGCTCTGCCTGATTCCTCTGCTCATTGGAATGGGTTCCACAGCCTCCCCTGGAGGAGGTGGCCCTGTCCCTGGGCTGGAGGTCATGATTCTCACTAAGATAGATAAGAGGAGAACTAGGGATCAAGGCCAGGTACAGAATGGCCACCTGTCCCACAAGATCCCCACACCTGGCAGTGTCTGCCTGGGACAGTGGTTAGACTGGGATTGGCCATTAGAAGAGCAGCACAGGGCAGAGGTGGCCCTGTCAGATGCCTCTTCCCTCAGACCTGCTCCTGTCCATCTGTAGAAAGCTATGTATTCTGAAAGAAAATGACACACATGCACATGCGTGCACACACGTGCGCGCGCACACACACAACATGCACATACATGTTCATGCATGCACGCACACACACACACTTTACACACAGCTTCTAGGGTACCCTGGAGTCAAACTGACTGAGGTTAGAATGGTCCACCATTTGCCACCCATGTGACCTTGAACAAGGGGTGAGTTTTAAGAGAGTTGGGTTGACCATGGCTGACAAACACCCGGCTCCTCCAAAGCTCTGCCTGGAGTTCTCAGACATGGAGGCAGCACTGTCTGCTCAGCACTGGGAACTCAGTGCTCTGCCGTGACACCACCATCCTCATCCCCTCCGATACCATCACCTCCACTACCTGTCACACCCACATCACCGTCCCTGTCACCACCATCAGCTCCACTATAGCCCTTGCCATTGTTACTTACACCTTCCCCTCATCTTGACCATCTCTGTCACCATTTCCATCCATATTACCACCTCCACCGCCACCATCGTCACCACCATTACCTCCACAAATCATCACCAGTATCTCCACCTCCACCATCATCCTCAGCTACGTCACCACCATCACCTTCATCATCATTTCTCATTAAAGCCATATTACTAACATCACCACCAATATCACTCCCCCATCACTCTACTACTGCCATCATCGCCATCAAATCCATCACCATGACTGCCCCTAAAAGCCCCCCACAAAGCCTGGGTATGAAGCTTTATATAGGGGAGGGTTTTTAAATTGCATTTTTGATGGCTGGCAAGAGCATTTCTAAAGGGGAAGCAGGATAGGAGACCTCAGAGAACCTAAGAGCAAGAAGGGGAACTCCAGCTGGTAGAGTTATACATAGACACACACACACACACAAGTCACACGCGTGGTCATGAGGTAAGGGTCCTTTTCTGCCATGACCCTGGCTGGCACCAGCAGCCCCTCTCTATGGATCCCAAGGGCTATGCAATTTCTGAATCACTGTCCAGACTCTCAGAACTGTGTAGCTGAAGGGATAGGTGGGGTTCTAAAAGGTCACGGGAGCCTCAAAACCACTCAGCGCCCTGCCAGCACCCAGAACAGGAAACAGTGTATGACTGACTGGTGCTGTCTTCCAAACACAGGATTCCGTTTTCAAAAATCTAATCAAATATTTACAGGGCAGGATAAGGCCTCGTCCCTACAGAGAAGAGGTACCCAGTTAGTGTTAGTTTTCTGAACCGCTGTGGGGGTAGCTTTTAGAAGCACAGCAGATAGCCCATGGACCCCAGAAGCCAGCCCAGGCCACCCCTGCCTGCCGCTTCCCCTCACCCAGAACCACTGAGTCTTGTCCTGGAGGGAAAACTGGACACTGACTCTCATGGGAATCCCAGAGGAGCCATTCCACACTCCAGGACCACACAACACTCAGGGGCAGCAGTCAGCAGGACCTCAGCTCTTGGAAGCCTGGGGGTTGCCTGTCCCTCTCTGACAGGTTGGAATGTCATCCAAGCAGGGTCACCATGCATCTGCCCCAAACTGGCTCTTCACCTCTCCCAGGCTGGACCCTTAAGGCCAGCTGCTGTGTCCTGCTGAGAGCAAAATGGAGGAAGGAGGGGCTGACAAAAGTATGGCTGGAGACTTCAGGGGAATATCTGCACACAGGCCATTGTCTACCGTTAGCATTGGGGAGCAGAGGGAGGCATAGCCTGCAGGGAAATTTCTGGAAAATATTTCTGAGGTGGTTCCAGTAAGGGTTTTCCCTGGGCGGTGGGCAGGGCTGGGTGGCTTGTGCCAGTTATCGAGGTCTTTGGATTACCAGAACCCAGACACAGCAACCACGGGTTGCTACTGACTCAGGAGACTAAGGAGGGACCATCTCCAGTGTATATAAGTCTGCACTGGAGCCTCCTGGGGTGCTGTTTGGAGGTGCACTGACCCTCTGTATCCAGTGAAGCCTAGCACTGTGAACACCACAGAGACCAGCTCTCTGTATGGCTGCATGGTATTTCCCACGAAGGACACACACACACAGCCCTGGCCCTCACAGCCATCTGCCTTTGGAATACCACCCACTAATGCTCAAGCCATGACACTGAGATGACCAAGAGCCCTTGGACCAGCTTCCATCACAACCTAACACCTGGGCCTGGTGCCACCTCCCCTTGCCACTGGCCTCACCATCCAAGGCCCATCTGATGGGTGGCCCATCAGAATTCTGACTGAGCCGAAGACAGCTTTATGTCCTGAATCTCTGTCTTTCTGTTCTAAAGTAACCATTGGAATAATTTTCTTACAGAATGATAGTTGCCATGACAACCAGAGCAAATTTTCCTTTTCTGAAACAGATGTCTCATTTAGTTGAAAATTAGAATGTGAGCAAACCCATGGGAAAAATTAATTCAAACTTTAACAGAGCGCTGAATACAACGTAATCTCTCTGAGGTTAACCCCTTAACAGCTTTTCTGTGTGCTTCTGCTAACCTTCAGATCAAGCCTAATTAGGCCCGCTTAGCCAATATAAATGACCTCCTCATGGCCTATCATTACGGGGTCCCCCTGAAGCGTGAGGTTGGGTTCCCAGATACTGATGGGCTGCCAACACTCATCTACAGCAAACAGCTGAAGCAGTCTGCTCTGTTTCTGCTTCCCCAGGACAGGCATTCAATCCTGGTGTGGGCATGTTCCCTGGGGTTCAGCTGAGGTAGAGGGACCCCTGGCTGAAGCCCCCTTTCCCAGGCCTAGAGTGCAGGACAGTGCTCCTGAACACTGAGGAGGAACCACAGAGGGGCAGCTCAGGGGGCTTTCAGTCTTCACACCTATCCAGGGAGGTGTCTGCCACGATGGCTCCCACAGACACAGAAGTTGGGGTGCAGAGCCATATCTGCCACAGGAGTGCTAATTCTTATTTCCTCCTCTTGAGGCTGCCTGTCTCACCTTCCCCTGGCCAGCTCAGAATACAATAGTTACTTAGGCGCCTCCCAGCCTAGAGGCTGGGACAGCCATTGGCGAGCTGTTAAAAAGCCTGCTAGATCCCACCTCTACCAGGCCAACTCATCTGTACAATGTCCCCATCAGCCTGCCTTAACACAGGCTTTCCTAAGCCACTCCCAAGGGGCCATCCACAGCCACAGCTCATTAGTGTCTCAGATGAAGCTGCCAGTCCTCACCAGCCTCAGTCACTCCTCAGAGCCCCTACCTAACACCCCAGCCAGGCTGTTACCCCCTTTTGCAGCAGAAAAACAAAACAGGGATAGGATGAAAGCTCCCAAGCCCAGAATCTCAACTGCACAGTGTAGCTTTCCCATGTACTGGGGATATCACCTCCTACCATGGGAGACACTTAAGTCAGCTGTCCCCTCTATATCCTGGGTACTGGCATGCTGAAGCCAGAGGCTGAGGGAAGTGGATAGGTAGCAGGCAGTATGGCCTGAGGCTGCTGAGAGTGGACAAGGCCCTACCAGTGTCCAGAAGTCTGTCACTCATGCACCTTGCTGGGGCCACAACCGCAGTCAGCAAGTCAGCAGCAGAGAATGTAGAGCTGCAGAGTGGATCCCTTGTCATTCCTAATTAATTTCCCCACCCTTCCAATATGCGGAATCGCTCATCTTTTGTTTTGTTGGGACTCTGTGCAGAGATAGCAGATGATTCGTCTCAGACGTTAATCTTGAGTGGGAGAGTGAGCGGGTGCACAGCAGCCTGCTTGAGAGGACAGAGGCGACAAGCAGTGGCCCAGGAAGAAAGATAGACGATAAGGACAGGGAAAGGGGAAGAAAATTTATCTGTGTGTGTGTGTGTGTGTGTGTGTCCCCTTAGGAGTGCACCTCCCTAGTCCACCTGTGCATGTGTGCAAATATATGAATAGATCATGAGTGTGCTTGTGTATGTGTGCATGTGTATACTTGAGAGTGTACTCCTATCAATTTTAATGTGTGACTGTGTGCCTATTTGCACATCCCTAGTCCAGCTGTGCATGTGGACACATGAGTGTGTTTGTATGCATATGTGTGTACATGTCTGTATAATATGAATGTGTATGCAGGCTTGTATATTTATTGAATATATGTATATGTGTAGGCCTGTGTGTGTGTTGAATGTGCACATGTGCACAGATATGTACAGTCAGCTCAGTAGAGTTCAGAAGCCACGGACTGTCTTTCGCTGTCTCAGATACCATCATAGACACAGTGTACCAGGTCTGGAATGCTGAGTCCCAGTAAGAGGAGAGAGAAGGGGTGAGGAACAGTGGACCCCTCACAGATAACAGGCAGGGTCTCACAGATAACAGCTGTGTCATGTACTGCTGGCCCCGTGTGGCTATCACAGGTTGCCCTTGTTTCCCTGGGGAGAACTTAAGCCTAGCCAGTCATGTAGACAGCTCTCTGAACAGACAGGTGGCCCCTGGCTGCATGTGGGCTGCAGACAATAACATACATTACTAAGGTGGCCCCACTGACCACCCCCAGGGCTCAGTGCTCAGCAGCTGCCTCACCTCTCATTTGCAGGATAAGACTCAGCCATAGGAGGGGCATAGATACAGAAGCTGAAGCCTCAGTTATAGGAGGGACAGGGATGCAGGAGCTGAAGCCTCAACCACAGGCATGGATATAGGAGGTGAACATCTCCCATTCTGCTGTCCACAAGGGCCACCAGAGGGCAGGCTAATGTCACTAGCACCAGCTGAAGCTATCACCCTGCCTGAGCAGAGCAACCACACACCTGCCTCCTCCCAGGGCTGAGATCACAGGTCAGTCCCTCAGCATCTCTGCATATCCCCAGCTCATCCATGACACAAGATGGCATAGTCACAAGACACAGATCAAATGGAATAGTTCACAGGGAAGCCACCAAGTACTAGCCTGGATGCTGTGAAGGCCACCCGAAGATGCAAGACAGTCCAAGACAAATGCTGTGTGGGGACTCAACATTAGTAAGACAGCAAGAGACTACAACCCCACAGAAGGGGACGGAACAGGTGTGTGACGTACTTTCTTCAAGATGGGCCCCGAGGGCTTCAATACATAGTGGAACACAAAACCTTCACCCTGGCACAGTGCAGGGTCCTCTATCTGAGACTCCAGAGTCCAGTCCTGCAGCAATGGGTCCCCAGCCCACAGTCAGAATGTCCCAAGCCAAGACAGCAGCATAAGGTGGTGCCTCCAGGCACACTCACAGACTGGGGTAGGCACGCCCCTCTGAAAACATCACTAAACCAGGCAACACCCTAAACTGTGCTGTGCACCAAGCAGGGCTATGCTCTCACTGTGGCTATCCTGAGGGCACCAGCTTCCCTCCCTGGCCCAGCTCCCCTTGACCTTCCTCCATAGCAAGTCACCTTGCTTCCCGAGTCCCAGTACCTTCTGTGAAACGAGGGGCAGGTGGGGACTTCACTAACTGTCTTGGGGATTGTGATAAGACAGACACACACCCCTGCCACATCAGCAGGCTTCTTTGAGCACCACCACAGACAGACAAGTTTCCAGGGCTGCTCCATTCCTGCCCTAGGCTGTGCAGCAGGCCTACTTAACCATACAAAGTAGAATAGGACATAAAAGATAGCATGAGTGTCCACCCAGTGCCTATTCCCAGAGGCTACCAGGTACTCGCTGCCCAGTGCCTGAATTAAGGAATGCTATCTGTGGCTATCGGGTATGTAAAAGCAACCCTTGTTATCCCTGACCCCAACACTGGGTGGCCACAGCCAGCGGCATGATGAGACACCAACTGTGTGCCAGGCAACGTCTGTATCTGGCCTTTTTGAATTCTAAGGGCAAGGGGACTCCTTGTGTCACCTTCTCACAAAGCCAAGGTTCCAGCCACTGCCACACTGCTGACCCTTACACACCAGGCTGGGTTCTCAGTCCAGCCTCCGCAGAGTGCCCAGCTGGCCCCTGAGGCCCTCACTCCTACAGGCAAGACAAGTTCCCTCTTTAGGCCTCAGGGTCCAACCCTGATGGGAGGCAGCCCAGCCAAGCACAGAATCCTGCCTGAGCCCAGTCTCCCAGGCGCAGGCCCAGCAGCCGCTTCCCAAAGTTCGGTATCTCAGCAGGTTTAGATCCCTTCTTTCAAAATACCAGAAGTAATTAGAGCAGATGGGCCTGCTGCGTGCCAACTTCACTCTCTCCCTCACTCCTTTCTCTCTCTCTCTTTTTAAAAATCAAGGCTGTTTTTAGTTAAACGAGAACAAAAAATGCATCCAAAACCCATAAATGAATAGGATATATATGCAGTATTAAAAAAAAAAAAGCAGGATTTTGCAAAAACTGACTCCGTCCTCTTCCTACAGTTAGTTCTGCCCCAGAGCCACTCTGGGTGATGAACACATGCCCAGCTGCAGCTGAGGGGACTAGCAACAGTCCCATGAAGTCACTGTGTGCCCTAGAGGGAGGCTGGTTTTCCCTAGATTTGTGCCCCTTCTTCACCTTCCAGATGTTGGAGGAGGGCAGGCCCAGGTTGAGGGCACAGAGAAGTGGGCATCTGGCCTTCGGTCTGGGGGCACTAGGAAAAGTGGGCAGTGTGGTGAGGCAGGAGGTAGCACTGTCTGGCCATGGTGTTCAGAGTCCGGCATGGAATAGCCTCGGGAATGAGGAGTTGGTGATGTAGGCCTGAGATGAAGCTGCAGAAAGATACATACATGGGCAAGCAGGCCAGGAAGGGGTTGCACTGACTCCCCACTGCATAGACTCTTTGCACCTGCACATTCATCCATTGGAAAAACATTTATCAACATAAGCCAGGTGCTGTTTCAGATTCTGAAGTTAGAAATAGAGTGATTATGTGTGAAAGCGGCCCCTGATCTCAAATGTCCCAGTAAGCAGGGGGTAACATTGAAGAAACAGGACACTCCTGTCCTGTTCTGAATGGGCATGGAGGGGGTGCAGAAGCAGACTCAGGCCCTTGTGGAGTCAAGGTGGCAGAGCAGGGCACACATTTTCCTTTTCATGGTGCCTGCAAATGGGTGTCCACAAGGAAAAACACAATGTAGGGACCACACACACACACACACACACACACACACCACCACCACCACCACCACCACCACCACCACCACCACCAAGAACCACCATGCCATTCTCAGCAGCTCCAGTGCCCAAGCTTGAGAAGCTGGCAGTAAGGTTCTGGGAGGATGAGAGAAAAATCTCTGTGACCAAGGGTGGAAGGGGCAGGGACTGGGGTGGGGCTGGGGGGTGATCCCATCAGCAGGACAGGAAGCACTTGCCAGGATGAGAAGTGCAGACATTTGATCACACCAGAATCCAGGGCTTCTGCTCATCCCATGGCTCTGTGAGTGAGGAGAAGGCAGATCAGGAAGATGGAAGGCAATCTGAAAGGTGTCTAGTGACCTAGGACTCGTGCCCTACTCAGAGCACACCAAGACTCTCTAGGAAGCAGTTAGAAAGAGAAAACAAACAAGGCTGGCCAGGGGGGACAACCCGGTGATAAGGGAACTTCCCTAGCATGTGTGAGATTCGGGATTTCATCCCCACATCACCCAAACCAACAAAAGACAGACTACCCCCACCCCCCAAATAATTGTCTAGGCAAACGATATAAGCACCTCAGAAAATGGAATGTAGGCAGCCAGAAACCATGGAGAGATTCCAAGCCTCACCTCAGCACCAGCTCCCACCCAAGAGTAAAGCCTAAAGCCTTATGGTACCAAGAGTTGGCAGAGGTACAGGTAAGTGACTGCTGGCTGGGGACATCACTTGGCAAACTGACTTTGCTGAAGAGAAGGGAGAGGTAAGGAAATGACTGGGGTGAAGTGCTTGTGAAAATGTGAGGACTAGAGTTTGGATCCCCAGCAGTCACATAAAAGCAGGAGCGTGGGTGGCTCCATCCCTTCTGCTCGCATCCCTTGTACAAGCAGAACAGCTCTTGTTAAAGCCACAGGGGCTCTCACACTGCAGTCCTGCATATGAAAGTTTTCCCATCTTGGTGACAACCTGTGTATCACCCTTACCCCATGCTGTGTGGTCCACCCCAAACCCCTGTTAACATAACCATGCCTCTGAATGCCACATATCAGCCAATGTGTCCAGGGAGGAAGAAGCAATAACCCTGCCACCTGAGTACTGGTTAGTTTTAATCATCGACTTGACAAAGTCATCTGGGAAGGGACACTCAGTGAGGGACTGGCCGGTTTGGGGCATGTCAATAACCATCAGTCAGTCTGTCCCACCATGAGCTGCTCTGGGGGTAGCTGACCAGTGCCCAGAGTGTGTCACCTCAAACCTCAGGACACAGCTGAGGAGATTTCATTCCACACATATCACCCAGGTCTAGGTAGAGTCCATAGCTAGGCCAGGAGTTTCTTAAGCTATGGACACACTTTTAAGGGCTGGTTTTTACCACTTCTATGTGTGTGGCTTCTAGCATCCCCAGGCACCAGTCACTGAGTGTCCCTTCTCCACCAAGAGACCTGGAAGGGTAAAGCCCAACCCTGTATCCTGTGACTCATCACACTGTCACATTTACTGGCCAGACATGGGCCTCAGGAAGGTTCCACAACTGGGCCAATGCTTCTGCAACTCAGTGGCAGGACTGGAACCTGACTCCTAGGTGACAGAGCCAGCTCACCAGGGCAGGAACACTGTCAAGATGCACAAAGACCTTACTAGCAGGGACATGATGGCTTCCCCCGGAACCTCCTGAGACAGGGGATAGAGGAGAGGGGTCACCTGTAACCCACAGGTGAACATACCTCAGCAGTGACACAGCTTCCTGGTAAGCATGCCTCTGTGTACCCACATGCACAGAAGGGGGCATAAAGCTCTCCTACAAAAGGGCCACAGGGAGGCGGTGCGCCCCAACCATCCATCTGTCTCAGTATTGTAGTGGTCCTCAAGCCATCCCCCCTCCCTAGAGGGACATTGGTTCCTAGTAGCTTGGGGGAAAGCATGGCAGGGCTGCCTGCCAAGGACCCAGGCTTCTCATCCTGTGGTTTCTGTCTCTTGCTGTGACCCTACTCTGGACCTGAAAGTAATGCTATAGTGCCCACTTGCCTGGCACTCTCTCCAGCCTCGGGGCCTTTGATTATGACAAACCACACCCTTCCCCACCTCCTTAACTCTGTGATCTCTTCAGTTCCAAGCTCTCTCCATGAGTACTTTTCCCAGATCCCAACTCCCAGGCCTTCTTCCTGAATCAGGGGACAGCTGTTGACTGCCATTTGTCACTAGGGCAAGAACCCAGGACAGCAGTGTCTACAATAGTTGAGTTCCTACCAAGCCCATGGGGGCTTCATGGGTGCCAGGCTCTCATGGATGACTCGATGCATTTACTGATAAACCAGGAGGAGTCTCAGGCCTTCATGTCCCCTGAGGCACCCCAGTAGTGCTTAGGAAAGTGCTGCATGGTCTCAACTGCAGAAAGGACAGAGTTCACCAGGAGCTGGACAGGAACCTGGGGTATCTATGTCTTGGTAACCCTGGCTGAACCATGTGGCTACCTGAACATCTTCTAGCCCATCTCTAAAATGGGGATGGTGGCTAGCCTAACCCCATTCTGAGGTTGTCCCCTTGGTCATGAGTTACAAGAACCATGCATGATCCACTGATGGTATCTCCCCTGTCCCTTCATCCAGATACCCTGCTATAATGCAGTGGCATCATCTTCCCATGACATAGTGGTACCAGAGAGGCTGCCTGGAGTGGTGGTGCCTTGATTTTCACAGTCTGTGTGTAAGGCACACTGGCAGAGACCCAGTTTCCCCAGCATGCAAGTCCCAGAGTGGAGGGGACAGCTCTCAGGACTTATTATGTGGCACCACCAAAGCAAATCCAAGCAATCAGCTCCCATCAGTGAAACAGCCAGTTTATCAGGCTGTGTGGCACCTCCTGCCATCTGCTCCCAGCCCCAACTGGCCTCAAGGAAATGGGCAGAACCCTGAACACAGAATGGCCTTGGGACTGTCAGCAGGCAAAGGAAAGCCTAGTACATAAGCACAGCCAGGCTGAGAAGTACACAAGTCACATCTCCTTTAGTCCCAGTTCTAAAGCTCATTCCAACAGTAAGTACCCTGGATTCCACCATGCCCTTTCAGAGTACAGCTATGCAGCTTACCCCCCCCCCATTCATTTACTCTGCTGGCCAGCCTGTGCTCCCACTGACACAGGTCTGGGGTCAAGAAGAAAGGGCCCCTTGATCTCTGAGCCTGGGGGAAGCCAGGGACTAAAGAGGCCAGTGATGTCCTTATTGAAAGCCACATGGGGCCACTGGTGGTCAGAATTCAAAGCAACTGGACAATAGCTGAACAGGCAGCTGGCCTCACCCAAGCTTTATCCTCACAGCCAGTTCAGTGATGAGGTGTGACTTTCTTTGGACAGAGGACCACACAGCTAGGAAATCCTAGTGTTGAGTCACCCAGCTGGTTATCAGGAGGCTTTGATAAGCCTGGCTGCTGAGTGGAGTGACCCTGAGAGCCCTGTCCATATCCCTTATTCCCCTCACCCTCATTACTAGACCATTCAGGAAGAGCATCCCTAGTACAAGCAAATAAAACAGGTCTCCATTCTCTACGCACTTATGACAACAGCCATGGGCACAGGAGAACCCTCTGACACCTTATAGCCACCCACTGGAGGAGGGCATACTGCCCCCATTCTGTAAGAAAGTGAACCAAGTCATAGAGAGATCATTCAGTGATACCCAGGGTCATGCACCCTACAAAATGTGAGGTTAAAATTAAATTCAATTATTTAGTTCGTAAAACATGCCTCTAATCTTTACAATACCTTTCTTAAGGTGGGATGTGTGTGTGTGGGGTGTGTGTGTGTGTGTATGTGTGTGAGTGTGTGTGGTGTCCATGTGTGGTGTGTGTGTAGTATTGTGTATGTATAGTGTGTGTTGTGTATGTATGTGGTATGTGTGTGTGTGTGTGTAGTATGTGTGTGTGGCATGTGTGTGATATATGTGTATGTATAGTGTGTGGTGTGTGTGAGATATGTGTGTATGTATAATGTGTGTGGTATGTGAATGTATAGTGTATGTCTGGTGTGTGTGTGTGTGGTGTGTATGTATAGTGTGTGTGGTGTATGTGTGTGGTATGTGTGTATATGTGTGGTGTGTGTGTAGTATGTATGTGTGTGTAGTACATGTATGTGGTATGTGTGTGTACTATGTGTGTATGTATAGTGTGTGTGTGTGTGTGTGTGTGTGTGTGTGTGTGTGGTGTGGGGGGGACACATTGTAAACCACAGAGCAAAGATCCAGTCCTGACTCTTGACCTCACACAGAGCCTCACCTCTTGCTCTGCTGACCCCTCCACACCTTTGCCCTGCCCAGACTGTGCCAGCCTCAGGACTGAAGCCTTTGCTCACACCTCACAGTATGTGTACTGATGAGCTGCTGCGTGAGCAGGCTTCTCCAGACTTATCCCCACGACCTGCCAGAAAGCCTTACTTCCTTGCCCTTGGTTTAAGTCTCCCACATCCTTGAGTCTCCAAAGAACCTTCACAGACACCAGCAGAGTACATCAAGCCCTTGAGCATCACAAGCCCCGGGCAGAGACAGCCCCCTCCTGGAGAATGGGTCCGGCTGGCACCTCCCTTCTCTCCTGGGTTTCTCTCCTGAGATTTCTAAGATCCACACAGGTCTTTAACTCACCTCAGCCTCAAATCACTAGGGGGCATCAAACACACATCCCAGGGTTTCCCAGATGTGCTGCTTGCATGGCTCCTCATTCTGCAGGCACCTGTGTCCCCAGTCAGTGCCTCTGCGAGTCCTTGTCCTTCCCCAAGGCTGGGGTCATTCATCTTCCCTGGGGAGCTTCCCCTCACCCAGACAGCACTTCAAACCCTATGGCCACTAAAGGGCCAATAGATCTGACTACTTGTAGAAAGTGGGTAACAAATCAGACCCAAGAGAGTGATGTGGAGGTTTTGATTCATGGACCAATGGCATGATGCCACAGCCAATAACAGCATCCCCACCATCTTCACCACCTGATATCATCACTACCACCATCCCCGTCACTACCAACCTCATAACCACCATCACCAACATCACCATAACCATTATCACCATCGTCATCCTCATTGCTGCCATTAGGATGTCATCATAAACAATATCATTATTATTACTTATAATCAATCCCCTTATAGACAATACCATTGTCACAGACACACTGACCATCACAAAGACAATCTGGACCCATGGTCACCTTGAGCACCACCCAACCAGTTGAGCTCTGAGAGAAAGCCCAGTCAGTCAGTCACTGTGTCTTCCCCACACAGGAAAGGGCATGGGGAATCCATCTGAAGATGCCTTTCTTTAGTTAGGTGGGTCAAACCTCCTCCCCACAGCCATGCCATTCTGTGGGAGGACAAAAGATAGTCAGAAAGGGGAAATTCCCCTAGTGCTAGAGGCCCATGTTTGATGTTTGAAAGCCAGGAAGCTCCTCCCCTGCCTGTTTGTGTCACCATAAAATGTCCTTTCTCTCTTTGAGTATAAGGCACCTTTGAGTGTAATGGCACCTGCCTGTATGTAAAACAGTATTCCAAATGGGGAAACTGAGGCCCATGGGTGGCAGTGGTGCCTGAGATCAGACAGAGAATGACAAAATTAAATCCCAGATCCACACTCACCACGGGGAACCGTAGATCCTAAAGCCACGCACGGTGACCTCTGAATCCTGCAGGTAGATGCAGTTGGTCAGCAGTGACTGCACATTCTCATAGTTCTCCGGCTTCAGCTTGGACACGGATGGGAAGTAATAAAAGTCCTGCTTGATGAGGTCAGCCATGAACTCCTGGTCGAAGGTCAGCTCGTGGTTGCCCGCAATCACGATCTTGTACTCATAGGGCAGGCTGCCTGTGGGATGCACACACACAGAGTAGGCTGCTGGTGGCCCTTCTGGAAGCCACAGAGCCACCAAAGGGAGCGAGCTAGGGACAGCCAATGTGATCCCCCAGCAGGGACATACACTGCCACATCCTGTGCTCTGTATCAGAGGAGGCAGCAGCCCCTGGCTCTGCCTGCCAAGACCTCTACTGACCATCAGTCTTGAGCACAAGGGAAGGGTCCTCCCCAGTACCTAAGCTGCAGGGTGCCAGCCTCACCCTCTGTTTCCAAGCTACCACCACCACATCCTCTGGCTGTCTCTATCTTGGGCTCCTCAGCCTACACATCACAACAGACATTGCAAGTTCTTTGTAGAGCCCTATTCAGACCTTCAGAGATGCTACACTCAGGGAACACTCCAACTGTCCAGCAGCACTGACTTGGAATTCACAGTCAAAACAAGGTCCAGGAATACCTGACCTTTTGAACACTATGGTGTGATGTCATCTGCAAAGTTCATGCCAACAATCAAGTTACAAAAAACAAGCCAGGTGGTGGCGGCACACACCTTTGATCCCAGCACTCAGGAGGCAGAGGTAGGTGGATCTCTGAGTTCGAGACCAGCCTGGTCTAAAAAGTGAGTTCCAGATAGCCAGGACTACACAGAGAAATCCTGTGTCAAAAAAACAATAAATAAACAAATAGATGGATAAATAAATAAAAATTTTAAAGTTACAAAAAAAAAGGATAATAGCCTTGAAGTGACTGGGCATTGCCCACCTACAAACCACCCACCCCCTCAGCCCAGAAGATGCCATTCACCCTGCCCTCACTCTATGCCCAGGATTCACACTGCTCAGCCCTCTGCCTCAGCTGCTGTGCTCAGGAAGCTGTGATGGCTCTGGAAGTCCTAGCTTAGATAAAACATGAAATGTTGGGCTGTGGAGATAACTTAGCTGATGAAGTGTTTGCTTTGCCAGAACCCATGTTGTTGTGTTATTTTTAAAACCAGGTCTGGTAGCACACACATGTAATCTGAGTCCTGGAGAAGTAGAGAAAGGTGGGTCCCTCCCTGCACTCACTGGCTTGCTGACCTAGCCCACCTGATGGACTCCAAGTCAATGACACATCCTGTCTAAAAAATCCAGGCAGAAAGTGCCAGAAGAATGACTTGGAGACTGACCTCTGCCCCCCCACACACACACACACATTCCCAGAAGAACCAAGTTTGGTCTGCTGCCTGTCTTCTCAGTAGCCCACACTAGGGATCTTGAATCAGATTCAACAACCATGTTGAGACTCAACTGCCATGTTCATTCTGGGAAGAAGCCTGACCCCAACTCAGGTGACAGCCAGGACAGACAGGTCAAGCTTACCGCCTTATGACATGTGACACAGTGTGATGCCATGCAGTCGCCACTGCCAGGCAAGATTGAAAGGTAAAAATTTTGGGGGACACGGGAATGAGAAGGAGCCCCTCACCCACCGAGTCTGCTTGCAGTTTCTCTACAGCTGAGGATCAAGGTTGCCAACATAGTAAGTGTTCCTTTCACATAGAGACACTTCAAATCATATTCAAGTGGCAGCGATCTGTGCTCAAAGCCCATGCATGTGACCTGAAATATGCCATCATTTCTTTCCCAATGTGACCTGCAGTTTCCTGGGAATCTTACTAACAAGGCAATTAACTGTTTCCAGTGAAAACAACTCTAACTCCCTATGTAACCCTTGTAACCCAGGGCTTTACCTTATCAACCATAATCCTATCTATTTACTGTATTTCAGAAACCACCCTCAGAATACAGAGAGAGAGAGAGAAAGAGAGAGAGGGGGAGAGAGAAAGAGAGAAAGAGAGAGAGAGACTTAGAAACCTTTGGAGATATAACTTCAAAAGCTACTAAATGATATACATGACTAACATAAGGACAGTAAGCTCAACTTGCTCTCTCTCCCTCCCCTCCCTCTCCCCCACCCTTTTCTTTCTCTCCCTCACTTCCCCCACCTGGCACATACCCATTCCTGGGGTACAGTAACACGCAATATCTTTTTCCCAAGTTACACCCCCCATCAACACCTGTACTTCAAACTCAAAATTTCTTCTAGGGGCTGTATCAGTTAAAAATGTTTCTGTCCTTCCAGGGAAGCCAGTGCTGCCGTCCCCAGCACCCACATCTGGAGGCTCACAGCAGCCTCTGACTTCAGCCCCAGTGGACCGATGCCCTCTGCCAGCCTCTGTAGTTGCTGCACTCGCATGCACATAGACACAATTTTAATCTCCTAATAAACCCTGTCTCTGCTCTTCACTGACTTGTCCTGAAGGTCTTTCCTGTAACTTTGTCTGGCATGAACTCTCCAGCCACCCCCCCTGACATAACACATTCTAACTGCACTGAAACAGAACAGCCTAGAAGTCAGTGTCACACTTTCCCAAGCTCGCCCAGCTGAGACCAGCTCAGCCTCATGCCTGACAGTCAAGGCAAAACGCTGTGAACAGCCACTCATTCTCTGCCTGGACAGGGCAGTGTGGCAGTAGGGGGACCCAGAGGTGTACGAATCCCCAATCTGCATACTGATTTGGTACCCCACACCTGCTTATCAACTCTGGGATACCATGACAAGAGGGCAGGTACAAATCCACAGCTCAGTTCCACCATTAACCCCCTGTGAGTCTTAGCACCCCACCGTGCCTCGGTTTCCTCACACCTGAGTTGGAAACAGGAACACATTGAATGGAAATGGACAAAGACACTTGATACTCAAAAGGAAAAGGAAATCAACTCCTTTGAGCCATAACATAATAGAAGCCACAAGTCCCATTTCTCTCCCGCCCTGCCCAGATATATTTAGCTTGGTACAACTTTGTTTTTGATTGAATGTGTTACCAGAAATAAAAATTTGAGAGCTTCCCAATAAAACTTCACTTGTTCATTGTTTTGTTATTATTACTACTTATTGTTATTAATGTGTGGTGATCCTGTTTCTCTCATGAAGTGCTGTGTAACCCTTAGACAGGATGAAAACACCCATTTTATGCACCCTCCCCCCACCAGTCCTATCATCTCACACAGTTCAACACACTCATTTCAAGGTGTGGTCATAGGCATTTGGACTTTAGAGCCTTACAATACTGTGCCCTGGCCTGGGGGTTTCCGGTTGAAGCTGTGGGAGATAGGAGCCTCATCCTGAGGTTTACTACAACCTAACCCTTGGTGGAAAGCCCAAGAATCAGGGGTGTGAACATGTTAGCTCTGCCCATCTCTGTTCCTAGCATTGGTCTGGTGAGCAAAGCCACCTGCAATACTGTAGCTGAGTGATGCACAGGTGGCTGGCTGCCAGAGCTGGGGACTGAGTGGGCGGAGTGGCAGGGAGGAGCAGTACAGACCACCCATCCCTGGAGCCCACCATGGGCAGTTGCCCTGGTGTCATCAAAATCTTGATTCCCCACAGAGCCATCCAAGGTAAATGTCATCCAATGTACTCCATATCTGAAGGCCTTGGAGCTGAAGCTGAAGATGGAGGCACCCCATGGTTTAGGTGCTGGGGTGATGTTACAGCATTGACCAGCTCGGTACCTCTGAGTCACTGACTCCTAGTCCTTCAAAGCCACCAGACCCTCAGTCAGCCTGGGAGCCTCATCAGCCCTTCCCCAAGCATAGGACAAGGACTGGACCATGTGACATGGGGAAGGAAGGACAGGGTGCCTACCACTGGCTGCCTACCTCCCTGCCTCACCCTGGCTTCCACTTCTCACCACCCACCCATCTTACTTCCAGTGCTGGTGAAGCTGGGGGTAGAGCCACACTAATGGATTTCTGTCATGTCTCTACCTGAGGGTGCTACTTAAGCAAATCAGCAAATTACACCAACTGCACAATTCCATTTGCTTCTGCAGTGGTGACTCCCTGGAGGATGGGTGTACAAGAAGCTGTCAGCTCCCCTCAGGAGTTTCCACCAGCAGACAAGGAGAGCTGAGGAACATAGTCTCCAGTGCCCAAGGCCAGGCAGCAGGCTGGAGCTGTGCCTTCCCAGGGAGACAGGTTAAAATATCCATTCCCTTCAACAAGATGTGGGTCAGGCAGTGCCCTGTCCCTGAGATGGAGGCCTGGCCATGAGTGGATCTGCCTGGGTGGTCAGCTGGACTTTACAGTTCACTAGCTGCCTGTGACCTCCACAGACTTTTCTTCCCTCCTGACATCTGAGGAAAATGGTTTGCCTTGCCTAAGCATAAGACAGTCAACAACAGAGTGACTGAAAAACATGGAGGGCAGCAAACACCTAGCTCTCATGTGACAGCATAGAGGTACATTCTGAGCCATCATCATGCTACCTTGTCTGTCAACAGATGGTAGGTGCCTGGGTGGGTAAGTAGGAGGAAGGGTGAGTGGATGGATGGATGGATGGATGGATGGATGGATGGATGGATGGACGGACGGATGGGCAAATGGATGACCAGATAAATGAGTGTGTGGGTAGTTGGAGGGTGAATGAGTAGGTAGATTGATAATTGGGTGGATAGTCAATGGATGGCTTACACATTCGGTCAGGTTCAGGGTGACAGACAAGTCCAAATGCCTTTTATTTTCCCCAGTCTTCCTCAGCCCAGAGGAAGCTGAAGCTTTGGCCATCCTTTTCAAATGCATGCTAGACTAAGAGCCCATATTCTACATTGAAGCTGAACTCTGCTAGAAGCCTGAGTCCAGGCCTTCTGTGCTGCAGCCCCTGGAAGGTGTTTATCTAAGGCCCCAAAGATGACAAGAGCAGTTTAGTGACCTGCAGAGGTCCATGCCCTCTGTGGAACAGAGCAGAAAGCTAAGCCTCAGAGAGGATATAGAGTTGCTGAAGGTCACACAGTGAGACAGTGGAGAACTAGGGCTTTAACCCTGGCCACCTGCTGTGGGTTTCTTAGTGGGTAAAGAGATTATGAACTGTCAATCAGGAGAGCAGATGAGAGTGACGTGTGATTTTTCCCCCCTTTTCATTTGCCAAATGGATGGAGTTCAAGAGCATCCACACAAAGCTTCTGGGGACAGCCAGGTTGGGGTGCATAGAACTGCTGGGGGACCCCTGTGGGAACCTCTTTCTAAGTCCTGACACTAATCTCCCTCTGACGATGTTACCATTCTTCACTGCTAACATGTCCCATCCCACCAGAAGCACTGCCTCCACATGGCATGATCTCCATACTCAACAAGAGGCACACATATTTCTGCACCATCAGTACTGGTTCCGGAATGGCACATTGCGCCCGGCAGGGTTTTAGTGTGCTCTAAACACAATGACAATCAGGAAAATGCCCGCTTACTGCTTTTTTCCTGCCCATTCCCTGTCTCACAGAACACAGCAGAGGGGGAGTGGGATAAGAGACAGTGTAACGATCTCTGATTGCATTTTTAGTGTGTAGCTAACAGTTCTGTGTTTAAACGCTTGCCAATGTCTGGGAGATTCAAGTTAGCAGACGGCTTAGCGTGGCACACAGTCTAGGGGAAGACTAGGAAAAAAAAAGCTAGCTCTGGAGTCAGCAGCAAGCTGCCAGAGACCACCAAGTCACAGGGCACACACACAGGGTAGACTATGTGGGCCAGAGATGTAAGGAGGAGGGAATCCCATTTGTAACCTGGACGAGCAGGAGAGCATGGGGCAGGGCATGGGGTCACAGGATATGCCTGCAGCACTGTAGTGACCTCTCTGGGCCAGGTACCAGGATTAGCAATGTATATCTGATGTATTTTGACATCCTTTGCAAGCAAGAGCCACAGTCCCCTGCATGCAGAGGAAGGCAGTAAGGCAGGGTACCAGGCTGCAGAGCACAATCCCATCTCTATCTCCCACTGGCTGGCTGGCCATAAAGGGGCCTAAAGCACCCTCAACAGTAACCTGGATGTTCACTAAGCTGATGAAGTCAAAGTTCTCCTCACCCAATACTTGTTCTATCAGCCATATAAGACAGGAAGTGCAAAGGGGGAGGGGCACTGAGGTGCTTAACTGCAAGAAAAACACCCTGCCACTCCAGAACCCACAGGGAAGCTCAGAAGATGAAGTAGAAATGTGGACAAGGACCTCAATAGTGGTTCACTCCATGTGGACCACACAGGCACGTGAACAGACTACAGGCCACCAGTTTAGTGTCTGGGTAACCAGGGCAAGTGAAAAGAGGTCCCAGCTGAGAGCCCCACAAAGAGGCTGTGGGCTGTGGTGTGTTTGGTTTGCCTGTAGAAGGCGGTTGCTACCCTGGCAAGTCCAGCCCCTACAGCCAGTGAGATTCCAAGGTAGCACAGCACAGCAGAAAAGCCGAACCCACACCACACATCCTGGACTTCAGCTGACTGTATCTCATCTTGGGGTTCTCTGGAGAATTCAGTACTGCAATCCTCTATACAGCCCAGAAATGAGAGCCAAGACAGTGGAGGTTAAAACGGAGGCTCCAAAAAGTCCCAGCATTACCCAGGGCATGCAGTGTCTCAGGACCCACACCCAGTCTCAGCTTCCCGCCACACAGACCTAGCTGCAGATGGACATGTGCTGGCACAGCAGGCGCTCTTCAAGACTGAAGGCTGGCCCTCCTGCGCGATCAATGGCTCCTGTGGGCCCTGTGTGGGATGCTCCTGGAACCACTGTGCCACACTGGTGCCCATATTTAAAAGGCAAATGCGGATTTTCTTCTGTTCCACACTAATAGCCCAAATGTTTAACTTTCCAACATTTGTTTTTCCTGGGAAATGTTTTTCAAACAGGGACATTCAGTCCTAACTGTCTTCTGAAACTATGTGTCTGGTGCTACCACAGTGTGGACCATGGCAGGATGAAGGCTGCCTATGCTTCTACACCCCTACATAATGAGGCTCCCCACAGATGAAAGGAGTCTGGGGCCCCCTGTATCCTCAGAAGTCATGATCTGGCAGAACATATGTGCCTGTCGTGGCCTTAAGAGGGCTAGTGTCCTCACTGGGTCCCCTATCGCTATGGTAAAGCACAGACTAAAAGCAATTGGGGATGGGGGTGAGGGTTATCTAGCTTATGTATCCAGGGTCACAGTTCACTGAGGAAAGCCAAGGCAGGAATTCAAGCAGAAACCTGGAGGCAAGTACCGAAGCAGAGGCCATGGAGGATGCTGCTGACGCTTGTTCTCATGGCTTGCTCAACCTGCTTTCTTATACAACCCTAGACGACCCGCCCAGGGGTGGCACCTCCCACATCTGTCATAAATCAAGAAAATGCACCACAGGCTTTCTCATAGACCAGTCTAGTGGGGGCATTTTTCTCTACTGAGGTTCCCCATTTCCAAATGTATCAAATCAATAAAAAACTAACCAGCAAAGATGGTGACAGTGGCACTCGTGTGAGGCTGTGGTGGCCTCCCTGTCCTGCCCTGACTTCCCATCCAAGTGGACATCTCACCTCTGGGTCACCTGTATATTCTGATCCATGCACCTCAGACCCCCTTTCCTTCCAGCCCTCTTTCTAATTCATGCTGTGTCCATCAGCCAAGTGCTGCTCCTTCCAAGATGTCTCCTTCCCTGTGCAAGCCCTCTCCAACCCTTCCTGGGAATGGGCTTCCACAGGCAGGCACACTCCTTCAGAGACTGTCCCTGGCCCACACTTCTCTACATGCCCAGTGCAGGGTTTAGTATCAAGTAAGTACCCCGATACACATACCCCAAATGAATATGGTATCACTGTCCCCAAACAACAGATAACAAGATCCAGTGAGGTCAGATGAAACTGAAAAACTTTCTCTAGTTCCAAGGACATTCCAAAAGGTCAAATGGTGGCCACAGATGGTGAGCACCATGGCTAACATGTGCTTGGTCATTCTGGTGGCAGGCTGGAAACCATACTGGTTTCCATTCTGTGGGTAGACATGAAGAGCCCAAGATATGACATTTCATGTGAAGCCAGCACTGTGAGGCTATGGAGAAGCCAGGACTCAGAAAGAAGAATCAGTTCAGTTCCACAACTATCCCAGAGCCTCTGTTCCCCCAAATGTTGCACTAAAGATAAAACAAAGGTCCTGAACCCCCAAGAACCTCCCCCAGCTCCCTGAGACCCTCCAGGCAGGTGTATAGGTAGAGGCAGGCCAACTGGAAGGACCAAAAGCCCTGTCCATAGGCCAGAGTACCTGGTGCACTCATGTTACTCTCTGCTGATGGCTGACACTCCCTGAGCTCCGCAAAGCTCAACCAAGGATAAAAGACAGGTCTTGTAAGCACAGATGTCTGAAAGCTACAAAGATGCACAAGCAGACCACCTGGGCTGAGCCAAGGAAACTGCACAGAGAGCAGGAAGCTGGGAGCTGTTAACAAGCTGTGACCACAGCCCTGGAGAGCTGACCTCAGACCTGAATGGGGCAAGGTAAGGAGAGAGTTAAGGGAGATGCCAGGATGATGGCTCTGATGGTCCTCACCTAGTCCAAGGCAGGCACAGGCCTCTCTCCAGAGAAGCAAACAAGAAAAGAAGGCTTCCAGGGACATTTTAAGCTCTCAGTGAGACAAAGCCCAGGGTGGAGCTTTGGTACCCAGGAACCACTCAGTGTGTGTGTCCCTGTGCTGAGGGTGATGCTAATGGGCTGTAGCATCGCCCCCCCCCCACACACACACACACTCAAACCAACAAGACAGCTGCTTTGGGAAAAGCAAGATGCTGCACAATACACATCCAACCAGCCCAAGAAGGGCACATAGGCCCCATTTCTAAAGCACCATTGCTAGTTATAAGAGATGTTAAAGAGATATCTGAAATTGGAATATCTGAAGCAGCAGTTCCCAGTTGTGCCTTAAAGACACAAGAACTTCCTATGGCTCAGGAGACATTCTGGAAGAGGGACAGAAAGATCATAAGGGCCAGGGCATTAGGGAGTTTGCTGTGAGATTGTGTCTCCTAGTAATATCAGAAGCTATAACCATGAAGTCTCACCAATACGGCTGCCCAAACATGAGCTGAACAAGGATGACAAAATGGACATGCCACACTGGACGAGGAAAGCCCATGAAGCTTCCACTCTACACAAAGCTAAAGGCAACTGAGGAAAGCTCGGAGCAGGACAGGTGGCCCTTCTCACCCAATTGTTTTTCCAGTGCTAAACAGTCAGCCCTAAAACACATACACACATGGTTATATTTAGGAATATATATGGACACACATAAATGCATGCAATAAAAATTAGTGAAAAGAGGCATGAATTTGAAGGAGAGTAGGGGTGGGTAAGTGGGAGGATCTGGAGGGAGGAAAGGAGAGGGGACAGAAATGCTGTAATCAAATTATAATCTCAAAACTAAAAGGATAAATAAAAGGTTCTTTAAAGCAAAAGCTGGGATTAGGCATCAGGAAGGGGAGCCCCTTCAGGGACCACTGCCTAGGTCACAAGCCTTGGGGGATTCTGACACTACCAGAGAGCAAACTCCATTTCAATTAAATAAAAAGAAGTTCATCATCCACTCTGTAACTTCATCCACAGACTGACTTCTCACCTGCTTTGCCTGTTGTTCAAAAGCCAGAATGAAAACTGGGCATGGTGGTACACACCTATATTTCAGGAGTCAGATGCAGGAGGATCAGAAGTTCAAGGCCATCCTCAGCTACATAGGGAGTTTGGGGCCAGCCTACACAGGATGGTTGGTCGTAATTGTCAACATGACGCAATCTAGAATTGTGAGGTTGGCCTGTGGGCAAGTCTGTGGGTGATTACCTTGCTCACATAAATTGAGGTGGTAATACCTGCCCACCATGGGTGGCACCATTCCTTAGGAAGCTGCATGGGAGTGAAGAAAGTGCACCGAGTAGAAGACATACATGAGAAGACATACATGCCTGTGCTCCTGATGGGATGGGATGGGATGTGACTGGATGCTTCAAGTTTCTGTCTTGACTTCCCCTTGAGGGAGTGTAACCTGAAATTATAAGCCCAAAGCGGGGAGGGGTCTAGCTGAAGTTGCTTTGGTCAGGGTATTTTACCACATCTACAGAAAACAAAACTAAAGCACTTGGCTACATGAGACCATCTCAAAAATAAAACAAAAGAAAGCACAACTAAAGCTGTGTCACAGACTGATGTCCAGATACATGAAACATGAACCTGCACTGGCTGGTTCCTCGGTGGTTCTGAGGGTTGAGCATTGGGATTGCTCTGAATAGGCTCAAAGGTGGGTCTGGCAATCACTAGAGACAGCCTTTTTTTTTTTTTTTTTTTTTAGATCTATCTAGTGTTGTGGGTTAAGTACTTATAGATACAAACTTCCCTCTTAGAACTAGCTTTCCTGGGCTTGGAAGATGGCTCAGCCAGTAAAAAGCTCATACAAGCCTAAATACCTGAGTTTAATCACTAGAGTCCATGTTAAAGAAGAAAAAAAAGAAGAAGAAGAAAAAAAACAAAAAACAAAAAGGAAGAAGAAGGAAAAACTTTGGGCATATTGGTGCATGGAAAGGCAGAGTAGGGAGGATATTGGGCTTGATGGCCTAACTAGCAAGCTGCAGGCCAGTTTCAAAAAAGTAGTTGATAGCTCCTGAGAGCAATACCCAAGATTGGCCTCTGGCCTACACACCACACACACCACACACACACACACACACACACACACACACACACACACACACACACACACACACACACACACCACACACACACACACACACCACACACATACACACACACACACACACACCACACACATACACACACACACATACACACACACACACACCTGCCAGTGTTCAGCAGGTTCTGGTTGGTTGTATCTCTGCTGCAATCTGACTCTAGGGGTTCTCATTTCTCCTGATTTCTCCAACGACCATGGTCATTCTAACACTTCTCTGCTCTCTGGGTGACTTCCATCCCTTCTCTTGCTACTGGGTTCCAGTTTCTTTCCATTGTGTTCTGATGCGAGATGCCATTTTATATTCAATATCTAAGATGATGGCTTTACAGTAAAATATGACCTGTTTTGGAATAATGTTCCTTTAGCAGATTAAAAGAATATGTCCTCTGGCTTTGAGTGGAATATCCCATCAATGTCTTTTAGGTCAATTTGATCTACAACATAATTTAACTCTTCTGTCTTTTTGTTGAATGCTGGTCTAGGTCATGCTTCTCCAGGTCTAAGAGAATTAAGAAAAAAGCCCAAGACCAAAATCACCAAGAAAAGAAATTATAAATATCAGAAAAGAAATAAACAGTGACTAAAAGAACAATACAAGGAATCAAGGAATTTGTTCTTTGCAAAGATGAGTATCATGGGTCTATTAAGAAATATTTTTCAGAAATTACATTAGAAGATATGAAAAAATCTGAGATACATATGAAGTTCCAAAATTGAACCAATGGGATTAAAAACTCCTAAAAAGAGGGATAATAAGCAATGAGATTGAAACTGCTATTTTTGAAAGTCTCTCAATAAAGAAAAGTCAGGACTTGGTGAATTCACTGTCGAATCCCACTCACCCTTTAAAGACAGTGAGTACTGGTGGGCCTCAAACTCCTCCAGACGACAGAAAGGGATGGGATGCTTCCAGCTCGATCCAGGAAAGCAGCGCTGCCGTGGTATCTGTGGTGGTCTGAGTAGGAGCGGCCCCCATAGGCTCGTATATCTGAATGCCCAGTCATTAAGGAGTGTCACTCCTTGAGAAAGATTGCAAAGTGGCCTTGTTAAAGGTAGTAGGTCACTGGGAGTGGGCTTTGAGGTTTCAGAAGCCTAAGCCAGCCCCAGCTGGCTAAGGATCCAGATGCAGAACCCTCAGCTCCTTCTCTAGCAACATGTCTGCCTGCAGGCTGCCATGCTCCCAGACATGATGATAGTGGACTAGACCTCTGAAATTGGAAGCAAATCCCCAATCAAATGTTTTCCTTTATAAGAATTGCTGTGGTCAAGGTGTCTCTTCAAAGCAATAGAATACTGACTAAGACAGTGCCCAAGCTGGATACAAGCAAAACAATAAAGGAAAACTATAGACCAATATCTTCAAAGATGCAAAAATTCTCAATAAAACACTTTTCAAATTGAACCCAAGAGCACATTAAGATCATGGACCATGACCAAGGTGATTTGTTCCAGCAGTGCAAGGATGGTTCAACACATACAAATGAGTTATTTGCATATGACACAACACAGAGAGATTCAAGGACAAAGATCACATGACCATGTCAACTGCAGAAAAGGCTTTTTGACAAAATTGAATACCCCCTTATGATAAAAGCTCAGAGGGAGCTAAATAAGAAGAATCATATTTCAACATAGCCAAAGACATAAGCCAATAAGTGAAAACAGAACACATATTTCCTTGAAAACCATGGAGGATCAAGACAAGGGTACCCACTCCTACCATTCCTACTTACTATAGAACTTGAAGTTTTAGCCAGACCACTCAATCAAGAAGAAAAAAATGAAAGGGCTAAAAATAGGAAACAAGCAAGTCATGTTATCTGTTTGGAGTTGATATCCACTGCACCAAGGGGAACCTAAATACTCCACCAGGAGACTCTTAAAACTGATGAACAAATCCAGAAAGCCAGCAGGACATAAAATCAACTTGCAAAAATCAGTAACTGAAGCTAGCAAGCAGGCTCAGTGGGTAAAGGCACTTGCTGCCAAGTCTTACAAACTGCCCTCTGACCTCCACATATGCGCCATGGTACACACACACAAATAAATACATCTAAAAGTAGTTTTAATCAGTAACTTTTCTATAAACCAATAGTAAATACATGTGCTGAGGAAAATAACAGGAAACAATCTTGTTCAATAACCTCAACAAAATACCTATGGAAAACCAAAATGTACATATGAAAGAAATATCTCAACAATGAAATCTAAAAAAGCAAGAAATTGAAGAGGACCAAGAGGACGGAAAGACTCCCATATTCATGGACTAGGAGAATTAATATTGTTTAAATGGCCATATAACCAACTGCTATCTACAGATTCAATGTAATTCTCATCAAAATTCCAATGTCATTTCTTCCATGTGTCTATGGGTGTGTTCACATGTGTAGGTTCACATGTATCTGTGTGCATGTAGTTGCCAGAGGCTGATGTTGAGTGTCTTCCTTGATCACTCTCCATCTTATATATTGAGGCAGAGTCTCTCATTTGAACCTAGAGCTCACTGATCCTGCCAGCCTAGCTAGCCAGCTTACTCCAGAGATCCTGTTCTCACCTCCTGAGCACTGGGAATATGTGGATCACACATCTTGGCATTTACTTGGACACCGAGGATCTGTACTCTGTCTGGTCCTATGCTTGCATGTGAATCACTTTATCATGTTGCCATCTCTCCAGTTCTGCGGTCATGTTACCAAAAGCAGTTTATAGATTCAGTGCAATCCCATAAATATTTCGATGACTTTCTTCACAGAACTAGAAAATGCAATCCCCCAAACTCATATGCAAACACAAAGACAGACAGCCAAGGCAACCATAGCAAACAAAACACAGCCAGAGGCAGCACAAAAGCTGACTTTAAACCATACTATAGAGCTCTAGTGACAATGGCAAGCACTGGGACAAAGACAGACCAGTAAACCGATGGAACATAATAAAGGCTCCAATACAATCTATGCAGCTGCAACCTTTGGTTTCTTGACAAATGTGGTAGACACATGTCAGAGAAAAGACTAGGGAAACTAGACATCTACATGCAGAGAATAAAATTTTGAAACTGATAGGAGGGAACACTTAAGAGATACTTATGTGGGCAAAAATTCTGTCCAGTAAAAGAACTGATGAACAGGACTACAACAAGCCAAAATACTTCTCACACAGTAGAGGGAACAAAAAAGTGAGAAGACGCCTCACAGGACGGGAGTCATCTTTACCAGTTATTCACCAGACAGACAACGGATAGCCGGAGGATCAAACTGTAAAGAGCTATCAGCAAAATACATCCCCCAGTTCCTAGAGGGGACTGATCTGCGCAGACTCTTCCTCAAAGAAAAGGCACATGCTCAGTCAAAGTATGAACACAGGAAGGAAAGATGGCTCAGTGGCATAAACATTTATAATCCCAGCATTCATACAGAAAGTAGGGAAACAAAGATTCCCTGGAAGCTCACAGCCAGTTTGCCCAGTGAACACAGCAGAAACCAAACCAAACCAAACCAAAACAAAACACCTTCTCAAGGTGTAAAGTGAGGACTGACAGCTAAGGTTGCCCTCTGACCTCCATACCCATGCCACTGCCTGTGAACACTCACATCCATACATCGAACACACACACACACACACACACACACACACACACACACACACACACACCATACACACCTGATACACACACTCACAACATCCAGATTGGAAAGGAGGAAGGAAAGCTGCATATTTTTATTAAAAAAAAAAAATGAGAGCTTGTGGTCACAAGTAAGGAATTCTAAAGCCGGCAACAACCACCAAAAAGCCCAAAGATTCCCCCACCCTCATCCCACATCCCACCACAGCCCTGGGAGGGAACAGCAGCCCTGCTGACATTTAGATTTTAGATTTGCAGCTTCCAGAACTGGGAACAGATCAATTCTTGTTGTGTCAAACTCATCAGGTTATGGCAATCTGTTACCGCAGCCTCAGGAGATGAATGCAATAGGCAAAACACCAGAATCCAATGTCGATAGTCTTCAAGGCAATTGGAGAAGGGTGGACTTGAGATCTTCAGAGCAGGTGCATGGTGGAGGGGAAGCAGGGCTCCCAATGCTGCCTGTACCAAACTGAAAAGCACCATTTCTCATCTGAAGCAAGGCACTTACAATGTTCTGGAAAAGCATGATGGGAAAGAAGATGGCCCTAGTGATGATGTTGACAGCTGTGTGTGCTGAACTTTGACCCCACTCATTCCTATGTCAAAGCCCAAAACCCCAGGACCTGAGAATATGAGCCTATAATCCCAGCATGCACCAGGGAGGTGGGGCTGGAGAATCAATTCACAGTTATCCTCAGCTATGGAGACCATTCTGGGCTACATGAGACTCTGTCTAAAAGCCAGCAGCAACACAAATTACCAATCTAAAAGATTAGAGTGGCATGCACCATGATGTGGAAATTACTGCAGCCAGGACCATGGCAGGAAGAGCTTCAGTGCATGGGGTACTCAGAGTTCTAAAAAGGCAGTTCTGAGAAAGCTGTCCTTGCTTTCCCCCCAACCAGAGGATTCCACAGCATCCCCTAGGGGAAGGTGCGGCTAAGAGGGGTTACTGAACATGCACTGCTCCAAAAGGCTCCTAAGACACCATCCAGCCATGGCCAACTTATTAAAAAGAGAATGTTTCACCCAAAACCAAGTTCACTACAGTAACAACTGAAATAATTATAGGGAAGTGATTAAGCCTACGTGTTTTGGAGGTTGAAGAGACGGCTCAGTGGTAAAGTGCCTGCTGCAAGGCATGAGGACCTGAGTTCAGATCCCCTGCACCCTAAGCCAGGTGCAGAGACACCTGCCTGTAATCCCAGAGCTTGATAAGGTGGAGGCAGGAGGATGGCTGAAGCTCACTGGCCCCCAGTCAACCAAATCGGTGAGCTCCAGATTCAATGAAAGACCCTGTCTCACAAAAATACAATGCAGAGTGACTGAGGAAGACACTGGGTGTCAACCTCCAAACACATGCGTACAGTTGTATATGCATCCATGTTTGCACATACAGTAAGCAAGAAGTAAGGTTGAAGATTTATATTTTTTAATATAGTTCTTATAAAAATGTACTATCTTCAGGATGAATAAATACCTTAGACACTTGAAATTTTGAAGTAAATCGCCTTGCCGCCTCTGTTTACCCAGTCCCTCGTTCTACAGTCATTTTCTTAGTTCCCACAGTGACAGCAGGAAATAGGTAACACCTAAGTCTCCTGGGGACACTGAAAAATGTGGCAAAAGCAAGCAGCTGAGGCCTTTTTCTGGCCAAGAGTATGGGAGAGGTCTGCATATGCAATAGAAATAATGAAGGACATGCAGCAGCTCCCCCCCCCAGACACACACAAAGTTTGGGGTGTCCCAGAAGACCAATGCATACAAGAGAGGCTGGAGATAGGAAAAAGCTGCAACCTATTTACAATAGCCTAGAAGTCTATGGCGAACAAAGGGATGGGTGGAGCCAGGCCTTGAGGTACTAGGCAAGTCCAATGCAGGTAGTCTAGTTTCACTACTGCTACTCTGATAATAATAATAATAATAACAACAACAACAACAACAATAATAATAAAACAAAGCCTGACAAAAAGTAACTTAGGGAGAAGGGGTATTTTTTTTCCTTGTAATTTCAATTTACAGAGCATCACTGTGGGGAAGTCAAGGTAGGGACTTCAAATAGCCGGTCACACTGTGTCCTCATCCAAGGCAGAGAATGCTCGTATTCAGGCTCATTCACTTGCATGATTGTGTCCAGCTCAGTTTCTCCCCTGTCACCCAGTTCAGGACCCTCCTGCCTAGAGAATGATGCCGCCCACAAAGTCCTGGGTCTCCCCACATCAGTGAACTTCATTACAATAATCTCCCACAGAAATGCCCCTAGACCAAGCTGGCATAAGCAGCCCTCACCAAGGCTGCCCTCCAGGCGATTTTAGGTTGTGTCGGGTTGACAAAATTAACCGTCACATCAGATGACAGACACAGCAGAAAACCTCAAGGGAGTTGCTGCACAGTTCAGTAAATTTTTAATGCCCTTCCCCCCCCCTCAATGCTACTGTGACGGCATCAGTTGGGAAGTGACTATTTTGAGGGTTTGCCATGTGACGGAATCCACCTTCCCTCTGTCAGCTCCCAGCTCCCCCTTAAGCTTCTCGGCTGTCAACCCAGCCCAGAATTAGCTCAAAAAGGCCCTGCACACTTGCAGGCCCTCATTTGCTTCACGCTTTCTGAGAAAGGTGTGAAATTCTCCTTGAGAGAAATCAGAGGAACAAACTTCAGCTCTTCAAATATCTGCTTTTCTTTGAAAACAAATTTCAAAGAGCTAAATCTGAACTTTTCACTGATTGAGAAGCAAGGAAGGTGCACACTCGGGTGGTATTAATAATTAAACCACCACTAAAGCCCACCCCAGGCTCCCTGGATGTGTGCACATAGTTGCCACTGCAGCCACCATTACCACTATGCTGCATCTGTCCCCCACAAAGCCCGTGCCAAGCCCTGAAGACCCACTGCCCTGTGGCCCTTCCAACCTCAGTCCCCTTTACTGAGAACAAAGCTGAGGCTCAGAGAGGTGATAGAACACACCCAAAGCCACATGCTGGAGACAGGAGCAGAAGGGGGAAGTGGCCCAAGATCCACGCACAACATCCCCTAATGACTGTCATGTTCAGACCTTACAGCAGCCTACAACAGCTCCATCAAAGTCGTGGATGCAGGCAGTGAGGCAGGGGAGAGAAATTCTTCAAGTGTTCCCAGGAAGCACACAGTCAGGCAAGGCCAGGGAGGGAACTCAGCCCCATGCCAAAAGCCTGGGCCTCATTGCAGAAATGCAGCAAGCCAGGACGGTGAACACAGTCACCCTCACCCCCACACTGCCTCACTTAGACTCACAGGTAGCTGCCAGTGCCTCTTCCTTCGGAACAGGGAAACACTAAGGTTCAGAGAGGCTTACCATCCTACTCAAGGTCACACAGCAAGCAGGCATGGGTGGACAATTAGAGTCCAGTTCTAGTTTAGCCCCAAGTCTAGACTCTCCACTGCCTTTCCAAACCTCAAGGGTTTCTACTCTCTGTAGACGGGGGTGGCAGGGGGTGGTGGATGCAGGGAGAGGCCTAGAGTATCCATGTCTGTGAAGGGACAGGCATTTAGAAGTTGGACTATGGGCTAAAACAATGGTTCTCAACCTATAGGTCAAATGACCCTTTCATAGGGATCACATAAGACCAACAGAAAACAGATGCTTACAGTTCATAGCAGTAACAAAATTACAGATATGAAGTAGCCATGAAAATAATTTTATGGTTAGGGAACTGTATTAAAGGGTGCAGCATTAGGAAGGTTGAGAACCACTGGGCTAAGAGATGCATGACTTCTAGATTTAACCAATAACACCACCAAGTAAGTACCTACTGGATCTGGTACTACCCGCAGTTCTGAGGAAAGAGTATCGTTCTGGAGTATCAAGGCTCCTGATCTCCCAGTCCACAATGGACCTCAGTTTCCCCAACTGTGAAGTGGGGACAGTGTTACTGAGCCCTGAGGCTGCCTATCTCAAATTAGAAGTAGAGAAAACATGGGAAAAATGTCTATGTACTGCTGGCACTTACACTTGGCTTTGGAGAAAAATGTGCTTTTCAATAGGAAACCTTGGAGACTGGAATTTTCATATCCTACCAGCAACTTCAATGTGATTTGGTTTTCATTGGTGTTAGTGCAATAGAACATCATTCCTTGTCACTATACCATAGCTTTCTTATTCAATGGAGCTGTTTCCATGTCTGTGATAAAGACAGTACCCATACATCCCTCCAAACTCATCTGTGTTGTCCAACGGCATAACCACAGGCTCCTGTGGCCACTTCATTTCAAATTAATTACAAACAAAATACAAAATTCAGTTTCTCAGTCACACAAGCATTCCAAGTTCCTGCTACTCCCATGTGGCTAGTGGATCCCAAGGATATCACGGGTATAATGCATTTCTACCACCTCAGAAAGTTCTGGAAAGTGCTAGTCTGGGGCCTTGATACTCTGATGTCTTATGGATGCTTGTAAGACATGAGAAACCTTGAGTTCATTGGGAACATGCCCAGCGGAGAGCCAAATGATGAAGTCTGAGATGAGCCACTATGAAAGCAAATGCAAGGCCAGAGCCTGAGGAAGTGGTGCATGCATGCCTGTGATCCCAACTGAGGCAGGAGGGTGGCACACTTGAGACCAGCCTGGGCTGTACCTTATGTATAATAAGACTTGATTTCAACAAACATGAGCGGGTGAGATGACCAAGTAGGCAAAGGCGCATGCTGCCAAGGGTGGCAATCTGACTTTGATCCCCAAAACCCATATGGCAGAAGAGAGAATTGACTCCTGTGGGACGTCCCTTGATCTCCATGAATGTTATGACCTGCCTACCTTACCATCACCACAAATATTTTAAAAATGAGGTTTCTAAAGGCTTAAAACAAAAAACACAAGGACTATAAGGATGATTTGCTGGTAAAGTGCACCATACACAAGAGTGGGGACTCATTTGACACCCCCCAGTGCCCATGTGAAGAGGCTGGGCAGGACATTGTGGCACACGCTGGTAATCGAAGTACTGGGAGGCAGAGATCTCTGGGGCTCCATGGCCAGCCATCTAGGAGGATCAGTGAGATCTAGGAGCAGTGAGACCTTGTCTCAAAACCCAAGGTGGAGAAGCTGACCTCTGACTTCCATAAGCATGTATACCCACACACACACCCACACACATATGTAGCTCACACACAGAAATATATATGCACATTCACCCCCACCACAGGAAACACACACACACACACACACACACACACACACGTGCCCCCCACACACACCACATACACACAGGAACACACATGCACAGAAACACATACACACACGCGCACACACACACAAACCCCCACCTGCATCCACATTCACACAAGGACTAGACCAGGACAGCAAACCTCGTCAGTGAGAAGAGGCTGCTCTGTGCTGGGAACAGACTTCAGCACCTGCCACCTCTCTGCCTGACATTCTCTAGATGAAGCCAAGCCCAGAGCTCCTCAGGAGACTGATGCTGAGCCCAGGTGTGGATTCTGGTGCAGGGAGGTAGGAGAGGAGAAACAGAACCTTCCAGGCATTTTAGAGCTCTGTGCACAGGGACAGAAGACTTTAGCTCTGTACTGGCCAGGATTTCCTGGCTTCCTGATTATTCCTGTTCTGGAATACGATCCAATATGAAACTGACATTTAAAAAGCCCACAGGCTTATTTCACATCCAAATACATCCCTCCGTGTCTGTGCAGAGGAGGAAGCATATCATACAAGATTCACTTCCCGACTGAACAAGCAGCTGGCTAGTCATCTTCATGGCCAACTTGACTCAATTCGGAATGACCTAGGAGACCACTCTGAGTATTCCTTGAGGCAGTATCCAGGGAGGGTTAAATGAGGAGGGCATGGGTGGTGCCATTTCCTAGGCTGGAGTCTTGACCTGAATAAAAAGAGGTAAACTGAGCGCCAGCCTTCATCACTTTGCTTCTTGAGTGCGGACACAGATGCCTCACACACCTGCCACCATGCTTCCCTGCCACAATGGACTGAGCCCTGGAACTATGAGCCAGAAGGAAACCTTTCTCCCTGAAGCTGGTTTTATCATAGTCATGAGAAAAACAAACACACACTCCCTGACCAAGAGCTGACAAGTGTTGATGAACCTGAAGGCCAGAGGAAGATCAGGCCATGTGTCAGGATCATGCTGTGTCCTCTAGCCAAAAGGGCAGTATACTCAGCACTGAAGAGGACAGTCACCTGTCCTTCATGCCACATCTGGGAGGCAAATGAGCTGGAACAACCTGGCCATGCCTTCTCTCCCTGCTGTCTCTCCATCCTCTTGTCTTAATGTGTCTAGGGTGAGTCTCCATGGGTCCCTGCCACTGTCCCCCGCAGCATCTAGCACCGAGTGTGGAGTCAGGGAGAGAGGTGCTCCATAGACACTGGAGGGAGGAGGAGCACAGCAACCAATGTGTAGCAGCTCCAGCCTTGGGCTCCCAACTGTCCCATAACCTGTTCAAGCTACCTTTCCTCTGTCCAAACACCCAGTGCCCAAGCCCACCGAACTGCCTTCTGCCTGAAGCTCTGAACTCTTTTGTCCTACCTCACTCAGCCACTCTGTGGATCTCCCAGTCCTCATATTGACCCAAGAGAGCAGCTGCCTCTGAGCCAGGATGGGGTCAGTTCTGGCCCCATCCATCCACATCACTGCTCAGCCTTCACCTCAGTGAGAGCCCTACCCTCTCCTGCTACTCTCTGCTCCAGACCTCCTAGCATTATCACAGCTCTGGGGGAGATGCTCTGCCATCTCCCCTGGCCTCATAGAAGTTCACTGCTGAATCCCAGTGTCTGCAGTCAGCCCAACCTATACAAAGTGCTCACTCAGCAAATGCCAACTGAGTAACAGACCCTGAAAACAAATGCCCAGGGTGACTATCAGCATGGACTTCAAAACAACCAAGAGGAGCCTCTGAGCAGCAAAGATGCCTGCAAGATGATGGCAAGAGGAGGCAGGAAGGGGCATGCAGGTGCCCACGGGGACACAGGAGACACTGGCTGACTTTACTGTTGAGTCGTAGAGGAGATAAAGATCCCCTGTACATAACCAAGTAGAAGAAGCAAAAAAAAAAGAAGAAAATTCCCAAACCAGCACAGGGGAAAAGAAACTTAAAACAGTCAAAAGAAAGCAGGGGTGGTGTGGGGGATAGGAAACTCAAAATGATTGACAGAAAGGGACATGTTTTATACACTAGAAGACACTAAACAAACTTCTGTGGTTATTCACATAAAATCTTTTGACGAGGTCCTCCCACAGGGAAAAACTCAGGTGGAACCTGGGGGTGAACCCAGAGCTAAAGGAGAAGTGTCTGCGGGGAGAGGCATCACAGGTTTGGCATCCCAACGTTTCCATTTTCACTTTGGCCCCCAGGAAGCTCAAACCCCGATTTCCCACCCACAGACCCACGTAACCCCAAGTGTTTTTAATCCATCATGAACACTAAAGTGTTTTATTGTGTCATTATTAGTTTTATAAGCCATCCTCAATCCTTTGACATAAGATGGGACACAATAAGCAACATCTAAAACCCTAAACCATGCAAGAACTCCTAGGCAGCCCAGGGCTTCCAAAGAAATACATTTGTCTTGTTTGAATGTTATTATTATCATTGTTGTTGCTGTTACTTAAGATATATATATAAGCCTATGGTCCTTAAAAAAACAAAAACCATATAAAATAATCCACAGTGAACCATACCACCACACACACACACACACCAGTGAGTCTCATCTCATTTGAGAAGCCACTCTGTTGTTAATAGGTAATTAGCGCTTAAGCACACCTTTCAAGGGGCTTATGCATTAACATGAAAATACTGTAATTATGGCTAGCCAAAATTGCCCACTACAACTTCCAATCTCAGGTCTTTCATCTTTACTAGAAGTTAATTTTCTCCCTTTTAGCCCCTAAAACACAGTTTGGCTTTGTAAGGGTTTTTTTTTTTTTTAAATAAAGAATAGAAAATTAATTCTTAAAAAATCCCAACCCCCATATCAGTAGGCATCCGTCAGTCTTTCTCACGCTGATGATGGTGACTACCCCATCAAACTCTGAGAGAAAAGCCACCAGAAATGGCACCAGGCCCAGTGTCAAAAAGAAAATGAGGCCACCTCGATGGCTCACAGGGTTAAGGCATTTGCCGTGCAAGCCTGGCAACTTGAGTTCGATCCACAGAACCCACATAAAAGTGGAAAGGGAAAACTAATCTCACCAAGTTGTCTTGTGACCTCACATACCCCTCCACACCAAATAATAATTCTTTCAAATAGGAGGTGTGGTAAAAGCACATTATATATACTTGCATGAAAATTGAGTATAATAAAATTTTAAAAATCTAAAAAGAAAAACATTAAGTAAGTAAAAAAAGAGGCAACTACAACAAAATTTAATATTTAGGTCAAGTCTTGGCTCCTGAAAATGTCAGAACACTGATCTAATGTGCAATACAATGAACTAGAACCCACTTGCCAGGTCGTATACATACTCAGCAACAACCATTGTTAGCTTTCAAGAGAAAACTAAATACTCTGGACATTTTTTATTGGTTGTTTTAGCTTATTCTTTAAGCGCTTCACACATGTATAAAATGTATTTCAATGATAGCACCACTACAGTTCCCCTACAGTTCCCCTAGACCCAATTTGTGCTCCCTTTTTTTCTTTTCCTTCCTTCCTTTCTTCCTCCCTTCCATCTTTCTTTCTCTCTCTCTCTCTCTCTCTCTCTCTCTCTCTCTCTCTCTCTCTCTCTCTCTCTCTCTCTCTCTCTTTCTCTCTCATTCATTCCTCTGTGTTCAATTAGTGCTGCCCAGATGCACACAGTGAGGGCCATCCCCTTAGCAACTACAACCTACCAGTAGTCATGCCCAAAAACATCAGCTCCCCCACCCCCAAACCACCTATAATGGCCAATGGCTGCTCAGATGAAGCCAGGCCTTAGGAGCCCTCCTCTCCCCCATGGAGGTTTGCTCTGACTGGCTTAATATTGAGCAGGTCTCATGCAAGCAGCTGCTGTGAGTGGGTAAGCACCTCCATGATTAGATTTTTTTTTCCTAACTAACAAATCCCCATGGGAGTTTAATCTCATCTCATTCTCTTATGAGGACCAGGTCAACAATCCCACCCCTCACACCTTTGGGGCATGACTCCTGCCATTGTTTTCCTCCCTGGCCCTGGTCCTCTGCACTGCCAGGCCTGAGCCACCATGGCCTCTGGCCAACACTAACTCCAATGCCCCAGGCCCAGCAGCAGTGAGGTACTCAATCTCCACCCTGCAGCCAGTGGGGCTCCTGAGTATAGTCTGAGCCCTCCCCCCAAGCCCGCGATGACTTCAGCAGAGCTGAGGCTGCAAGTGCTTTTGTACCTGAGCTCCTCCTTCTCCCAGCACCAGGAAGTTCATGGCTAGGTCTTTCTTAGCTCAGGCCCCTCCCAGAATATCTTACTAGGCAGCTCTCACTCTGAGTTGACTGGAGTCTTTTGTCCATTGCTAAATTTTCCCACCCTCTCACTTGGTTACCTGTCACAACTTCAGGGATCAAAAGAATACTTCCATGCTATTATTGCTGAATCTTCATATCAGGGAGCATAGCAGACCCCAGGAATGCATCCACTGGGCTGAATGAGGACCCCTGCCTGTCCCCACAGCTAGGTGGGAGAGGCAGACCCCCTACTAAGCCACACTGGGGCCATAGCATAAGGCATGTGAACCCCCATGCAGCTTCCCTGGATGGGGGCCTGGAAACTCTAGTTCCACTGGGAAAGTTCAGGGCTCTCACATGATTGAGATGAACTGGGAGTGGTCAACCAGCTGCTGAGGACAGAGCCACACACTGGTTCAAGGTCTCTGGGTCCTGACATGCATATGTCAGCATAAGGCCTGCCCACCCTGATACCCCAGCACTGAGAACTATGGAGCCCCTCCCATGCAAGCCCAAGATTGGCCTCCAAAGAGGTGAGGGCCAACAGGGGCCACCCTGTCAGAAAGAGCCAATCAGGAGTGAGGGAAAGGTGGCTAAGGAGGGTCATCAAACTCCACCAGCATCTGGAACACTTTTTGACAGGAATAATCAGAAGGTGTAGGCTCCGAGCAGTGCCCGCTCTGCAGGGGCTTGGCAGGGCCACTCATTCTTGCTGGCTCCTTCACTCATCTGAACTGCAAGGAGGCAATATGTGCAGTCTTCAACACAGCCTCAGCAATGCTACAAATGAGGCAAGATACAGACCCGGGTTTGCAGTAAATCCTACACCCCCCCCTTCCTCCCTCGCAGATTTTAATTAAGGGTTTCCTTGCAGAAGAGTGAGCTCTATTTAACTAAATCCTTGGCCCCCTTTTATATTGTCTTCTCTATCGTTCTTTGCCAGGGTGCCAGGAAAAGTTAATTATAACTTCTAAACACTCCATTAAGGGTCCCCCACCCCCACCCTATCTCCCTCCTCTGCCCCAGGCCATACAACTGAATCAGCTGGTTCACTGTGCCCTTCACGGGCCTCACTCTGCTTTTCTTCCATGCCCAAGGCTAAGCTGCCTTGGCTGAGCTAGCCTGATCTCCATCTCCAGCCCTTTCAGAGGCTCATGGGAGCCCACAGGAAGAAGGAGCCAGGTGGGCTGGCTCTTCCAGCCCCACACGAATTCAGAGGGTGATACTGGTGAGTGGGGAGGCCAACAGGCTACGAGGACAGACATCTGGGCCCAGATAGGCAGACACTGGCCACTAATTACATGGCAAGTTATAGTTTGGCCCATAACGCATGGGGATGGGGCAGAGCTAAAAAAAAAAAAAAAGGTAGAAACAAGCCTGAAGGCCTAATGACACCTGTGAGGAGGCGTGGTCTGGGGGACTCTGAACTGGCACTGGAAAAAGTGGAATTCTCTAGAGTTATCCCACTGGTCTGTGGGGAATAAAAGCTGGGGCACTGTCTGTGGTTAAGGTGGTTATGAGGGAAGGAACAGAGGAACAACCCTTCATGGACCAGGACAGAGCTCAAAAGAAGTGATGGAAAAGCAAAAAGGAAGGAGGCTCAGAGGCCAGAAGGAGAAGTGCCGGGTGCACCAAGCAAAGGCTAGAGGGAGGGATGGGAAGAAGTGAGCTGCCTTCAGCCCCCTGCCCACCCTAGGGCATGCAGGGACTGATACCTGAAGGTGGGAATGCCAGTGAAAGCTGCAGACTGTAGATTCCCAGCTGGAAGCCAGGAGCCAATCCTGGGCAGTCCAACAATGAGCAGCCGTCTTCCCAATAGGTCTATCATTTATCATTTGGCAGCAGCAGAATCCGGCCTGGTGTTCTCGCTCAGGGATCCCTGAACCAACCTGCCCTTGGGGAGGGATGGGGCCGACTCTGCTGCCTGGTGATCACACCATTGCCTGAGGAGGAAGAAGGAACTTCCTTGGCTCCGTTCAGCAAGTTTCACATTTTTCCTTTTACTCTGAGAAGTGGGGGGTGTGCCCACAGCCATTTTTTAACTTCTCACTGGGACAGTCACAGAAGAAACGGGGGAGGGAATGATGCTGCAGCTCCCACCTTTACCTCCAAGGACCCAGACAGATGCCTGTAATAATGGAAACACAGGCATCCCTGAATTCTGACAGCTCAGAGGCAGCATGGGGTGGGCTGTTCAACCCTAGGCAGATCTCACTGTCTCACTGAGAGTCTGCGCTAGCTTTTAAATCTCCTGTCCATTGGGAACTGGCCTGGATTGAAACTTCACTTCCATCCCTGAGACCAGCAGGTAGGGAAGATGTTGCCTGGGTTCAGCTCCAGGACCTGGGAGGTGGCACAGCTGAGAAAATCTCATGGAGGCATCGGGATGACTGAATACCCAAGTGGGACTCTCTTACGCTGCCCACCCCTCCTGGACAGATGTACAGCACCAGTCACCAAGGGGACCAGGTCTTAGAGCCATGGGCTCTGCTGCATCTGCTACAGAGTAGCACACGCTTCCTTTAAGGAACTAGAAGAAAGCAAGGAAATGATTCTCCTGACCCAGACATCCATTCTGGAACCTTCCAAAGTAGCTACCCATGATGCTGCCACCCTGACTCTGCTATTCACATCTGCCCTTGGGAAGTCATGGAGCCCTCCCCTCATTAAACCCATAAACCTCCATCACACTTAGAATCAGCACCAATTCCTAACCAGCCCTCCTCACACTACCCTCGTTTTTTCTGTCCCACCTCAGGGCCTATGGCAGTCATGTCCTCTGCCTCCTACTCTTCCCCAGCTCTGCACGCTCTACCCTATATCTACCCTCCATCCTGGTCCAAGGTCGGTCATTGCAGGGTGTCCCATAAACACCCAGCCCAAGGCCTACACTACCACACCCCAGGTCCCCAGGTCAATCCTCCAAAGATACCTACTTTTCTCTATTGATCACCATCTCCCCACCTGACACTCCTATGGGCCCTCAGGACATGAGTCAAAGGAGCATTTTCTTCTGGTCTGTCCTCTGTCTATGGAGATGGTTGACCATTGCGATCACATGCCCACACTCAGAAGCAGAGAGGTAAACATGCATTTACAGCCAGCCCTGCCAGCTTACCTCATGCCAAGTCGCTCTCCTCTAAGTCCCTGCTCCTTTCCTGAGGGAGCCCTGATATGGAAATACCAGTTCACAGAAGCAACCATGACATGCACTCCACACTTCACATTGCACAAAGCTTAACTGTTTCTCCCATGCCAACCTCTGATCTGCCTTTGGAGGTGGGCACAGTAGTGGCGCCTGGCCACCATGCAGAATGGGGTAACTGAAGTCCAGAAGCAGACTCAGGGTGTCAGTCCCAGACAATGAAGCCATGCACCCTACTCCTAAGAACAAGAGGTGCATTGAAGAGTCTCACTGAAGAGTCCTACTGCCTGAGTTTGAATCCCAGCTCTGCCACATACTAGCTGTGTGGCCTTGGACAAGTTTCTTTGCTTCCCTAGACCTTGATTTTCTACTCTGTAAAATGAATCTAACAATAGCTGCTCCCTGGTGTCATCAGGACTGAAGGAGAGGATTCTACACAGGAGCCTACAGAATAAACACTCAGAAAATGCACGCTGTATCCACATGCACTCTATACACACACACACACACACACACACACACACACACACACACACACACACTATCCCAGCCAGAATCTCTAAGCCCCCAGAAACCTCTTCTCCCAGCAGGAGTGGTACTCTAACAACCAATAACATTTCCAACAAGTGGCTGGTTCCTAGCCCTGGGTCAAGAATAGAGAGGGCAGCTCCTGGCTCTGTAGCCTGCAGCTCAGCCTACCCAATGACATCCCTGGCCTCTCCAAAGACTTCAAGGCAGCCAAGAAGAGAGGCCTGTGGAAAGAAGCCTTCAGGGTCCCCTGCTTTGCCCCAAACCATCTGGCCATACTCTGTGCTGACTCTCAACTCCTCTGTCAAGGCCCAAGCCTCCAAGCCAAGTTTCCCTTGAAGACTTCCCTTCCCTGGAGAAAGCCACAGCATATCCCCATATCATGGTCCCTTGGTGATCCAGGCCCATAGACCACTCAGCTCAAGTATTTGAGCCATACTGCAAGGGCCATGAATTCTCATCTGTCAAAAGAGAATATACAAAGAAACATCTCACCAAAGCTATGGCCATAATTTCACCACAGCAGAGAAGAAAAGAACCAGCCATGCTGGGCTTGGAACATAGTAGGTGTCTGGCCTGTGGTGATACTGACCCAGCCAGAGGGAAACACTCATCTTTCATCACTCACATCAGAAGAGACAAAGAGTTACCCTGGGCACAGAGAGCCCTGAAGGAAGCATCCCAGAGCATGGCCAGGGAGGCACCTGGCTGTCACTTGGTCTTGGCTACACACTCTCCTATCCTCGCCTTCACATGTTCTAGCCCAAATGAGCCTGGATTAAAATTCCCCATTTGAAAAATCAATATTTAAAGTGCCAAGCCTGCCAAGTGGAAGAAAAGGCTTGCTTGTAAATATTTGTCTCCACTGGCAGAGCCAGGCCTCTCGCTCTCTACAGCTCCCCCCTCATGGCTGGCCCCCTGCTCCAGGCAGCGCACACCCACAGACTACAAAGGATTGGACAATCTGGAAGCTGTGGCCCCTGGGGCCTCCCATGGGGGAGATGAACATACCTGCTTTTCCTCTTCAGGACAGCAGGCCTGTGCCCCAGGCTACTCAGGAGCCATCCATCTGCCCACCCCTCCCCAAGGGGGAGACAGAGCCACCTCATTGTGACTTTTTCACAGACTCCAGAGCATGCAAATTCCCTGCCCCAGGTGTTGGGGGAGGGCAATGCTAGGAGGGGTCCTGCTCGTTTATATCTTTGGGAAAAGAAAAGCACCAGGACAAAGCCCTACCCATTACTTTGTTGGGTCAGGCTCTGTCACCTACACCAGCTGGTGCCCACCGGATGTCCCTGTTACCCCAAGAGCAAAGGGGTCTCCTCACTGAAGGCTGAGACATGAGTGTATGAGTAGAGGACCTGCCCTGGCATCACTGTTGTCAAAAAGTCATTCTTCATGCACCAACTCAGCTATTCATTCATTCACCAGTAGCTTTGAAAGCACCTATGCCAAGCACTCAAGACAGAACACATGAGTGGACCTTACACATGTGAGCCAAGTCCCTTTAGGAGGGGCTCCAATACAAAAGACTTTGGCAAACAAAAGGGAAGTCACAGCCCAGGATATGAGGAAAGAAAGGTATAAGACCCAGCCTGAGAGGCCAGGGAAGGCTCCCCAAGGTGGTGGACAGGGTACAGGACCTACCCAGCCATTCATTGAACTTCTTCACCTCGCTGGGGAGCCCCAGCTCCGTGAAGTCCCCGGCGTGGATCAGCACATCACCATAGGGCATCTGGATGGGGTCTGTCCTTGAATGGGTGTCAGAAACACAGACAAAGCGTGTGTAGCCAGGTGGCTTTGGGGCGTCATGAGGCACGGGGTCCACCCTGCAGGGAGAGAAGATGCTGTGGGTTACAGGAGTCACAAAGACATGATCCTGTGGGGTGGTGGGTCTCCAAAATACAGCCAGTCCATGCTCCCAGCCACATCAACTCAGATAGTGCCCATCTGAACATGAGCCAAATGACCAGACTTCTGGGAGGTCTAGCAAATTGTCCTTGTTTCCTGTGCCTCAGTTTCCCCTCTGTCTCATGATGTCATTATTAACTTGATGGAATTTTGGATCACTGTAGAAACACAGACCTGGGAGTTTGTGAAACCCTTCCCTAAAGGTTTCACCTTGAACATAGGGGACACTAGCAGTCATCTGGCCCTGATGACACTGGAAAGGCTGGGACCAGCTCCCTCATATTCCTGCCACCATGGCTTCCAAGCCATGGCAGACTGCACCTTCCAGCTATAAGCCAAAATGAAACCTTCCTTATGCTGCTTTGTCTGGGCTTTTTTGTTTTTGTTTTTGTTGTTGTTGTTGTTGTTTTGGTCACAGCAGTGTGGGTACCTCAGACGCCCTCTGTGGGTGCCGGAACACCATACCCACGTGCAGCGCCTGCAATCAGAGCCCAGCTGTTCTGGACTAAAGCAACATTTCCCAGCTTGCTATCACTGCTGAGCCTTGGAGTTTTAACATCACAGAAGCACTCCATCTCCCCATGCTAGCTAGCTCTCTAGGCTTTGTCTAGAAGTCAGATTTTTTTTTTTCCCAAAGTCTCAAAACCAGCTTTCACCCCTGGGGGGCACTATTGCCCCACTGGCGCTGAGTGGTCTGAAATCTCCAGTCCATTCAGGAGAACTGGCCCTGAGCTCAGCATTCAGCACAAAAGTCGGAAGAAGCCACAATGCCAAGGAAAACAGCACAGGAGGGGCCCCAAAACACAGGTGACTTCCAGGGACCAAGACAGTATGATCATTTTGACACCAAGAGCCTTCTGGGATTGTGTAAAGCAACACCACTGCAGTCCAAACAACCAGGTCCCTGAGCCCAGCTCTGACACTGTCATTTAGACACAAGCAGAAACCATGGTCTGGGTTTGTACCTCCCTGGACAAGAACAGTCCCGAAATTAAAAGAATATTGCTAAATAAGCTCTATCTATGTTCCCAGGAGCCCTCTCAGCCAGCTGAGAACCCACTGCCATCAGCCCCCAACCCAGTGTTCTTCACAGACTGTGCCACATCCCCAACTAAATGACTTCACCAGGCTCACAACGCTTAAAAAACAACGCAATGACATTTCAACAAGCAGCCCTCTCCAAACGAGTATATGCTGCTAGAAGAGTCGTGTTTAAATCTAATTATGCGTCAAACCAAAAGCAGTACCGTATCAGTTACATAAATACTTTTAAAGACATCTTTCTAATTATCCTTTTTTTTTCAGACAATATACTTCGAAGAAATTTAATTAACACCTTATGAGAGACATGGGTTCAGCATGCTAATGTGCATGATGCCTCCTCAAGCTGGATCTGCAGCAGGTAGAGGTGCCACACCAGCCTCTCCCCCATCTCTGAGGCACCACAGTGGGGAGCACCCTTGGTCCCCCCTTTGGGGGTTGTTAAGCCAAGACAGAGCCTTGGCAGCTTGAAGCTAGGCTGACTGGAAAGATGGAGAGATTTACCAAATGAGTCCGATGATAGTCAGCCAGGAAGGTGCTGGGCTCTCATCTCTCTCCATCCACCCATTCCAAAGTGTTCAATTAGTACAAGTACTGAGTACCTAGCAGGTACCTGCCTATGAGGCCAGTGAGAGCAGAGGGATGAGCAAGCTAGGGCCCCACCCATCAGTAGTCCATAAAGTGCAGGAAGCTACACATTTGACTAGACTTCAACCCTGCAACCCCCAGTTGTAACAGAGCAATGGAAGGACTGAAAAACAGAAAGGGAGGGCCTAACCTGCTCTGGGTTCCTGGAAGTTTCCAGACAGAGGCAGTACGTAAACAGATCTGGAAGGCAAATCTCCCTGCATTCTCACCTTTCCTATGTCCTCTGGGACTCCCAGCACCTCCTCTCCAAGGCAATCTAACAGGAGGGAGGGGGACCCATCCCTGATCTCTGCCCACCCTAACAATACTGACTGGACCACAAGCAGCCAATTGCCAATCAGCGCTGGACTACCTACCAGTGCACATGGGAACTCAGACAAACCAAACAAATCCATGTATTCTCCCACACATCTCTCTCTCATGCACGCACACACACACACACACACACGCACGCACACACACGCACACTTTATAAATGTCATAATGTTACAAAGGCTAAGTCAAAGAGTTTGAGAGAAAGGAAGAGGGGGAAGGCTGGGAGTGTGGTGGGATCCGCAGCCTCTCCTGAAGAGATGACCTGGCCACCAGGCAGCCCAGGGCTCTCATCAACATCATCGGGTTGTGGGAGCCCAAGCTCTTTAATTAACTTTACCTTATTTCCCTGCACCCCGAGGCTTCTAAGCACAGAGAAGATAGAAGCCCATAGATCCCCAGAGAACAAGTGAGCTGAAGTCTCCTTTCCCAAGCTCAGCTCTGCAGCGAAGCTGTTTGCCCAACCTTGCAGAAAAAGAGAGCAAGCTCTACTCCAGGTTCTGGGAACTCAGCATGGGCTGTGCTGTGTCCCCACATTTGCTCCCCTCTCCCTCCTTCTAACCCTCTGCACAGTATCCTGCCAGCATCTCCATTTTACACTTTACAAAACTGAGGCTTGGGAAAAGGCTGTTTCACTCACAGTTTCGTTCCCGAAAGTTTACTTCAGGAGGCTAGGGAGGTCACCCAGTGAGTAAAATGCCTTCACTCTGTCCCAAAAAGCCATCCTGGACAGCAACATGCCAGGTTTCATAAGAGAGTGCTGTCCCTCAGTTACCCCAGGGAAAGAGGGTGCTTTGAAGTCTGAGGCCTGTAACACAGGCAGCTGTGGGCATCAGCTGTACTGTTTGAGAATTCTGCAAAAGAGACTGAAGCCCAAGGCGGGCAGTGAGTGGCTGGCTCCATACAACACAACTGCCCTGACCCTCTCTGGTGCTCTGCCCAAGAAGGGCAGGTTCAAGGTGACCTGGCCACCCTGCCCATACACACCCCTTGGCCTGTACTTCCCGCTGTCTCCCAGCCTTCAGCTAGTGGGTCCTTCCAGCTGGGATGGCCCACTCAGCTTCCCTCAAATGCTGCAGTGCTTCTGAGGCCCCAACCCCTCCCCCCTGCATCCCCAGGGCTCTTCCTGGCCTCATCCTCCCTCGGTCTCCCTCTTTCTTTCCATTTGCTATACTAGGGCTCAGACTCAGGTAGGAGTGCAGGGGTGCCTAGGAACCAAGCCCATCTCAGAAAGAGCATCTACAGCTGGGGCAGGGCCAGATTTATGATCAGTAAGAGTTGGAGGCTTTTATAAAGAGCACACAGGGTTGAGAGCTAGAGAAGCCACAGAAACAGCCTATGCAGAGATCTGAGGCCAGGGCTGAGGAGTTAGCTCAGAGAGAAAAGCACTGGCCAGGGAAGCAGAGGGACCCCTGAGTTAGTCCCTAGAACCCAAGTGGAAACTGGACAGACATGCATGCCTGTAATCAGTGCCGGGAAGGTGGAGACAGGAGGCTGAGCAGTAAGATCCAGGTCTCTAAAAGTAAGGTGGACAGCTCCTGAGGAACCTCACCTCTGGCCTCCATGAGTATATGCACACACACACAAACACACACACACCAGGTGGCACAAACACAACACACACTCACACAACACACACACGTACACACACACATAGTACACACATACATAGCACACACATGTACACACAAAACAGACATACCACACACACACCACACATACCACACACACACACATACATACTAGGTATACACACAACACATACTCACCCAGCACACACATGTGCAAACACACTCATATGCACATGCACACATAAGGTAATGCACACATGTATGCAAACAAGCACACATGTACACACACACCATAAATTCACATACACACATACTAGGTACACACACACAACATAAACTCACACAACACACATAAAAACACCCCTACACAAATGCACACACATGTGCATGTGCACACATGTGCAAACACATGTACACACAGAGAAATACACATGCCATACACTCACATACATGCACCATATACTATGTGCACACACATATATACACACCACACTCATACCTACATGTGTCCACATGCACACAGGTACAAACACACATAAAACCTGGAAGGCTTGGGAAACCAGAAGCAGCTGCTATGTTTGTTGCCAAGGAACATAGGATGTGCCTGAGTCCTTTCTTGCTTTGCCCCTGGCCTCTGCCCAGCTCCAGGCTGAGAACTCAGCCTCTCAGCTAGTGGCTGAGCCCACTGCCCAGAGCCAAGTGGGTGTCTTAACGCCATACGCTTCCCTTCTCCCTCTGAAGGAAGGGGGTTGGGTATCATCCCAGTCAAGTGCCAGGGACCAGGGCCAGAAGGTTCCTCAAAGCCTAGCCCTGCCATTCTTATCCCTACATCCTCCAGCACCCAAAACAACCTGGGGGATCTGGTCCATGTCTCCAGTGACCCCAAAAGGGCAAAGGGAAGAGTTATTTGCTTAACACCAAATGTGTTCTCCCCTACCCCAATACCTTCATGGCAGACGCCACCATTACACCTGCATGCCCAGGGTCTTGATACCTGGAGGGCTCTCCCCTGGGATTTCTCAGCCCCAGGGCCCACAGATGGAGGCTCCAGTTGCAGACAGTCATTACTCAGGCAAAGGCTGACAAGTTACCAGCAGGGTCTCAGGGGCACCTGAGTAAATCACACAGCTCAATCAGAGGCCATGTTGAACTGTCACTGTTATTATTAAATATAAATTGTGGATTTATTAAATGGGACCCCCTCACTCCCTCATCCTAGAGACAAAGCCCGTGGCAGTGATAAATCACAGCGGCCACCCTGCACACCTCTCTGAAGCAGAAAATCCCCTACAGCCTGCAGGCCACCTCTAGCTCAGATCTGGAGCCTGAATGGAAGGGACAGAAGGCCGGCCCCAGGGTCCTGTACCTACCCAGACCTCATCCTGCTAAATGCAATGTTGAATTTCTAAGTTGTCTTTGTGTTCTTTCCTAAGCCCTACCTACACCCCAGTGGCCACTCAACCCCCATTGCTCATGGAAGCCAGGCCCTCACTGACTGGAGAGGTATTCCACAGAGCAGGCCAAAGGCAGACACCAGCGAGACAAACAATGAGAAAGCTACCATGCTTCTTCTCCATGATTTTTGCTACTGCAAGAGTCATGCACTGGCATGCTTTTACAGCCTGCTGCTGCCTATCAGCAGATGTCTGGAACACAAGCCCAGTAAGAGCGCACAGCTGCCTCTGATCACTTCAGGCCTAAGCTCCACACCCAGGCCTAAGCTCCACACCCAGGCCTGGCTCATGTATGATGAACACCAGCCACTCACACAAGTACACTGTTCAGAGACTTCTCAATTGCACCCTTTGCCTCACTGTAAATATTACTTTGCTGTTGGAGAAACTGAGGCATTAAGCAGTGTAAAGTCCCACCCAGGTAGGCTAGCCCAGGACCCATGTTTCTAACCAACAAGCTGCCTAACTATTCCCAAGGACCCTGAATGTATGGATGGATGAATGAATGAATGAACAAATGAATGAATGAGGGAGAGAGAAGAACTGGCCTCCACTGTTCCCTGGTTCAATGGGAACAGCCACCCTCTCTCACTCATTCACTTGCTGCCCTTCCCCAGGACACAATCTGTCTCCAGGGTCTGTAGCCTCCCTCTTCTACCCAGGCCCTCTACCCAGCAGGCACCTCTGAGATTCTCAGACACCCTCTCCCATCCCAGCCCTCTATAGGCTCCACCTTTTTACTCCTTCTGCCTAGCCTAGGGAACCCTAATGCCCCTTGCCAATCGCCTCATACTCCTTAAGGTCTCAACTAGAATCCACCTTATCCAGAAGGTCATTCACAGACACCCCAGAGTTGATGGACCTTCCTCAGCTCTTCTCTCCCATAGTCCTGTCTGCATGGTTTTCCCCCCTCAGGCTAGGGTCTCCATGAGTCTACCAACCCAGTCACATTCCACAGTAGCCCCAAAGAGCAACATCTGGGGGGCCAAGACACTCACACATGGGTGTACATCCAAATGCAGACACACATCAGCCCCCACTGCTCTGTCTGAGGGCCTGGGGCTTCCAGAATTCCCACTGGACAGGATCAACTCCAGCATCAAGGACCTCAGTGTCATCATCTCCAGTCCCACCAACACAAAAGAAAACCTAGGCAGGGCAAGACAGGCCTCTGCCTGCAGCATCCCTGCCAGAACATTGGGTGCCAGAGACCAAGAAGAGATGTGCCCTCAACAGTGCAGTCAACCTGCGTAAATCCTCCAGCCTAGTTCACAAATTAAAACGTCAATAAAAATAATTTTAAAAAGAGACATAGAGAGGCAGTGCTCAGCTAGAAATCCACCAAAAACTACACTTTCTGACCATGTGGGACGAAGCTTCCACAGGAAGGGGCATTGTTCTAGGAAGTGCTACTGGGAAAATAGGCACCCCCACCTCCAGACCACACAACTGCCACCCCCAGTGCTTTTCTTCCAATGATGATCACTTAACAGAGCTTGAAGGAAGCCACACAGGAAGGAGTGGCCAAACACTACTCCACTACCCCATCATGCTGCCTGCTGGGATCTGGTAACTCACCCATTATACTTTGTCCCAGAGCAACAGCTGCTGGAACCTCATGAACCCACTCACTATTGGGCCTACAGCAAGACCCTCTCCCTGTCTGTGACTCAGTCATCTGGTGAAGCCACATCCACAGGCACAGCTGAAACTCAGCCCCTCCACATTCCCCAAGAACAAGCATGTCTATGGTTCCAACGTCAAGTCTTGGATCTCTCTATACAATCAACTCACTTTCAAACACTTGGGAAGCATTTACCAAGTCCAATAAAAGGGAATGAAGAACCAGTGTGGATCCCTGGGACCACAAGTGTGGGGCTTCCCTTAGGGTCCTCCCAACATCAACCCAAGTGCAGTACAGACCGGTTTTGGTCCACAAGCCCCTGGGACATATGTTTATAGATGTACCAGAAGCTGGGAGACACCCACATCCGTCCCTGGGCATCAGCACTTACATCTGCACATGCGGTGGCTGAAAGCGGCCCTGGTTGATATTGTAGAAGGTGAAGGCCTGGGTGGGGTTGGAGCTGTATTCGTCCACCTCAATGATGAGTCGGCCATGCTGGTGTCGCCTCGCGGCCATCACGTGTGACTGAGAGAACGCCATGCCCAGGCCGCAGGGGAGCAGGGCCAGGGCCTCGGCCTTCAGGATGCCAGGATCCCACCTAGGGCGCCACATGGACCTCCGTAGGCCACCCGGGCATCTCCCGCCACTACTGCCACCGCCACCGCCACTGCCGCCTCCACTGCCACTGCTGCCAGGTCCCCCGCCAGACCTGCAAACAGACTGAAGAGACGGAGCAGAACCATGCAACAGTTAATCTGTTTGGGATTTGTTTTATTTAATGTCAGATGAAGATTTAGAAAGAGGGAAAGGGTGGGGGGAAGAAGGGGGAAAACACAGTCGCACACAGCTCAAAAACTCATTACAAATCTTTCCAACTCAGCAGTTTGATGAATATACTTTGGTAAAAAGAAGAGAGAAGGGAGGGAGGAAACCATGAGGAAAAAAAAAAAATAGACGATGATGCCATGAACGGATGCGTGCATGGTCCAACATGTTTAAACACTTCAGACATTGTTTTCCCCCTCCAACCAGATTCTCAGAGTCTACAAAGTAGCTAAGCTGGGGACAAGACAATGTCTGGCATTTTGTAAATATGGAAGTTAAATTTCTATCTTTCAGATTTAGGGAACAGGAAGGATTCCCATCTAACTCCACCTCCTCCCCCACATTCCCGTGAAACACATCTGAAGGGCCACACCCTCACCCCAGCAAGCCCAAGCAGGAAGGGACAGCCCAGGAAGAAAATTCCTCCTTCAACATCAATTTATCCTCGAGACATATCAGAGGCACCCAGAGAAGGGGTTTTCCATGCAGCTCCTCTGCTGAGGCAGGGTGGTGGCCCCAGGAGAAGAGCTGGAATGAGAGGCTCTACCCTTCCTGTGCATCACCCTGTCCCCATCGGGGCCCAGGATCCAAGAACCGGATTAATCACACAGTGAAAATTCTACAGGGTTTTTTTTTTTTTTTTCTGATTTTTTTTCTCTCAGTGGAGAGGTGTGGTTTACAGGTGAATTTAACTGGACAAAAACTCCCCCGCAGCGCATTCTGAGCCAGCTATGTGGCTCCTGGAGGTATAGCCCGGGCCAGTAAAAGACAGCAACATCTTGTCCTGGTGAACTTGGTGAACTTGTGCCTGGTTATTGGTACTGTGTTTCTCTCAAAAATCTTTTTTTTTTTTTTTTTTTTTTTTTTTTTTTTTGCCTTGTTGATTTTGGGTTGTGCTTTTTAAGATACTCCAACAACCCTGTTTGCACTGTTTTTAACCAAGGAGAAAATCACGTAGTTTAAATGATTCCTGGACACTTGGATCCCAGTCACATTAAAGGAAGAAAAATCCCCCTTGCTTTGTGCTCAGAAGGGAATCGACGCACTCCGAAAATAAATTAGATTAGGAAAATGACAAAAATTAGAGAATGGAGAACATTTTAATTATGTGCAAGGAGAAACGGGTTATTAATTCTTAAAAAAAAAATACTTCAATCATCCCCATACAAGGTAAAATAAAATAGCAATAATCTCTTCTCTCAAAACATGGAAAGAAAGGGACATTCTTGCCAGGCAAGATAAGGTACATCAGTAGTCTCAGGAGGCTGAGGCAGGAGGATTCTTGTGAGTTTTAGACTTCATTTAAAACAAACAAGCCAAAAAAAAAAAATAGATACAGTGAGATGCAGAGAGATGCATTTGTAATGCCAGCACTTAAGAGGAAGAGGGAAACAGGTGGTCAGAGGTTCAGATCATCCAAGTTTGAAGCCAGCTTTGGCTTGTGGCTCAGTGGTTAAGAGTATTGTCTGCTCTTCCAGAAGACCTGGGTTCAACTCCCAGCACCCACATGACAGCTCACAACTGCCTGTAACTCCAGTTCCAGGGAATCTGACATCCTCACAGACAAAACACCAGTGCACATAAAATAAAAATAATTTTGAAAGAAATTAAAAAGGAAAGGGGGAGAAAGAAAGGGAGAAATATGTAAGGCAGAATCTGACCCTGAGTCACAGTGAGAGCTGAAACACCAGCCCAAACCATGTGCCCTGATCCTGCTCTCCCAGTCTGAGTCACTGTCCTCCTGTCCAGGTGGGGACAGCCACTCACCCTTCACCTCTGAGCAGACAAGCCTCGGACAAGCATCTTCCTTCTGGGGCCCTGTGAGAAGCCTGGGTATCTGCTGAGAGGAGAGTGTGTGTCTCCATGACTTATCCCTGCATGCTACCAGCTGGGACCACAAATACTCTACACTCCCATGGGCTGTCTGATCATCCACAAAATGAAGAGAACAATAATCCCAGCCTCAGAGTTGTGAATAGTAAACAAGATGACACCCATGTAAACTGGTTGTCACATGCCCTGGGGGTACACAGCAAGAGCTCCATAAATGCAAGCTGTGACTATTCTTCCATTAGTCTCTCCCGGGTGGCCCATCACAAAGCTTCACAGATATTGAAAACATGGATGGATGGATGGATGGATGGATGGATGGATGGATGGATGGACAGACAAATGTATGCATGGTTGGACAGTGTCTGGCCAGACTCCTTCCTTAGCACCCAGCACAGACCTGGCAGAGAATGGGTGTCTGTAGAGCCCAGTTAAAGCCTGAGAAGCCACAGTCCTCCCTTGCCAGCCCCATGCCATCAGCCCATCAAGGGCCCAGCCTGGACAAAAGAGCATCTAGGGCCACACAACCCTGCCCCCCAGGAAAGCAGGTATCAGCAGAGACACCTCAGTGGAACCCAGGAGGTTCAGAGGGAGTCCCAGGATGCCAGCCTTACAGTGCCATGCTGCACTTCATATAAAGAGGATTCACTGGAGGTCCTGCCTAGAGAAACCAAGGAAACCTGCAACCCAATGCCTCCTTCTAAGCTTCCATTTCATGTTTATGGGGCTGTTGCAGCAGCCGCCAGCACATCCGCATTCAGCTCCGCAGTCCACTGAGGGAGAGGAGCTTCCCCGGAAAATGGCTTTCAGCTGGGAAATGCTCACACCTGGTCCCCTAAATGGAGTAGCATGTGTGTATTGGTGGGTGACTGTCTGGCTTGAGTCTTGGTCCCCTGTCCAGTTGGGTGACCTTGAACCAGTTCACAGGTCCTGGCAGGGGTGAGAGGAAGGTCCTGCTAGGACTACTCCAGGGGTAGGGAGACATGTAGAGAAAAGCAGGGAAGGGAGGGGGGAGGGAGGAAGGGAAGGTGAGGGAAGGAAGGAAGGAAAGAAGGAAGGAAAGAAGGAGGAGGGGAGGGAGGAAAGGAAGGAGGGAGGGAGAAATCTACCTTGTTCAACAAATACATTTCGGATCCCACTTTCTGCCCCTGTTCCCTGTGCTCGCCCCCCAAAAAAAGACTGAAAACATAAATAGGTCCCTGTCCCCAAGGAGTGGGTTGGGAACAGGAGATGGGGGGGAGGGGGTAAATGCATACATAAACAGAAAAAAATGTGTTTTCAGATAGTAGTACCCTGAAGAACAGAGAGCTTAGAAACAAGATAGCGCATGGTGAGGGTTCTATAACAGGACGAGGCGTCGCCGTGTCGCCAGCACTTAATAGCATAGGTGAATGACCCAGCCATACCCAGGCCTGGGAAGGGAGCTGAGGCAGAGGGGGCAATAAGTTCAAAGGCCCTGAGGGACTCTCCTGTTTGTGTTCCTCTGGCTGTCTGCCAACAGGCCTCTGGGGTGAAGAGATCACAGGGAATGAGTTCAAGTGATGCTGGGACGTCACCTAATGTCTTTCTACTTCCTTACTAGTCTCCCCTTAAAGTTATAGAGAGGGTAGGGGAGTTTCATGTTCTCAGTAAGAAAATCGAGTTTGAAGGTTCTGGCCCTGCCTGGTCCAGCACTGGTGGACACATTCCTTCCATTTGGGAGACTAACTCTTGTCCTCTTCTAAGATGGCCTCTCTCTGGAGTCATCACATTGACCAGGACACCAAGGGGCTGGCTGTGCTGAAATGCCCACTATATGGGATGCTGACACCCATACAGACAGAAAGAAAGGTCCCAGTTCAGCTTTTGTGCACTAGCTTTGTCTAGCCTTCTGCTGATTTTGGACTCTGTCACCACAGCCACAATATAGCAGCCTTCATGGATGCTTAAAACTCACTCTGCCCACTCCTTCTAGAACACCCAACCTCCTAGGAGTAGTAGCTGCCCTCCAGGAAAGCCAGTAACTTTGGACATGCCAGAGTGACACCAACCCAGTTTCCTCCTCACTCCTCAGACCCAGCTCAGACACTTGGGGCTGCCCTGCCAACTAGGAATCTGTATGGAGTCTCCCTGTGTGCAGTTTCTCATACCACTCTGCCCCTGGGATTCACCACCTGTTTCCTGGCTCAAAGACTTGAGGATGATATTCTACCAAGCCTCCCTAGGCTATATCAGAGCCTCTACTAATTGTCCCCAGATCATCCCTGATCAAAGCTCCCAATGCTGATCCCAATGAGAAACCAAAGTATAAAATGATGGATGCTGGATATATGAATACATGGATGGATGCATGCATGCATCATAAATGGATATTGAGATGGGTGTATGAATAGATGCATGAATGCATAGATGGACCACGAGTGGATACATGGATATATAAATGTATGTGCAAATGAATGGATGGATGGATGGATGGATGGATGGATGGATGGATGAAAAGACATGTGGATAGATGTGCCCTGGGCCTACCACACACATGTAAGCAAAGCAAAAGAGTATGTTGCCTGGGAGAAGCCACTACCTAGCTGTGAAGGCCAAAAAGGAGAGAGATTGAGTAGGGTCCCTAAGCATACACGGCATCAATAGCAGAGGAGGTGACAGGTCATCTAACAGCTGAAAACAGTCAAAAGATGCCAGACAGTTGGGCTGGCACTGCCTGGAGCTACATTTATCTTGCTTCATAATTGCAGCACCCACCTCCACCCACACCATGACCTCTCAAAGTCTGTGGGCCCAGGACAGTGCTGATTCCAACCTGCTGGCCCTGTGCCATGGCCATCAGCCTCAGCCTGGCTCTCAGGAGTTTTCAGATTGGGAAGGTGAAGTTTACCTCGGCCAAAATCAAAGGTAATCCCTTCAAAAAGTCACCCATGTGTCTCTTCCTGGAACACCTTTAACAAAAACCAAAGCAAGTACAGTATTCTAGTGCCGACTCTGGAATTCAGGAGACCATCCATGACTACACAAGAAAGCACCAGTCATCCTGGCTATAGTATCTACCAGAATCCCAAGCCAATCTTCCTTCAACTACTCTCCACACACCTGTGAGGTCAGCCGAGCAGCGCAGCCTCTCTAAACACCCAGCCCAAACTGCAGATGATCACTGGCACTGGCTCAGAGCAAAGCTAGACAGGCCAGCCCTGGAGAGACACTGTTATGCTTATGCAGGTTTTTGTTAGATCGTGGCAAATGTCACAGGGGAAAAAAAGCATTATGCCCTATGTGGTCCCCACAGGCCAAAACATAGAGGATAACATTAAACAGAAAAGTCCTGAGGGGGTTGAAGTGATGGCTCAGCCAGTAAAGGCACCTGCAGCCAAGGCTGAGGACCTGTGCTCCATGCTCCAGACCCACATGGCAGAAGGAGAGAACTTATTCCCACAGGCTGTCCTCTGACCTTCATGTCTCTCTCGGTCTTGCTCTCTCTCTCTCTCTCTCTCTCTCTCTCTCTCTCTCACACACACACACACACACACACACACACACACACACACACACTTGAAAACGTAATAAATATTTTTAAGTATGAGACATGGAGGTTCACAGGGGATTCTTTTCCAAGCCATGATCTCCATGTGTGCTCAAAAATCACTTTCAACTGTATTTTCTCCTCTTATTTTGTCTGGGCATAAAAATGTACAATTAACTAGCGCTGAACTGAAAACTATCATAGAAGATATAAAATAAAATAATGAAATAAAATACAGAAAAGAACTCCAAAGAAAGGTAAAAGAAACAGCTCTGCGGCAGCAGCAGTGTAGAGGTATTTGACTCAGCTCACGAGACCCTTCAATAATGGGGCCTGGGCCAGCCTTACTCTGTATCCGCTGCAGGTCTCCACTGACAAGAAACTTTGGCGGGCAACCGGCATCCATGGCCTGGCAGGATGCGCTGAGAAGCTGAGTGGATGCAGAAATCCACAGATAGAGTGAAAACGAGACCCCGAGCCCCAGAGAGGATCAACCACAAGTGACTTTTCAAAGCATTTACCACTTAAAAACCTTTTAGCTGGACCCATGTTGAACATACATATGACTACACAATTTTAAATATCCCTTTCTAATTCCTCAACCACCCCTCCCCCAAGTCAGTGCCAGCTTCCTTTTCCACCTCAGTACTTTTATTTCAGAACCATCGTGACCGTTACTTACTGGATCGTGTCCTGGCTGCTACAAATAACTGCTCACTTATCCCCTTGACTGGAGACACAGATTTGGTGGGTTCATCCCCAAATCCTGATCAGTCTCTATTCCCACCACACAGATGGGGACCTGAGATGGGCAGAAGCCATGCAGCCCAGGCAGAGAAAGAAACACGCCTACAAACCAGCGCTCCACTCCAGAAATGATTGCAATTCCACATCATCTAGCAGATCCACAATCATGCAAATAACAGTGAAAGGACCCATTTCATTTTTTTCTTCCACACAGGGCTGTGTGCTAGTTTTCGAAACAGAACTCTCGGAGGCTTGGGCATCTGTAGAGCTGCGGTGGGAAGCTACTCGGATATGGCTGACACATGCACAGACATCCCCACACAAAAAAAGGAAACAAGGGCTAAATGTATGAGAGTCAGCACCGTGTCTCATTGCCACACACACACGCACATGCCAGCTCAAACTTGAGGGTGCTGGGAACATATGAGGCTGGGGTGGGGGTGAGGCATGGATGTCTTGGTGGCACAAGCAAATTGGATTTGCAAAGAAAGTAAATGTGGCTTGGAGGCTCTTATGGAAATCTATTTGACAGATGTCTCTGTGTAATAACCATATCAGCATGGTCAGGGTCTCGCACTAGAGTCTTGGGGAAGGCGGGCTGGGGGGGGGGGCTGCTTCAGAGACAAGCTCTGGTCTAATTTTTGTGCCCATTCAGAAGTTTACAGTTAATGATTAAACTTCTAAAGTGTGATCAATTAACTAATGTGCCCAAATGACAAACCTACAAAAGCCAAACTCCATTCTCCACTCCCTACCCAAAGAAATGCAGGAAACCAGGGACGAGTGTGGTGGGGGAGGGCACATTGGCCTTTTCCACAGATGCCAAGTGTCTAAAAGCAATTTAGACACTACAAACAAAGGAACGGGCACCACTCGGGAAGGGCTTGCATTTCTCAAGTAGCCAGTGCAGTGTGTTATGAGGCTTTGCAGGCTGCAGATAGGTACAGAAAACGCAAGAAGATGAAATGGAGGGGAAGGGAAGTAATGTGCCGATTGGAAATGGGAAGCAGACATCATTTTCTCCTCAAAGTGGTGGAATGAACACAATGACACTGAAAGTCCCTCTGAGTGCATCAATGCAAAGCCTCGAGGCCTCTTGGAAGGTTGCGAAGGGAGTGGGAAGGCTGCAAAGGGCAGGTAATCTTGTAAGTGTCCATTGGGTGGTGTGAACAGGAAGCTACAATGGCCTGCCTGCATGAGATTACAATCTACCAGGAGATAAAAAGAAAGGAAAGAAGGAAGAAAGGGAGGAAGGAAGAAAGGAAGGAAAGGAGAGAGAAAGAGAGGGAGAGAGAGAGAGAGGGAAGGAAAAGAAAGGAAAGGAAAGGAAAGGAAAGGAAAGGAAAGGAAAGGAAAGGAAGGAGAAACTGCTTCAATATATAATGAATGATCAGGTTCTGACCACATACTGGCCAAGTTCATGGAAGAGAAATTCACAGAGAAACCCATCAGCACAAGCCACTATCTGAGTTCTAAACTAACAAACATAATATTGTTTTATTAAGTTTTCTGGTGGGGGGGTTGATGAAATTTGGATTGCCCCATAAGTGTTTAAAATAGGAACAGAGCATAATTAAGCCTTCTTTTATTGGGGGAAAAACTGAAATAAAGAAAACTATTTGTACCAGTTGCATACTGGCCAGTTGGGTCACCAAGAGTGCCATGGTAAGCTGAATGAATCTGGAAATGCTCCTACCCCATACCACTTCCAAAAGGGGCTTGCTTTCTGATTTTTTATTTTTCTCTTTCCCTGGGAATTGTTTTGGCTTCTCACTTCTTGGTCTCCTCTTCAGGCTCAACCTGAACAATATCAATGGCAGTCTCTGAACAATGCCATCAGGTTGATGTGGTAAGATAAGGACGGCCACACATCAGGCACCAGGCTCAATGAATGGTTTTCATCATGCCCCACACAGCCCATGCTCACCGATCCTTGCTTCAGAAAGTACCACCTTTGCCTGACTTTCTCCCTGGACCCTCGGAGTCAAATGTATCCAGTCACAGAGAGCACAGCATTGGAGCAGAAAGGAGACCCCATAAGCAAGCCTGTCTCTAACCTGGGGGGCCAGCAACTTTGCATTGTGCATCAAGATATGCCCAAGAACCTATTTCTAGGCCTCAGTCCCAGAAGAGCCAGGGCCCCTGGGCCCCTTCTCTTCTGAGGTGCAGACAAAGGTTGAATGGAAAGAACTCCAAGAATAAGAGCATAGTGAAGGGCAGCCACTTGCAAAGACTCTTTTTTGTTCTGGTAAGGGGAGGGTTAATGGGAGAGACATGTCATGTTATCACTTCAAGGATTTTGACAGACAGTTCCGGGATAAGGGAGAAACTCCACCCTTAACTGCAGCTCTGAGGACTTGAAAGGCATTCACTAACCTCCACTAATTGCATGTTTTTCTTCGTGTCATATTTACTTGTTGGAAGTCTTGCCTGGCCCATTCATTTCCTCTGCCCCGCTATTCACAGGCCTGAGATTAGAAGAGGAAAGGCATTTGGAGAGATTAAAAGCTCACTACATTCTGGCAATGATTTTCTTCTTTCCATAGGTCCAGAACCATAGGTGCAGAGTATGCTGATCTCACCCACCCCCTACCACCCTCCCTGTGTTCCTTCAGTGAAATCCACCCTCTGTCCTTAATTCTTCAGACAGGGGAGGGAGCTATGTCCTGCCATCGGTGAACAGACAACCAGCTGCCACTGCCTGGGTGGGCAGGTAGCAAGTTCGAGAGAGAATTAATGAACTCACTTTGGATGGATGAAGCTTTAGAAGCCCTGTGGATAGACTGAGCATTTTTATAAAACTGCTTTTCTTGAATGCAGTTCTCAGGGTCTTGATGTGTCTTCCTGGTACAACCTAGGTCCATACCAGAAAGAACCCTAATTACTACCATCTTCCACCTAAGCTTAGACCTGATCCAGTGATCTCTAGATTCAGGGCATCAGCCTGGTGAGTGTGAATGATTCTAGGCACACTACACAGTGCTCACATCTCAGACACATCTTCCCACACATCCCACCGTGAACCTACCCTCATCTAATTCACTCCAGGTCTTCCCAAATTCCTCAAGCTTAGGAGTAAATCAGGAGGCAGCCCTACTCAGAACTATTCCCAAGCGCACGGATTAGATGTTCAAGACTAAAGTATTTTGTCTTTTGAGCGGCCATCAGCCAATTAACACTGTTCCAGCTCTTGGGGAAACTGGAAGAGATGCAACCCTTTCACTGAAATCCATCTTGAGCAAAAGATTTTACAAGTGTTGAGGGGCTGCCACTTGGAAAGCCAATTTGCAGGGAGATGGGCGGTGCACAGATTAGTATGCATGCTCCCACAGATCAGTCTCCTGCAGACGAGCCTTGCTCCAGATGCCTCCTTGTCACCATCAGCTCCAAAGCCTGGTGTTCTCCCCTGCTTCGGTACTCTCCCCAGATGGTCACCTAACATCTTGGCTTCTAGCTGAGATAGAGCAGTCACCCCAAAACCCGTCCAACCTCCCACAAGGCATTTTTAGTCATGTGCCAAATACAAGTGAAGTTGTATTAATTCTCCTTTGGCCAAGGCCAGTTTTGGTGTTTACAAGGTTAGTGCCTGACCCCCAACAGCCCACCATTGTAGCTGATCCCTGCTAGCAAATCTGCCCCTATCATTCATGCCCAACAAGCAGCCCAACCGTTCAATGGTGCCTTACTTTTGTTCCCCGGGTTTAATTTTATAATTGTTAACAGTTTGTTCTCCTCCTAGCCATTCAGGGGAAGAAGTGGAAATGGGGGATGAACTTCTAGAAGAATGCCAGGGGAGAAAGGATAGCCCAACAGTGAGGAAGAAACATCCCTGCCATGCTAGTTGGACAGGGATGGCATCCAGGTGCAGTGTGGTGTGTCCTGACCTCAATGAACCATTGAGCCTGGTCCCAGAGGGTTAGGGGGGGTTGGAAGATGATGCATCTTCAAGCCCTAAGACTGACCTCCCAGGCTCTTTCACACAACAGCTCCCCTCTGCCCCTGTCTGAACCATCTTGTAGCATGTCCCAAAATAAACACACAAGAGGTAGAATGGCTTTCAGCTACAGTAGTCCTGGAGGACTGGGTGCTATCTGGTTAGTCACTGAAGCCCATGAAGGGTACAACTGGGAGCAGTAAGTGTCTTGAATGAATGAAGGAAGAAGGATGGGTGGATGGATGGATGGATGGATGGATGGATGGATGGATGGATGGACCGATGGACAGACAGACAGACGACAGATGGGTGTTAGTGAAGTTCCCAGCAATACCCAGCAAAAGTAGCCACTTGACCAACATCGGTCTCCCTCCTCATTCCCCTCCTCCAAGTGTCAGCAGAGGCTGCTACACACAGTAGGCTCTCCACAACAAGGGGTGGCTATTGTTATCACCCTTATTATCACTTGCACCCCACCAGCCCTCTCCTTCCACGGGTTACTCCAATAGCAGCTAGCGGCAGCCAGCCAGCCTGGGAAAAGTTTCGCTGACCACACGGCCCGGCCAAGCCCCCTCCCGCCCGCACTGGCCCCGCGGGCTGCGCAGCAGCAGCAGCGGCCGACCGGGTCCGCGCGCCCGGGGCGAAGCAGAGATGGCCAAAGTAACTTTGAGGGCACCGCGGGCCGCACCGGTGCAGGGACAGGGTCCCGGCCGCGCCCCCTCCGGCCCGCCGCCCACACCCGGCCCGTGCGCACTCCCGGCCCGGCCGGGTCCTACCTGGCCCCGGGCTCCTCTTCGGCGGCCGCGAGCAGCAGCGCGCGCGGAGGGCGGCGGGGGCCCGGCTCCCGCGAGGGCGGCGCGCAGGGGCGGGGGCCTCTGCGCCGCGCGGCCGAGGCTGCGAGTGGGAGCCAGACTCCTCCTTCGCGGGGCGGGGGGCTCCCCGCGCCCCCTCCCCCGCCCCGCGCCGCGCCGCCCCGGCCCCGCGCGCCGCCGCGCCGCTCCGCCCGCGCGCACGGGCCCCGCAGGAGCGCGATCGCGGCCTCGGGCCCCGGCCCCGCGCGCCCTCCCGCCCGGGTCCCGTGCACCCCTGCCGCGCCTGGGGCCTCGGCGCCCTCCCGGGCCCGGAGTCCGCATCCCGCCGCTCAGGGGCCGCCCCGCGCCCTCTCCACGCAGCCCCCAGCCCCGGCTCCCGAGCGCCAGAAGAGGGGAGCGGGGCGGGGCGCCCTCACCTCCGGAGCCGCGCGCCGCATACAGGGCGTGCGTGGCTTCTTCCCGGTGTCCGGACACCCTCTCCATGGCCAGACCCCAGTCTGGGACCACCGGGATGTCTTGTCCCTGGAGAGACGCAGACACCCCCCCCACACACACCCGACTGGATCCTCCAGCTGAGCCCCTTCTGTTTCCCTGTCTTCCCACCCCTGGCCTTCTGGGTGGCCCACAGTGCCCTCAGCCAGAAACCCAGAGCTAGCAGGTAAGCCCATCAGGGAGTCAGAGGACCCAACACTAGGTTTTAAGGAGGCCCTGCCCAAGGAGGCAGAGGCAAAAAGATCTGGAAGTCTGTCCAGCTTGGGAAGTTTGAGAGGCTGAGGACCCCTGACCAGAGTGAAGAGGGGGTCCACAAGGCCTAGTGTGGTTAAGAAACAGAAACCACTCTGGCCTGGACCTCCCCCCATAATGGCAGTTAGGCAAGAGGCCCATCCAATATCCCTTAACCAATGTCTGTGTATCCCACTTGCTCATCACTCTCAGATGGTTAGTGTTAGACCCCAAGGACACTTCTGTGGGCACTTGAAGCCTGGGGCCACTCTGAAGGAAAAAGCCTAGTCTTGTGAGTGAGACAGAGGGAGACACATAGGAGGAGGGGACAGCCACCTGGCTAGCTTCCTGGAAGTGGAGATGGCACAGTAGATAAGAGCATGCCCAGAGTGGAAAAAGCTTTCTTGGTAGAGGCTGCTCCAGGCCGGGATCCTGGCCAGGTGGTGTGATGGTGAGGCTCTGTGAACTTAGAAGATAGAGTACCAAGGAGGGTGAGGTTCTTGGACGAAGTTAGAAGATAGAGTACCAAGGAGGGTGAGGTTCTTGGACGCCTAGCTAAGCCAGTAGAATTCTTAACAAGCCATTGAAGGTTATAGCCAAGGCCCGGCCTTAGCCAAGCTTGCATTTTGAGCAGAGCTACTCTGGCATCCCAGACAAGGAGTGGGTCTGAGTGTGCAAAAGCTGAGGTAGAACTGATGAAGAGGTTCTCCCAGTGCCCCCCCCCCCACTTCTACACTCTGAAGAACTCACCCTGGAGCCCCTTTCCTCCTAGGAGTGAGCACCACACTGCCTCGGAAAATGGTTCTGCCTACTTGGGAGAGAAGACTGGGGACTCAGGGTATAGCAAACTCTGCCTACCAAGAACAAGACTGCAGCTGGGCATGGCCTTCAGGGGACAAGAGCAGAGACTGGACATTCTTGTGACTGTTGTCCTCCAAAGGCTGGATTCTACCAGAGCTCAGCTCCCAGAATACTATCTCTTACTGTCCATTTATTGAGTACCCACTGTATGCCTGGCACTCAGCATGTTGTTTGCAACCAAGTGCTGCCAAAGACGTGTCATCACCTGTACCATCCAGGCCCAGGCACCAAGCTTGAACATACTCTGCCTTAGGTAACCCCCTACTCCTCTCCTGGTCCAGGCAGTACCTCAGAGGTCAGGCCCTAGAACCTGATGCTGTATCCACAGGGTCTGTGTAGCCCACTCAGTGGGTGGCTCTAAAAGATGAGGGAATGAGGAGTATGGGGTGGGCAGGACAAACCCATTTCTAAATGAACAGCCTGTCTGGGCAGACAGTAGACTTGCTGTGTGAGGGAAAATTTACTAACACAGTGGTCTTGTTCATGGAGACTGATAGAAACACCACCTGATCCTCACTGCCAAACCAGCCAGGAGGCTTGTTCTGATGGGAAACATTTCTTGGGTGCCTACTATATGCTGGAGACTCAGTGAGAGACTCTTTGCCCCACTCAGACACCACCAGTCTCTCCTTGCTAGCCTAGGTCTGTCTGGACCCTGACAGCCCCAGGAAAGGGTCACATTGGTGATACAGGCCTCATCTCAGACTTTCCTCCATACCAGAGCCTAAGAAGGCAAGGATAACCCCTAGCCACTGATCATCATCCCAGCTCACCCCTAAGCTCACTATACAGGGACCATTTCCCAACTCCGGATCCATGGCTTGAACAGAAGTTCAGATTCTTGCTCTGGCCCTTAAGGCCATGACTCAGTGTTAGGTGGTGTTGGCACCTAACACTGTCATAGTTGCAGTATTACAGTTTTAGACACCAAGTCAGGGGAATCTGAACTCTAACCTCAGATTTTGGCCAGCTTGTCTGGGACCTTGGCCATTCTAATGTTTCTGTAAATCTCCGTTTTCTCATCTTGAGGAGAAAGGGGTGTGACATGGTGGGAGAAGAGCCTTGGGAGTGCCCTGCATCCATCTCTAGCTAGAATTTCATGGTGAGCCAGCAAGATATCTCAACTAGGAATGGTGCTTGCTGCTGAACCCATGGACCTGAGTTTGATCCCCAGAACCCACATGGTGGGCAGAAGGAGAGAATTGACTCCCAACGTGCTCTTCTGACCTCTACACACACACACACACACACACACACACACACACACACACACTAATAAATGAATAAATGTAGGATTCCATCAGGCCACAGAAGACCCCTCAATACCATAGTACTATCCTCATGTGACCCATGAAAAGGTGGGTGGGAAACAGATGTAGGTGTCTCTGGGCAGAGAGGCCACCCCTGTCATCTACAGAGACTAAGATGCCATATCCAATAGCCCCCAGGGAGATGGATCCTGGCCACTGATGCCCTCTGCATTACCACTTGCAAGTATAGCTTTGAGTATTGGGCTTCCTGTCCTCATGATGTCTGAACCCTTCCTGACTGTTGGGGAACTTTTCCAGCTGTTTTCTTGCTGGCTTATTTTTGCAACAGTCTGGCATGGATCCCAGCAAGGGGCAGGCAGCCTCCTCACAAAGGGGAGGAAGCCTCAGCTTGATGGGTTAAAAAAATACTGAGGGGGGGTGGAGAGAGATGCTCCAAAAGTTTCAGAACCTGTCAGCTAGTCTAAAGTTGGGGTGTAAGGTCAGCCATCACACTACAGTTACCTCCTGTAGTCTCTTCTGCTAATTCTGCCCCCGAGTCTAGTGACAGGTAACTCCTTCCAGCACTTTTAAAGCCCCCACCATCCCAGGCAGGCTCTGTGGGGCTCAGCTGAGCTGTCCAGGGTCCTGGCCAGGCCCCGCCCCGCCCCAAAGGCTTCTCTGATCAGTCTCCTACACACACACACACACACACACACACACAATCACACAATCTCCCTCCTGGAAATCAAAACCAGAAACTGTGAAGGTGATCCAGCCCCTACTACATGTCAACTCTCAAGGCCTCGCTGGCCATTTCTGAGAAGTGAGAGCAACACAAAACAGGCCAGGACTCACAGTCAACCATAGTCACAACCTCCAGGCTAGCAAAGACGGGAACTGGAGGGACAGTGGCACCATGCTGCCATTGAACAACACACTCTGGATGGTGTGAAGCTTTGAAACTAAATGACTGCTACATCTTGTTGACCAGTGAAGAACCCTTGCTGGGAATGCTGATAAGGAGAGAGACACAGAGGCAGAGAGAGAGAGAGGTGTTTAGCAGGGATGTCCTCCTGGATGGGACAGCTCTTGAGTCAGTATTTCCAGAGAAAAGGCATAAGGGCCCAGTGATTCCAGGGCTGCTCTGGGAAGAGGCTGTGAGCACCCGTAGGCTCCAGTAATAGAATAGAGTGTCCCCAGTCACACATGGTTGCTGTGCCTCCTGTGACACCACTGATCTTTCCCCTCTTTCTGGAAGAAGATGCTGAGCCGGGGGAGGGGCTTTTGGCAGCGTGCGGCCCTTGAAGTGCCCCAGATCTGGTCACTGCTGCCCTCCACTCCATGCTTCGTCAATGGAGCAGGTAAGAAGGCTAAAGGAGAAGACACAGATCAAGTGTTTCAGGGCCCAGGATCTTTGTTCAGAATCTTTGTCCATGGGTCACAGCTCTGGGAGGGGGGTGAGGTGTCCTTCCTGGCCATCCCTTGGCTCTTGCTCACCCATGCACTGTTCCCTATCCAATAGTAAGGTACACACACACACAGGGGGTCTCAGTGTGCAAAACTGAAAAGACTGAATTCTATATGAAGGGTAAGTAATTTAGGCCCCCAAAACCCTCTTAAGCCTTTAGGAGGTCCTGTCAACTCTGCCTGAGAATGTGAAACTGGAGTGGGACTGGGAGCCAAGAGGGCATCTGGGCAGGCCTGGCTTCCAGCAGTGCCAGCTACCAGGAATACCCTGGAGCCACACAGCCTGCTCCACCCTCTCTTGCCACAAGTCCCTTCCCACCACCCTTCTTAGGGAGGCAATGTTACCAGCTGGGGACAACCCTGTCTGAGGTGTCAGACAGGCTTGGGCCTGTCTCTGGGACCTGAGCCAGGCACTCGGCCTGCTGCCTCACCTGGAATATGAGGTCTGCCTCATAGGTTGTGCCAACTATGCTAGACAGGGATTTGGAGCTGTCTCAAGATCCCTTGTCTCCCACAAGCACACAGAGGGAGGGTCCCAGGAGAGTTTGTAGGGCCTTCCCAGCCCTCACTGATGCTGTAGCCCTGTGCTAGTCCCTGTTGGACCCCCTAGCTCCATCCCTTCCACTCAGCAGGTACTTAGTGAGTTTGAAACTCCCTAAGATGCTTATGGGAGCCCCCAGTAAGCACCCTACTTTTGGAGGTGTCTGAATTGTGAAATAGGGTCTGCTGGGCAGCCGCTAACCCAGAATAAGAAAGGTAAGAAGAAAGGCTGATTATTAGAGGGTCAGTAAGCTGGGAGAGGTACTAGAGATCTAGGGAGACCCAAGAGGCTGGAAAAGGCTAGCTGAGCCACAGGTTCCCTTGTTTGGAAAGGAGGCCTAGGCCTCTGTACTCCTGCAGAACCCACCTGCCACGGACTCATTTCCTGGCGTCCACACCCCCTCCCAGGCTGAAATATTGTTCCAGGACGTTCCTGAGCCTGTTCATTCCCAGGCTCCTCCAGCCACCCCTAAGCTGTCCCTCACTGGCCAGGCCACATGCCCTTGTCTTCTCCGATGAGAGATAACAGCCATCAATCAACCTGTAGATAGCTGAGACCAAGAGCAGCCATTGTGGGATCAAGCTGGTGTGTGGCTGGCATGAACACTCTAGTTCAAATGTTTTCTAGCAGCAGGTTTGGATCCGAATTGTCAGAAATGGGGGAGATGGCTCTTTCACAGTAGCCCCATGTTAGCCCCCACTACACAATAAGGGAAACTGAGGCACAGCTAGAGAAAGAAGTGTAGGGTGGGAGCCCTCTGTCCCCAGGTGAGAGGGAGGAATGGAGCTAAAATGTGTTTCCTCACAGACCCTGATATCACCCCAGGTCTAATTCCCACAGATAACCCCAATATTATGGATGAAGACCATGAGTAAGGTCAGAGGGTTGAGTGATAGGGCTAAATGGGGAGCATAGAGAACCTCACAACTCCCATCACACCCCATATCCCCCTGCTGAGGTGGCTCTGTGGGAAGCTACAGGGAAAGAAATGGGGTTTGTGCACCACATGGATGAGACACTCAGTTGCGCATGCTCCCTGCTGTGTCAGCCTGCCTGTCCAGCCCACCACAGAGCAGCCAGCCCCTGAGCTGGTACTGTCCCCATGGCAATGCCTTGATTCCTCATCACCATCTCCAGCATGCAGAGGACACACTGGCCCTGGGAAGTAGACTTCCCCAAGGCTATCCTCCTATCACACCTTAGGGAGCAGCCTTCTATGGACTTCCCATGGACCACACACACCCTTCAGCCCACCCCCCTTGATCACTCCTGTGAGTCTAGTACCCTCGGCACTCAGTGCTAGAGCCTCTGTGTCTCCTGATTTACAATTCTCTGCTCCTTCCTGTACCTTCAAGTCAGGGACTGCAAAGAAACCAAGTCCCGGGACCAAGGTTGTGGCAGTGCTCAGTGCTTGCCTAGCATGTGATGCTTGCATCAAACCCTAGGTTCCTTCTCCTAACACTGGAGTGTGAGGAAGAGAGGAAGGAGGGAGTGCAGAGAAAGAAGAGGAATGGAAAGTGGAGCAAACAAACAAACAGTTGCCCACAGCGGACATCAGTAATAGATGTCCCAGTAATCTCCCCTACTAAACCAAGGGCAGCATCATAATTTCTGCCCAGGACTCTAGGCAGCCATTATATGGGGTTGGCCCTAGATACAAGGTACACTTGGCACTTTGACAAGGCCAGGGTACTCTAGCACAATCTCACCCATTCTACACCTCCTCTGCTCCAGCTCAGCTGGATCAGACTCCAAGTTGGCCCAGAATTCCAAAACACTTGGCTGGGAGGACTCTTTGACAACCTCTGGGCACAGAGATGTGGAGATGACCCACTTTGGATAGACAACAGCTGTGCCCAGGCCAGGCCTGAAACTCCCTGCTCCAAGACTTCACCTCAGTGTCTACCATGTGGCTTCCCATACCCGGGAAAGCCTGGGGGAGGGCTTATTCCCCAGAGACTTTGCCCATGGACTTGAAGGTACTTACCTCAACTATAAAAGTATGGAAACAGGTTCAGAGAGGCCTAGTGACAAGCCAGGGCTCACCATAAGGTAGGCTCCAAATCCCATACTCACACCTGCTATGGGGTCCCCATGGGACACACACACACACACACACACACACACACACACACACACACACACACACACACACACACACTTTCCCCAATCTCCTTGGTCACTCCTGGGAGTCTAGTACCTCTGTGCTTTGATCTCCCCCACAAATGGCCCTCCTGCTGTTCCCACCACCCAGCCACCAGCTGGGATCCCACCTCCCAAAAGCTACTTGCCAAGCCATCAGCTACTGTCATCACCCCAAGGCAGCCAGCAGGAACAGCTGCAGCAACCTGGCACAGACCCACCTCTGGCCACTCCATGGTCCTGAGCCAACAGGGCAGGTACCCAGTCCAGGGCACATGTCTGCTAAAGGCACATGCAGGGAAGTAGCCTAGAAACTGTGTAGAAACTCGGGGACTCAACGGAACAGACTCCAGACTTGGCTAAGATGTTCAGGGTGTCAGACAGGGAAGCCCCCCTCCCTGAGTGTGCCCCTTCCCAACCTAGAAGCCTACGAGGTACAGCACCCATAGAGGTCCCCCGGCCAGTCATCACCCTAGGTGGACACTTAACAGCTAAGGTTGATTATAGACAGGAATAGGGTGCCTTTGGTTTTAACCACAGTCCACTGTCCCCTAGCTTCTTGTACTGGTGGCTCTTTTTAATGGCTATTTTGATTCCTGGAACCGCCTATTCTGAATTTGACCCCTAGAAGCAGTGAAGGCTGAGCAGGGGGACATCTGACACACAGAGACTCCAGTGACCTTGAATTTCTCCCACAGCTATGCCAGTAAGACTAGGGGAAAAAAAAGACTAGCCTGGGTTCTGAGGTCCCTCATCCAGTCCCACTGTCTCTGAGTTTTTACCTCTTCCTCTGCTTGAATAGATTCTGATTCTTCCTGGCCAGGCTGATGATGGGAAGAATGAGGTGATGATGGGTCTCTAGCCCTTTCCAGCCCCTTCCTTCTCCATTAACCCATGTAAGAAAGCAGCAGAGGCCCTTGGAAGGAGGCAGGCGGCTGAGTGCTCTGTCTGCAGCCCCACAGGCATTTGGCAAGGCTCCTCATTGTCTGCCACTTTAGGGTGTGATGGTAGATCATGGCCAGTGCCAGGGTAGACAGCACTAGCATGGGCAGCCTGTGAGGGGAGGGGCAGCCACACAGAGTCTGCTGGGGGGGGGTGCTGTCTAGGTCTACTTCCGTGGAGCAGAGGAACACTTACAGCCAGAAATAGAGTCACATCGGAAAATCCTACAAAAAGAGGCTGGCATCGGGAAGGCAACAAGTAGAAGGAAAGCATGTAAAAGAGAAAGAGATTCTGCTCTGCACCCTGAGTTGTCAGTACTCACAGATACCAGTCTCCAAGCATCTGGAGAGAATCCCACTGAACTATGCTTAGGCTACATGCCCCACCTGAACCAACTATTGTACTGACGAGTTTTTATTTTGTTTTGTTTTGTTAACTTGACATAAAATATGGTCAGCTAGGAAAGGGGAACCCTGGTTGAGAAAATGCCTTTATCAGATAAGCTTGTTGGCAAGTTTGTATGGCATTTTCTTGATTAATGAATGATGTAAGAGAGCCCAGTCCACTGAAGGTGGTGCCATTCTTAGGCAGGTGGTCCTGGACTGTATAGACCAGAGGATGCAAGCCAGTGAGCATCCCTCCATGGTTTTTGCCTCTGCTCCTAGAGTTCCTGACCTGACTTCCTTCAATGATGAACCATGAGTGGAGATGTCTAAGCCAAACAAACCCTTTCGTCCTCCATTTCACAGCAATATAAGGCAAACTAGGAGAGCCATAGTGGAGATAACACCACATAGCACAGAGTGAGTTTGGCCAATTCCAGAAAAGGATGGCTTTGTGGGAGGGGTATCCCATTTTACAGATGGGAAGTTGACAGGACCCCCCCCAAAAGACATCCTTAAGAAGCATGTCCCAGGGCTCTCAAACCAACCTAGACAAGGGTGGCATGGCCAGTGTGTCCTCCTGGTGAGGAGGGTAAGGAGTTGGAATTGAGTTCCTATGGGGATGACAAGACAAGCATGCCAGGTCCCTGTGTGAGCAGTGCCATTGGGAATAGGAGACAGCAGGGCACAGTGACATGAAAGGAAAAGGGAGTGGGTGGGGGCAGAGCTGTCAGGGGCAGGTAGTGGAGGGGAGGCTTCTGGAGAGCTCCAGGATCCAAGTGGCTCCTGCAGGGTGAGGTGAAGTAGCGGGTAGGAAGCCTTCTTGGAGAGAACCAAGTCTGAAGTCTCTGGGAAGAGACCAGAGCTTTGACAAGGAACTTGGAGGTGACTGGCATGAGAAATGGTGGCTCTGGAGAACAAGTCACAGGTAGCTTGGCCCACCAGGAAGCATCCATGGGGGAGGCCCTGGGAAATGAAGGGAGGAGGGGCATCCTGGATTGCTGCATCCTTCTAGCCCTTGCTCACCGTGCTCAGTTGTGATTCCCCATTGTGCTGAGAATAAAAATCCCATATCCGTCGAGGGCAGATATCTCTTGAGCCAATGTCGGAACCAAGTCGGGACAGAGGTTTCACTATTAGTAGGAGCCCCTAGAAAAGTGTTACCCCATTCCAGGTGGGAAGATGAGGAGAGTTGACGTGACAGTGGGGCATCCCTCTCCTCTCTCCTCCTGGCTCTGTGACACTGGCTGTGAGCATTACAGCCACCGCGGTGGGGACAGCTCATTATACTCCCTCTCCTTGAGCCTCTGGCTTCACCCGGGAGCCTCAGCTGAGATCTCCACACCCTCCTGATGAGGCCAGGCAGAGTGGTATCCTTCATGAGGAGGCATCAGCTGAGAAGAAGCTCCTATGAGGGCCCCTGATGTCCTGAGTGGGTGTTCACTCTGGTCAGCATCAGCTACAGGCCTTCAGGAGACAGTGGAAGCTTAGACTGGTGATCTGAGGAAGGAGTCTCAACAGGCTGGACCTCAGTTGGTGACAGTCCCACAAGACTGCAGCTTCCTGGGGTCTGCGTCCTGGCCCAGCTTTGGCGTATGATGGGTCCTGATCCACACCCTGGCTCTGCCACCTACCACTTGCTTGCCTGATCTTGAATAAGTCTGAACCGTTGAGTCTAGGCCTCACTCCAGAACCTGTGAATGGGCTGTATATAGATGCCCTTATGATCACTGGGCTAAGTCTTTTGAATGGTTGCCTAAATGATCTAACTAGAGGGAACCAGTTAGATTAGACTGAGGACAAGCAAAGAATGCAGAAAACCAGGCATAAATCTGGCCTCACCGAATATCTGTGTGAAAAGGACAGACAGACAGGAACTCATACTTCATCAGGGCAGAAGGACTGCCCTCCAAGTGCCTTAAAGTTCCTCTAATCTTGACCCCACATCTACCTCCTGCCTCCTCCATTGGCCAGCACCATGGCCTCTTCTCCACGTGCAAACCACACAGAAGCCCCCAGGCTTCCACAAAACCGTTGCCCATCTCTGCTGTGCTGACTGATCACCCTATGTTCCTGTGTCCCAGCATCTCTCTGGCTGTAGCCATTGGTGCCACACAGACAGCCAATCTAGAGCTCATGTTCAAAGCAACCAACTAGCCACTGGCCCCGGAGGTGGAAGAAGCCTGTGGATCCCCCACCACTCAAGCCTAACACTGCAGAAGGGCAGGCAGGATGGGACAATACCCCTCAGGAAAGCCAGTGTTTGTACTGTCAACAAAGGCTAGGGTGGGGTTTGCTGTGTATACAGCTCCAGGGAGGTGTGGGCACCCAGGTGCTAGTGTCTGCAGCTCCTGCCTTGGCCAGCTTAATTTGTCTCTAACAAGTAAGACTCACATTATGTGGGGGCAGTAGGGTCTTTAAATCTTTGTGCTGTCAGGGTGGTATGCCCCGCCCACAGACTTCTTGCTGCCTGGGGTATAGCTGGTAGAGACTGGTATAGGTAGTGTAACCTTACTGAACATGTGGAGTGACCCTGCTCCAGCCAGGGACACACACACACACACACACACACACACACACACACACACACACACACCACTCCCACTCTTGCCAACCCAATGTCATCTTCCTTAGGTCACCTTTGTCTTGGCATACTAATCACTGTCCCTTTGTCCTCAGCAAACCACAGTCCATCCCCTGTCCTTTGGCTGACAGCAGTGTTTGGTCTTGCACTAAGAACCCCAGGGATGAATGGCAACCACCAGGAGACACAAAAAACACAGGATCTGGAGCCACGCCCCCAGCCACAGCATCTGGCTAAGCCACTGACCTGCCCAGTGTCCTTATTCAAAGTGCCTGTTCAGAAATCTAGGCCAGTAGCTAGCTCAGTAGACAGGGTCATCAATGTCTCATTGTCATTGCTGGAGCAGACCCAGGGAGGTCCAAGGACTGAGGGTCCAGAGGAGGGCTGGCTTAGTTCTCTGACTATCTCTAATTCTCCATCCCTAAAAGTTCTGGGGAGAGAAATAGTGAGAGCTATAGATCTCATATAAGGTGAATGGGCCCCCACTGAAACCAGTGGGCTGTACAGAGTCTTGTAGAAGGGACTGGAGACTTTGTCCAGGGACCTAAGCCCATCAGGGCTGACCCCAGTGTCCCTTGGGATGGTGGCAGCCCTCTGACCTCATCTCAAGCAGGGCCAGCAGTTCGCACTCCCACGGATCTCTGAGGCCAGATTATCCTTCCTCAGAGCGACCTTGGTGTTCCCTAAGAGTGCAGTGTCTTTAGAGCACCCACGCTCACTGTGGCTGTACTATGTAGGCTGGGGACAATGGCCATACAGTGACCACACAGGCTGCCCTTTGCCCATAGCCCTTTGATTAAATTCAATCCATGATGAGGTTGCCAACACCCTTCATACAAGCAGGTGAGGGGCACAACCACAGAAGTCCCCATAAGGGCAGAGCCTCTTCCAATGGCTCCTGCACAGAGCAACACTGGGACACAGCACAGCAAGATTGTGTGTGTGTGTGTGTGTGTGTGTGTGTGTGTGTGTGTGTGTGTGAAGTTTGCATGCCATGTGTGTGGAGAGCAGAGGACAACTCCAGTTGTTGGTTCTCAGGAGCTGCTCCATTGTTTTTTGAGAGAGGGTCTCTTGTGGTAGAATATTATTTTCAGGTGTGTGCCTTTGTTTAACTCTGTGATGCTATGTTACTCTGCCTGTCTAAAACACCTGGTGGTACTAATAAAGAGCTGAATAACCAATAGTGAGGCAGGAGCAATGGCAGGTGGGACAGGCAGGCAGAGAGGATAAATAGAAGGAGAAACAAAGAGAAGAGGACATCAGGAGTAGTCACCCAACCACCCGTGGAGTAAAAAGGAAAGTAAAAGAGATAAATCCCAAAGGGAAAAGGTAGATGGGTTAATTAAAGATAAGAAAAGCTGGTGCGTGCCTTTAATCTCAGCACTCGGGAAGTAGAGGCAGGTGTATCTCTGTGAATTTGAGTCCAGCCTGGTCTACAGAGCTAATTCCAGGACAGCCTCCAAAGTAATACAGAGAAACCCTGTCTCAAAACTGCCCCCTAGCCCTCCCCCCCAAAATAAGAAAAGCTGGCTATAAACAACCTAAGCTAAGGCTGGGCACTCATAACTAAGACTAAGCCTCCATGTGTGACTTACTTGGGAGCTGGGTGGCAGCCCCCTCAAAAAAAGCCAAAAGAGAAAACAACCAATAGTAGCCTCTCAGTGGCCTGGAACTTGTAAATGACACTGATGGGCCAGCAAGCTCAGGGAATCTGCAGATCTCTCTCTCCAGGGCAGGGATTACAAGCTCACACCCCCACACAGGTGGCTTCTTCTCATCTGGATGCTGGAGAAACAAACTCAAGCCCTCATGTTGAAGGCTTTATCAACTGAGCCATTTCCACAACTCAGGACAACTATCTCTGAACAGCAAAAAAGGGAAGGTAGCAGAAGTCCACTGAGGCTGAGGTTTGCCCTGCTTTCTTCCATGGACAGCTGGTACCCAGCCTCAAGAGCCCCAGCCTTGAGCCCACCTCCCTGAACCTTTCTTTCACCTGCAATGGGGGCTGATGCTCCAGGACTATGATAGACACTAGATATGGAGTGGACAGACAGCTGCAATATGCATACATCAGGAATCTACTGTCCCTGTTGACGTTCATACACGCACGAGGCTTGGCAATGCTGGTGAGAAAGGCTGGGTATGGGCACAAGCCTTCGAGTAGGTCAGGCACACATGCGTTGAGGTGCTGACATGACAGCTGGGTGACTTTCGTTATGTTGTTTAACCTCTCTGAGCAGCTTTTCCAGGGGTTTATGAGAAATGGTGCAGAGTCTAGGAGGCACCTGCACACAGTAGGCACTTAATTAGTGCCAGTCCAGATGGCCCCACACTCCTCGACAGTCTGAACGGCAGGAAAGAGATGCCTCTTCGTGGACTTGTGCCTCCTCTCCCACCCACACTTCGCCCTCTCTCCTTCCACTTGTCTTCTTACGGTGCCAGCCATGCTTCTAGTTTCCACCCTTGCCAGGCCCGGCCCTGTCTCAGGGCCTTTGCACTTGCTGTTGTGCCCTCTGCCTGGAACAGATAGCTCTTCCATATTCTTAGCCCAAATGTCCCCCTCTGTGAGAAGCCTACCCTTCCCTGTCCTCAGCATGGCTGACTCACATCTGTCTGTCATGTGTATTATTCTATTTATTGTCTTACTTCATAGCATCTGCCCAGCCAAATCAGGTAATGTCCGTTCCCTCGACACTGAAGTTTAGCTCAGAGCCTGGCACATAGTAGCTGGTCAGGCTTAATAGTGTAGCTAAATGGAAGAAAGAACACCAGAGAGTTCCTGGCCTGAATGGCCCAGCCCCTGCACCTCCCCCTTCAGTGACTCCCCCGCCCCCATTGCCCCAAGCCTCTGCTCTAATTGGCAGGGCCCACTCTGTGCATCCCCCTCTGCTGCACAGGCAGCATTGTGCAACCTGTAATTGCTGCCTGCTGCCTCCCTCTCCCCTACCCCAGCCCCTTCTCCAGCAGAAAGGAGTCCGGGCCTATTGTGCAGTCCTACTGACAGGACGGTGACCTCACCAGCCTCCCGAAATGGCCAGGAGGGGGGACAGGGCCAGGTTGGGAAAGGCCTGGAGGCTGTGGCCTGGCACAAAGGCTGGGTTGGAGGGGGGTCTTCTAAGGTTTCCAGAGTGTGGGGGGACAAGGGTGCTTTTCATGAAAGAAAGCCTGGGAGAGAGGGCTAATTCTTAAGAAAGGGCTCCTAGGGAGACTTCCATAGGCAGCGGCCATGTGCTTGAGAGGGGATTTTGGAGATGAGGAAACAGATGGGGTGGGTGGGCTTGCCCATTAGCAGCCTTGGCCTTACAATCCTCTTTCCTGTAGCCTGTGCCCTTGTCTGTAAAATGGGCTTGTTATGGGGTCTGTATCCTACTGTGAATGTCAGGCTCAAAGCACACACTAAGTACCCAAAGCACAGATCAATTCCTCCTCCTTCCCCTCCTCCTTCCCCTCCTCCTTCCCTCCCTCCCCTTCCTCCTCTCCCTCCTCCCCTTGCTCCTCCTCTCCCTCTTCTTCCCCCTCCTTCCCCTCCTCCTTCTCTTCTTCCCTCTCCTTCTCTGATTGGTGGTACTAGATCTCAACCCCAAGGCCTGGTGCATGCTAAGAAGCACTCCACATAGCTCTACCCCAGCCTCTCTCTGGGTCTTGCTGAGCTGCCATTACCAGGACTGTTTTTGGACTTGGTTTTGTCTCCTGAGTAGCTGAGGTTTCAGGTGTGTGACCACCATGCCTGGCTTCCCTTCCGTTTTATAGACACTTCTCAGCTCCTATCACTAGCTTCTGCTGCCCATCATCTCTAAGCTGTCCAGGGCTTGGCAGCTGCCTCCACCCACCCACCCACACCATGTACCTTGTCTGAGTTAGCACCTGCACTACCCTGCCTGCGCTAGGCTCCTGAGCCCCAGCAAGGTGGACCTAGAGGCTCCATGCCTCCAAATATGAGCCCAGGGCAAGGCACCGGTCCTTTGTGCCTGAATCTCTGTAATGGGCACATTACACATCTCCACCCCAGGATTTGGGGGAAGAGAGCATTTTTCGGGGTCTTTACCATTAGGACCTGGGAAGGGGATGGATCATGGGGCAGAGCAGTATCCAAGCATGGTTGGAGTCACTGCCGCAGAACCTCATGAGGTCCTGTTCTAGAATGGCAGAGCTGAGCCTGGTGGGGCCCAGTATGGGACATAAAGGAGAACAGGCACTGCCAGACCTTCAGAGTCCTTTTCTATGAACAACCAGCATCTCCTTCCAGCTTTCTCAATACAGTGTCCACTACTCAGAGTCAGTGTGATTCCATTAAGTCTAGTTGACTGTTTCCTCCTCTGGGCTGGGAGTGTAGCTCAGTTGCATGCACAAGGCCCTGGGCCCAACTCCTAACACTGCTAATTTATTTAGAAATTAAATGTTTTGTTTCCTTTCCCGTATGTGTGCGTGCGCACATGCACACACCTGTGCACACCTGCATTCGTGTGTGGATATATATGGGCACTGTCACATGTGTAGAGGTCAAAGGACAACCTCAGGTCCCAGTCCTCATCTTCCACCTTGGTGGAGGCGGTCAGTTTGCTGTTCCCTGCTGTGTACTCCCGGCTAGCTGGCCTCTGAGCTCCCAGGAATTCTGTCTCCACTGCCCATCTCTAGGTGTATGGCTTTATGAAGGCTCTGGGGATTTGAACTCAGGTCCTTATGCTTCCATGTCAAACCCTTTACCCATCTCCCAGCCCCTCCTCCCATTACTAAGATTGTCTTCAGTGACACAGCTCATCCCACAGCTCATCCCCAGAAGATTCTGTCTTCCTAGAGGTGTGACCAGGTCTATTTAGCTTCGGTCCCAGTGGGTTTCCATGTCGGCCATGTTTCTGGCCAAGCTTCTGTGTGTTCTCAGCATAGACAATCTACTTTCCCACAAGCCCCTGGCATGGAGATCTCCCTGGGGCAGGATTGATTTGGAATGGATGATCTCTCCAGCAACAGACACCTGCCTGGCCTGTGCTGACTCTGACTTGGGGACACAGTACAGAAAGCTGCCAGGATATAGCTTCATTCTATGGCAGACAGAACAAGATGTTTGCAATTTCTGTCCAGCCCAGAAACCAGCTCCCAGGCTAATTGGGTTAAACAGGGCCACCATGTCAAGAGGCACACAGGGCCAGGAACAAGCAGGGAGATGAATCTGAATTGGCATGAAAGCCTCGTCCTTCCCCAGCTGAGCCTTTGATACCCGCATGCCATCCTTGGCAAAATCATACACAGAGGCCACAGCGAAACTGAGCCTGGACTTCTAACAGAGAAACTGTGACACAATAAAGGAAGTTTGTGGGACTTACCCTGTAGTGACAGACAATCTACTGTGACACAGATTTTAAAAAAAAAAATCCCAAGAGGAGAGTGGAAAGATGGCTTAGCAGGTAATAGTTGGCTACTCTTCCAGAGAGCACCCCCCCCCCAAGGCACATAGTGACTCACAATCATTTGAAGCCCTCTTCTGGTCTCTTTGGGTACTGCATGCACATGGTGCCCTTCCACACATGCAGGCAAAACACCCATACACATAAAATAGTGAAAATGAATAAATAACAATAATAGAGCTGAGGAGATAGTAAAGTGTATGCCCTGCAGGCACGAAGATCTAAGTTCAATCCCCAGAACCCACATAAAAACCCAGACATGCCACCATATGTTTACAATCTCAATGCTGGGAGGAGTCAGGGACAGGTGAATCCCCTATCCCTGGGTCCTGATAGCCAGCCAGCCCAGCTTTCTCAGAAAGTTCTAGATCAATAGGAAAGCCTGCCTCACGAAAATGACACATGAGAAACAATGCCCAATGTTCTCCTCTGATCTCAGTATGAAACCATGCACATCTTTGAACACACATGTACTGCCATGTCCCAGGTTTCCCATGCAGTGTCCTAATCATTCCACGTGCAAACCATAGCTTCCTGATTGGCACTGTTCACATATGGGGGAACTGAGGCCCATTCAGTGTTAAAATCACTGCAACCTCCCAGCTCTGGCTCTAAGCTGACAACTGAGAGGCACAATGAGAGAGGTGATCCAGCCACACTCATATCCATTTCATTATTCTGCCTTGCTCCATCCCTCGCCAGCACCGATTTCCGTTTGGGAGTGCAGACACCCTTTATCCTGTCACCAGAGTGATCACATGGTCACTAGTGCACACCCCCATATCGTTCTGCAGGGCTCTCTCCCAGAAATACAGCCTCGACTTTCCACATGTCATTAATGAGTGTTAAACTCCTTCAATTGTGTGGCAGTCCGTTTGCTGTGGAGAGTGAAGTACCTGAAGGCTCCTCACTTCACCTGCCCTACAGGAAACAGATTCAATTAGAAAAATCTATTGCTAATTTGAAAGCTCTGATTCTATAATTTCCTACAGGGAAGACATGTAAATTGCGTGTTATTTAACACCCTTTCACGGCAGGTGAGTTCCGAAGGGGGCAATTATAACTGGCTCTCCGCTCTTCTTATATGTTCCTGACAAGGGGGAAGAGGAAGGAGGGAAAGGGAGAAGGGAGAGGAAGGAGGGAGAGAAGACTATTTCAAAGCTGCTCTCCAAGTAGCTGTCAGAACCCAGACTCAAAGGGACCTAGGCAGAGTCAATTGGCTGTCATGTTTCCCACCCTGCCTCCCCCCAAGACACACAGGCCTGGACCCTAAGACATCTGGCCTTTCCCCAGCCACCACCACAGTTTGGGAAATGGGCAGGTCACCCCAAACTGCTCTCCAGCCCTCTGCCACCAGCCCGGTGGTACATAGCCATCCCTTATTCTCTCTGACTCTGTTCCTTGCCTGGGGAACAAACAACACCCCTTCCTCTACCTGGGCTGCGCGCGCACACACATACACACACACACACACACACACATATACACACACACACCGGATGCCAAGGCTACAGGCTCCTCTGGGGTGGTGAGCTGCAGTGGGACAAAGCACAGCAACAGCTTTCCCATCCTGTACTCTGCTAATGTATGGCTTGCTTCTTGTGTCCCCTTTTGCCTGGCAGCCTTCTTCCTTCCTTCCTCCCCATCATATGATTAATGATTTTATACATTTATTTTTCTGCCACTTTGTGTGTGGTTATGCATGTGTGCGTATTTGTGTATGTACAGGTTGAATGTGTGCATGTGTCACCTGAGAACATTGGTTGGCCATCATGCTTTTTGACCTGGGTCCTCTCTGGAACCTGGAGCTTGCTAGTTATGCTAGGCTGGCTGATCAGTGAGCCCTGGAGATCTTCCTGTCTCTGTCTCCCCAGCATGAGATGATAAATGTGAGCCATTACGCATGGCAAGTACTTTACTGATTGAGATATCCAATCCCCTCCTTGTGTGCCTGTTTTTAACAAACGAATTGTTTCTCAGGCTCCTCCCCTTTCCATAGAGCTCTTCCATCTGGCATCTACACTCCTGCCACACCAACCCCAGGCTCTCCCTTGAGTGGCCATCACCCCCACCTGGAGCTGCCCATAGCTGGTCCTTGAATGCTTCCCCTGCAGAGCTAAGGGCAGACCTCACCCTAGAGAGCCCATCCTGGATTGGGAGGCCCCACAGCTATTCGAGCAGCATGTGAGGACTGGCACCACCTTCTGGAACAGGTGAGAATTGCATTCTGGTGCCTTCTCACTCGGTCCTGTCATAGTGCCACCCTCCCCATGAGTTTCTCCAAAAAGTTGCTTCAGGTGTTTTTGAAAGATGTGATGTTTTCCCAGGTTCTGAGTGTTTCTGCTCTATTATTACTCATTTACTCCCCCACAGTGGGGACAGAAGAGACAACCTGCTCTGTGATAGGTAGAAACCAGGGGCCCAGAGGCCAACCAGACAGCCATGGCCCCGGCAGACACTGAGGACTGGAGGCTGAGATTCAGCGAGTCTTTCCACAAGACAACAGTTACTGACAACATAACCATGCTTACTGAGGAGGGGGCAACACTGATGCCCCCCTGTCCTGCAAGCAGGGTTGATTGCTACTATCACACAGCAGCAGACGAGGTGGGGTTCAAAAAGGGACTCAGGACTGCCAGACCCCAGGAGGCTGGGAGAGTGTACACACTAATCAGGGTAGAGCACCACCACACTGCACACCACACACACCACACCAAACCACACAGCACACCACACACCACACACACCACACCACACACCACAGCACACCACACACCACACACACCACACCAAACCACACACCACACATCATACCATACACCACACACCACACCACACACATCATACCATACACACATCCACACACCACACATCACACTACACCACACACCACAGACCACACCACACCACACACATCACCACACCACACACCACACATCACATCATACACCACACCCCACACCATATACCACACCACACACTACACCACACACCACACCACATACCACACACCATACACACACCACACACACCACACACACCACACACACCACACACCACACACCACACCACACCACACACCCACCTTGTGGTGCCACCATCTCCACAATTTAAAAAAAATGTCATTTTATTTTTAAATAAATAACAAGGCCCATGGAACAAATGTTTCTCTGAAAGCCGGTTTCAGCCGGTCATAACCAATGCCAGGGTTGTACTGAGCTCCTCCAAGAGATGCACTAGGGGACACTGAGAAGGACACTTCAAACTCTTTCCTCTGGGACCCATCCCTCATCTCTTTTCATCAAACAAACCCAGAAACTTCATGAGGAAGGGCCCTTTAGTGAAAACATGACACTCCTGGAACACCTAGAAAGAGCCATCTCACACCCGCCTCAGTTTCCCCTGCTGCAGGATGAAAGGTCACCCTGGACAGGGTACAAAGGTTTGCCTGAAGTGCTGTTTAACCCTTCATCAGTGTGTCTCCACACTGATGCCCCAGTGGTCCCAGGGTGGCCCATCTTTGCAGACTAAAGTCAGGATGATCTGCTGGTTGCGTACTGTGTAGAGATGAAACAGGCAGCAGGACTTGTTCCCGTGGGACAGTTGCGACACGCCACCTACTGGACACCCTGATCCCAACACTAGTTTCTGAACTTCATCCTGCTTTCCTTGAGCTGGGGTCTGAAGCCCCTTGTGGCAAGCCATTATTCCCTAAAGTGTCCCAGACCCAGTGCCTGAGCTGTTGTCATGAGCAGGTCACCTGCGTGCTAGCTGGTGTGGGCTGCAGATGAGATGGCACAGCACGGGGTAGAGCTCCAAGGACACCACCAGCCACCAGCCAGCTCCGATGGAGGTCGTGGTGCAGGACAATCTGGACCAGCCTCCCTAGAGTAGGGTGAAGCTCTAATGCTATCATACTTGGCATGAACACAACACTCCCGTAGTCTATTACCTCTCTCTGCCCCACAGAAAGCCTGCTTTTGATCAGAGAAACTGAGGCCCAGAGAAGGAATGACACTCCTCTAAGTGTCACACAGCATTGGGGTATTGTGGGATTCAAACCCTACTCTGCATGCAAGTTCCATTTGGCTTATGAGGGGTCAGGGAGGGGTGTGCAGCAGCCTGGCCTGCTGAATAATTACTCCTTTTCTTAATCACACCTTAGTTGGCACTTCCTCACTTTAGTCACACGAGGGCAGTAGCATCCCATCCATCCACAACACTGCAGCTTGGGATGAGAAATCCTACAGCAGACCGCCTTGGTGCAAACACCTAATAAGGGTGGTGTGCTTTGAAGGGCCAGCCGAGACCAGGTTCTGTCTTTAGCTCTGTGTCTGTCTTGATATGCAACAAAGGCTAGTCCCCACCTACCTCTGGGCCTTGGTCTTGTAAAATGCATCTGTCACTTCAAGTGAGGTGTTGAAAACTGACAATCTCGAGCCTGATTTTTCAAAATTGTTTCTTGATCAGCTGCCTCTCCTCCCTCTTGTCCTCTGGCCTTAGCCAACTCAGAAGTAGGACCTATGGGCTTGGGCATGCCTGGCTCTCTGGTCAAAGACTGTAGAGAAGGTCAGGGGCTATTAGGAGTGGAATCCGACCTGGAAACCCTGGCCTCTCCCTGCCTAACTGCCCCTAAGAAGAACCTGAAGTCCAAGAATGCATCCCATGAAGGCAGCTTCAGCATTGGGCACCATGATCGCAGACTTCTTTCTTCATTTGGCCTCCATCTTCTTTCTTCATAGAAATAGGTGTGACCAGGAAGGATAGTGAAGTGTGAGGTAGGTGTGTGTGTGTGTGTGTGTGTGTGTGTGTGTGTGTGTGTGTAAATCTGCCCTAGGCCCTGCTCATGTAACACACACCCTTCTGCACCCTAGTGGAGTGATGCCTGAGATGTTCCCCACTCCTAACCCAGAGCAAACCCATGCAATGGAATAAACACAGCCTTCTAGGGTCATAGGACAGGAAGACACCAGAAACCAGATTAATCCCGGGTCCCAGGTCACTCCAAGCTGACCCATCTATCAGAGCAACCATGAGAAGGGAAGGGTTCTCAGCTCGGTCTCAGTGAGCTAGTCTGGCAGACCTGGGAACATGTCCCCACTGCAGCAGTCCAGATTCTGCGTGGCCAGTCTACAAGGCCAGCATCAGGGAGGCTCATGAAAGGGACCGGACTCTTCCTCTACTGGAGGCAGCAGTAGCTTGATGTCATTAGGTCCCTGGTGGCAGAGGAAAAGCTCTAAGGGCTGAGATGAACTTTCCCTGGTTTCTGCAGGAGAGACAGCCCTTCTCTTCATCTTCTAAATCTGGCTTTAATTGCAGCACTCAGGAGGCAGAACCAGGCAGATCTCTGTGAATTCAAGTCTATCTTGGTCTACAGAGCAAGTTCCAGGACAGCCAACGCTACACAGAAAAAACCCCATCTGGAACAAAACAAAAAACAAAAGTCTGGACTGCTGGCTGAAATTCTGAACCAACATTGCCCAGCCAGGGATAACTCTGTGATGATTAATCTCGATTGTCAGTTAGATAAAATCTGAAATGGCCAGGAGTTGCACTGGTGGATGAATCTGGGATGTTTCCAGAAAGGGGGTTAACTGAAGGGAGAAGACCCTCCCCCAGAGTGGGAGACACCTTGAAGCCAGTGGCCTAGGTGGAAAGATTTGCCTCCCTGTCTTAACCTCTTATTGGTGAGGGCCTCTACCCTATTGCTGCTGCTGCTGCTGCTGCTGCTGCTGCCGCCACACAGACTGTGTAAGCAGCCTCTTCAGATGCTCCAGGGCTAGCCTGGAACTGCTGAGGCTTCCATTTCCATGGGCTGAGCAGCTGCCTTCTTCTCTGCCTCTTCACTGTTCAGGCAGCCATTGCTGACTGCCCGGTCTGCCTTGTATAAGCCAGTCTATTGAATCCCCTATTTAATATACATTCATTCTACTGGTCCTGTTCCTCCAGAGAGCCCTGACTAATATGCCCTCCACAACCAAATCTTTGCTCATCTGTGGTAGTTTGAATGTAATTGGCCCCCATAATCTCAGTGAGAGTGGCACTATTTGGAGGTGTGGCCTCATTGGAGTAAGTGAGGCCTTGTTGAGGAAAGTGTGTCTCTGTGGAGGTGAGCAGGCTTTGTGATCTCATAAACGCTCAAGTGATGCCCAGTGAGAAAGTCTACTTCCTGTTGCCTGCATATCAACATGTAACTACTCCTCCAACACCACATCTGTCTGCGTGCTGCCATGCTCCCTGCCATGGTGATAATGAACTAAACCTGTGGAACTGTAAGATGCCGTCTCAATTAAATATTTTCTAAGAGTTGCTGTGGTCATGGTGTTTTGTGACAACAATAGAATCCCCAACTAAGACAGAAATTGATACCAGTGTAGTGGGTATTGCTGGGACCTACCTGACCGTGTTTTGGGGAGATTGTGGAAGGACTTGCAACTTTGGACTAGAAGAACATTGAGTATTGAGAGCTCAGTGGGATGCTCTGTGGGAGCTTGGAAGATAATGTTGAGAGCAGTGCAGATGATGGAGGCCTGGCTTGTGGAGTTTCAGAGGGAAAATGAAAGACTCTATCGGAGCCATTTGCTATTTTGATTTAAGATCCCGTGGTTCTGATTAGCTGGGTCTGAAGGATCAGCTGTGATTAACAAGGTACCAGAACTACTGAAGGGAAACCTTTATGTTAATGGGACAATTGATGCTGGTCAGCTGGAGCTAAGAAATTAGCGGTGATTAAGAAGAGACCAGCATCCCTGATGTGAAACCTTCTGGGAAGTGTTTCCTGACAGCACAGGGAAGTTGTGTTCCAGAGGTGGCCAAGCTTGTGCCTCGTGCTGGAAGCTGGTCTTGGTGATGTGTAAGAGTCTCCCGATGGCACCCGTTTGAAGGCATGAAGGGGTCATGGCGAGCAGCTGAGGCTTGGCACTGTGAGAGGCCAGGAGAGGCCATTGGTAAAGCTACTATCTCAGTGGCAGTTGAAGGCCCAGGACTGAAGGGGTCATGCATAGAAGCGGAGGCTTGGCACCATGAGGAGGGCATGTGAGAGGCCATTGGAGAAAGTGTGTGCAGTTGCAGCTGAAGACCCATGTTTTGGAGGAGCCAGGACCACGGGATGAGCACCGAGAACAGCAGCGGCAGTGGAGTGGAGCAGCCGGAGCCTAGATGAGCTGTGTGTGCTGCTGAGGGTGGAGCTGGAGAAGTGACCCAAGCCCTGTGGGGGAGCCCAGAGGATGGTGAGTGGACCCCGGGCACCGGGCAACTGGATTCTGTGTTGCTTCGATTTGATCCTGACTTGCCCCGATTCTTCCTTTTTGAAGTAAGAATGTATTTTACTGAAGCCCACAGTTGAGACTAGAATTTTAAGATTTGGATTTTTAAAGAAACTGTTATTTTAAAGGAACTGACTTAAATTTCAATGCGTTGAATTTGTAAAGACTGTGGGACTTTTAAAGTGATTTAATGATCATGGGGGATGAATAAGAAAGGAAGGGATGTGGCTTAACTAGTGATGTTTGTGTGTCAAGTTGACAAGGGGTCAGTTATACTGGCTGGTTTTATGTCAACTTGACACAAGCTATAGAGTCGTCAGAGCAAGGAGCCTCAGCTGAGGAAATGCCTCCTTGAGATCCTGCTGTAAGGCATTTTCTCAATTAGTGATCAACTGGGGGGGGGGCCTGACTACCACAGGCTAGGAAGTCTGCAGCCTGAGTCAGAGCCTTCACAGTCACAGCAAAGAACCACAGTGGCCAACAGCAAGGAATTCACAAGCCCTCAAGCCTCTCCAGTCCCCAGCATGGAAGGGTGTGGTCACTGTCCTCCAAATTTAGTCATTGCCCCCCATGCCCCTCCTCCTTAGTTCCTCCCCCCACACACCTGATTCCCACAGCCACTGCCTCCTGCCCAAACGAAAGCCTTGAGCTAGCTCCCATGTTTTAACCAGGTGGGAAGTCCTGCTTGGGGCCACCCAAGTCCTGCAAAGAGCTGGGGACATATGCAGGGACAAGGAAACTCTTCTTGAGGGCACGCCCACCCCCACATCCCACCAATACACAGAATGTCTCTTCCCATGCCTGAAGTCAGAGCCTGGTGGGGATGGACGTTGCCTCTAAATCCTTGTTGTCTTCTCCATTTTCTATGACTATAACAGAATTCCAAGGCTTGGTAATTTGCAAAGGGGAGATGTTTCTGAGTGGTCAGAGTTCAAAAGGTTGTGAAGTTTGGGAGCAGGCAGTCACATCCAGAGAGGACGATATCCTGCCATGTCACCTAGTAGACACTGGAAGGGCATCGGATGTTAGAGGAAGCAAAGCATGAGGGGTTAGGGAGGTTGCTTAGTGGTTAGAACACTTTTTCTTGCTCATGAGGATTGAGTTTGATTTCCTAGCACTCACATAAAAGCTGGCCCTGGCTGTGCACACCAGTAGCCCCAGCACTTGTGGGCAAAGACAGGCAGATCCCCAATACTCCCTGACTGGCCAATCTAGCCAAAAACCCTTGAGTTTCCAGTTCACTGAGAGACCCTATCTCAAGGAAATAAGGTGGAGAAAAAAAATGGAGGAGGATGCATAGATAGCTCCCTGGTCTGGGGTCCCCATGCATGCACTCTGGGCTCTGCATATATGTACATAGTTATCCACATACACACAAGACACTAGGTCACCCTCACATTTAACAATCTCCTGTCCAGATAACTCACCTAGGCCCAAGAGCTCACTGGCTGCTTGCAGGAACTGAACCAGTCTCAAGAGAAAGGCTTAGTTTCTCCTAGCCATGGATGGAATCAGCGTGAGTTCCAGGGGTGAAAAGCCATCTTCAGACCACTGCTCTGAAAGAAAGGTTTCAGTATTCCCCAAACACTTCCATGGCCACACAGGGAATGACACGGGCCCTCCCACTTTGCCAAGGAGCCTTCTAGAATCACATCATCTTTACCATCCTTGGAAGGAGCAAGAGACAGTACAGATCAAGTAGTATGACTACTGGTCATACTCAAATCCAGGTTGGTCCCTCTTCCTGGCCTCTGTCTCCAGCCACAGCACAGACTCTAACTCTTTCACTTTCAATTTTTATCCTGCAAGCCATGAGGCTGCTCCTGCATATATGTTTACAACCTTTCAGTGTTTAAAACTGATTGCATTGGCTGTGGAGGGAGTGTCTATAACACATCTGCTAAAGAGAACAAAAGATGACATCCCTACCCACAGCGAAGTCCTCACCCATGATGCATTCACCTCTCTGAGTCCAGCAAAAACAGCACCACTGAGTATGTCCTGCCATTATGTATCCCTGCTTGGTTAATCTCAATGTCATTCTAGCTGGCCTCAAATTCACAGCAAGCATCCTGTCTCAGCCTACAGAGAGTTAAGATTACAAGTGTTCACGACACCAGATTCTGACTCTGCCCTGAGTTTCATGCTAAACATTTCTTTGCACTCCTTTGAAGATTTACTGCCTCTGAGATTCATTTTATTTTATTGCAGTAAAACACAGTTAATATAAAATTCACCATCTGGACCACTTTCAAGCACACAATGCCACAGCAGTAAGTTGTATTCATTGTGGTGCAGCCAATGCTATCAATCTCCAGAAATCATAGTATCTGACACATACTGCTAAATTACAGTTTCTAACTGCTGATGGTGTATAAAAATGAAATTGGAGGCTGGAGATGGAGCAGCAGTTAAGAGCATTTGCCACCCTTGCAGAGGATCTGAATTTGGTTCCCAACACCCACACCAGAGACTCACAAGCACCTCTAACCTCAGCTCCAGGGGATCTGGCGCCCTCTTCTGGCCTCCAAGGGCACCTGCATTTGTGTGCATACGCACACTTAGACACACACATACAAATACTAAAAATATAATCAAAATAAACCTTTAAGAAAGAAGTTGTTTTTGCTTTTATATTTTAAAAACTTACTAGACTCTTCTAATGATTTATAGTTTGATTCTTTTGTATTTTTCTGTTTACATAGCTTGATTCTTTTGTATTTTTCTGTTTACATAGCTTGATTCTTTTGTATTTTTCTGTTTACATAGCTTGATTCTTTTGCATTTTCTGTTTACATAGTCATAGCATCTGCTAATAGCATTGATGAGAACTTGAGGCCATTGATTTATTTTTCCTGTATGACTGTGCTGAGCAGTGTCAGACCACAGGGTTGAAAAGAACTTCCTAATTTAATCAATCTGCTTCTTGTCTTAAATGAACACTTCCAATATTGTGTCAGAGGGTTTAGTGTCATCTACATCTACACATTCCTGTTTACACACATTTCTAGGAAGTTATGGACATGCCTTTCAATGGGTAAATCATTGTTATAATGAATGAATGTCAAAATTTTGTTTTGTTTCATCTTGCTGGATTTTTCAGAGAGAGAAAGGGGGGCGGGCAGTAGAGCCAGAAGAAACCAGATGCCCTGAAGCTCAACTTAGAGGCAGTTGTGAACTGCTGGGAAGAGGACTCAAGAAGGCACTCTTGACTCTGAGCTGTGCTTCCAGCCTTCTTGCTGTTTTTTGAAATAACTTTTCAGTATGTAGCCCAGGCTTGCCTCTAGCTGTCCATCCTAGTGCCTCAGCCTCTCAAAAGCTTGGATTACAAGTGTACACCACCACCACACCTGGATGACTAGAAAATTCCATTGAATAAGTTCCCATATATTGAAATTATGTTATTTCAAACCATCAATGTGATTAATTATACTAATAAACTTTATGATTTTAAGTCAACTAAGGTATCAGGTGAACATATTTAACCATAATACACCATTTCTCTTCTTGCTGAATTCATTTTAGATAAGTGGGCTATGTAGCCCAGGCTGGCCACAAACTCACAGTCCTCCTGCCTCAGCCTCCTGAGAGGCCAAGATTAGATGCTTGTGCCACCAAACCTAGGTCTTTGTACTCTGGATGTTTTAAAACTTCAGTCCAATAACTGTCTTTAAACAAGTGTGTGGTACTTTCAGCTCTATAGTCAGAGTTTACTTACTCTCCAGTCTCACATTTCTTCTTTATTCTGTTAGTGTGCCATAGTGGGTACAAGAGAGTCACAAGACAATGTTTGGAGTCTGTTCTTTCTACTGTAGTCCCCTGGGGTTTGACACTAGGTAGTCAGGCTTGGCAGCAACTGCCTCTGCTGCCTGAGTCATCATACAGCAGCCTATGGCTAATTTTCAGGGCTTGCTGTGAGAACGCTAGTGCAGCACCTAACAGCCTCTGAGCTTGCCCAGTGTGTTTGCCCTCCTCCTCAATAACAGAAAACATTTGAAAGCTTCAATTGTCAGCATCCTCTCCCAAATTATATGGCACAATTCAGTGCTTTAATGCTGGCCTGTCTCTCTCCACCATCAATTAGGAGTCATTATTTCTGAGTTGTCCAGCCCACACTTATGTATTTCCTCCCCAATTATTTGCCAATGGCTGTGCCCGTTGCTCCCTTTTTTTTATATAGCTGGCCTTTTCTAGAATACATTGCATAGAGGGCTTCCTTGGGTGAGTTTATTTTGGTGGCAGGCATCTCACAGGTTGGTGTGTGTGTGTGTGTGTGTGTGTGTGTGTGTGTGTGTGTACTATGGGGTGGGTGCCTACATGTGTATGCATGTGGAACCCTGAGAACAACTTCAGGTGGTTATTCCTCAGATCCCATCCATTTTGCTTTCTGAGATAGATTCTTGGGAGACTGGCACCTGAAGCTCACCAAATAGGTGAGGCTGGTTGGCTGGCTAATGAACTTAGGATCTGCCTGTCTCAGCTCCCTCAGCACTGGATTACAAGTACATGCCACCATGCCTGGCATTTTTACCTGTGCTCTGGAGAATGAACTCAGGGCCTCATGCATGCATAGCAAGTGTTCATCCACCGAGCCCACCCCCAGCCCCTGACAGAATTCCTTTGTCTGAATACAGCCACATCTCATCCTCCTTCTGGGAGACTACAGTGAGGTTTCAGGCTATCAAATCACTGCTTCTCAGCACCCTGAAGATACAAGCAGCTGGCCTGTGGTACCAGCCCTGGGAACACTAAAGCAGGAGGCTCACAACTTCAAAGCTGAGGCTACAGAGGGAGGCCCTCTCCTATCCCCTCCCTACAATAAATAAAAAGCCAGGCTATTCTGCCTCCTGTTGATGATAGCATACCCCATTGGAAGCAGTCCTTGTTTTCTTTGGTGCATTTAACCCATCTCTTTTCCTCCTGTGGCTGCAGTCTGTCTCTGTGTCCAGCTGTGAATCTCCCTTTACTGACCTCGCTGAGGCATCACTGACCTCTTGGGTCTCGGCCTTGAAATCACCCATCAGCTCTTCAATGCTGAGTGGAACTCTGTCCACCATTGCTTTCCAGATAGCCTAGCAGAGCTTCATTAGAGCCCTCCCATCCACTGATAATTCCATCAGTCTGTAGCCAATCTTCTCCTTAGTTTCATCTACTGTGCTGGTAATCTGTCCTTTGAGTTTCCAATTCTGAGATCAGTGGCTTCCCAGCTGGTTCTATTTCTTTTTTTTTTTTTTTTTTCTTTGTAGTCCTCGCTGTCTTGGAACTCTATGCAGATCAGGCTGACCTCAAACTCACAGAGATCTACCTGTTTCTGCCTCCCGAGCGCTGGAATTTAAGGCATGCACCTGGCCAGCTGGTTCTTTTTCAAAGATGACCTATCTGCCCTATCTGCGCAGTCTCTTTAGTCCCTGCTCGGTTCTTAGAGATTTCTCTTTCCTTCTTGAAAAAATACACAAATCATTGTTTCATTCATTAGTAGTCTCCGTGTGGTCATGACAGACCTGAGGCTCTGAGGGTTTACTCACACTGCAGCCTGTTTCCGCCAGCTCTTCCTTTCTGTTCTGTGTCAGTGTCAGTGTCATTCTCCAACCCCCAGCTGCTAAGTCTGCTTTAATTTTCTTGATAGGATTCTCTCCAGTTCTATCCACTTTCTTGCAAATGGCATAACTTCTCTTCTTCATGGCTGAATGAAATCCACCTGTATTCAAACCACATTCTCTGCATCTGCCCCGTGTTACCTCCATATTATCTGAGGACCAACTAGTGATGGCGATGATGCAGGGGTGGGGTTGACATTGGGTGACATTTCAACCCAATGTCAAAAGCAGGACAGGCAGGTTCCATTCTCTGGCCTTCCGCAAGGTGCAGTTTACTTTTCATTCTTGCCAGCACTGTGGACATTGACCTCTAGGGGCATTGGCATGGCAGACTCTTTCTTTAATGACCAGCAGCCTACAAGTAGCACTGACTCAGTGGACTGATGCTATGAAGGAGTCTCCTGTTACCTCCCCCTGTGGAAGCCAGGGTTGCCCTCCTACTTCTCTACTCTTGGGCAGCTCTGGAAATAGCAGCCATTGGTCTCTGGCCTCTCCTGCCAGTGTTCTTTTAATCTTACACCAACTCAACAATATAGGGGTGGGGTTACTCCTTACCTGACATTTTAATCACATCAGGGGAACGATCAAAGGACTCTAACCTGGCAGCACGACAGAGACAGCTGGTATCCCTAAGAAATTTCCAGAACTTTTGGTGACTTTTAGCCCACCTTTATTCTTAACACACCAAGTGACAAAGATGTCTGTGGTTGTGGTTGATTCTGCTGGAGTTGTATTCCCTTTGCATGAGCTCTCCAGCACTGGGAGGAAGGAAGGGACCTCAGTGTTCGCACCCTAAGAAGAAAGAGGGGGATTTATTTTTTAAATTTCAGGCCTAATGGCATAAGCTGTAACCCCAGCCACTCTGGAGACTGAAGCAGGAAGACTAAATATAAGCTTAGACAAGCCCTGTTTCAGAATCAAAAGTGTGTGTGTGTGTGCACGCGCGCGCGTGTGTGTCTGTCTGTGTGTCTGTGTCTGTGTGTGTGTCTGTGTGTGCGTGTGTGCATGTGTGTGTGTCTGTCTGTGTGTGTGCGTGTGTGTGACAGAACCACATGGGGGTGGGGGTGGGTTCCAGCTATAGCACTGAAAAAAAAAAGTGACAGGAAATGAAGTTGAATTTTAAAAGCTTCAATACCATAACACTAAAATGGAACAATGTCTCACACCAACCAAACTTGGACTGGTGGGTATTAGATGCCGGACGGAATCAGAAGTCCTGGGAGAGAGGAAACTGGATTGTCTGGTGGGTGCCAACACCTCAGCCCTCATTTTCCCTAAAATGGAGCCCTCGTTCCAGCTCCCACCTACCGTCACACTTCTGAGTCAGAGGGAAAAATAACCCAGCAGCAATTTGTCTTCCTCAAGCGCTGCCCGAGCACTTCGAAGTTTTTTTTCACAGCTGAGTTATTTCTGATCTCGGTTCTGGCAGAAAGAAATCTAGAGCAACAGTGGCGGGGGGGACGTTTGGAAGCTGTGCCAAGCCAAACAGTGTCTAAAAGTCTACAGCTGAGCAGCCAGCCTAGGGGAAAGCGTGTTTCCACTCACAAAAACACCTAAGATTGCCTGGGATGTGAAATCAGAGAGGAGAATCGGGAAAAATCCACGAGCTTGGATATAAGGTGGCCTCCCTCCAGTCTTGAGCACAGGGCTCCACACACTGTGCTAAGAGCCTGTGAAGGACCCTGGAGGCTCGGCAAGCTCTGAGGCCTCTGGAGGTAAAAGCATGACAAAGTAGTGTGTTGATGGACAAGTCACCTTACTGGCCTCCACTCCTGTAACCAGCAGGTTGATGGTCAAGCGCCAGGCGTCAGCCGAGCTGTGGAGTAAGTGTTATCTATGCCACCCTATGTCACCTTACAGAGCCACAGTGCCAAGCAAGTTCCTAATGCTTCCTGACCCCTTGGTACAACAGAGGGTAAAGCATGTTGTACTGATATTCAAAAGATGACTGGTGGTGATGACTGGTGATGGTGATAGTGTTGATGGGGGTAGTGATGGTGATAATAGTGATGATGAGGATAAGGGTGATGATAATAGTGATGGTGATGGCAGAGATGATGATAATGGTGATGAGAGTTATGGTGGTGATAGGGATGGTGTCATGTTGATGGTGATGATAATGGTAATGGCAATGATGACAGTGGTGACAGCAATGATGGTGATGATAATAGCAATAAGGGTGTAGAAGACATTGAATCTGAGAGACAGGATTGAGGTTATTTTTTAAATGGACTATGAAGGCTGGGGACATGGCTCAGTCAGCAAAGTGTTTGTCACATGAGCATGAGAACCTGAATCTGAACACCTAGCATTTGTGGTTTTTATGTGTCTAAAAAAGCCAGGCATGTGTCAGGCATGGTAGTACATACCTTTGGTTTCAGCATTCTGGAAGCAGAAGCAGGTGGATCTCTGAGTTCAAGACCAGCCTGGTTTACAGAGCAAATCCCCAAGAAAGCCAAGGCTATACAGAAAAACTCTGTCTCAAAAACAAACAAAACAGGCACAACAGTACCAGCCTATAGCCCAGCACTGGGTAGGCAGGCAGAGGCATGAAGATGCCTAAGATGCTTTGGTCAGCCAGACTGGCCCAATCTGTGAGTTCCAAGTTCACTAAGGTGGGGAGCAACCCAACATCAACCACAGGTTTCACATGTAAATGAATGCACACACTTTTTTGCACACACACACACACACACACACACACACACACACACACACACTGAGTTTATTGATCCCTGATCCAGAAATAGTTAGAAACATAGCATCAGCTCCCAATTTCAACCCCAACCTCTGGGAGCAGCAGCCTGGGTCTGTACCCAGAAGGTGATGAGGCAGAGGGATCTCTGGACAAGTGAGTGGATGGGTGGATGCTGAGAACCCCAGAACACCATCCCACCACATCCTGGAGTGTCGACTCTGGCTTTACCATCTACGGAAATATAGGAAAGCTTGTGCAGGGAGGCTCAGCACCTGGGAAAAGAGCTTTCTGAATATTGTCCAGGCGACTCCTGAATCTGCCCATCTTCTGAGCTATTTGAAAAGCTCACCTTAGACACTTCATATTCAGAGATAGACCAACCAGTGACTGTTTCTGTGAACAGACAACAGGGAATCCACAGCTAGGTGAGGTGAGCTGTACACCAAAACAAAGTATCACTAGAAAATAACTCACTAAATAGTGTCTGCAGCCATAACCCAGCCAAGCCTGGCTAGTCCCTTCCACCAGTGAGGGCTTGGGAGACGCAGGCAGGGTCCTCACTCTTCATGTGGAGGCTGGAATACCTGCTGACATCAATCTCCACATCGACTCTCCTGCAAGTCTCTTAGGTCTTTCCCAGACATAGGCACAGTGGGAAAGTCAGAGCCACAGGCTGGGAGGGACCACAGTCACCACTGAGTGTTCCTACCACAAGGGACTGTCTTCTTGTGTCAGCTTTGGTATAACCTTTCCACAGTCCACTTGGGGTCACATTTTTCACAGATTTGGTGAGGCTGTTGGTTTCTGACTTTCTGAAATTACATACAGCAGCCATGCTAGGGAGCTGTCTTGTGTTGCTAAGAAAAAGGAGGCTGGGAAGCTGCCTAGGGGGTCCACTCTTGTATTGGATGAGCTTCATTAAAGCACTAGGGATGAAGCTGTTGGCCCTGGGCACAGCACTCTGGGCCAGAGTATAGAGTCTATAGCCATGAGTTCAGCACCCTTAAACATGGGTCACAGAGCCTATGGCTGTGGATAAAGCACTGCTGGTGTGGATTATAAAGTCCCTAGTGTGGGCTACACATAGTAGCTGGGAACAGCTGACAAGAGCAGTAGGGACTCCACTTTACTGTCTGATGATTAGACTTCACTTAAGGATGCAGCCCAAGGCTGGGCATGATGACTCAGGCCTATAATCCCAGGATATGGGAAACCCTCTGAGGCAAGAGAAATGCCATAAGTTCAAAGCCAGCCTGGGTTCCACAATAAGAGCTAAATCCTGTGTTAAAATAAACCTACACACAAAAGCTACAGCTAGCAAATCTGTGTTGATGGCTGTCACAGAAATGTTGACAGTGACAAAGGTAGCCTAAAGCCAGGCAGACAGGTCCAGACTCTATATCTGTAATTCAGGAAAATGGGAGGCTGCATGGAGAGATCTAAGGAGACACACCAGCAAAATCCACCCCAATATGGGAAAGAAAAGCTGACCAATATGCCAGATGGGATTGGTGGTCAGTGATTAAGAGTAGTGACTGCTCTTTCAAAGAACCTAGGTTTGATTCCTGGCATCTACTTGGTGGCTTGCAACCACCTGTAACTACAATCCCAGATGAACTGGGCCCTCTTCTGGCCTCCTTGGGCACCAGAAACACACAGGGTGCACAAACATACTGGCAAACAAAACACACACACATATAAAGTAAAATTAACTTTTTAAAATTCAAACCAAAACAACAACTATAGTCATGAAACATTATTCAATAGTCCAGATGCAAATGGGAGAAGATGGACAGGTAACCACAGTGTTTTTAATTTGTCTTTTGAGACAAGGTCTCATAGTGTGGCTCTGGCTATCCTGGAACTCACAATGTAGACCAGGCTGGTTTTTAATTCAGAGATCCATCCATCTTCACTGCCTCCAACGTGCTGGGATTAAAGGCATGTGCCACCACACCCTGCAACTACAGTGCTTCTTAACAAAATTTTCAGAGCCACTTGCCCACATTCAGTTGACTAAAATAAAAGCCAAAAACAAAGGAAAGAACAAAGTAATTTTCCTACTCTGAGGTTATGCCTCAAATCAGCCCGGGGCTTTTAAAATGGGGGATCCACCTTCTTGTCTCCAACTTGACACTTGGCCTTTCTTTAACCTGAAAAGCACTTTGAGGCCCTGTTGTATCACAGGGAAGTGACATTTCCAGTTTCCCCCATCTGCACCTAACTGCCTAGTCTTATTTGTCATCCCTGTCAAAGACAGCCAGTTTTAGATCAGGACTCCTCAATGTTGCCCTGTGTCCCTTCCTCCCAGGCCCCAGCTGACTAAGAGTAGGTGCTAATGACTAGCCACCGACATGTGGCCCTCAAGAAACACCACCACAGATAATATAGGGCCCTCTTCCCATCTTCAATCACAGATGTCACCTCTCTCCAAGCCAAAGGGGGTTTCCCTGGTACTCAGCCTCGATTTTCCCTACCCTTACTCACAGAAGAGGATGGCAGCTGTCCCTAAGGAGTCAGCCCCCAGAACAGGTGTCTGAGATGGAAGTTTAAGAGAGAGAGTATACACTTCTGCCCCTTCTGCCTCTCCATGTCAGTCTCTGCCACCAAGTCACCATGAAAGGGATTTAGTTCTCCTATGGGGATTTGACTCCTAATGGCCTTCCTGTTCTGTCACAGCTGGGATAGTGGGGGCATGCCATCCTGGTTGTCCCCGCCCAAGCAGGCATTGCCCACAATCTCCATGGGTTTCTTACTGTGAGTAATGCCTGTTAAAGGAAATAAAAGAGTGATGAATCCAAAGAGTATTTTGGGAAACAGGAGCAATAGGAACTCTTGGGTGTTGAAAGAGGTGTGACAATGTCTCCCTCGAAACAGCAGGAAAGGCATTAGCTGGACAGAAAAGAACTTGAGATAAGACACAGTTGTCAGCATGGGACAGATTGAGAATGGAACGACTTATTTTTAAAAAAAATTAATCCAAAGGCTGAAAAGATGGCTCAGTGGGTAAAGGTGCTTGCTGTCAAGACTGACTCAGCCTGAGTTCAAATCCTGTGGCCCACATGGTAGAATGAGAGACCTGATTCCCACAGCCTGTCCTCTGACCTCCACTTGTGAGCTGTGGCATGCACTCCCCCAGGATAAATAAATAAATGTTGAGAGAGAGAGAGAGAGAGAGAGAGAGAGAGAGAGAGAGAGAGAGAGAGAGGAAATCAGTTTGAATGCATTCTTCCCATCTACCATGCATGCTGAACAAAGACAATTCATAAAACAAATAAACCCTAGGAAGATCAGCAAACCTTTATGTGGAAAGTGAGCAGAGCTTTAAAGTCAACAAGAATACTCTTTTTTTTTAGGAAAGTAGAATGGATCTGGATATATGAAAACATGGCTTCTCTGTGCCACAGACAAAACTAATGGGTGGAGGATGGGAAGAGAGATTGACAACCAGACTAAGGGCAGTGGGTTAACCTCCACAGCCCTCCTGGTAAGGGAAGCCTTAAACCAACAAGACTTTTATTTTCTTTTATTTTTTGGAACTTGACAAAATGATACCAAATTTCATCTGGAAAAATAAACACATGGGACCAGCCAGGGAACACATAAGGAGACACAGAAGTAATGAAGGCACGCTGGCTTTACCAGATGTTCAGCTGCTGAGAACGGGAAGGTGCAGTCTTTTTTAAAGTGTTGGAGTGCTGGAAAAGGAGCGGCTGGAGTCAAGCCTAGGCTGGTGGGAGCGCTGCAGAATCAGCAACGAAATGGGAGGGGGTGGGTGCTTCCTATCGGAGAGGAAAATGCATTGTTCAAAGCAAGGCGCCGAGATAACTGGAAGTCAGCCAGCTGGAAAAAATAAAACAGAATCCCTACCTCACCCCTTATACCCAAATAGATTCCAGATGGAGCCAACATTTAAACAAACAAAAAAAATGAACCATAAAAGTTCTCAAAGAAAACATAGGTGAACTTATTTATAGTCTTGGAAATGTCTTTCTGAACAAGAGAGAGAACTTAGAGGCCACACTGGGGCAAAAAGCATCATCCGGGAAAAGAGATGAGGGTTAAGTGCTCATGGACTCGCTGGTATTAAAGGGTTTGGTTGACAGTGGGAAGGAAAACAGGCTTTCCACACAAAATGACTTGAGATAGGACAGTGTCTAGATGACCAGCCATGGATCTGGGAAATGCTAGGAAAAAAAATGTGAACTTCAATCCATCTCTGCTCAGCCTGAAAATCAACCATTTAGACTCAAAATAAAGTCTAGACTAGAAGCCATTCCCACACTATGGTAACACCAGGCAGCTCTCTGGGTGGATGAAGAGGTGTGTGACTATAAATGGACTGAGGATTCTAGAGGCTTAAGACATATTCCTGGCAGGTAGCATGGTGTACACCTGTGGTCCCAGCTCTAGGGATGCAGGCTGAGGCAAGAAGACTGTGTATTCAAGGCTAGCCTGGTCTACATAAGCAACACTGTGTCTCAAAAACCAAGAGCCAGGGCTAGGACTGAGGATGCCTCTCAGTGGTACACCATTTGCCTAGCATACCCAAGGATTTCTAGCCAGCATCTCCAAGAAACAACAAACAAACAAAAAAGTGAGGACCCGGATTCTGTAAACACAGGCCAATTTAAATGTGTGGGGCTGACAGGACTGGATGGTTGAGTGGGTAGGAGTGCTTGCTGCTCCCCCATGCAAGCCTGACAACTTGAGTTTTGTACCTCATTAGCAGAGAACCAACTGACTTGCACACCTAACTTGCACACACCTAAGAATGCATTGCTTACACACTCACACCTCATACCCACGATGATGATGATGATGAAGTTGCCACTGGATGGCCCGTGCCTGTCATCTTGGCACTTGTGAGGTAGAGGCAGGAAGATCAAGATTTCAAGACTAGCCTTGGCTACATGAAACTGTGCCTCAGAAACAAAACAAAAGAAAGATAACAAGAATTGACAAGGATTTTTGTTCAGTTCCCAGCACTATAAAACAAAGTCTGGATGGATGGCTGGATAGATAGACAGACAGACAAACAAACATAATTATCCAAGATCTGTTAATCCTAACAAAAAGAACCACAAATGTCTGTAGAAATGTTTCAAACACCATAAACATATAATTTGGTTTACACCATGTATTTTGATAGCTATTTAGTAGTCTGTATATGAAAATAACCAAAAAAAAAAAAAGTTACCCAGTCCCCATTTATGCTTTTTTTTCCTGGGTTTCTCATGAGATGCATTGCTGTGATGAATGGCTGGTGTGCAGTTTTACAGACACATGTGAATAGATTTATGTAAAAAGTTCTCAATGATGTGTCGCTGGGTGAACCAGCCTTGCTGTTAGAGATGCTCTACCACTGAGCAACAGCCCAGCCCTAAACTGTGTGTGTGTGTGTGTGTGTGTGTGTGTGTGTATGTGTGTGTAAGAGAGAGAGAGAAAGACAGACAGACAGAGAGAGAGAGAGAGAGAGAGAGAGAGAGAGCCTATCTGTGAGTGTAGAGGCCAGAGATTGATGTTAGCTGTTTTTCTCTTTTGCCTTCCATCTCATTTTTGAGATAGGGTCTCTCACTGAACCTGGCACTTGCCTGTCTCTGTCTGTCCCCAGCGCTGAGGTTACAGGCTCCTGCTACCATACCTAGCTTCATACTTAGTATGCTGGTGGATCAGACTCAGGCCTTCCTACTTACGTGAAAAGCACTCTACCACATTGAGCCATCTCTGCACCCTGAGAGTTCTGACAGACACCAGGAAACATCCAGCTCATGCTGAACTGTTGTGTGTGAGGACTTCTATGTTCATATATCACAGTCAAACCAAGAATTACATCATTCGCCAAATATGTTTTCCAAGGTGGAGACAAGACAAGCCAGCCATGGGAGGCAGAGGCAGGAGGCACAGGAGTTCAAGTTCATTCTCAGCTACATAGAAGTTTGAGGCCAACCTGGGCTACATTTACACTTCGCCTAAAACAGCAACAAAGACCCGGTGGGGTTATAGCTGTGTGGTTAAGCACTTGCTTAGTTTGTCATGCCTGGTTCCACCCCAGTGACTCAGGAACACACACACACACACACCAAAGGATGGAGTTGGGAGAGTAAGAACTAATGAAGGCCATAAAGAGCCCCTTCACAGGCATAGGGTCCTGAAATTGATTAACAATTAAGAAGTCTGCTTTTGTTCTGCCACTGGCCTGCAATGAAGTCCCCAGTGTGTTCCTTCATCTCCTTGGGTCCTGTTTTTTTTCATCTGTAAAGCCACAGGAATGATGTCAGGTGGTGGTGTCTTATGCCTTTCATCCCAGAACTTGAGAGGCAAAGGCAGGTGGATCTCCATGAGTTTGAGGCCAGCCTGGTCTACAGAGAGGATTCCAGGACTAAGCTACACAGAGAAACCCTACTTCAGAAAGAGAAAAGGAGGGGGCAGTGGACTGAAATAAACCCGTTTCTCACATACCTACTTAGCACATGGCAAGGAAGAGTGAAGCTCTGAGGTGGAGAGATCAGGTGGCAGTAACCTGAAAGACAGCCACATCTGGGATGTCCAACCTGTCACCACCTGGGCAGAACTGGCTCTGGTCCCATTCCCCCATTGGAGACCACTGAAGGCTGAGAAGTCAAGTCCTCCATTGACAGTGTGTGGCTATCCTGTCCTGGGGTATGTTGGAGCTCAGGTCTACCTTCCTGGTTTCTGAGGCACGAGGGACTCTACCTTGGGTACTGATCTAGACCCTAACATGACCTGTTACTCACAGCCTTGGAAAGCTACACTCAACCCCTTGACTGAGTGCCTGAGGCTCAGGGTTCTGGCTCCAGCCTCCCTCTGTGGTCTGGCCAGACTCACAGTCTCCATTTCCCACAAACAGATTTTAAACATGCCCGTTATGTCTCAGAGAGGGCTTTCTTTCCTCCTGGCCTTTGTTCACCTGCAGGGATTCTGCATCCATCTTCAGGAACTGCCTCTGCCCTGAACACTCCCCGTACTGTATGCCCAAGGTTGGAATCAAAGGCCAGAGTTGTACATAGACTATCTGCAAGACATCATCGAAGCCTTCTGACTTGGTGAGCTCAGTATGGTCATAACCTGGGGTCTCTCTCTGTCTCTGTCTCTCCCTTTGTGTGTGTCTGTGTGTGTGTGTGTGTGAGAGAGAGAGAGAGAGAGAGGAAGAGAGAGAGAGAGAGAGAGAGAGAGAGAGAGAGAGAGATAGAGAGAGAGAGAAGCTGGAGTGGACAACTTTGTGGCGCTGGTTCCATCCCTCTACTTTTGTGGGGCTCAAACTTGAGCAGTCAAGGCTGCACCTTTTCCTGAGCCACCTGGCCAGCCCTCCTCATTCAGTTAGGTCTTTGCATTATCTGTTGTCTGTGGAGTATTTCCATGACTCTTGTGAGCAGAAAAATAAGGATTGCATCTTAGTGTGCTGTGGTTAAATTGTGATAGGTAAATGTGAGCTAGAATGGGGGTGGGGGAGAGGTCCAAACAAAGACAGCTAAGATCAGAACCTTATACCTTCTGGCTGGCACTTTCATGTGTCTGACCCCTCCTCTCTTTAAGCACCCACTCCTTCAGCCTCCATGCAAAACCACCCAGCAGCCTCTAAGAACTTACATTCAGAAAAATGAACCTAGAGTCCCTTGTCCCAGGAGTCGCTGCCTGACTTGCTAACTCCCTAAGTGTCCATGGCTAGCTACCTGCCTGAGAGCCTGTGGAAGTCAGGTGCCTCTGTGTGAACTTGGCCCTCATCCCACACCTCAATTTCCTCATTTGTAAAATGGCCATCATTAGCACCTCCTTTGTAACCCTAGGTAAGAATAACATTGAAATTTGTTGTTGTTTGTTTGTTTCAGTGCCAAACTCCAGGCCTGGCTCACAGGCACTCCCTAAAGAGATGTGGTTACTGTCATCTTTACTTGTCAAGATGTCGGGGCGTGCACAAAGCAGCCAGGCCGCCCCTCATGTAAGTATTTAGGAAGTCCCCTGGATGCAGGCCCAGAGACCCAGAATGTGAAAAGGATAAATCGTCTCGCCGCCGAGCTGGACAAAGTCTGTGCGGGCCCGCAGAGGGGGAAGGGGTGAGGGCCGCCCAGGGTTTAAGCTGGGGACAATGGGCGCCGTCTGAGCTGGCCAGAGCCTCTTCTTTGAGTCCAGAGAAGACCTATTTTCTCGTTTAAAGCCTTAAAGAGCCATTAAGTTGGGCAAATCCCTGGTAAAACAGCTGGAACCCTAAGTAGCAATTTAAACAGCCCATTGCCCTTCCATCCCAAGGAACGGGCCCGCTGGACAGCCTATCTCCGGTCCTAGTCTGACATTGTAAGGCTAAGAGGATTGAGTGGGACCCTTCCCTGAATGCAGCCGGCTCTATTTAGCAAACCCGCATTTCCACCCCGCCCCCTCCCCCCCCCCTTTTTTAAGTGTGCAGGCCTAACTCTAATTTTCCCTCCTTTCTCTCCCCTCCTCCTTGAACCATTCTATTCTTTCCCTATGTGGGACTAATGAAGGCCGCACAGAGTCCCCTCGCAGGAACAGAGCCCCGAAATAAAACATGTTTGATTGATCAACTTCAAAAAGTCCTTGGCAGGGGCTGGAAGTGGGAGAGGGAGGAGGCTGGGGGGGCGGGGGAGGCGATCTCCTAGCTGATGTACAAGGGGAAGGGGTCTGCGCCTAGCTCAGGAGTGGCAACCCCAGGGAGGAGGGGGCCTTGCATAATGTCCCTGTCTGTCCCCAAGATTCGTTTGTTTGTTTTGTAGGCTTGTGACTGTGCAGGCACCAGGGCCCCCGCCTGAAGCCCCGGGGTCCCCCAACAGTGGACAGAAGAAGGCCAACTTGCTCTTAATGTTTTTATTTTACTTTGTCTTCATCTCCCCACAAATAAAAATTGTGGTAGTCAAATTCTGGCCCTTCCAGCGATCCCCCTGAACAATGTGGTGACCAGTGTGAGACTTCCATTCCAGGCACACACCCCCCAGTCTTAAATCCAAGTTGAGGGTGGGTGGTGCTGCTGCCCAGGGCACCAGGTTCCTGCTCTCAGTGAATGCTCAGTGAGCACCCACTTTGTGCTAGGCGCCTCTGTGAATTAATTTTATTATCAAGGGTTTTCAAAATTGTTTTAATTGCAAAAATCAGTTTCAAAATAATCCACAACCCACTTGGGTATGCAGGAAAAAGTCATGTCCTTTGCTGGGATCTGTGTAACTCGGGTAGCATGCTTGTTTAACCCATGCAAGGCCCTGAATTCTATCTCCAGGGACACTTGACTTAAAGTCAAGATCCTAGGAGGAAACTGTTATTAACACACACACAATTAAAAATAAAAATCTTGGAGGATTTTATTAATTTTAGATATGATATTTATTTGCAATAGTGTGGAACTCCCATAGGAGGCAAAGCTGGGCCTTGTGCATGCTAGGCAAGCACTAAGTAAGTCCATTCCCATTCACTTCCCACCAACAGTGCGCAGACGCACCCCTGCCCCACTCAGTCTGCACTGTGTGTTGCTGCTGGTCTTTGTTGTCTGTCATTCCACAGGAGAAGCGACTGTTCATTGCTGACATAGCTGACCCTGGGGAAGGGCTGAAGCTAAACTGTCCTTCTCTGTCCTGCTCTGCCTCTGATGACTCTCACTCTGGATACTGGCAGGTGGTATCCTTGGCCAGTTTTCTCAGGCCCCTTGAGTTTTTCCTCTGGCCACTGGGAAGTTCAAGAGCTCAGGGCCTCAAAGTTGCTCCTTCCCAACCCCTTCCAAGCTCTTTACCTTGTCCATGGAAGAGCAAGTCAATATCCCCCTTCATTTAATTTTGAGTGGCAATCTATCTGGTGTTTAAGATTGTTATTGTTTGTTACTATTGTTTGTTTATTTTGAGGCAGGGTTTCATGTAGCCCAGGTTGGCCTCAAGTTCTCTTTGTAGCCCAGGATGACCTTGAACTTTTGATCTTTCTACATCTACCCCCTGAATTGCTAGAATTACAGGATTAAGAGTACCTCCACACCCAGTTTTATGTGATGCTGGGAAACCAAACCCAGGGCTTTGTGCATGCTAGGCAAGCACTCTATCAACTGAACCACATCCCCAACTCTGTAAAACAATCTTGGTAACTGTTATGCGTTTAAAATAAAGAGGTACCAATGAGGGTACAAGGAGACCAAGCAATCCCAGATGCTTCTGCTGCAAGATGTCTCCAAGCTCTCACTATCCGATGGTTCTCCAAGAGGCTGTGGTACTTGATGGGTAGATCCCAAGTGTATTTGACCTGAATGCCCAGAAAAACAGCTTGGGTTGACCCTGAACTCTTCCAAAGGAGAATGGCAATGGTGCCAAACCAAGGTGCTTCTAGAATATTCTTCTATCATGTGATTCCCTTGCCCAATACTTTCCCTGGCTCCCACTGACATGTTAGGACAGCCCTGTCCAGGGACTGAGCTCTGTCCCTGGATCTTTAGGTTCTGAGATCCTTTGCCACCCAGGCTTCACATCTGCTTCTCCACTTCAGATGCTTGGCCCTTAAGCTGGTGGTTGAGCTGCTAATCATCCCACAAAGTACCACTGCTCTTCTCCCTCATGCATGCACCCGCCCTGCCCTGCAGGCCCTGCCCCTTCTCCCTGCACAGTCCCAGCCCCACTCTTCAAGATGATGCTCTCTGCTTAACCCCCATACCCCACTAGACCGTGAGCTCTGCAAGGCAGAAGGTAAGCCCAGAACAGTCTGGTGTGCACTGGGTTCTTGGTTGGATGTTGAATGACTGAGTAGATGTCACTCTAATAAAGCATCAGTGATTTGATGATGGTTACTACTTACCTGATGGTTCTGTGAAAGTCCATTATCTGGGACCAGGATCCCAGAGAGGAAACAAAAGCCCACTGATTGGATGGATGGGCAGGAAGACATAGCCCATAATGTCACTGTCCTTGAGATTCAAGTGAAGTGGTCCCTGCTGGCAAGTCCTTCCTGGCCAGGTTGTGGTCGATGTCATATCTGAGTCTGATCCCTGGGACCACAGGGTAGAAGGAGAGAGCCAACTCCTACAAGCTGTCTTCTATCTACACACATGTGAGCGCGCGCACACACACACCACCCACCTTCAAGTTTCAGCAAAGCTTTACTATCACAGTTAACTTCTCTAAGGTACTTGGCAAAATCATGAAATTTGGGGTCCAGATAAATAAAATATGACAAGAAAGTAAGAACATTAAAAAAAAAAGACTTTAGCTTTCCATGACAGTTATTCCTGTACAGCAACAAAGATAACATGGCACCTTCAGGAGCTGTAGGACGGATCCCCGAACCTCTGAGGGCCCCAGCTACATCTACATATGGAGAGGACATTGCCTACCTAGTGGGATGTTTGTGGGTTTACATGGAGAGTGTTTGCTGGACAACAGTGGCATTCTGTGGACAGGTCTCCTACTCTGAGCAGGGTGGTCGTGGCTGCAAGTGGCAGAAACAAATGTAGCTTCTTTAAGAGCAAAATAAATGATGTGACCAAGACCTTAATATCTCTTCTCTCTCTCTCTCTCTCTCTCTCTTTCTATCTATCTATCTATATATCTATCTCTATCATTCTTTCCTTCCTCCTTCTCTCCATGACCCCCCTCCCTCCCTTATTGTCCTCTGTTTCTCACTGCCCGGTGATCCCTCCTGAGATTCTGTCCATTCAGGAAAGAAGCCATACCCATAGGTCCACTTACAAGAGGCTGACAGGTATGAGTTAGTCACATGCCTTTGACTAGACTAATTGCTTGCTCGATGGCCCAGACAGTCACTTGTTGACCTGGGAGGCTTGGGGCAAAGGCCTAAAGTGACCTTAGGTGACAATGTGTCTGACAACCGAAAGGGAAGCTGGGATTACTAATGTCAGGCTGTGGCTCTCCAAGTACATAGCACCTGCCAGAGTGCATACAGGGAGCCGTGGGAACCCAGTGTGGCCTGGGCTCAGAAGACAGGGCGGGAGCAGGGAAAGGCACAGTGAGAGAAGGGAAGAGAGAGAGCTGCAGCGTGGCTCAGAGAGCAGGAACTGAGGACAGGGAGGCCCAGGGCAATCTCAGGAGGCCGAGGCCAGGAACGCTTATGCCTGGTCTTGAAAATTGGTATCACACCAGGCAGTAGAGCTCACCTTTAATCCCAGCACTTGGGAAGCAGAGGCAGGCAGAACTCTGTGAGTTCGAGTCCAGCCTGGTCTACAAAGCAAGTCCCAGGACAGCCAGAGCTACACTGAGAAACCCTGTCTCAAAAAAACAAAACCAGAAAAAAAAAAAAAAGAAAGAAAAGAAAAAAGAAAAGAAAAGAAAAATGGTGTCACCTCCAGAAAGCTGATGACCAGAGGAGGGAGAGGAGAGGCCATGGGTGCAGCCTTGCCTGGTGTAAGTGTGTGAGTGGGTGTGGAGGCAAGGCTTTGAGGAAGTACTGGTGACCCCTGAATGGAGTCTGATATTCTGAGATTGGGTTACCGTGCCCAAGGGACAATGGATTGAGTGAAGCTGGACCTTAGTTTCCCCAGGTGTCAGATGAGCCCGAGTGGGGCTGTCTCCAGATAGTGTCTGCAGCTTTCCAGTCTTCATGTCCATCTACCTGTGAGCCCGAAGCCACAAGTCGGGGTCATGACGCCCCACACAGGCACTGTGCCCCCATCCCTCACACCATAGGGTGACACAATGAGCTCCTGCTGCACTTAGGCATCTCTGAGAAGCCCTTCTGGTATCATCTTGTTTCCTTTGCCTGAAAGTGGTGGGTATGGTTCCAAATATTCCAACAGTTTGGGGGAAGAAGTGTGAGATAGTAAAACTGGGTAAGACCAAAGTCAGTAAGGTAGGTTGTATACCACTATGGTTTAGGTGCCATATGCAAAGCGCTCTTTTCATTATTGGAACAAAACCAGAAAACTCCAAAGCCTTATAGTGAATAGTGTTCACCGCTGCCATCATGCCACTCTAGCCCTCCACCCTCCTCTTTTCTAGATTTATTTCTTATGTATTCGGTGTTCTGCCTGCACACCAGAAGAGGGCACCAGATCTCATTATAGATGGTTGTGAGCCACTATGTGGTTGCCAGGAATTGAACTCGGGACCTCTGGAAGAAGAGCCAGTGCTCTTAACCTCTATCCAGCCCCACCCCTCTACCCTTTGATCCCTCTGTTATATAAACTTGCTGTACAGACCCAGGTTCAAATCCCACCTCTGGCATTTGCTAGCTCTGTGATCCTGGGCAGGCAAGCTCAGACTCATTTTCTGGGATTGGCAGCAATTTCTGTGTCATGGGAGTAGATGGTGCAATTCACTATGGAAGAAGGCACTGGGCCACAACTCTAGGCCATTTGAGGGTCTAAAACACAGGTTCCTGAATACCAAAACCCTATCTGACGATGCAGTCCAGCCCAAGAAAGGACCTGTTTAGCCCAGAATTGCACAGGGAAACCTCAGAAAGACCAGGTTGGAATGACAAAGGGGCACAGACAGCCAAGGGAGAAAGTGGTAATTTTCTTTTCATTTCATTCTTTTTTTTTTTTTTTTTTTTTTTTTTTTTTTAGGAAAAAAGGAAGGCAAAAGCCCCAAAACTCATGCACACAGAGATATGACATCTGTATGATGACATTTTACAGTTTCAGAGAGCTTTGTGTTCCAAGGCACTTTCACAACTAACCCAGGTGGCTATTGCTTTTATTCGAATCAGCAGGGGTAATTATAATGTCCCTAACAGAAACACAAAGCCCCCTATATGCCATGGTTCTGAGGACTTCACGTTCAGTGTCTCATTTATTCCTCTCCAGAAAATGCTGAGACTGAGTTCAGAGAGGTCCCATGTCATGCTTGCCTGGTTTTATCCTCCCACCAACTCCAAGAGGCCATTCCAGCTGAGGAACCCAGGCTGAAAGGGTGTCAGTGATGGAACACCACTATGAGACTGGTGAGCTTGGCTCACCCAGGACATACCCAGAAGGCAGAGGGGAACTGGATAATTCCTCTTGCTCCTTACTGGCAACCACCTTAGTGAAGTGTCACCAGGGGGAGCCAAAGGGCCCCAAGTCTCAGGCCTTCTGCTCTGGGCACTCAAGATTTGGGGTTCCGCTGACCAGACTAGCCTCCCCACAGGGCACAGGAAGTGGGGTTGTTCAGGGGAGAGAGAACAACTGGCTTCATTCTTAAGGACCTGGCACAGCCAAAGTCACCTCAACAGAGCAATAGAAGTTTACAGCTGTTCCGTCTTGTTTCTGTAACCACGTGCTTACTCATTTGCTCACTCTCTCATTCATTCATGCACAGATTTGATAATAATTGCTTCAGTTCCCTTTGGGAACTATGTTCACAGGCCAGACCTTCAGGATCCCATCTTGGGTAGAGACAGAGGAACTGGGGGGTGAGAGTGGGGAACGTTCATTCTCTGAGCTTGAAGGTCTTGCATGGAGCTTATGGGCCAGGGACTGGGGTGTGGGCAGGAGGGGATGAAGGCTGTCTTGGAGGAGTGACATTGGGCTCAGGGTGCAAAAGGCAAGCTGTCTTCCATCCAGCCTTACTTGTGATTAGTCTAGATAGGGCCTCCGTGGAGGGCACAGGTGCGCTGATTGGCATGCAGAGCACATAGGTAGCTTGGGCATGAAGCCCAATCTGTTTTCCAAACCAGTGGCCTCCACGTTCTCAGCTCAACATGGAGGGGTGCCAAGGCATCCTTTGATAGAGTCCCATTGTTAGGATGCCAACCCCATCTATACAACCCACCCTAGCATAGCCACACCAGCCTCCACCATGTCTTACTTCTGCTCTGGGAAGCAAGCATCTTTCTGCCACATAAACCATCTCCTTGGTCAAGGAATTAAGCACATCTTCCCCCTCTCCCTTCCTTCGCTGTCTTTCCTTTCACTTGGCCACGTGTGCCATGAGCTCCTAGAGAGAGCCACTTTTCTTTGAACACTTGAGGGGCATTATGTTATCAACAAATTTGACCTTTGAGGTTATTGGGGGGCACACTGTAGATAAATTTTTCATATTAATGAAGAGTCCCTAGGGACTTTAGGGAGTCTCAATCCTCCCCAGCCCCCAGCCCACCGCAATATTGAAAAATAGAACCGGAAAGTCTCAAGGCTGCTCTTGTGTTTAAGGATATCTGAGTGGGGATGGAAGTCCCTGAGGAAGATGCATGGGAAAATATGGTGCCAAGAAGTCAGAGGCCCATTAAAAACACTGCTCACAAATAGATTGGTTGCCCCGATGTCTCATGCACAGGAAGAAAAAAAAATTTTTTTTGAAAGCGGTACAGCTGAGAGAATAGGCATGGTAATGAGGTCCCCCAAACTAAACTATGGCCAAGAACAACCGGGGGCGGGGGACGCATGCAATGGCAGGGTAGGAGACGGGGACACAATAGAGGCCAGGGCCCCACTTCCTCCCTGGTCCTTTCTGCACAATATGGGCACCGATCCCTTGCCTCAGCCTCCAGCCCAATGCCACAAGCCCACGAGAAATCTGGCTGGCAGCAGGAGATGAGAGACATGGATTTAGCCTTCCAGGGCCTTGTGGATGGCTACAGACCGTGTATTGGGGGCAGGGAGCAGGCGCGAAGGGGAACTGCTGGATGCAACACTGCACAGGCAGAGTGGACAAAAAGGGGAAAGTCTAGTCTTTGAGTCTGGAGAGCAGGAGAAAACGGGAGCTCTTATTGGTGGTTGTCAAGGAGATAGGCCTCGGGGTTTGCTGAACTTCTTCAGTGTCCTGCCTCCCAAGCTGAGAGCGGCCATTGAGTGCTCTCCAGGCCTCAAGGCCGAGGGGTCAGGTGTAGAGCCTGGGCTGGGGGACGCTCTGGGCCAGGGTGACCGCGACACTACGACCGCCCCCACCCCGCCCCCGCGCCCCGCCAGGCCTGTCACCAGAGAACCTGGGCTTGGCGGAGCAGCAACCATCTCGGAGAGCACAGGAAAGGCTGCTCAACCCGGCCGGGTCACGCGCCCACTCCACGGAAGCACGGTTCCAGGAGCGATGCCTGGCTATCCAAAACAAGCACTTCTATAACCGTTGTCCCCGAGGCAGTACTGAAAAGTTCCTTTGATTTTGTACCCAAATCCTGAAACTATCTTCGAGAGTTTTCCATGCTTGCTAGTGTGCGGTTGCCCAGGCAGCACTTGGCACCCATTAGGGGCATATTAAGTGCCCGTAGATCAGCGGCGTGCACCGAGCATCGCCTTCACCAGCCCTGGGTGCCTCTGGGCCTTTCTCTACCTCTACTTTCCCGATTGTGTGTGTGCGGGGCTGAGGGGTGCTGTGCGGGAGAAAGAGTCACCCTGTTTCTTGGGGACCCAGGACACAGAACGGAGCCGGCGAAGGGCAGCCTGGGGACCAGTGCCTGCCCGGGTGACATCCTGCACCGCGACCCCAGATCGCCCGGCTCCCACCCCCCACCTGCTGCCCGCCCCGGGAGATGGGGCGGGCCCAGACTCCCTCAAGCCACGCCACCCGACGCCCACTGGACGCCCTCCCGCGGAGCTCCGCCCCTTGCGGCTGCAGGCCAATGAGCGCGCGGCTGTCAGCTCGTCCTGCGCGCTGGCTGGGTGGCTCCGGAGCCCGAGCGGTAGCCGAGCTTGCTGCAGACGGGAGCGCTCGCTGAGCGGCCGCTCCGTGCGTCCCGTGCCCCGCACGCCCGCACCCGGCGCGGCCCGCAGCGAGCATGGGCGCGGCGGCTGTGCGTTGGCACTTGTGCGTGCTGCTCGCCCTGGGAGCGCACGGGCAGATGGTGGGGGGCAGCGGGCTCCCAGGTAAGCGCTAGGACTCAGGGGTCTGCGGCGCGCGGGGACCTAGGGGCTGCCACCTCGCGCCGTCGGAGGCGGCCCCGTGCCGCGTTCTGCCTCCTTGCAAAGTAACTTCTGGGAGATCCCGGGGCCGGCGGGGGCGGGGTGGGCTGAGGCCCCAGGAGGGGAAGCGGGAGGCTGGAGAAAGAAAGGAAGCACGACGGCTGCCTGCGGGGCCCGGCATGCGTACAGAGACGGGTGGGGACCCCCGAGTTGAAAGTGGCACTCCCCCAGGGCCGAGGACTTAGCAGCTGCCGCATAGGAGGTACCCGGAGGTGTCCAGAAAGGACGCTCTGAGACTGGAGGGGAGATGGGCGGATGAAGGGACAGACGGACAGGAGATGAGGCGTAGAGGGAACAGACAAAAGGGCCCAGGAAGAAGCCCTGAGAAAGACAGCGGCGGGAGGGAAGAGGGGAGAGGAGGTAAGGGAGGGGAGCGAGGAGGCAGTGGACAGCGGGAAGGAAAAAGGCAGATCAAAGGACGGAGAGGAGGAGACAGATGGACACCAGAACCGGGAGGACTCGGAGGGGCGGCGCCGAGGGAGGGGGCCGAGGGAGAGAAGAAGGATGGAGATGTCTGGGAAGAGATAGACAGATGGACTGTCAGACCGGAGGGGGAAAAGAGATGGACAGACGTAGGAAGGAGGTGGATAGAGAACACGAATCGCAGAACAAACCAGGACTTCGTGTCGAGGATATCAGAGAGGGGACACAGGAGGAAGCCAGCAGGTCAGGCAGAAGGAGCTGCTAGGTGGGGGTGTCCCTCCCTGAGCTGAGTTTCCTGGAAGGGACTTCGGGCAAAGCTGTATACACAGGCTCTCTTCTCACACCTCCAGTGCACTCCTCCTTGTTCTCCTTGGAGAGGGTGTGGAGGGTCCTGCCTTGCCCCCACTCCAGCTGAGTCTCCCCAAGTCTGTTTTTGGAGGGGGTGGGTCTGTTTGTGCAAGTCCCACAGCAGATACAGTGCCAGGGAGTTTATGCTACTTGACTGTTGGCACTGAGTTTTCTTCCATGCCCCATTCCAGAATCTGGACCTTTGGGAGCTACTAGATATGTCTGTGGGCATTTTTACCCTGTGGTTTGGGCCCCTTCACCTTTGTAGGACTGTCCTGTGTGCCTTTCCCTTCCTCTCTGCCCCTTCGGGTGTCTATCTGCCTCTGCCTCCCTCTCCCCTCTGTGGAAGCCTGATAACTGTAGAATTCCAGGAGCTGACCTCAGAGTAAGAAAACCAGGGCTGAAGTGAGCAGCCTGTGTTTGAGAGCTGTGCAGGAATCTACATCCTGCCTCAGCCAAGCTCTCCTGCTCCCAGGCCAAGTTTATAATTTGAAAGACAGATGGCCCCACCCACCCCTTCCAAACTTCTGTGTTTCCATCTCACCTACTTAGGTGGGAGATAGACGGGATTTCAACCCCCCAGGGAAGTTCCTGTCCCTCACTCTCATGCCCTGGCCCATGAGAAATAGAAGATGTCTCTTAGGGGTGCCCCATGTGGTCTGGTCCTCTCTAGTGTCCTGCTCTTGAAGCACTGGTCCCTCTGTGGCCAGCTCTCCAGAAAGCCCCTCCCCCACAAACTCTCTACTGGCCCTGGAAAGCATTCTCTGGTTTACTAAGTTGCCTGCCTCTGGGCTCTTGCCTACTGCCTTTGGGTATCTGTAGAGGTAGACTGTACACTTGAGCTAGAAATGGCTGGCCTTGGGAGGGATGCTACCTATGTGTACATGTGCATGCCTGTGTTTTGCATGTGTAAATGTATTCAGGGAGGAGTCTGCTGTGTTTCTAGTCAATGTCTCTTCCCTCTGGTGAGCTGGAACCTTGGAGTCTGGAGTGAGGAAGAGGAGTCTGGGTGAGGGTGGGGCACAGAGCTAGAGCCCAATGTCCAGCCAGGGGTGAATTCAAAGTGGACATTCTTGGGCACCATGAAGTCTAGTGTGAGGCCACATGGATAAAGAGATGGGGACATTTGGAGCCTGGGGGGGGATGTCCTCAGGGCAGCTGCTGAAAGTCCTTTGTCTGCTCACCTGAGTCCTTCTGCCTGTCCATCTGTGTGGTAGTCACAGCCAGCTGGAAGGAGAGTGATGCTCACACAAGCTTGTTCTGTAGTGGGGTCTAGTCCAGTAGCAGGTATAACTGGCCTCAGATCCCCGGTCTAAACCTAAAGTTTTGTTCCCTGAGTAAACTCAGAGTGAGCAACCGAGTGAGGGGACAGGGAGAGAGATCAGGTGTGTGTAAGAAGCCTTTTTCATCATACACAACCATGACTATAGCTTCCTGTATTTATATGCTGGGGACAGGAGAAGGGGTGTACTGGAGCCCTTTGAGCATGGATAGTGCTGGGGTCTCGAAGCTAGGCTATGAGAATTGCCTTTCAGAGGCAGGAGCCTGGGTTAGCCGGGAGAAAGAACTCTACCCTGGTTTGGGCCCTAGGAGATGGTCCTTCCCACAGTTCCACTGCCTTGGGGGCATGATAGGATCTCACATCCAGACTACCTGCACCCTCCAAGGATGGCCTCTGCTCAATATTTGCACATCATTCTGCCTTAGTTTCCTCTTTTGCAACCCAGAGAGACTGCATTTAAGTTCTTCTGAGGACTGTTTAGAATGAGGAATATGGAGGGTTGGAATGATGCCTGTGAGGAAACCAAGTTCCACAGAGAGGTTTTTCTCTCTGGTGTCCCTAGCCTTCATGTTCTCCACACCTTGAATGAGGATAATGGCCATACCTAATGACACTGTTAAGGAAATAAAGACCAGATGTGTTGTGATATGTACCTGGCACAGGGAAACTGCATTAAGGGTGCTACCAATTGCCCCTTGTCACACCAAATCGCTATGTGACTCTTAATGTCAGTTAGTCCAGTGGTCAAGGATAGAATGGAGGCATGAACTTCAGGCAGGGCCTCAAATATCTTCCTAGCACACTTCACCTGCAGTTTCCCCTCCCCCACAGGAGCCGTGGACGTGGATGAGTGCTCAGAGGGCACAGATGACTGTCACATAGATGCCATCTGCCAGAACACACCCAAGTCTTACAAATGTCTCTGCAAGCCAGGCTACAAGGGGGAAGGGAGGCAGTGTGAAGGTGAGTCCCCCTCAGCCCTCCCCACCAAGCCAGGGGCAGAGGGAGGTGGCTGAGGCTTGCCCTATGGTATGCTAGCATGTTGTTCCTACATCCCAGCACTGTGGACATAGACAGCTTGGGCTCTGTCAGTCTTGTGCTGTTCAGAGGCCTTCAGGCTTCTAGGGGACACAGCTATTTTCCTGGAGGACAAAAATAATGGGAATGTGAAGTGCCTGGCTTTCACCTAAGTGTTAGCCCTTTCATTTCTGGAAGAAATCAAAGCCAATTGACTATTTGTGTGTCTAGTTCTGAATACATTGGGAGCCAGTAAAAGCCCTGGATGACTATTCTCCTGAATCCCTAACTTCAGACTCCAGGTCACCCCATGTAGCCTGTAGTTTCTACAGAGGGACCTGCCCATGAGTGGGCTGGGCTGTGAGACAGACCCAGATGACTCTCTTCTTTCTAGCCCCAGATCTTAGACAGAGCCTGTGGTTCAAGCCATTCATCCATCTTTCCAGCCTCTCCTCACTTCACCTGAGGTTATGGGTTGATGGTTCAGAAGTAGAAACCCACTCCCCAGGGCAGACATGGTGGTGCATGCCTGAAATCCCAGAACTCAAGAGTCCAAGGCAAGCCAGGTGCAGTGGCTCACACCTTTAATCCCAGAAATCTGAGAGGCAAGCCAGGTCCTCAAAACCAAGTTCCAGGTCAGCCAGGGCTATACAGAGAAACCCTGTCTCAAGGGGGAAAAAAGTAAAATAGACTAGAAAGAGTTCAAGGCAAGTGAATCTATAGGCTGAGGCCATCTTGGGCCACACAGTGGGTTTGAGATTAGACTAGACTAGATCATTAGATCTCAAAAAGATGAAAGAAAAGAAACTGCTTCCCCCACAGAGAAAAGTGAAGCCTCTGTGTTACTGGGAGCCAGGGGTCTGAGCCAGGTAGGATATTGTCCCATAAAGATTTCATGGTCATTTTGACCCCATTCGAGTTGAGCAGATCTTGGCTATTGGTGTATAAAGCTGTTCTCCCAGATCCATGTGCACCTGACCTAGGCCTTCCCATCTACCCTCAGTGTACAGAGGAAGATCAACCAAGGCAGGGATTGATAGCTGAGTTTCCAAAGTTTTTCAGACAGGATTAAAACCCAGAGTTCGGGTCCTTTGTTTTGACCCTAACAGCAGCTCAGTTTTCAGTGTGGGACTGCAATGGGAAAGTATTGTGTGACAATCTGCCCTATATGACCAGGCTCCACACGGCTGGGGCCTTACAGCTGCCTAGCACCCTCCAGGAATGCTGACATTACTGACCCATTGCTTTTACTCAGCTTCTACAGCCCGAGGACTGAACAGATGGCATCTCCATGGGTCCTGCTTAGTGTGGGCTTGTTTGGGTTCCCAGGAGCTGCAGTGGGGGAAGCTTCTGGGAAGTGACCAGCAGCAGATAGAGAGAGCAGGTCATATGCAAAAGGTTTGGTGGGATGGTTTGGCCTGACTGCTGGCACAATCTGAAGGGTATGTAACTCAGTGGTCCAGGTGGCACAGTGAGGGCATGTGTATAATTTCTGACCCTCTCTTTGACCTTGAGACCCAGTGTTTCCAGCAAGGGAGGGTATGATTGGCACAACCCTTCTGCTAGCTGAAGCCACCAAGCAAGCTGACCTGTTCTTGAAGCCCAGCTCCTGCTTGTCCTCTGCTCTTAGGCTCTCATCATCTTCTGTTCCCTCTGAGGCCTTTCAGAGCTCAGCTTAAACTCCCCCATACTGATGGAGTCCCAGGGTGAGACCCTGAACTCCTCCTGATCCTCCTGCCTCTCTCTGTGATGACAGATGATTACACATGTGTATTGCCACAGATGGCTGATAGAGTGTTAGGGAGCAAACTAAGGGCTCCTTGTAGCTAGGTAATCACTCCACAACTGAGCTATGTCCCAACCCAAGAGCCAGACTCATGTTCCCAACCAGCTTGGCCACATGGCTCTGTGGACCTTTTGCCCATGTCTGCCCCAGAAAGAAGTTCCAGTGCCATGCAGGAATACACATGCACCCATCGGCACTAAGCATCCAGTGTACTCCCAGAGGCCCTTGGCTGCCTTCCATTGTTGCTTTTCTGATTCTGGGTTCTAATTTCATGTCTTGCTCCCCAACCTTGTTTAATATGTGACTGGGTATCAAGGGCCATCCCTCTCAAGTCATATGCTTCTGGTTGTGCCCCCAGAAACTCAGGAGCACCTCACTTAACAAAGTCTGCCCAACCAGCTCCCAACTCCTGGGACTAGTCCAGACCTGTGAGATATGTTTAGTTTGAGTCCACTCCCAACCATGACTGGAGTTCATATGAGCAATTTGTGAGACCCCGATGAGTGGGAAATGGGAAGCATGGGAGTTTCTAGGAGGAGCCTTTCTGTGAGAAGAAAGCAGAGAATAACCTGGTCTCTGCAAAGAGCCTTGGCTGCATATCAGCTCACCTTTGACATGAATACAGACAGGGTAATGGTTTGCCCTCAGCAAGCATCAGTGTCTCCTTTGGTTCTTCAAATCCAGACTGTCCCCCACACTCACCCTGAAGACTAGGCTGGACACAGTGCAGTGTGTGAAGCCCTCCTGCCGTGGTCTGTAGCTCCCAGTATTCCATGTGCAGATTGAGTGTGCTTTCAGAGTAGCTGCAAGCTCCAGGGGGTTGTGAATGGTAAAGAGCTTTCAAAGTCCCCCTCAACAGCACACACCTTGGAGGTGAAGCTCATGGCTCCATGTGTCCCTGCCCTTCAGTTGGCGGTGCCCCATGGGCTGAAGTTGTTTAACAGTGACAATCTTAAATCACACTGCATGCTGGTTGGCCTGGGTTCTGAGGGTCTGGGAGGACCCATCCTACTTGCCCTAGGTATCTTATTCCTGGAGAGTCACAGGCATCAGCCCAGCCTGCTGGAATGTTAACACAGGGACCATCAGATATCCTAAGATGGCTACCCCCAGAAGACTGCACACACATCTGGAGGGACTGACAGGCCATATTCAGGGTAGCCTGAGGGAGTTCAGAGACCACCCAGATGCTAATCTCCTGGTCTAGATGGTCCAGGGACCATCTGAGAGAGAAGGAACTTGCAGGGATTGGGATGAGAGCCCAGATGTGGTGCGCCCATTGCTGTGTGTCTTCTGTGGTCAGTGCTGTCTGTCATGTTCTGAATGGTCCTAATTCAGCTGAGCAGAGTCCTTACAGAAAAGACGTTGAGCCAGATTGCTGGGATTCACATCTTGCCTGTGTATCTGGGCAACCACTCAACCTCTCTGTGTGTAGCAAGCATCATTCTAGCAGCTACTCTGTAGAAGGCGAGGGCTAAGTGTGTTAATGTATTTACAGCATGAAAGCGTAGCCTGGCACATAGAATGTAATACACAAGCATTAGCTGCTGTTGTTGTGGTAATGGTGGCAGAGCTAGCAGATGATGATGAGGTGATCTTTTTCATTTTTGTCCTTTTCTTTTGCAATGCTGAGAACCAAACCCAGGGTCCTATGCAAGCCACATGACAAATGCTGTACTACTGAACCACACCCTCTGCCAAGGATGCCACTGTTGCTCAAAGTAATACTGATGATGGTGATATTGATAATGATGGATTATGGGGATAGTGATTTAGATGAAGATGATGGTGATGACATTGGTGAGAGTGGTGGTGATGGTAAAGGTGAGGGTTATGTTGATATTGATGTTAGTGATTGTGATATTGATAATGGTGGTAATGGTGATGGGATGGGATAATGTTGATGATATTGATAGTAATCAGTGATTGTGATGCTGATGATGGTGATAGTGATTATGATAGTGATGGTGACAATGCTGATGGGATGAAGATGTTAAGGCAGTGTCCAATTTTGTTTAGTTATTATCTCATCCTGCTGATGTTTTAATGGTGGCAAAGGGTTTGCTGTAGGCTGACAAGGTGACTCTGAGGTAAGGGGCTTGTTGAGGACAAATAGGGCTGCCTTGGGCCACTGAAAAGGTTCTGATGAGGCAGAGGAGTTTTCTCTGTGACTTTTGTCCTGGTAGAAGTCAACTTGTGGGTGTAGAAAGTTAGAAAATGCATCATAGGGTTGCCCTTTCCAGACCCACTCATGACCCCATTTTAAGCTCTGCTATACCACATTGTATGTTCCTGTGTTCCTCCTGGACCTGCTTCAAGGGTTGTGGCTGTCACCTGTTAGACTCCCATCCTGGGAACCTAGCTATGGAATGAAGGGTGTCCCCAGGGCCACCTCCTTCCAGAAGCTTTCCCTGGTTCCCAAACAGGTGAGTTCTGGCCGTTGTCATCCTTCCTCAGAGCCTGTCTTCCTAGGTTGTGATGTCACACACCAGTCCTCTGAGGCTGGCTCAAAGCTGTTAGGAGCAGTTAGCAGCCCAGGGAAGGCCTCCCTGAGCCTCACATGCTCTGACAACTTGCAGGTGAGGAAACTGAGACCTCTGACTGGTGTGGGCCAGTGATAGAGTTCATCTGGGGAAACTTGTCCAGAGAGGTCAGTCTTCAGATAGGTTAATCAGCTGAAAGGCAGCAGCAGGGGGGTCCAGCCATCAGTTTGTCTGAAGACTGTGGGGAGAGGGTTCCCTAGCCGTGCATTGTTGGAGGAGGTCATAGGGTACCCTTTTCTCCACAGCTGATCCCTGGAGACAGGTTTATGACTGTGACCCACTATCATCCATGTGATAGATAGGAGGCCCAACCCCTTGGGCTCATCCCAGGTCTCTGCCCAAACACTTTGAGCTATTGCCTTTTTCTTTTTAAACTCCTTCATTCCTTATCTCACCCAGCTGCCTCTTTTTCTTCTTCTTCTTCTTCTTCTTCTTCTTCTTCTTCTTCTTCTTCTTCTTCTTCTTCTTCTTCTTCTTCCTCTTCTTCTTCCTCTTCCTCTTCCTCCTTCTAACTCCAGCTCATTTCTACCCTGGTACTTTTGCACCTTCTGTCTCTCAGTCCCTCCTCCCTTATCTAAGCTGGTGCATCTGCATCTCATGAGGCCCTTTGGCTGGACACAGGCCTTTTGAAGGCCATGGGGCCAGCCCTGCACCAGCAAGCCCCCTGTTCTGAATTAACCAGGCCTGTTTGAGTTCATTCTGCCAGAATGGCAGACTGGGGCCAGGAGGGGGTAACTCATCCCCTTTAAATGCTTCAACTCATTTAACCTTAACTGCCTTGTTTTCATAGACATTTGCAAAGGAAAAGGACCAAATTATAGCTTGAATTGGGTCTTACTAATCTTAATTAAAAGCTCTCGTTTATAATCAGGACCAGGCCTCAAACAAGGAGCAAACCACCCTCAAATGGCTTGTTTAAATAACTGAGAACCCCCACCCCCGCTAATGGCTGTTTAGTCTGAACCTGTGGTGCACATCGTCCTTCTATGTGTGCTTAACTTTTAGACCATCCATTCAAGTGGTTTATTCCTCTCACAAGTTTCAACGCAGGCCCTTTTCAAAATTCTGTAATTAAAGCTCTTAGGGGAAATGAGATTTTGTTTTGGCCACAGTATATTAAATATATTACTATTTTCCTTTTGGTGTGTGTGTGTGAAAAGAAAAAAAAATGACAACCATCAGAGATGGCAAAATTAGCATGTATGTAATGAATGTAAATAATCACTTCCTGGATTTTATATCCCTGGGGTATACTTGTCAATCACTACAGCTAGGTAGATTACAGAGCATGTCATTAAAGGGTTTTAACCAAACTCTTAATAACACACCCAGTGATTCATTTAGTTTATCGTTAAGGGAAAAAAAATCTAAAACCAATTGGCCTTTGTAGAGAATAATGGCCAAAGTCTTATTAAGTCATTTCCATTGTGATTATAGCACACTTTATTGAAACTCTAGGTAGACTTTTTTTTTTTTTTTTTTTTTTTTTTTTGGCTTGGGGCAGGGAAGGCCAGGAAAGGCTTGGCGGGGAGGGGGGGTCAAGCAAAAGAGAATTCTTCCCCTGCTAAGTCTGAAAACATGCAATTATGTGTGCTAATGTGTGTACTGCCCAAGATGAAAGCTCAGAGATCCTGCAGGCCAGCCAGGCAGGAGGATTCTGGATGAGACCTCAGGCTCCCACTTACTTATTCCCAGGTAGCAATTAAGTGGTGTTCTCATTTCATTTCTGTTTCTGTGACAAAATACTCCAATGAAAAGCAACCTAGGGAAGAAATGGCATATTTTAGCGTATAGTTCCAGGGTATAGTCCATCATTGTGGGGAAGTCAAAGCAGAAATTTGGCTGGTCATATCACATTCACACTCAAGAACAGAGAGACAAATGCACCCCTCTGCCTGCTTGCTTAGTGATGAGTCAACCCTCTCTACTCTTATACAATTCAGGGGCCCAAACCAGGGAATGGTGCTCCCCACAGTGCACTGGGCCTTCTCACATCAGTTATCATTTGGAACAAGTCTTCACAGACATGGTGCACAGGCCACTTTTATCTGGACAATTCCTTATTGAGACTCTCTTCTAAGTTGTGGCAAGGCAACAGTTCAAACTAACCAGCAGGAGTAGGGCAGGGGTGGGAAAGAGAGATCCATTAAGAACCCAGGTTCAATTGCCAGCACCCAAATGGCAGCCCTTGATCTTCTGTAATTCCAGTTCCAGGGGATCCACCCTCTTCTGACATCTATAGGCAACGATCACACACGTGGTGCACATACACACATGCAAGCAAAACTCTCAAGCACACAAAATAAATCTTAAAAAGGAGAAAAATAAAAAAATAACTAACACAGGCAGGGTTGCTTGAGACTTGGAAAGTCACTTGGAACGTTGTTGGGGCCCATGACCATCTGAGCGGGGCCAATGAAAACCTTGTGCACTCGGATTTGTATTGGAGACAAGTTCATTTAAAACGTGGGATCTGGCCTGGGGGTGTCCAAAGTGTTAGCTAAGGGTCTTCTGGCTGTCAGGCTTTGTGCTGGGCCCAGGTATGTTTCCTGGTCATGACCCCACTGATTAGCAGCAAGCTGGAAAAGACAAAATGAGTTAGAAAGCAATTGATACAGGCAGGACTCAGAGGGGGTGGAGGAAGGAAAGTGACTACCTCTGCCTGGGATAGGGAAGCAAGTGGGGGTGAAAGGTGAGGAGATGGAGAGTGTTCTTGAGGAGGTATCCAAGCCATACTAGATCTCTGACATTGCCTCCAGCTCTGGGGCCAGAAGAAAGCTCAGAGGGGTTCACTGATGCCTGAAGGTCTACAAGTAACGGGTCATCCAGAGCACTGACTTCCTCAGTCTGCCTCCCTTGACAATGGGAGCAGCCACACCTGCCTAGGAGCGAGCACTTGAGTAGAAGTTGTGAGAGGGAGCCTGCCTCCATCTAGGGCAGCAGTTCTCAGCCTATGGGGAGGGCACATATCAGATAGGTCACATATCAGATATTCACATTACTATTCATGAAGTTATTACAGTTATGAAGTAGCAGCAACATAATTTTATGATGTGGGGTTACCACAACATGAAGAACTGTATTAAAGGGTCCCCAAATTAGGAAAGTTGAAAACCACTGCTCGAAGACAGCCTCAGCGCCTTTGTGTTTTGGCCCTTCCCTTTGCACCTGGCTTCCCACCCCCAGGTCTCCTGTGTCCCATCATGATTGTGTCCTCCCCCCTCTCCTTGCCCCCCACCCTGGGGCCGAAGCCCTTCTCAGCTCTGCCTCCAGGCCCTCTTGCCACCCCCTCCCCTCTGCTGCTTCTTATTACAGTGGCTATATTTGTGTTTCCATCAGAGGAATGCTAACCAGAAAAAACCATTATTTCTAAGAAAATAAACTGTGGGCTGTTGGCCTTTGAGTGCTACTGAAATGGATATTGGCCTTCCCCAAAGGCCTTGAGAAAAGAGTGCTGGGGGCTTGTGTATACGGGCAAGGTCAGGGGGTCTGAGAGGTTGTCCTGACTGGGTCTTCCAGATGGATCCAGGCTGCGGCCCCGGGAGGAGTAAGACTGTAGCAGCAATGGTGGCCTAAGGCTTTGGCCTTGGGATCCTACCAGCTGTCAGGTTTGTTCTTTCCCCATACTCATTCCAGTGTCCCCAATATACACCCTTCTCTCAGAGGACCCAGGCCTGACTTCCTTGGGAAGGGGTGTAGAGCTGAGACTGAACCCATGGAGACTAGGGTCTCCAGCCTTCAGGTCTTAGCACACTGACTGCCAAATTCAGAGAGGGCCAGAGGGTCCCAAGCTCCTTGGGCTCTCACTGTGAGAAGCTCCTCATTTAGGAAACTCCCCATCCTGGAGGTAACAAATGTTGCTGAGTTCATCAACCTGTCCCTTCCCACCACTGCTAGTCCTATTGACAGACCTGGACCTCAGTGGGGTCCTGTTAGTTTCTCAATGAAGCCAGGCTAGACTGTGTCCAGGGTGTAGGGCTAGCATAAGGCACAGAAGGAAAGCAGGCAAGTGCCCTAATCCCCCAGTGGACACCATGGCCATAAACCTCTGGTCTGCTAAGACATGGGACTGCCCTTGGATGGCTTCACCCAGATTAAGGACACCTCCAACAGTAGCCTGCTTGGGGTTATGTCTTTGCAGCAAACTTAACCTGTGAGTAGGGAAGTAGAAATGGTCTTCCCTACCTGGGCCATGAGGGGTCTCTGGGGGTGGTTTATATCCTGTAGGGATCTGGGGAGAAAGATAGGAAGCTTAGCCACAGTTGGCTGCCTGTCTGCAGTGGCTGCAGCAAGGACAGAAAGCTGAGCTGGGGGTCCTGGGTCTAAGCTGCCATCAACCCTGTGTGGACCCTCAGTTACACCTCCGTGCAAACCACAGAATCTAGCCCAGCTCTCTGACTCTGAGATGGGACTTCATTGCTAGCACCTGTGTGCTTCTGATGATCTGGGGGCTGGGTTTGGAGCCCCTAAAGAGTCTTAAGTTTCAAAGTCTGCAGCCTGCACCCCCCCACCCCAATCTTGCCAAAGGAAGGAGAGAAGGACTGATAGCTGCCAGGGTCTAGTTCGTAAAAGGCAGGAGAGTGCACAGGGCTGGCATGGCCCCAGGACTTTTTCACTGCCACCCCAGACGCTTCTAGGGCTCAGTTTCCACCAACAAATGTTCCATGAGATCTTGAGGACAGAATCTGGAGAAGAGCCTCCAAGTAAGTGTTTAGGGTATTATTGAGGGGGAATTGCTATAATTTGCCCACCCTTTTCCTAGTGGTTTGGTAGAGACACCCTCCGATCTTTGGAGCATACACCCCACCATGAACCCAGGCTGAGCAGGTGGAATGGAGGCCAGTTCAAACTGAGCCCCCTTGAGCCAGATGTAGTGGTGCACACCTGAAATGCCAGTACCTGGGAGGTGGAGGCCAGCTGGGCTGCATAGTAGGAACCTATCTAAAAATACTTCTTTGAAAACAAAATAGAAAACACAGTACACACAAATTGGCCATCCTCATGGTCCTCTTGCATCCAGGCAGAAGCCAAAAGGCCAGCTCACTCAGTGGATAAGTGCAACAATAACACTGGCCTTTCTTCGATTAAAAAATTATCACTATCACATGATTGTGTGATGTGTGTGGGGCTCATGCCACAGTATGTTGGGGAGGATTGAGACACAATGGAGTCTGCTCTCTCTCCTTTCAGTTTTGTGTCAGTTCTGGGAAGTCATGAGCTGTCTATCTCACCAGCCCTTTCTCTTTGTTTTCAAAACCACTTTGTTGTGATACAGCTTGCATACCACATAGTTGACCCATGTGAAGTCTCCAAGCCAATGTCTTTTGGTGAATCCACAATTGGTCACCACCACAATCTGTTTAGAAACTCCATGTTTCTTAGCCACCACCCCCACCCCCAGATTTGCAGCTCCTGTAACCACTGGATACCCCTAGTATACATTCTGTCTCTGGGATGGCCTGTTCAGAAGTTTTGTGGATAGAATCACATAGTATGTGGCCTTTTTGTGACTGAAAAATGTTTATTTGAAGCCAGGCAGCCTGGCTCAGTTGCTGACTTTGCTTGCCTTGGTAGTCCTCATTTCCCTTAGCTTAAAGTTAAGATGTTGGCACCCATCTCTTGGAGCTGTCCTGTGTGCAGGGCCCACATACTGCCCAGTACTGTCCCACACAAGGGCCAGTCAGTGGAAGCAGCAGCCAGGCTGTTTGTTCATCCTCTCAGCATTCAGCCAATCTTCATTGCATACCTTCTGCCAGCTTTTGAGGCTCAAGCTGCACAAGACTCAAGTCCCCATGGACTGGCAGCTTCCAATGTCACAGTAGTGTTGGTGTCTCTAGGTAGTGGAGCTGGGGCCCAGACCAGGAAGAGGGGTAAGCTTCAGAGGAGGCAAGACACCAAATCCCAAGCCAGGGTGATTAGGAACCTGGGTTGCTGAAGGTGCTCCAGGCACTGAGAGCTCCAGAAGAATACTTAATGATGGCCAGAAGCTGCATGGGGCACTGGAAAAGGTTACAAAGTAGCTGTAACCCCATGGTTATCTCAGATCTCAGAGTCGGGTAGAGAGACCTTCATTCCCTCTGGCTGAGCTGTGGACATTGTATGCAGTTAGGAATGAGAAAGTATATAGATTGGTGTTGGTTTTTCGTGACCTTTGACCTCTCCTGTAATTAACTGCTGGGCCCACTTCTGGCATTGTCTCTGCAGAAGGGAAACCTGATCGATGGATGCCAGAGGTCCTCAGAGAGCTGGTCTCATTACTCAGTCATTACAGACCCAGAGCTTAACCCTGCACCACCGGAGACAGGGGGCTTAATCCTTCCTGCCAGGCAGAAACTACCTTCCCGGGAGCATAATTAGCCAACAAACTGGATTAAGATTTATTCATCAATGAGGACTCAACTTCCTAAGCTATACATCTCTCCCAGAATGGATGTCTATCTAAAGAGTGCATGGTTTTCCTAAAGCCACAGACAAAGGAGGGACAAACTAGCGCCCAGTCAGGGACAGGTCTTTGTTAGAGCATCCGGGGCTTCCCATCTGGGAGGAATGTCTAGAAAAATGCCAATCAGGGAAGTGAGACCTTGTCTTTAATGGTCTCTGAGAGTGAAAGTGTGGTTGCTTTCAAAGACCTCCTTTTGAGGTTTTCTATCAGCCTTGATTTAAAAAGAAACAGAAATTATCCTGGAACAGTATTAGAATGAGAAGGCACTCAGATTTGTTGGAAAAGAATCTTCTAGAACCAGACACCACAGAATAAGAATATATTTTATAAGACAGTGAGAGTCAATTTTGAATTAAATGGAGGGAAAAAAAATCATCGTCTTTGGGGTCTACCCCAGAGTTGCTGACACAAGACCATGGCTGTGGGATGGTGTTTGTGTTGATATTTTAATATAGGAAAAGTGAGACCATGTGGCCTTTGAATTTACCCATAATACAGAGTTCTTGTGTTGTTTTCTCTGCTCTGTTGGATGTTGAAAACTATCCTCTACTGGGAATTAAGTTTTCATTAAAAGGGAGAGATGTGATTGCTGTTAAGCCTGATGACCTGAGTTCGATTCCTGAGACCCACAGGAATCGAAGGAAATCACAAACTCCTTCAAGTTGTCCTCTGACTTCCATGTGTACATGTGTATGTGAGTGCACACACACACCAATTGTAATTAAAAATTATCACACAAAAGTAAAGAGATACATGTAATAAAATTTTAATCATTAAAAGTTTTTCATTAAACGGAAAATCTAAGCTAAAGAAAGAACAGAGATGAACATGAGCTTATGAACCTCACTCCTTCAGTGGAAGTTCTGATCCTTTGTCCTGCCCACTCTGTTCATATCTTCTCTCCTGACACCACGGTCATCGTCCCTCAGTCTCAAATCAAGGTACCCTGAGATATGATGCCCATGATGTCTTTCTCTCAGTGGCCTTTTGGAGCAAGGAGACCTGTTTTTCTCACACCCTGAAGATGTGGCTGTAACTGGAAGAGGAGAGGGTGGACTCGATGCAGCCACTGTCTGAGGGTCTGGAGAGGAGGGCCTGGAGCCTCTCAGAATTAAGATGGGAACAGCATTCACTTCCAAGTGACCTTGTCACTCAGCTTCTAACTCTGCCATCCCAGGCTGGCTTTCTTTTACATACCTGTATTCCTTGGGTGTCTGTATCCTACTGGAAATCCTAGACAGAGGCTAGGGAACAGCTCAGTTGAGGCACCCATGAGGACATGTGTTTGACCCCCAGCACCCACATAAGAACCAATAGGAGCAGCATGTGCCTATAAGCTAAGCACTAGGGAGATGGAGCCTCCATAATATAATATGTGCATGTGTGCCATTTACATGTACCTGCAGGTACACACACATACACCATACACACCCTAGAAAGATATCAGCCATTGGATTAGGATCCATCCAAACCCAGTGTGACTCCCTTTAAACCTGGTAACATATGCAAAAACAAACAAACAAAAAGCTAATTTTAAACCAGGTCACAGCCTTAGGCACTGGAGATTAGAATATAGATGAATCTTCAACCCACAGCAGTCCTTTGAGGAAAACCATCCTAGCCAGATGGTGACTCACACCTTTAATCCCAGTACTCAGGAGGCAGAGGCAGGCACATCTCCATGAGTTCAAGGCCAGCCTGGTCTACAGAGTGAGTTTGAGGACAATAAAGGATACACAGAGAAACCCTGTCTGGGAAAACTAAAAAGAAAAAAAGAAGAGAACCTTCCTATCAGTGCATGGTGTCACAAGCCTTTAATCTGAGCACTCGGAAGGCAGAGGCAGACAGATCTCTGTGAGTTTCAGGCCAGCCTGGTCTACAGAGAGAGTTCTAGGACAGGTTCCAAAGCAACACAGGGAAACCCTGTCTTTAAAAAACAAACAAACAAACAAAAAAAAACAAAAAAAAAAAAAGAAAAGAAAAAAGTAGAAAGAAAGAAAGAAAGACAAAACAGAAGAAGTCAGTGGTTTGCATTGTGAGCCAATGTCCTTCATTTTGGGTACTGGAAGTCATGCAGGCCAATGCAGGAGCCTGCAAGAGCATGTCAGTCCCAGGAGATGCTCCAAGAGTGGGAGGGGCCCAAGGGACATTGGCATCTGTTATTGGTGTTCCCCAAGGACAGCCAATGAGAGGAAGGTTATAAGAAATCCTTTCAATGGCCGTCCAATAATCAATCATTTTGTTACAACTGTAGTGTGGTACTTAAACTATTTGTCATCCCAGGAGTAAAAATATTTAATCTTTAGACAGAGGCAACAGACATAGATTAAAATTAGGTCAGACCTGTTGAGGTGATTATCATCAATCAGGAGAAGGGGTGTCCCCCTGTTTGGAGACCTCTAGATGCTCAGATCTCACTACCACTGAATAGCTGGTTCCATGGTGTGTCATGGACATGGTGGCCCTATAATAGAGTGTTTCTTTCTCGGTTGGCACCTAGGAAGTCAAACTGTGTTTGTGGCTCACCTTTTGTGATTGTGCCAGGATTGTCAACTGTATCATGGAACAATGTCACCAGCCAGTCTCATTTGTTTCTCTCTGTCTTAAACCTCTATTTCTGAAAATCATACTGCATTTGTTTTTAAGCTGCTTGAAGGAAAGGGATGAATGAGTGAAGAGAAGTTTGGATAGATTGATGGGTGAATGTTCATATATTAGACATAAAGAATGGGTAGGTGGGGTGTGCATGCACATTTGCAGGGTGAGCGTTTGCATCAATGAATCCATGGATGAACATGTGAGTGAATAGATATGTGGATGCATAGTCTTTTAATTAATGGGAGGACAGTGTATGGCCAAATACATGGACAGGTGGAAGGAAGAATGAATATTTGAATATGGGAGAATGCTTGCCTGGATAAATGGATAGGTACATAACTGACTGGTGAATAGACAATCAACCAAGTTACATCTTATGGTAGGTATGTTTTAGCGTAAATGGATAAATGGGAGAAGGGCTGGATGGGAATTTGAGTAGCTGTGCTATAGAGTGTATAGACAGTTTGCTAGCAGGAGGAAGGTGGGTTTTGGTTGCATGGATTTTTGGCTGACTGACTCACGGTTCAACAGATGGAATGGTATGCATACATGTGTAGATGGAGGAAGAACAGGTAGGAGGGCAGAGGGATGGACAGCAATTGGATGGCTAGAGAACACTTTCACAGCAAACAATAGAAATGAGCTAAGGATCAAATGTTTGTCTGGAGTATTTTACCCATGGTTGGCCTGTGCTAGACAGTGTGACTTAGAAAGGATATGAGCTTTGTAAACTGAGAGTTCTGATCCTTGTCCTGTCACTGGCTATGCGACTTTGAGCTGTTCTCTAACCTCTCTGAACTTCAGTTTGATCAGTCTTAAAAAAGTTTCCTAGAGGACTACATCGAGGACTGGAAGGCCCTGTGCTTCAGGAGGAGGGACGACTTAACTGCCCTTCCAGGCACAGCATGAGAGATTATTTTAGTCTGTCTGAACTACTCTACTCTAAGTCTCCTACCCACCATGGGACCAACAGCCTTTGCAAGTGACACAAGCTGCTGAGATCAGGCCAATCACCATCTTGAGAGAGGGAAGCAAAGAGGGAAGGAAGTGCTTGAGGGATGCTGGGTCATTTGGTGATAGGTGATGCTCATGCTAGCAGGCAGTGGAAGAAAGCTGTAACCATGTTAAAGATGTAGAGAAAGCACAGTTAGGTGTAACAGGCTTTTTCTTTTGGGCCACCAACCAGCTTCCAAATTATGACACAGAATCTTATTTTGAATGTTCTGCCTAGCTTAGGCTCATTTCTGACTAGCTCCTTTAACTTAAATAGACCTGTTTCTCTTTATCTACCTTTTGCCTCTGGGCTTTTTACCTTTCTTTCCTTCTGTATATCTTACTTTCACTGCTCCTCATGTCTGGCTGGCAGCTGCCTGGCTGGCCCTGGCTGTGTCCTCTTTCCCCCTTGTTCTCACCCTGTCTTTCATTCTGTTTCAAGCCCACCATCCCTGCCTATCCCTCCTCTGCCTAGCTATTGGTTGTTCAGCTCTCATTTAGACTGATCAGGTGCCTTAGGCAGGCGAGGTGAAACAAATGCAACACATCTTTATATAATTAAACAAATGCAGCACAAACAAATGTAACACATTTTTATTGTTAACAAAGGCAGCAGAAATAAATTGTAACACATCTTTACATTGTTAACAAAGGCAGCATAAACAAATGTAACACACCTTTACCCTGTTGAAGTGCATAGTTAAATATTCCACAATGCTTAGGTCTAAAAGAAAAAAAAGCCAGGTGGACCTGTGTCTGTGACTCAAATACTTAAGGGTAATGGTGGGGGAACAAGGAATGGGTAGAGATAAGTGCATCCTTGGAACTGATTAGGGAGCCAGCCTAGTTGCCCAAATCAATGAGCTCTGGCTTCCCTGAGAAACCCTGTCTCAAAAAATAAGATTAAGATCAATAGAGGAAGACAGCAGACATTGACCTTTGTCCTCCACATGCTCACTTACACACCTGGGTAGACACATGTATGCAACACACACACATACACAGAGAGAGAGTGTGTGTAAAAAGGAAAAGCCATTCTTGGTATCTGAGATGTGGAAGGAGAAAAATATGGCTTGTGTTAGGGTATCCAGAACTGTGCAGCTTGGTGAATTAAAACTGGAATGCATTGTCTTGGGAGTGTAGGTCCTAGACCTAGGAGACATGTTTAGAGTGATGTGTACAGGGTCAGGATTTCAAGCAGAACCTGAAGGCAATGGGTATCCCTCAGTAGCTGTAACACCCTACTCCTTTTCTATAAACCTTAAGTCTTACATTTTGCTTTAATATCATCTAGACTACTAGGTATATTTAAGGATGATTTAGACATGCTACAGACTCATTTCTGCTCCCCAACTGGCAAAGGTGGTGGCTGCACACACTGAGGCAGCGGATCTTGACTCTGAAACCTTTGGGAACCCCTACTTTGTCCTTCCCTCCTTCTGGCTGACTGGCTGGGTAGGAGAATGGGCTTGTGCAATATGCTCAGGCCATTGCCTTTGCTCTTTGGGGTGTCTGTGCTATGCTTAATCACTTCCTAGAAGAATCAGGAGTGGAGAAGCGAGGCCCTGGATTTCTAAATTAGTATCCCTATACTAAGCATCAAATGGATATGCTATAGGTCTGTTGCACTCCTGCTGGTGAGAGCATGGGTCTCTAGGGTTTCCCTGCCACACTCCAGGCTTTTGGTCAGGCTCTTCCCATCTTCTGCTAGAACTTCACCTCAAACTCCCATGCCTGGCAGATAAGGGAAGAAATGTTTCTTCTGTCTCAGTCATGTTTCTCCTGTATCCTGAGAATTGCTTTCAGTTTAGCTATAACATGCTCCCACTCTACAAAGGCCATCTTAGAGTCCCTGAAGGCTGGGCTCAGTGTGAAATGGGAGGCATTGATCCCAGGGACCTAGCAGAAGCACCAGGGCTCCAGACCACAGCTGGTAGGGTCATTCTGGAAGCCATCCTTGAGAGGTCAAGGCTGGGCTTAGATTCCCTATGAAGCCAGAATCAGGTGTCACTTGCATCCCTTCTAGGTGTGTGACCTTTGGCAAGGTTTTAGCCTCCTAGTGCAAGATTACTTCAGTGTCCTGTGCAAGCAGACAACTGGGCCTGAGTCTCTATCTTCATTAGGGTTACTATTGCTGTGACAAGCAAGTCAGGATAGGAACTCAAACAGGATGGGAAATTGGAGACAGGGGCTGATGCAGAGGTTATGGAAGAGAGCTGCTTAATGGATTGTTCTTTATGGGTTGTTCAACCCACTTTCTTATAGAGCCCAGGACCACCAGCCCAGGGTGGGCTGAATTAGTGATTGGGCCAATCACTAATTAAGAAAATGACTTACAGCTAGATATTATGGAGGCATTTTCTTAATTGTGGTCCCCTCCTCTCAGATGACCTCAGCTTTTGTTGAGTTGACATAAAACTATCTACCATTGTGCCTGTGAAAACTTTAAAGATAATGGCATACAGTGTGGCCAACCCCTTTGGGCATAGAAGCAGCTCATTGAATGTTAGCTAGACATGTTCTTATTCTTCTTTCTGAAACCCCAGAACTGATAGCCTGCTGGGAAATGTTGAAAAAAAAAAGGACTTAAAACAGCAGAATGACCTTTACTAAAGCTATTGACCATTGTTTATGAGACAGAAGTCTTTGTTATAACAAGGAAGCTAGAGCAGCTGAAGGCCAGACCTCAGCCCATAGGGAGGCAGCTTGGGGGTGGGGAGGGGTGGGGAGCAGTGGACATTCTTTCATCCCAGAGATGACACTTTTTGGTGATGTGCACAGTTTATTTTACTGGGTATGCCCATTTCAAAGGAGCCAGTTTCTATGGCTGTAGAAGCACCCATATGTTGGCAGTGTTGGCAGGCTTTGGAAGGAGCCAGAGCCAGGCTTGACACTTACCTGCTTCACTGTGGCAGGAGTTGGGAACCGCCCCCCAAAACGCACGCGCGCGCACACACACACACACACACACACACACACACACACACACACACACACACACCACAATGTTGACTCTTTTCTGAAAACTGGTGTTCAGTCTTGCTGCTGAGTCAAGATTTTTTCAAATGCCTCTTCATTCCTTCCCAATAAATGTTATTGAGTATCTGCTGAGTTATCTATCCCCTGTTCTAATTTCATTTCTGGTGTTGTGATTGTTACAAAAAATAATACCCTGACAGAAAACAACTAGAAGGGAAAGGGGGTTATTCCTGCTTACAACTCCAGGCTGTAGTTTATCATCATAGGGAAGTCACAGCAGAAACGTCAAGCTGCTGGTCACATCACACCCACAGACAAAAGCAGGGAGAAATGGGTGCACAATGCTTGCTTGCTTGCACATACTCTCTGCTTGATTTCTCCACTCTTGTCCAGCTCAGAAGCACCTGCCTAGGGAATGATGTCGCCCACAGTGGGCTGGGCCTTCTCATATCAATTAAGTTCCTCAAGACAATGCCCCACAGACATGCCTACAAGAGAACTCAGTCCCTCATTGAAACTCTTCCATGTGATTCCAGGTTTGTCAAGTTAACAATTAAAGCTGTCACATCTCCCTAATAAGCCATATCATAGTGGTTTGCAGTGGTAGAAGTGGGAACCCAAGTCACTTGTTCTGATACTTCTCATGTCTCTGCCTCTGCAGACATCGACGAGTGTGAGAATGACTACTACAATGGAGGCTGCGTCCATGACTGCATCAACATCCCTGGGAACTACAGGTGTACCTGCTTTGATGGCTTCATGCTGGCTCATGATGGACACAACTGCCTGGGTGAGTAGTGAGGATGAGCCTCACCTCTGATCACAGCCTTCCTGTGTCTCAGTTCTAGCAGGCAGAGTTGGAGGCTGTGCAAATAAGCACATTCCTTTGGCTCCTTATAGTTTGTCAAGTTGCTATAACAGAATACTGCAAACCATGTGACTTCAATGGCAGACTTTCTTCCTTGATGTTCTGGAGGCTGGAGGCCTGAGATCAGGCACAAATGCCTTCTTGCATATGTCAGCACATGTCCTTAGTGCATGCATATGTCCAGTGGTATCTCTCTGGGTCTAATCATGTCTTCTAAGGATACCTGTGCAGTGAGGTGGCTCAGTGGGTATATTCAGTACTTTCTTGTTGCTGTGATAAAACACCATAACCAAGGCAACTTACGGAAGAGTTTGTTTTAGCTTATGGTTCCAGATGAGTAAAAGTGCATCATAGTGGGGAGGTATGGCAGTGAGTGGCAGGCATTGAAGCATGGAGATAGGAACAGGAAGCTGAGAAATCACATCTTCAACTGTAAACACCAAGCAGAAAGAATAAACTGGAAGTAGAACGAGGTCATAAACTCTCCAAGTCTGCCTAAAGTGAGGCTGCACCTCCCATAACCCCCCAAACAGCACCACCAAGTGGGGAACCAAGTGTTCAACATGAGCCTGTGGGGGACATTCTCTTTATAACTACTACAGTGCATAAAGGCACCAAGCCTGACAACAGGAGTTCAGTGCTCAAGAGTCATGTGGTAGAAGGAGAGAACTGACTCCTGCAAGTTGTTCTCTGACCTCCACACATGTGCTGTGGCACACATGCCCACAAACAGACAGACAGACAAACACACACACACACACACACACACACACACACACGACATCTGTCATATTGGAATAAGTCCACCCCCAAGGGCTCCAGTTTTAAAAGTAATTACCTCTGCAAATAGAATCACATTTACAGGTAACAATAGTTAGAGTTCTTCAGCATGGGACTTGAGGGGATACAATCCAGCCCAGTCTTGCAAAGCTCCAACTGTCTGCAATTCAAAGCTATCTTAAGACAATTGTGTGAAGTTTATATGCATGATTATTTTTGGTGAATAAAGCTGAGAAAATGTAGAAGAATAGGGAGGGGGAAATGGCAAGTTCTGCTGGTGATCCTCTGTCCACCTCTGGGGTCCCTTTAACATCAGGCACACATCAGGCATTTTCACATGGCCTCTGTTTCTATCTAGTCATTCCATCAGCCAAAACGTTGCTAAAGGCCTGTACAAGCTTCTTGAGGTTACCATGGCAAAGAGATGAACTGGGTGGCTTATGTGATAGACATTGATTCTCTCAGACCTCTAAATGTTAGAAATCCAAAATGAGGCAGGGCAGTTTCTATCTGAGGGCTGTGGGTGAAGTTCTTTCCAAGTCCTTTCTCCTAGCCTGTGGCCACTCAAGAATTCTTAAGCTCATAAACAGTGTCCCCCATGTCTTCACACTGTCTTAGCTCCATAGACATTCTCAGTGTCCAGATTCCCTTCCTCATAAGGACATCAATTATATAGGATGAGGGCCCATTGTGGTCAACCATCTTATCCTTATCATATGCTGTGATGGTTAAAATTGTCATCCTGGCCAGATCAGATTCACCATGGAAACACCCCTGAGTGTGTGTGTCTTCCAGGGATATTCTAGATTATGTGCATTGAGGTGAGACAACCCACACTAAATGTAGGGGCCACCATTCCTTGGGATGGAGTCCCAGACTGCATAAAAAGGAGAACATGAGCTAATGGGGGAGGTGCCTCTGCCAGCTGTGGATGCAGTATGACCAGTTGTTTCCTCAAACTTCTGTTGTCACAACCCCCACCATAATTGTACCTCTTCCAGCTCCCTCCCCTAAATTTCTGGAGAGCTCAGAAACCAGAAAAATGACTGATATAATTACAATGACCATTATTCCTCCAGAGGCCACATTCATAGCTCTGGAGATAAGGCTTCAGAATCTTTTGGGGGACCTTGGAGGAAGTTCACAGCCTATAACCCAAGGGACAGCAACTAGTAGACCACATGGTGCTCTTGGAATAGACCTGCTGGGTTCCCAGCCCTCTTCTGCCATCAGCTGAAGAAGCATAGCCACAGGATCCAGGAGGGCACGTGGGTAATTGACAGGAGCATGGTTGTGAACAGGTCATAGGCCTGTCGGGGTCTCTGTCTCTTGTCAAGGAAAGAAGGCTGTCACAGCTGTTAGTGTTGTCATGATCTCTGAGATTTGTCTTCTCCAGGTCAGTGTGCCACCATGTCACCAGGCTGAGTTTAATAATGAAATGACAACATAAAGCTGAGGGGCCTGCACTGAGTACAGACTAAATGGTCAACTAGCCGGCTGGAATTATTGATGCTCTAGTGACTTGGCCATCTTTCTGTCTTTGCCGTCAAAATCCAGAGGGAGTCTGGGCAGAAAATATTTTCTTCCCTGTTTCCCTAAGTGGTCCTCCAGAATCATTGCCACAGATGGATTGGGAGGGCTAAAAGATCACCAGGATTTTCTAGCCTTGCATGCAAGAATTTCTGCAAGGGCTGAGCAGACTGTCATGATGCCAGCTGGCTTGTCAGCACGAGGTAGAGGGGTTCAATACCCCAAGCGCTTGGGCCTCCCTTTCCTAGTGATGTGTCAGTCTGAGAGCTGCTGTCTGGTTTCATTTAATGCCTGTTGGGGCTCAGATGAGTTCATTATGGGAAACAGATCTGTGAACATGTAATTACACCCCAAATAAGTGCCAAAACAGAGGTCTGGACAAGAGTTAGTAAAGACCAGAAGGGCCTATGAAAAGCTACCCCTGGCTGGGTGAGTATGGGGATAGAAGCAGGATTGCCAGAGCTTCAAAGAGGAAGCTCTCAGCGGGCTCTCAGAGGGGGGAAGTTTGTAGGTCTGGGAACAGTGAGTGTAGGGCTGCAGGCAGCTCCTTGAGTCTGGGCTTAGGGATTGCAGAGCCTGGCAGGGCCTTTGATTAGAGACCACACAGCTTTTAAAGTGCCACACCCAGGTGAAGTGTTGTCACTTACTCCTCACCTGGAGTATGTACAGAAATTGAGTAGTCAGTGAAGTCTCAGCACACCAATGTCCCCAGGGGTATCCTGTTAGAAGCCACAGTGTCACTCTGGCCAAGGGAACAGACTTGGATATCTTAGCTCTCCCATTCTGAGCTGTTTAGTCTTTAGCCATTCTCTTTGATTCTCTGTGCCTCCGTTTCCTATCTACAACATGAAGTGTGTAGCTCCTGTCTTAAAGGAGTCAGGTGAGGGTTCTGTGAAATCATAGATGTAGTTAGCAGAATGTCTGATACTAGAAATGGCATAGCATGGGTCAGCTGCCAGTGGAAATGTACCCTATAAGTTGCTTTGAGGTCCCCAACACCTCAAGGGACCATGATCTATGCTCCTGAATTGTGTATGACACCCTGGACTCCCTGGATGGGCTGTGTGTCCTTTTCTTCGAAGGGCCACCCTTACTCCTGCTAGGGCATGCACCCCTAACCCCAGCCTCTCCAGCCTCCAGCCTGATCGTGAAGTCTACACACGTCTTTGTTTCAATAACACTGTTTTCACTATGGATTCTTTTTATACTGATAAATATGAAAAACCTAGGCAAGACCCCTGTCTGCCCTCCCCGGACATACCCCGAGCACAGATCCTGTGGCAGCTGAGGGCAGACATTTCCTATTAGACTTCTTTTGTTTAGTCTCCCACCCCCACCCCCAACCCCCCGCCTTTTGATTCTTTTCCTTCTCAAGAGAAAACTTCAACTTAGAGAAGTCAGGCCATGGTAGCAGCCGGGTCCAGCCCAGACCCACAGTGTGGCCCCAGACTTGTTGGCTGAACTTTTAGAGCCTTAGCCTTATATCCATGAAGCACATTAAGAACAGATGCCTGGGAGTTGGGGAGACAGCTCATTTGTTAAAGTACTTACTTTATAAGCACAGGGACCTGAATTTGAGCCTCAGAACCTACACTTAAAATCTAAGCAGAGGCAAAGGAGTATACACTTGTCATTCTAGTGCTGGGAGGCAGAGGTAGGAATACCCCTGGGGCTTATTGGCCATCCAATCTAGCTTACTTGGTAAGTGCCAGGCCAGTACCTCAGAAATGACACCAAAGGTTGGCTTTCCGCCTTCTCTGGCACATGTACTATATATGTGTGTGCATACATATGCTCACACATATATATGTGTATGTGCACACACATACACACACACAGAGCAGGGGGAGGGGGAGTTGATGCTTGGGATGTAGTGAGGACTGTGGTAAACTATAACTGAGAAACGAGCAGAGCTGGGACATGGAAGAGTTCAGTGAAGGCTCTCATGACCCCACTCTGCCTGGGGCCAGCTCCTTGGACCCTCCTCACCTGGCAGAGTTTTCAAGTTGGTAGCCCACCTCTGACTCAGGGCCACATTTGATTTCTCCCCACTGAAGTGCTGTCCTGTTGCCATCCCAGAAGGGATTGTCTGCACTTCAAAATAAGTGTTTCCCGCCAGGAAGCCTGGTGCACACCTGGGATCCTAGCAAAAGGGAGGCAAATGCAAAAGGTTCACAAGGCTAGCCTGTGCTACATGAGACTCCCATCTCCATTTTCCTCTCACTCTAACTTGGTGACTATTGCCCTGCCTCAAAGGCAGGATTGCAAGGAAGGCCTGCATCCAACACAACTATAATCCCACGGCGATGGTGGGTGGAGCTCTCCTTCCCTTGACACAAGTGCTCTCCTGGTGACCTGTAGGTTGGATATGACTTCTGAATTCTAGGACTCCTTGCACTTTGTGCCAGATAGTACAAACATGTGTGCAGCCTACTTCTCTGTCTCTTTTCTGTCCCCTCCTCCATCCAGTGTGAGGACCATAACTTGTTGGGGTTTTGACATGTGTCCCAAAGCAGCAGCCCGATGGCTGTGGCTCAGATACAAGTGTCATTTGTTCTCATAATCAAAGGTTGAGGCCATTTAGACAGGACATGTTAAGGTCACATGTCACAAATGCCCAGGGAATGGCCTGGAACAGGGCTTTGGGGGGAGGGAACATGTTGCAGGTAATCATGTACCCCTGTACTCACCCCTCAGTATGGCATCAGAGGGGGCTGCCCTGAGCTTCCCTCTTGGAGAAGTGAATTCCCCTACCTGCTGTCATGCTCTCATACTCCGGTACTTGTTCATAGAACTTCCTGCTGTATGCCAAAGTTTCCAGCACAGTTTTACCCCCAAGGCTGGCTGGGTGGCTGTGAGGTGTTGGCTAAGTTCATGGAGGGTTGTCTGTCCACAATGCTGCATGTGGTCCCACACCTCTACTCAGACACAGAGCCATACCCTGTCACACGCTTAGAAGTGTCGGGCTTAGATGTTGTTTTGACTGTAGAAGTCCTGGTAGAAAGCCTTCTTCCCTGGTAGCCTTCTTCTCTGGGCCCCACTGGATTCCTGGGGATGGTAGCAGAGGCAAGCCCTGACCATCTTAAAGAGTAACAGGGAGGTTTGAAAAGCACCCTGAGTTGGCTGGGAGAGAGGCGGAGGCTGAGGTCCGTTTCCCGTCGGCAGGGTTCAGTTTCTTTTGAGCAGGCGAGCCTATTTTCTTGTGGGTATGCTTGTCTGTGACCAGGTCCTGGACGGGGGCCAAGTCTGTGCTCTGGAGAGTGAAGGCCTCTCTCTATTTGACATCTTTATTGAGGAATTTCTCAAATATAACAGAAAATGACACCAGAGGGAATTGAAACCAGGATGAGCTCTTACTCAGCCTGAAATGGCTGCCTTTAGCTATGTAATTACTTGAAATAGCAGTTCTGTTTGAAAAATATTATTCCAAACTCATTGCGATCGGCCAGCTGAGCAATATTTAGGCTAATAGAATAAGATTTTTTTTTCATCTTAAATTAAAACCAGCAGCAGGTCATTTTCCCCCATGCCCACAAAGAAAAGCTCTCTTTTTCTGAAGCCATCCGTTCACTTAGCCAGATGTCTTCAACCTCCATCTTTACCTTGACTGACTGCTCCCAGCTGGAATTTTGGACTGGCCCCAAGCACTTTGATCCCATCGAAGAGAAGTCATCTGTAGCCACATCCAGCAGACAAGCTGATTGATTAACCAGATGGTGCTATATCAGCGAATATACATTGAGCACCTACTCTGTGCCTCACCTTGTACTCAGAGACAGTTCAACCTGGGCAAGATGAAGGGTGCATTTCTCTGTACATGAGAAGCGGCCCGTGCTGCAGTTGTGTTCTTTCACAGGTCCACCACAACATCCACAGGTAGATGCCATTGTCAGCCTTTACCTAAACTCTAGAACCTAGTTGGATAGAAGCCATTAGCACCAACTCTTACAAATGAAGAAACCTAGACCCAGGGAAATGACCTACTCAAGGTCACAAATGACAGTAAGAAGCATAGCTTGAGCCAGATACAACATGTGGTTTTTGTCACTTCGAGTCTTGAGCCTGTGCCTGCTGAGCACCCCTGCCCCTGTGTCCCCCTGTCCCACACACACCCAGGAGAGCAGCAGATCTGGAAGGCAGACCAGATTCAGGAAGGGGTCCCTGTAGGGCTAGATCAGGTGGGCAGGGGTGTGCCAAAAGGAGCACCTCCTCCCAAGAGTTTGCTGGCTTGCTCAGGCATCTCCCTTGGGACTTTGTCCTATCCCATGTGACAGCCCTGTCTTTCCAAAGTCCCATTGCTTCCCCAGGGCACCCAGCTCTCAAGGAACATAGAATAGGACTCTACTTACCCATCTTCTCACATTGTACCCTTGCCCATTGTCTGTACCTTGAGCCCTTTTACTTGTCACTGTTACTGACACGCTGCCTAAAAAGAGTTGTAGAACAAGTGAACAGAGGATCTCCCACCTGGAAAGAGCCCTTGCTGGATCTCTTGCTGGACAGGTGCCAGGGGCAAAGGATAATTAGATGGATAGCCTTCAGGGACCTGGGTTGGCCAGGATGGAAACATGAAACCATGGAAGAGGAGATGCTGTTTAACTTGCTGCCCAGTGTTCAAGCATTTGTGTACGAACAAAAGTTGTTCTGAGTTTCTGAAGACAAAAGCAGGAATGAAAATCAGTACTGAGCTCACCCTTCTGGGTTCACATAGTAGAAACACAGACAGCAACATGTGAATATATAGCTCAGCAAAGTAGTTTCAGTCAGGTCAAATCCACCAAAAACAATAGTAATAGAAGCAGAACAGCCAAGGGTGGGGGGGTGTTCTGATCACATTGCTGAATGAGAGCCACACCAAGTGGTTTAAAATGCCACCATTCTCTGCCTATGAGTTCCATGGGTCAAGAACCAAATCAAGGATAGCCAGTATCTGCCCCAACGTGTCTGGAGTCTCATCTGGAAGATGTGAAACTGGAGATGACTGATGGCCAGAAGCTGGAACCATCTGGAAGCTTCCTGGCTCATGTCTAGTGGTGGTTGCTGGAGGAAAGCCAGAATGTATATGGGCAGCCTTTTCGTCTAAGCTTTGGCGCAGACCTGGGTGAGCCTCCCCTGCAGGGTGTCTGTGTCCCTGCAGAACAAGGTCAAGTATGGGAACTCCCCCACAAACTCATGGTGAAGGGGGTGTCAGTGGTCTTCCCTGATTTAAGGGGAGCAAATGAGGGAAGGAACGTCAGGGAGGAGGAAGTGTCTTGTAGAGGTCTGGAGAACTCTGTGCTAACAGAAGGGATACACAGTAGATGAATTTGGGGACAGGGCACTGTGTTTAGAGAATCATAGTATGGGAAAGGGAAGGAGGTGAGTTCAAGAGGGAGACAGGAAGCAGTCACAGATTGCTTTGGGACTCTGGAAGTGGGTGGATTTTGTGCCAATTAACTGGGAAGATGGGCTACATTTTTACTAGGGACTAAAATGTTTTGATTGACATTTTAATAAAAATCCTTCCTGGTTGCAAGTAGAGACTTAGAAGGAAGAAGGGCAGGGTGTTTCAGAAGGGAGGCCCTATGTGGCCTGGCTGGATGCTGGTGACTGAACTCAGAATACATTTTGCAATAGCCAACAGGAAGTCCCAGTGGATTCAACATCAGAGGTCAGGGAAAGCATTTCACTGGCACTGTGTGGCTCTGCCTTGTGACTTAGGCGAAGATGACGAGGGCCAGAAAGGTGTGTGGTGGGATGGACTGCAGGACTCATGTCAGCTTGGTTGATTCTGTTTGAGGTAATTACTAGTCCTCCCAATGGAAACAGCATACAAGGTCAGATGTCTGTGGAATTCGACCCAGGAAAAGTGTGAATCACTAGCTTCAGTGTGGCCATGAATACCAGAGATGTTGGTGATGGTTCATTTCACAGAGATCACATGTGTACCTGCCCTGTGCAGCCCCGCCCTTGTGCAGCTCCAATATGGATGACCTGTTCCCCAGCCTTAGGAAGCACGGACACTCAACCTGCCTGGCTTTGGACATCCTGCCTGAGTTGATTACTGTGTGACTTCGGACAAGTAACTTAGCTTCTCTGAACCTCTGCTGTAAGGTGGAGCCAATAACCATGTTTATTTCTGAGCCCAAAGGACATGAGCTTTGTAAAGCGCCCAGCATGGTAGCCAAGGTCCCCTATGTGTCAATCATCTACTTACCATTGTCCTAATGTGCAAAGTTAGAGCAGTTTTTAAAGAAAGCTAGTCTGGTTTTAAACTAGTGAAGAGGCACTGGGCAAGACTGGGCTGTGGGCGGTGTGTGAGGCCTGTAGCACAGACCTGAGCCCCCATGTCCTACAAGGTATTCCTGTTGGATAAACCACTGCTCTCAGACTTCTGGTCAGACAGCCCTCCATCCTGTTGAGGGGATGTGGGGGTCACATGACATCAGGGCTTCTCATACTGTAGCCTGGCTACATCCTCTTATTTCTGTCTTATTCTGGCCCCTGTTGCATCCAGGTGGAGGTAAGTGTACAAGTGACTTTAGAGGCTATCTGCTGGATGAGGAGAAGGACACAGCTTGCAGGGCCAAGCTGTATGAATGTAGGAAGGAAGTAGCTGGGATGCTGGGGGCGGGAGTGGCCATCACAGCTCCCTGTGCTGGACTGGGTGTGTGATAAAAGCACTCCCAACCCCTCTAGGAAGACAGCTGGAGCCAGCATTGCTCCTCTGAACCCCACAGAAGGTTCCAGTCGTTTTTATTTATTTGTTTTCCTCCTCCAGAAACTCGAAAGTGTTTCTTGCTGGGGGGAAAAATGCTGACTATCTTAATGTAAACCTAAACATCCTGGACCAGCCCTGTCTCCTTTGTACAAGTAGCAGTGTTTCTGAGGTAAAGGGAAAGACTTCTCTCTGATAGATTACCCTCCTCCTGCTTCCCATCTCAACCATAGCCCCTTGCTGAGGTGACTGAAAACACTGGGCTACTTTTGCTCTTGGAGTTCACGTCAGTCAGATTGCTTCTCCCAGCTTTTTATAACTGATCATCTGGCTTCACTTTTTGCTGAGACAGGATCTCCTGGAGCTCAGCCTGGACTTGAACTTGCTATGTATGTGGGACTAGCCCTGAACTCCTGATCCTTCGGATTCTATCTCTAGGGTGCTGGGATTGCAGGCATGCACTCACACTGCACGTTTGCATCTGTTGATTTGATAGAAATTCCTTGGCCTGAGAAAAAGAAACTCGTGCTGGATTGCCCCATCACTGCAAAAATGGGAAGCAGGTGTGGGGAGGTGGAATTGTTCCAAGCTGGGGGGCTCCCCACCCCTTCTCCAGGGTCAGCCAAGAAGTGGAGTAAGCGTCTTTCAGAAGAGCTCAAGCCAGCACTGAGGGAAAAGACTGTGGGCTAAAAGTCAGGCGCTGGGAACTGCCGCCTTACTGGAGGATGCTGGGACACTGTCTCTAGGTCTCGGCTTCTACATGGTATGTGAGATTAAGTGGATGGGATTCAGCCAGTGGTTTTCAGACTTCATGGGGCTGTGTGGATAGCAGCAGAATTCCTTTTCTTCATAGATCATGCAGGGGTCACATTGCATGGGCTAAAATGGGAAGTCAGATTTGGGAGGGGGCATAGAGTACTCTGGAGCCCATCTCTTCCCACACAAGGTCCCTGGAGCCTCAGGAACAGTCTAGGACCTCCTCACTGGGCTGCTTCTTCCTCCAGATCCTGTGAGTTAGCCTAAGGGACAGTAGCCAAGCTCTGTCCTATGTCCTCCTCATGTGAAGAAGACAGCCCCTGGCTGCCTCAGGACTGTGGCCTCCAGAACATTGAGTGGCTTCCACTCCCCTAAACAGCTAGTTTCATTCCTGCTCTCCTGGCCTGGTCCTTGTGGTTCCTGCTCCTGGAATGGCTGCCCTGCCTTCAAATAACACCTATTTGGCTCACCCGCACTACACACTTGGCCCTCAGGCCATGACCAAGGGTCAGCCCCAGAAAAATCTTCTCAACTGCATGCTTTTTGTGGCATCCTGTTGAGGCAGACTTGGGAGTCTAGGAATGGGTCATCCTACTTCCCTGAGAACCTAGGGAATTGTGCTCCAGCCTAACTGGGCTATCCACCCCTGGCCTATGCAGATTATTGTGTAAGACAGGGTAAGAGGGGGCCATCACAAAGAGGGAAACCTGATAGTGCTGAGTGCACACACCTGACAGCGGTGAGTGTGCACACCTGACAGCGGTGAGTGTGCACACCTGAGAGTGCTGAGTGTGCACACCTGACAGCGGTGAGTGTGCACACCTGACAGCGGTGAGTGTGCACACCTGACAGCGGTGAGTGTGCACACCTGAGAGTGCTGAGTGTGCACACCTGACAGCGGTGAGTGTGCACACCTGACAGCGGTGAGTGTGCACACCTGAGAGTGGTGAGTGTGCACACCTGACAGCGGTGAGTGTGCACACCTGACAGCGGTGAGTGTGCACACCTGACAGCAGTGAGTGTGCACACCTGACAGCGGTGAGTGTGCACACCTGAGAGTGCTGAGTGTGCACACCTGACAGCTGTGAGTGTGCACACCTGACAGCGGTGAGTGTGCACACCTGAGAGTGCTGAGTGTGCACACCTGACAGCTGTGAGTGTGCACACCTGACAGCGGTGAGTGTGCACACCTGAGAGTGGTGAGTGTGCACACCTGACAGCGGTGAGTGTGCAGACCTGACAGCGGTGAGTGTGCACACCTGAGAGTGCTGAGTGTGCACACCTGAGAGTGCTGAGTGTGCACGCTTGTCATTGGAGCAAAGCTCCCTAGCACACAGCAAACAGGACAGCCGGGATGGTATCTCACCAGCATAGAGGCCCTCAGTGGCGCAGAATCTGCCCACACAATGTCTGTTTCTAGCTCCTTCCAGTCTCTGTTCTCCATGCCTGGAGAACATGCATGGGAAATCAGGTGCCCTGAGGCCTTTACTCCTGGATCCCTTCCTAGCCTGGGTATGAGTGCGAGGCCAGTTCTGTGCTCCCAGTTTTATCTTGAAAGGTGGCATGGTAATGGTACCAGGAGGGGGCCCTAGGAATATGGCATATTGTGTCAGGGGTTTGCTCTATGTGGAGGCATGTATGGGTGTGGGAATCAAGAGTCACTAGACTCTGTACAGGTAAAGTGAAGTTTATTCAGGGAGAATGTACTTACACAGGAAACAGATGACTGCCGCAGATTCCCCCTCCAAGGATGCCAATCCTACCACCCAGATGCTTTTGTCAACCTGAGCAGGAAGAGAGAGCTCCAAACCTCAAACCTAATCCTTATCACTGGTCACATGGGCACCTGTGACCACACCCAAAGGGCGTGGTCAGCACTACAGATGGGATGAGTGTGTGTATGTGTGTGTGTGTGTGTGTGTGTGTGTGTGTGGTCTGTGTAGTGAACATGGTTTGTAAATGGCATAGTGGAGGTGTGGTCTAGGTATCTGAGTGATCCTAGGGGCAAGTCTATGAGGCAGTGGTCTGTATGGAAATGACATGATTTGTGTTAGGGAGCTGTCTTGTGGGTATGGTCAAGGGAATGATTTGTGTGGGTGTGATATGTGGGAAAGTAGTTTGTGGGGTGTAGCCTTGAGGGGGTGGGCATGGTCTCTGTGGAGAAACATAGATGTGAGAAGCATAGGCCTCTCCTTCAGTTAGCAGTCAAGTCAGGAATTTGTCACTCAGGGCAAATGAGTGAATGGTCACAGCAACCTTTTCCCATGGGCTGAAGTCTTGTCACTCCATCCCACACCAGCCCCACATCAGCTAGGTCTCTATTTGGTGGCTTGGGGAAAAAGCCATGCTCTGTCCCAGAACAGAGCCTCCATAACGGAGAGTCCATAAACAGCAAAGTAAACACAGGCCATGGACAGAGGGCAGCAGGCAAGTAAGACACTTGCCTTCCCTGTGTTCCATTTGCAGCCTTGGTGCAGAGAGCTCAGACAGAACCCCTGGGGATAAGTGAAAAATACATGTCTTAAGAAAACTCTTTAAAAATATCCTGCCTCCAAATCATAGGCCCAGACCCAATGCTGTATTGTGTACCCAAAAGGGACACTGGCAACAAATGAGGGTGCCCAAGCCTCTCACCCACACCTCTACCAGAACTCTTGCTTATTTTGGACTGATCAAGTGTCTTGGGTAGCATCTTGGGTCACCCAAACATGCAGGGCCTGGCTGTGTCTGGGCAGATGATGCAGCTGCTCCTTTCCTGGCACAGCAGGACAGGGCCCTGGTTGTTTCTGATGGCCATCAGCCAGCCCGTGCATCCGCCTGCCCAGCAACCCTCCCTCTTACCCACTTCATCCTGACCACATGCAACTAGAAATAGATGTCTGGCAGGGACACCCTGTGCCCGCTGGCACTCTTCATCTGTGGAGTGGACAGTAGGTGTGGCTTCTTAGTCTGGGGTCCTTTATCACCTCCCAAGTACTACTTCAACAAGGACAGGGTTCTGCAGGCCATCTTGCTGCCGCCAGCACCACCACCACCACTGGCCTGCCTGCTGGCTGCCCAGGGATCAGTCACCAACAAAAGCTTTTAGGACTAGCTGTTGGCCCTTCTACATAAAAAATGCAGGCACAGCTCCATGGTGAGAAAGCCAGGCACCCCCAGTGGTAACAGGTCCCAGGAGGTTCTACCTGCTACACCAGCCTTACTTTTCTTGCCTAAGCATCCAGCAAACCAAACGTTAAGCTGTCCCCAAGATATTCCTGTCCCTGCCTCATCTCTTGCTGGCCCAGGTATTCTAGTCTCCAACTGCCAGGGTCTCTGTCCTAGCTTTCCTGCAGAGTGACTGACTACTAGTCACTCCCCACCCTGCTATGCCCTGCCCCCCAAATTAGACTGAGTTACAAGTGTCTGTTTACTTATCCATCTCTTACACATGGGATAATTTTACTGAAACTTCCAGAGATATCAGAAGCAAAGTCAGAAGACACTTGCCCTGGCCACCCTGCTCTAAGGTCATGTCCAGACTTGTCTGGGCATAGACATAACTTTATGTTGGTTATAAACATTTCATTGATGTTTATATGCTGCCCCTGCAACTAGTATCAGAACTGCCCTCAACACTGATACATAATTGTGTATTCTCAAAAAGAGGGAATGTAATCAAGGCCCAGGATGTGGAAAGCCAACAGCCAGTTCGTAAGACTGCTGCTGTGACCCTCTGGTTGGGACAACAATGTACCTGGGAAAAATGACTTGTAACATGGCAAAAGCCTCCTCTGCCTGCATGCCCATGTCTGCTAGTCAACTGGTTCTGGGGTTAAATAATGACTTCCAATATGGCATCCTCTGTGTAATTAGTGCTGGGAGTGGGCAGTCTAGTGATTTTTGACAGTTGTCCATCTGCCTGGAAGGAGTACAAGGTCCTCGGGTGTGGGGTGGAAAGAGGAAAGGAAAGCATATTTCAAGAGGTCGGGAAAGTACACACAAAGCATAGAGGCAGGAAGCTCAGGCAGGTGGGGGAGTGGACTCCAGGTAGACGCCTGGAACCCAGAAGAGCCAGGTACACCAAACACTGGCTGGCCAGAAACTTCAGGTGTATCCTGGGGAATGTAGGAACCTCGCCACTGGCCAAACATTGTGTATTAGTTAGGGTTTCTATTGTTGTGAAGAAACACCATGACCACAGCAACTCTTTTTTTTTTTTTTAATTTAAATTAAAAACAATCTTATTTTACATACCAGTCCCAGTTCCCTCTCCCTACCATCCTCCCATTTCTCCCACCAATCCCCATTCTACCCCCCATCCAATCCCCAGGGAGGGTGTGGCCTCCCATGGGGGAATCATCAAAGTCTGTAACATCATTTGGGGCAGGGCCTAGGCCCACCCCGGTGTATCTAGACTGAGAGAATATCCCTCAATAGGGAATGGGTTCTTAAAGTCTGTGCACTAGAGATAAATACTGGTTCTACTGTCAGAGGCCCCATAGACTGCCCTGGCCTCCCAACTGACACCCACATTCAGTGGCCTGGTTCACTCCTATGTTGGTTCCCCAGCTGTCAGACTGGGTTTTGTGTGCTCCCATTCGCTCATGTCAGCTATTTCTGTGGGTTTCTCCAGCATGGTCTTGACCCCTTCACAGCAACTCTCAAAAAAAAAAAAAAATGAATTGGGTTGGCTTGCTTACATTTCAGAGGTTTAGTTTATTATCTCCATGGCAAGAGGCAAGACAACATGCCAGCAGACATGATGCTGAAGAAAGAGCTGAGAGTTCTTAACATCTTAACCTGCAGGCAACAGGAAGTGCTCTGACTCACTGAGGGTAGCTTGAGCAAAGGAGACCTCAAAGCCCACCCCCACAGTGACACATTTTCTCCAACAAGGCCACACCACCTAATAGTGTCACGCCCTATGGGGGGCATTTTCTTTCAAACCACCACATTGGGTATACCACAGACTCAAAACTCACCCTGTCACAACACCCAGAGCTATGTTGTTCAGCCCACCAAGTGCCACCCTTCCTTCTTCCCCCCATTCCCACATGCATAAGACATTTTCTGCATCCCACCACCAAAGGTGCCTTTGCCCTCACTGGCCCAGGCCATTTCAGAGAGAGCCTCACGGACTCTTGAGTTGGCCCATCAGGTCCAGTCTCCTCTCACAGCACACTCCCAGCAGGCCATTGAAGCCCTTTTGTGGTATGTTAGTAAGGCTTTATGTCCCTGTGACAAGATGTCTGACATAAGCAATTTAAGGCAGGGCTAAGGGGGGTTAGCTACTGGCTTCAGAGGGATGGATTCATAGTCCTCAACTGTCCTGACTCTGGGCTTGCTACCTTCTCAAGTGTGCTGACTAATGAGACAAAGCTAGCACTTGGTCCTGGTAGTTATCATGTGCTCCAGCTAGTGCTCTACTCCAAAGCTGATTGTAAGGATGCTGAGAGTAAGAATCAATCTACTCACGCATGCAGGCCAGTTAGAGAGCCAATGTGGATAAGCATAGAGCAGGAGGCCAAGCAGTATGACAAGGCATGGGCCACAGTGGTCCTCTCTCATAGAGGCCTCTGGGACGAGGCTACACAAGTGGGAAAAGCTAGAAAGTAGGAGAAGGGGGGGGGCTTGGAACACAAGCATAAGGAATTGTATTCAGACTCCACATGAAAGGCACAGCTCTGAGCAGAGACAGGAGGATCTCTGGGATTTCCTGGCCAGCTAGTCTAGTCAACTGGCAAACTCCAGATTTAGTGAGAGACCTTGTCTCAAAAAATAAGGTTGAGAAACACACTCAATGTTGGCATCCATACACATGAGCCCACATGTATTCCTACCAAGGCACACATGAGTACATACACACATATACAAAAAGAAGGGAAAGGCAGTCCTGAGCTGCCTGCTGAAGGAAATGCACTGTCCTGTGCCCAAGAGGTTGACAAGGATGAACCTGCCAAGGGCTGCAGCCAAAATTCCCAATTCAGATTCCCAATTCAGATAGTAGTGAAGCTAAAACTCTCTGACATCAGGCAGGATGGGCTGGCTGAAAGACTGTGTCAGCTCGTGTCAGTGGGGTATCAAGGCGACTCTGGACCTACTCAGCTCTACAGTTCTTCCAGAAGGCAGGCAGGCACACCATAGGGGTCATTGCTCCCATCTGGGCCCTTGCCTACCCCTCCCTCAGGCCCTGCCAAACCCTGAGCTCCCTCCTCTCTCCTCCCAGAGTTCTGTTTCCATGCCTTGTTTGGTTGGTTGGTCTCCCTCCCCACCTCCAGCCCTCCATTCTTATCCCCATCAAAAGAAAATTTTAAGACACTCCAGTGCCTCCCACAGATGTCCGGCCAGGGTCACATTCACAGCTGTGCTGTGTGGGGCCCATGGGGAGGGAAGTTCTAGTTCTGCTGCCATCCCTACTCTTTCACCCACGTGAGGACTATGGGCAGGCTGCTGACTGGAGGGCTTCTTGCACGGGGCTGGTGCCCCATTGAGGTAGAGTCCTATCTTACCCCCTATACTGAGAAGTTACTGGGAGAGCTGATCTTAGCCCAGATGAGGATTAATTTTAACTGTCACATTGGCCACTCTAGAATGACCCGGGAAGACTTTCCATGAGAGATTATCTAGAGATTATCTGTAGGCCTGTCTATGGGAGATTTCTAGACTATATTAGCTGATGTAGGAAGACCCAGCCTATAAGTGGGTGGGACCATTCCCTGGGCTGGATCCTAAACAGCATAAAAGAGAAGGCAAGCTGAGAACCTGTATCCATATACACATTCTCTGTGCTCTCAACCGTGGATGCCATGTGACGAGAGAGTCATGCCTCTGCTGCTGCAGTGTCCCCACTATGATGAAATATAACCCAGAACCATGAGCAAAAACCCCTTTCACCGCTAGATTGCTTATTGACCAGATATTTTATCACAGAAACTGGACAGGAAACTAAGACACCAATAGGTATGGCCAGACTGAAGTTGGCAAGCAGAGGCCAGTGAGTATGTAGCCAGAGTGGTCACCATAGACTTTGGTGAGAAGGAAAGGGGGAGCTTGTTTGTGGGCACTTTGGGGCTTCAGGAAGTAGGTAACATGGTCTTTTTGAGGTTACCATGTGGGGAGAAATAACCCAGGTAGTGGGATAACATAAACACAGAGGAGGGGGTAAAGGGTAAAGGTCCCAGGATACAGGGCTGAGCAGGGAAGGCTGGCCAATTGTCCCAGTAGGACAGGTGAGGAGATATACTTGTGCCTGGGGATTCTGCAGCATGCAGAGCTATCACAGGAACCAGATGTAGGGATGAGAAAGTGGTATTGATTGACAGCCAGGTGTTTGGGCCAAGGGTTTATGAGCTGCTCTGTGGTGAGACAGAGGCTAAGGGCCTAACTGGGATGTGTTTGGCTCTACTCCTCCATGGGAGATGGTGTTAGGAGATCAGCTTGGTCATATACCCACTGGACATCCAAGCAGGTACCACACTGGCCAATGTACAGGTTTAGAAGATGGTAGAGGAGGTGCTAAGCAGTGAGGGCAGATTCTCAATTATACAGAGATGTTATGGGGGTCATGGTAGCATCTCCTGAGAGCAGAGGGTAGACAGAGGAAAGGATGGAGCCCAGGAAGAGTCCAGGCCTCACTGTCCCCCAGCTCTGGGTGGACAGTGTGGGAATTCCTAGCTGTTTATGTGACAAGGTCCTGGTTCCCAGGGTGTTGAAAGTGCTTGTGCTCAGGTGACTTCACACGACTATGAGCCACTAAGCCAGGCAGGGACTTTATTAGATTATACAACCTAGTTTGTACAGAAAGAACAGAAAGATTTGAATAGACTTCTAAAGAAGTGGCAAATGGCCACTGGTCATTCAGAAAACTGTTTAAGGTCTTTAGTAGTCAGGGAAGTGTGAATAGAAGCCAGGAGACACCAGGTCACACCTATTATTCTGTGGGCACCTGAACTCACACATGTGCATATTCACATACAGACATACAGAATTTTAAATAGAAATAAGCTGGGTGTGGTGGGGCACACCTTTAATCCCAGCATTCAGGAAGCAGAGGCAAATGGATATTTGTAAATGCAAGGCCAGCCTGGTCTACAAAACTAGTTCTAGGACAGCTAAGGCTACACAAAGAAACCCTGTGTCAAAAAACAAAAATAAACTAAAAGTAAAACTGGGGTGTGTCGAGGGGAGTTAGATACAGGGCTGGTGAGATAAGGGCATTTGCTACCCAGACTGAGGAGCTGAGATCATTCCTCAGAACCTGCATGATAGGAAAGAACGGGTTCCCACAAGCTGACCTCTGATTTTCACACACCTGTCATGGCATAACCCCTACCCATTAAATAAATCAATAAATGTAAAAATAAAATTAGATCTAGATTTATCATATTATCCAACAATTCTGCTTCTTAGCATATATCCAAGAGAATTAAAACACATCCACCCAAAAACCTATATGTGAATATCCACAGCATAATTCATAATTGCATCAAAGTCAAAACAACCCTAATGGCCATTCATTGGTGAATAAACAAAACTGTGGCAGGTATATAGAAAAAGGCTGTAACATGGATAAAGCTTAAAAACATGATGCTACATTAAAGAAAGCAGACACAAAAGGGTATATAGTATGTAATTCCATCAATGTGAAATGTCTAAACTAGGTAAACACATACAGGCAGAGATGAAGTAGATCTGTGGTTCTAGGGGGCTGGGATTCATTATGAAGGGGCACATTGCTATTGTTTGGTGGGCAGACCATGTCCTAGAATCAGTAGTGATAGTTACATGACATAGTAAGTGTTCTTTTAAAAAAATGGTCCAGGTGCACACCAAGGTATGAATTGCATCTCCATTCTAAAAAGCAACTGTAGAAATGAAAGATTGGGAGAGTGCTGTCCCACACACTGCAACAGACCACACATACAGTTCTGTCCCTCAGTTCTGGTCAGCATTAAGCACAGCCATAAACTGACCTCCCCCTGCCCCCCCCCCCAGCAATCTGGGGAGGTGAGCGGCCCAAAGCTAAGTCTGGAGGGAGGCTGTTTAAGAACTCCTCCACTCAGAAACCAGAAGGCCAGGCAGGCTGAACACTCCCTTCTCATGTGGCTCCTTGTCACTTTTCCAGTTTGGAAGGGACTTGGCTGTGCCTGCCATCCCCCGGAGACTTGAGTGGCTCACTGTAGTTCATCTAGCATTGCTCACACTTTTTGGTAGCCACATGGGCCAGACCCAGTGCTAAGGGCTTTGGCTCTGTACTTTCACACCCCAACACTTGAGCACTGTTACCATCCCTGCCTTACAGAAAAGGACACCCAGGCCTTGAACTGAATGGTTCAGCAGTCTGAGATCAGAGCAGTCACTAGCTGACTTGTGCCCCATCTGGTGTGACCTGTGGGGGAAAGATTCAGATCCCAAAGGCAGTGACCACAAGGTCACAGGCAGTTCTAAGGGGGAGTAGTCAAAAGCCTGGGCTAGGCAGCAAATCTGTATCCTTGGCAACACAGAAGATAGGCTGAGTTAGCATGTGAGTTCAGAAGACAGTGAGTTCAGAAGAGCAGTGCCTGGGTGCAGGTAGCTCCGGCAGAGCTTGGCCCTCCTGGGCTGGTTTGAGGGATTAGCAATGGGCTTGCTGGTCTAAAGAGCTGAGCTCCATACAGGTCTATCAGCCTGGAGTTCACACTTGGGCCCAGGCCAGGAGACTGCACACTGCTGACCTGCAGGGGACCCAGGAGCCACAGAGAAGACTTCAGATGACACCCAGAGTGGGAAGCAGATGGGTCCTCCGTGACCCCCTTATCCCTCCTGCCAGCATAGCCTCTAGAGATCTTGACAGTTCAGGAGTGCTCTGACTCTGTCAGAACTCAGGCCCCAGCTCTCTAAGACCCAAGCGTATTTTACCCAAAATCGAATCCATCTGGTTCTCATTTATTTACACTTAACTCATCAAATGCAATTTTGCAAGAGTCATTCAATAGCCAAGAGGCATTTCTGCCTCAGCTGCCCTTCAGAAGGGAGTGTGGAGGGGGTGGGGGGGACCATTGCTTCTGCCAGGACCAGGTGGCATTGCTCAGCAGTGGAAGTTGAGCTGGTTCTGTCAATGAGCCTGAGCTCCAGTTCCTGCCCACAGGATGCTGGAGCCTGTTGCAAGGCCTAACACACAGTGGATTCTGGGCACAGAAACATGGGTGGGGTTCACTCAAGACACAGAGCCTCTGTGTCAAATTGTGAGTGTTCATGGAAAACACAAAGCAATTGAAGCAGGATCAAGGAGTAATTTTCAGTTATAAATAACTGCAAACTCAGGTTCCGCCTCCAAAAGAGGACAAACAGCCCACTATTAATAAAAACAAACAGCCCCACCTGGTGCCAAGCATCAACACTTGGGGGCAAACCACAGACCTCTTGCAACGCCCTCCAGAAGCTTATGGCCTGGCCTCAGAGACCCTTCCTGTAGGGAGACAACCACAGTGAGTGGACCCGAGCCCTGACATGACCCTCAGGTCTGGTGGGAACTGGAGAGTGAGGTAGTGTTCGCAGAGCACTGGGCAGGAGTCACAGCTAGGGACTCCCTGTTCCAACGTCAGTGCCTGTGTCTGCACTGGGCAGTGACCCTAGAGATTTTGTGAGGCTCTGTCATGGATGTCCTGTCCGGTCAAAGCTAGAGTCCTTAGTGGCCACACCCTTGAAATGTGTGTCACCAGGAAGCTGGAAGATGTGAGACACAGAATGTACATATAGAAGGGCACTGAGGACTGAGGTCTAAGGTGGGAGCTGGGGAGAGATGGACTAGGTGTAGAGGACAAGGTAGGAGCCCTAGCAGTTTTTGGGAAATAGGGCACTTCTCAGGCCTGGATGGCCAAGTGCGGTTCAGGCCAGGCTGAGATGAGGTGAGGTCTTCTGTGACCTTGGGGACTCAGGCCTTCCTAGGTTCCAGCACTCTCAGCTGCCACTGGCTACCAAGGAACAACACTAAACAGCATTCCTACTGAGAGTCGCCTGGGGGACCACCTGAGGCCCAGCTCCCTCCCCATTTGCTGTCTATCTCCGCAGCTAGCCAAAAGAAAAGGGGGTGGCTCCATGCAGAAGTGCACTATATGTTAAAGGAGGAGACCTGTTCACCCCACAGATGGTCCTGGCAACCCTGGCCAAGCTGGGGTGTCAAGATGAGCTCTTTGTTCTGTGTCCTTAGCCCTGCCACCTGGTTCAGGAACTCCTCTAACGCCTCCTAGAATCTGCTTCATAGCTTAGTTCCAGTGTGCAGGGGTTCTCTGCCTTCTAGGAAGCCCCACCATGGTTTTAAAGGAAGATGGTAGAGTGTCAGTATTCAGAAAGAAGATGTTCCCACCACCACCCTAGCTGTTTCATGACCCTGGAGCCTGGGGTGGAGAAGGTCCCTAGGGTCTCACTACACACAGGTTCAGTGTCTTAAGGATTAGTAACACCCTGGTTGTCAAGCTACTCTGAGAACTCCAAGAGTATCACTCTGCTGGCTGGACTGTGGGGTCCAAGGGAAGTGATGTTTTTTTGAGAGCCTTGCAGAATCATGATCCCAGCTCAGGACACACCTCCAAGCTTAGGGCTTAGTGTTCCTGGCTGCCTGAGTCAGCACACAGGACCTAACCAGTCACTATCTTTGGGGGCTTCCAGAACCCTCCTCCTGCTGTAGTACACACACAGTCCCTTCCCCATGTGCCCTGCCCTGCCAATCCTCCAGCCTCAGGCCATTGCTCACAGCCCAGGGTTTACAGCCCCTCCCCCAGGAAGCTTGTCATCCCTGCTGGCTGGCCTAAAACCCCAAGTGGTATTCATTCTCAGTCAGTAGTGTCTATGGATGCAGAAGGGCAAGAGTTTGGGTCTGAGGACATGAGGCTGTCCTTGGAGAAGGGTATAAGTGTATGTGAATGGGGCACGTTCTAATACTAGGAGAAGCAGACTCCTGGAGAGTGGCATGGAGAGCCTGCCCAAGTGCCTCTGGTGTCTTAGTTAAGGTTTCCATTGTTGTGGAGAGACACCATGACCATGGTAACTCTTATAAAGGAAAAACATTACATTGGGGTGGCTTACATTTTCAGAGGTTCAGTCCATTGTCATCATGGTGTCACATGGTGGCATGCAGATAGACATGGTGCTAGAGAGGCAGCTGAGAGTTCTATATCTTGCAGGCAATAGGAAGTGGTCTGAGACATAGGCATTTATAAAACCTCAAAGCCCACCTCCACAGTGACACATTTCCTCCACCAACAAGACCACACCTACCCCAACAAGGCTACACCTCCTAATAGTGCCACAAGGGGCGTGCATTTCCTTTCAAACCACCATACCTGGTGAGCCAAGAGAGCACTCTGCTGCAACAGCTAGCCTCCTTCTGAAAGTAAGTTATGACATTGCCCCCAATGAGCTCACCCTAGCCAGTCAGGTATGGCCTCCTGCCCTGCCACCCGGCCTGCCTCTTGTGAAGGAGATGCAGGTTTATCCCCACCCATGGCAGGGGTGGCACAGCAGGCCATGTGGTCCAGGCAGAGGAATGAAGCGGAGAGGAAAGGCTTCCACATCTGGGAGACCTAGAAGGAGACACTAAGGGGGGAGGAACGAGGAAATGCCCTCTGCCCCATGGGCCCCCTATGTTGCTCTCACTGACAGAAGAACACTCTGTATCCTTCGCGTTTTGAGAAAGTCTCTTTCCGTCTCTCTTCTCTTCTGAGAACCAGAGGTGGTAGGAGCCAGATCCCAGGGTGGGGTAGGGGTGGGAGTTCCTGGATCTACTGAGCAGTGCCTGAGCTGGGGCTGGAACTAGCATCGGAAATCTGTCTGTGAAGTGACAGGGCATCGTGTTGCCTCTGACTGTTTGGGGAGGGGGCTTCCCACACAATCCATCAGTGAGAACAATCATGGATCATGGTTCCATAGAGAGGGGAAAGCCTGCTCGTACCCTGGTGCTCCACGGGGCTTCCTGGAGGACAGTCTGCAGTCCCTGCCATGCTTCCTGGAGCCAATGCCTGGTACGGACTCCCTTCTGGCCCTGAAGGCACCTCTCGTAGTACGATGCACCCTGTGCTGGGTCACAGTGTGCCAGCTGACTCTGAGGAACAGCCAAGGGTTTCTCCATGGTGCTCTGCCTGCCAGGTAACCTCCATCTGGCCTAGATGGTAGGCAGACTTCTCATGATCCTAACTACACCAGCTGACTCCAGCACCGAGAGTCTTGTTTGAGAGCTTGAAATGCAGAGTGTCTATAAAAGGGGTCATGAGTGTGGCCTCGGGCTGTATAGGGACTCAGTGTCCCCAGGACTTTCTACCCTACTTGGATAGGATGTGGAGCCCTGTTTGGACACAGTAGAGAAGGGTGCAGAGGGACAGCTCTCTTTTCCCGCCTGCTTAATCTTGAGGTTTTATCATTTGGGAGCAAGGGAAAGACATGTTTACATGGCCCTGCATTTGTTTCAAATTATTCATCAGTGTTGGCGAGTCATTGTTCCTTGCTAGTGTAAACAGCCCTGTCCCAACAGCACAGTCACCCTGCCAGATCACTGAGGGCCTGTGGATGCCTTATGTCAACTGCCCTGGTTCCTAGGTTTTGGTGAAATTCAGGGCTGGGCCAGGCCAGTTGGCTGCAGATGGGTGGCATTCAGGCTAAGGAAGCATTTCTGCCCCATGAAGCCAGCATTGGAGGGTCCATATCTATCCTCTTCATTTTTCTTGCAGTGGAGACTTTGCTTAGACTGGAGTCAGGGAGCCAGGAGAAGAGAGGCAGGAATGGGTGGCAAAGGCATCCCAGGTCAGGACTTATAGTCAGCTGTGTGCTAAGATGCAGGTAGAGGTGCCTACCTCTCTCAGTGTACTTGGGTCAGAGACAGGACTCACTCCAGAGTCAGTCACTTTCCATCCATACTGCTTGTGGATCGTGTCTTATGGGTCTCAGGGGTGTTTAAGTAGATCCCAGACTCAAACTCAGGAGAGAGTGGATTCTTCATAACAGGTCTGAATACATTTTGGGCATAGCCAACCAAGCAAGCTGTCTGCAGGCTCTTATTCTGGAGTTCTGCCTCAAGGTGGAGTTCTGCCTTCACTCTGACCTTCTTTGTGGGCCACCCAGATTTCTGTCAGAGTCCCATGGATGAAATGCAATTAACAATACACCCTATCACGTGAGCTGCTGAGGCTGTAGTGAGGTCCCTTAGTCCACAGTAAGCACCCAGGATGCTGGCTTCCTGTTGCTGAGGTGGCCAGACCCTCTGTAGCATGGAGGAGAGGTAGCAACTCCATACACTTTAGGGTTCACTGAGCAAAGGTACTGGGACAGCAGGGAGCCATCGACAAGACTGTGGAGAAGGCTACTCAAAGAATTAGTAATGCCCCCACCCCTAACCCCCCCACACTCCCACCCTGCACCTCCCAGAGCAGCCTCTGGTCCCGCTGCTCTGCTCAGCAAGGGCCACCTTTACATGTGAGCTGGAACCTTTTTAGGATTGAGAGCTCTGTTTCCCCCCTCTGACAGCCACACGGCTGACATTTGAGCTTGCCAGAGAATAATGATGCTCCACGCTGTGGGCCTCAAAGGCAGCCGTGCAGTCTCCTGGGTGGTAAAGTGCTCTGCAGTCCTCGAGCCTAAATAGGACCCAGCTGACAGTGCCATAGAGCCAAGCTGTCCCCAGTTCAGTGTGGGTCATTGCCTGCCTCTACCTTTAGCCTCACATCCTTTTGGTTTCAATAGCATAGGTCTCAATAGCATAGGAAATTTTCAATGCCAAAGTGTATGTGCACGTATGTATGTAGTATGTATGAAAAGGAAGTGTGTGTGTGTGTGTGTGTGTGTTGAAGGCTGTGGATTGGCTGGGCACAGCCAGTAGCTCCATGCTCACATTGCTTTGTGGTTTTATGTATTTGCCTATTAAAATGACAATACAGCCATGGAACATTAAGGTTTAAGAAGCCCTTCTTTCATTAAACAAACCAACAGAGTAGGGGGTTATGACTCTGGTAATTGAAACATGCTGTTCTGCCCAGGACCAGAGCTCCATAAAGACCCTTTCAGCCAGTCACACCCTTTGTACCAGAAGTCTCTGGTCACAAGTGAGCATCGGCCCTGAGCCGGTGCCTCCCGCAGAGTGGGAAAGACCTCTTGGCAGCCTTCCCCGGCAGTCCTGGCAGCCAGAGGTCAGGGTCTTTTCAAATCTTCCTCCACCCTCCAGGCTTTTGAAATCAATCTGCCAAGCTGAGACCTTCAGGGTGGTGCAGGCTGCCCTGATCTCCAGCTTCCCCCTCAGGGTTCCAGGGTCTTGTGCTACCAGCTGTAAACCTGAAGTGGAGTGGGGAATGGTAGGCTGTGGCTAGCCAAGTTCTGTGTGTTAGGGAGACACTAGTCTGCACTGTCATGCTGGGGAGAAGTATACTATGAAATACCTCTGGAGTACCCTTGTACAGCACCATCACATCATGGTGCAATAGAGTACTCCAATGCAATGCCATCATAACACGATGCCATAGAGTAACCCTATGTAGTACTTCCATTGTCTAGCACCTCTGTGGAGACCCTTCATTAACTAATGGAGAAGTTGAGTGTCTGTGACCCACTAGCTCCAGTCCAGGCATGACATCTCTTTTCCCCTTCCTCCCTGTCCTCGCAGATGTGGATGAGTGTCAAGACAACAACGGTGGCTGCCAGCAGATCTGTGTCAATGCCATGGGGAGCTATGAGTGTCAATGCCACAGTGGCTTTTTTCTCAGTGACAACCAACACACCTGCATACACCGCTCCAATGGTAAGTACAGCCTGTGTTTACCAGCTATGCCTTCCAACTCTGGGGAAACCCTCTCCACATGTGGAATCCAGGGACCTCAGGGTCATGGTGGGGGGTTTCAGTGGTGACCTCAGTGGCTATCCTATGCTACAAGTGTTGGTTCTTTGTAGAAATATTTCTAGTTCCTTCCCTCCACCAACTTACATTTTCCCACCAGCCTGGTCCCACTGCCATGCCAGCCCCAAACAACACACAGAGATGCTGCATTTGACATAAAGCTGTTGGTCAGTTACTAGTTTCTTATCGGCCAGCTCTGTCTTAAATATTAACCCATTTCTATTAATTAAAGTATTTCCACATGGTCTCATCTTACCAGAGAGAGGGCCTGGACTTCTGTTCTCTCAAGTCTCTACATGTTGACTCCTCCCTACTACTTCCTCCAATCCTCCTTGTCTCCTAGTTCCACCTATCTTGCTTTCCTATTGGCCAACAGTGCTTTATTCATTAACCAATAAGAGAAACACACTTACAGAATGTCATTTCTCATAATCTCCTCTTTTCTGGCTAAAATAAAAAGGAGGATTTTAACCTTAGCATAGCAAAATATATCACACAACAGTTATCAAATAAGAATCACAGTTAACAATATTTAGTCCATTTACATTTAGTAAGATTTAAAGAAAATATTTCATCTATCCTATTTTTGTGGGTCTAAAGTTTCTTTAATCCTAACTAAGGAAAACTATAACCATATCTGTCTTCAACTCCATCAAAGACCACAGAAGGATAATATATAAACTCTAAAAATGACAGAGACATCTTGCTACCTGATTAGTCACCTGAAGTTCTTCTATAATGTTTCATCTTCAGCCTATAAGCCATAGTGTGTCTAGCACACTCCTCAGCAAAGCAGGAAACTTTAAACTGTCCATCTGTATTGGCAGTTTGTCAGTCACTTTTCTCTGTGTCCTGCAGACTGTCTGGCAGACTCTTCCATGAAGCAGGAACCTGTAGCAATGTCCATCTTGCATCAGCAGTCCAGACAAGAGCAGTATCTTGCCCAAATAGCTACTCTTGCCATATTGAAAGCAAACTTCATAACGCTTTTCTTCGATGTTCATCTTCCTTTCTGATGCAGGTGGTGTTGCCAGGAGCAGTTATGTATTACTGTTAAGAAAAACCCTAAACCATTTTAAATGCCATATTCTGTAGGTCTTTGAAAGGTTTTAAAAATGCCTATTCATCTCAAATACATTTCTGTATATCTAGAAATCCTAACTTAACTATAAGTTTTGACAATTATAGGTAAAACTTAACTAAAGTTTTGACTATTATAGCTAACTATCTAAAACTAAAGTTTTGACTATTATAGCTAACTATCTAAAATCTGCACTAAATTATATATTTTTAAATGAGCTATATAAACACAATACCTAAACAAGAGGAGAAATATATCACAAAATTGACCTTAAATTTGTATCAATAAATGAAAATCCATTTTAAAACAAAGTATTCATCTCTATACCATAATCCCCTTTTACCTTTAAAGAGATTGGTTGTGATCATTAACTATTTATAACCAATCCCATTTAAATGAAAACAAACATAAACAACATTTGGGAATTTGGGCATTGTTCTTTCCAAACTGCTTCCTGCTGGTAGGGGGCGCTGTCATGGGGATCCTAAGAAGACGCAGAAATCCTGGCTGTAGTGGTCTGCAAGGCTGCCTTATCCAAGCTGTTTTGAATGATGGATCACCTGGGATACTGCTTCAGGGGGTCTTGCTTGATCAAACCATGTTAGTATGGAAGGGACCCATAGCTTTTGATTTTCTGTGGAAACAAAAGTAGAAATCTTTTTCCCCAGTAACCCCAGGACTTAAATTTTGAAGTCAAAGCATTTTTAAAATATATAAATTGAATTAATCCAGCAGCATTTCTTTTAACAGTTGTTATTTCCTCAGCAGTCAAATAATTTAAAGATAACAGAACAGCATATAGTATCTACACTCTTTTTGTGCTTCCCATCTTTATGTGGCTTTTTGTATTACTCTATTTATTTTATTTTTATTTTTTCATTTTTTTTGAGACAGGGTTTCTCTGTGTAACTTTTATCTGTCCTGGAATTAACCCTGTATACCAAGTTTACTTTGAAATCACAGAGATCTGCTTGCCTCTGTCTCCCGAGTGCTGGAATTAAAGGCGTATGCCACCAACACCCAGCTACTCTGTCTTTTTATTCTTTTTAAAACCATTTAATCCTGTTTCTTTTTCTCCCCCAAGCCTACGTATATTTTAAAACACACTGTAACCCTTTAGCGGTTTTTCTTAATCCGAATCTGTCTTTACTGTAAATCTTTATCTTTTTGTGTCCACTAGTCTTTTATCTGGTAAAAACAACATTGCTAAAATGAAAGCCACAGCTGATTTAGCGGCAGGCTATCCAAGATGGCGGGGGATAGACAACTGTGCTCTCTGTCCAGAACTGAGAGCTGTACTCACTGCCTTGGTCTACGCTGCCATCCAGCAGCATGTTGCCAGCTTGGAGATGTGGTCATTGCCATTGCCTGCTCTGGTACACACCATTAAGTTGTTAGCAGAGCTCTTTAAAAAAGCCTTGTGGATTTTTGCCACTTATGCTGAGTCAGGAAACCTCCCTTAAAGGAGCCTCACAAATCTCTGCTTGTCTCTAGCAAAACAAGAATCCAACGGAGAGAAATGCTGTTACCAAGAAGCCTTGCTTGTCTTTGTTCTTTTGTTTCTAAAACCCTGTCTTAAGCTTTGGTTAAGTTTTAAGTGAAAGTTCTTATTAGCCACATTGCCAGTGCCATTTTGTTATGAGTAGTTTCTCCTGCTGGCCTGGTCCCACTGCTGTGCCAGCCCCAAATAACACACAGAGACGCTGTATTAGATATAATGCTGTTGGTTTCTTATCGGCCAGCTCTGTCTTAAATATTAACCCATTTCTATTAATTAAAGTATTTCCATGTGGTCTCATCTTACCAGAGAGAGGGCCGGGACCTCTGTTCTCTCAAGTCTCTACATGTTGACTCCTCCCTACTACTTCCTCCAATCCTCCTTGTCTCCTAGTTCCACCTATCTTGCTTTCCTATTGGCTAACAGTGCTTTATTCATTAACCAATAAGAGAAACACATTTACAGAATGACATCTCTCATCAACTAACTGTTGCTATTTCTCCTGTCTGTATGTGGTGGGACCACAAGTGGTAGATCCAAAGAAGGTGTCGTCCTTTTTGTGGGAGACTGGCTATGGCCAGGAAGGCTGGGACCCCATGTTCCCCAGACCCATTGAAAGGATTGGTGTCGCCTTGTGTTTCCATTAGCCTCTAGTGCCAGTGATTATCCTCGGCGTGTTCCTGGGTTATCAGTCTGCTGAAAGACCTTGTTGTTCAGAGCCGTGCTGCCCCTGGAGGCCAGGTGGGATAGGGGTGACTCCGCAGGTCAAAGTGGCCTGAGACAAAGCTTGTCATTAGCCAAGCCCAGCAAGTGAAGTTTCTTGGTGTCAGGACACTGATGGTCCAATCCTGGAGTCTTTTGCAGCTTGAGCCAGCAACAGCAGGGCTGTGAGGTGTGGCAGAGCTGGTCAGACGCCAACACATGGATGGAACCTGGGTCAACACATGTATGGAACCTGGTTTAACACATGTATGGAACCAGGATCAAATGAATAGCAGTAACAAAGATGTAGGACCATCACGTGCTGTGCGAGCTCCAGATCCCAAGCAGGACTGTGTGTGACTACAGAGAGGCCTAGTGAGACAGTGCCAAGAAGCAAGGCTTCTGGGGACCAGGCTGCCCTGAATAGCCCAGGCTGGAGATGTGAAGTTAGAAAGAATAGCCCACTGTCCCTTCTCCAAGCCTGACCTTTGAAAAAGAGGGAATGCTGGAAATTTGCCAGTAAAAGACAAGGAGCAAAGAAGGCTCATACTGGGTTCAGCTCAACAGAGCCCAGGTATGAACCTAGCTCCTCTAATTCCTTTCTGGGGCCACTCTTCAGCAAGCTCCCTATATGCCTGGAGCCTCAGCTTCCCCATTCATAAGTTAGGGGCCATGACATTGGGCCACCTGGGTGTGTGAAACTAGAAGGAGAAGCTATTGGTGTTTGCTGGGGGCTGCCAGAGGTTGTGGAATGGAATATCTGTGGTTTCTGCTAGAAACTGATTCCTGGGAAAATAAAAAGCAAAAATACATTTGAAATATATTGGGGGAAGTAACCCAGAAGTGTTCTTGTAGATTCTTAGATTTCCTGGGTTTATTTTGGCAATGTTCTCACAGGCCAGTCTGGTGCACTGAACCCTGGCACTACAGTAACCCCCGAAGGACATGATGGCCAAACTTGGTGTTTCCTGGATGCTTGCTCCAGACACCAGAGCCACCACACACAGGTGCTCATCTTGCTCCTAATAACTGCCTAGTTATGGTGCCACTGGGCAGAGTGATCCGAGGACCCGAGTCCACAGGAACCATAAGAAGCAGGTTCACGAGACAGAAAGAAAATGCATGTGACACGGCCCTAGGTCCTACCCATGCTGAGGGACTTTCTGGGAGTAGCTTCCCAACACTCCAGGAGCCTTTGTCTCCAGCAGCACACTTGCTCAATTCCTGCCTTTGGAGAGAGCTGTGGTGAAGCCATGCCTCTAGTTGAGTATATGAGGAAGAAAAAGCATCAGGATAGGAGCAGGCAGCTGTGGGTGACCCATTCTGCCCTCTTGGCAACTGCTGGGCTGAGAGGTTACAAATTTCTGTGTTTGCCACAGAAGATGGGTGCAGGGAGGTAACAGCCCGGGACAAGCGGGGAGCTGCTGCCAGGGCACAGGCCTGAAGCACAGAGGGTTCATGGGAGGCTGAGTGTGACCCCGACAAAGGAGGGAGCGATGTTAGGGAAGCAGAGTGGGGGTGGAGCCCAGGTGTGCTCGCTGTAGTGGTTCTGTTCAGGTAGTGAGGCCTGTCAGAGAAGCAGCTGCTGGGACAGTGGCCACAGCTAACGGCCTCTGTGTGGAAGCCATGGCTGTACTGAAATCAAATGATGAAAAAGAGCCATGTGGAATTCTGAAGCAGTTCACGAGGCAGGGTGTGTACAAAGGCCTGGAATACAACAGGCAAAAGAGGGGAGCTGAGCGCCCGGCCATGGTGGAGATCCTGGGAGAGTGGGGTGTATAGGAGGCTTGTATGTCCTGAAGAAAGTAACTGTAGAATACAGGCACTTGGGGGGGGGGAGAAGTAGATAATTTTTAGGGGAACTTCGAACTCTAGAAGCTGGAAGTGGAAAATTCGTGTACTGGCTGGTATTGGATATAGCCTTGAAACCCAGTCAGTCCCACCCAAAAGCTCCTCCAGATTTTTACAAAACTAGGAATACAGATCTGACCAAAATGCAGGTGTAGTACCTCATCCCCAGTCTGTATTGACTGACACGTGGATGAAAGAATGTCCTTTTCAACTATTGGGAATTTTGAGTGGAATCCCTGCATTTTTAAGTCTGGGCCATGTAGCCAATCCAAACGCTTATGGGGAACTTCTTGAAGCCCATCCTGCAAGGCGACGGCAGCATTGTCCATGCTTCCAAACTGAGGGAAAGTATGCATGTTGCCTTGAGGAAGACAGGACACAGAGTACTACCTCCTGAGGTATTCACATTCTGTGTCTGTCACAAGTGCCCACTGTAGCGCCAGTCACAGTGATGTCTTAACTGCTCAAAAATCGAGCCTGCTTGGAAATGCCCTCTGAATCTGTGACTCCTGGAAAGGCAGATGGATTCCTCATGTCACCTGACTGGCTAATTCCTCTCCAGATCTCTGGACTCCCCCTACCCACCCACCCAAAGCACAGACTGGTTTTGATTAGATGCATGTGAGGGGCAGGTCAAGGTCAGTCTGGGATCCTGGCCCAGAAAGGAGGCCTCTCTGCAGCTCAGCACTTCTGAGTAGCCTGACTTCACAGGTGCCAGCATAAACCCTCACCTGAGGCTCATGGATCAGGCCCAGGTGCTTGGCTTCAGACCCCCTGGGGCCTCTGCTGTCACTTCTGCCTCTTTATGTCCTTTGGCTATTAAAAAAAAAATAGCCCTTAGGGGAAATGCTTTGACCACCCAAGTGTAAAATCTGCCCTAGGGGTGTGAATGTAGACAGTGAATTCCTTCTGGTCCCCAGAATTCTGGCATGGATTGACTTCACAGAGGGCAATCAATGATCAGGCTACACTGGATGGGAAAGGACCCTGGGGCTGTTGAAATCTGGCTGCCCCTCTGCTTAGCACTTCCTGGCACTGTCTTTGGTGTCCTGACAGCCCACAGGCCCACCCACCACTGCTCAGCCTCCTGCCCACGTGCTGAGAACTCCTCCTCTGGTCCTCAACCCAAGGACCACTCCAGACTCAATGCAGCCCCTGCTGCAGTAGCCAGCCACTCTCCTGGCTACCCAGAGGCTAGCACATTGGGTTTTCTACTTCTCCTTCCTGCCCTTCCAATCCATCAAGTATGTCAAGTTCGGGTTCCAAGAAGATATGTCTTCCTGGATGGTTATCCCTTTTCCTCAGGGAAGCGCTATTTCCTCCAGTCTGACCAACAGTGGCTGGATCTGGAAGGGCCTCTGAAGGCCAAGGACTCCAAGCTGTGTGAAGAAAGGTTACCCTCTCATTTCTCTACTTACTGATCCAGTTACTTGTTCACAAACCTGGTGCCTCAGATCCTAGGCTGCAGCCATGTGATTTTTTTTTTTCAGTCTAGAAAAGGATTGACTGTGAAACCATCTATGACTGTGAGCTGGGACAAGTGCTTGGGGATTCTGAGATTTGTTTTTCTCACCTGAGGGGTGACCAATAGAGCCATCATAACCACACTCACCTCATTGGCTATGGTGGCATAACTGTGAGCATTGTGGTCCTGACCAGCCCTGGTGGCCAGTAGGGTGTGATGTTGAGTGCACCTGCCTCTTGTGCAGGAAACTGTTCTGCAGAGCTGTGCTTGGAGTCTCACTAGATGCCTGCTGCAGGCCAGCCTTGACAGGGGCTGATGGCAGCAGAGTGAGAGGAAATATCACTGTGTTATAGGAAGCAACACAAACTCACAAGGTAGTCTCAGGAGCTGCATGCAGCCAAACCTAGCACCAGAGGCCCCCCTTTTATTTAATTTGAGATGGCTCTCTGCTGTGTTGTCCAGGTTTGCTTCAAACTCAGACTGCAGTGATGGGCTAGCCTCAGCCTCCAGAGTAGCACACTGCAGCTGTGCCCTACTCTACGTGGCTCCATAGAACCTTTGGAACCCTTATTCTCCATGAGTGTGACAGGGGATTATCATGGTTTAATAAGGATCTGGATAAACAATTAGGCCGAATAGATGTTTATTCAGGGAGAAATAACTCACAACATAGACAGGTGAACACCAGCAGGTTCCTGCTTCCAAGAATGCCTCTGGATGTCCTCCTGTCCCCGTGAGGCTTGCAAAAGAACATTCTCCTGAGCCTCCTCGGGCCTACTTCCCCAGGTCACTTCCGCCCCTGGCTCCACCCCCCAATGGGCGTGGTCAGTGCCACAGAAGGAGACAAAGTGAATATCCCACTACAGGGGTGCAACTCCTTGCAGCTAGGGAGTTATTAGGGACAGGGACACTGTTCATCACAACTCTAAGTTCTAGGGCTAACTTGGACCTCTGGAAGGGACAAAGCAGTAGGAAAGGGAAGATGAGGAAGGCAGGTCTGAGCAGGGCCATGTTGTACTGAAAGTGGTAGGTAGAATGGACAGGCATTGTGGATACGTCCTCATGTCACAGGCAATGAAGTCTGTGCTGGGCATGGGTGGAGAAGTAGATTCAGAGGCTCACACCTTCAGACCCTACCCAGATGAAGGGGACACGCCACAGAGAGGCTGGACACAGACACACCTTGTGTCCTTGAGATCCACACCAGATCCAGCCACAGGGCAGGCTGCATTGCAGACTCATGAGCCACCATTCCCCCCAGCAAGGGCATAGAGCTGACCTAAAAACATTTCACATCTGGCTGAGGGTCTTCTGCATGTGCTGAAGCACATGTGTAAATGAGTACAGAGGACCCCTGGTATCTCCCATCCCTGGAACTCACCTAGGACTTGGGGCCACATGACCACAAGACTCAAACTTGGCCTTCAAGAGCTTGTGGGCACATATGAGAACATCCCTTGATGAGTTCATGGGGATGGGTATGAGACAGCATGTGTGCTCACTATGTGAATATCCCTGTTTACCCTCTGCATCCTTGCAGTGGCCCATTTGAAGTCTGAACTCTGAAGAGTCAGGAAACTTTCACGAGTTGCCAGTGTCATTAAGGGAGAGTCTCTGCCACTCATGGCCTGGACTGCTGACTTCCAGCTGGTGCAGAGAACAGGTCATGCAGAAGGTTCCAGGAGTCCTTCTCAGTGGCTAGCCTAGGTCCATAGGACTCAGGAGGAGTCCTGGTGCAGCAGACTCCCCTCCCCACCTTAGACAACCTGTGGGTCTAGGTGACCATTGTGCCTCCAAAACCCTTTTGTGGCAGGATTTTTCTGAACTATCTCATAACACTTCCCTCCTCTTTTAGCCTGAGCTGACTTCCCCACTTCTCCCTACAGTTTTCAGTTTTTCCTATGAACTCAGTTACCCACACAATTGCCCCTACTACAGATAGAAAACATGTAGTCCTATTTGTCCCCAAGGTCAATGTTTCCAAACCTGTAGGTATCGAGTGAACATGTATCTTTTGATGCCATTGACATGCAGCAGGTCTAGCTCTAAGGGTCAGCAGCCATAATTTTAGTCATATAAAAGTCCAGGTCAGAGGCTGAGGGGCTCTAGGATTGTTTAGAAGGCACTGTGAGCTCTGGAATTATCATTGACCATGCTCACAGTTTCTGGATACAGTTGTGTCTTAGAAGGTCAGGTTGTGTGAAAATGACCTTGGATTAAATTACACTTGGTTGTTGTGCTTATTAAACCACACCAGAAGCATCTGGGGATCTGTTTATTTTATCTGGAACTTTGGAAGAGTAAATATCCCCAATATAACTTGAGACAAAATAATAGGGATTTTAACAACTTTTTGTTTTGAAATCATTTTAGATTCATAAAAGCTGAAAAACAAAAACAAACAAAAAAAGTGTTAAAAAGAGGTGGAGGTACCTTCCACCCTGTTTTCAACTTAGATATAATTACCAAGCCAGGAAGTGTGTGTGTGTGTGTGTGTGTGTGTGAGAGAGAGAGAGAGAGAGAGAGAGAGAGAGAGAGAGAGAGAGAGGGCGGAAGGGGGAGGGAGAGGAACAGGGAGAGGGAGATGGAGTGTGTTTCTGTGCCTTTTGATTATTGCAGATTCAAATCAACACCACCTCAAGAATTTGCATTTGGAGCCAGCAAGATAGCTCAGCAGATAAATATTCCTACCACCAAGCCCATCTGATGATCTGAGACAGACTCCTGGGACCCACATGGTAAAAGGAGAGAACAGGCTCCCACAAGTTAGGCTTTGACCTCCACACACATGCTGTGGCATATGTGTACACACACACACACACACACACACACACACACACACACACACACACACAGCTTTTCCTTTTAAGAACAGCTATACTTGCCAGGCAGTGGTGGCACACACCTTTAATCCCAGCACTTGGGAGGCAGAGGCAGACTAATCTCTATGAGTTCCAGCCAGCCTGGTCTACAGAGCTACAGGAAGAAACCCTGTCTCTAAAAACAAACAAACAAACAAACAAAAAAGAACAGCTATACTCCCTGCTAGGCACTGGCACACCAGAAGAATGACTTAGAAGGGAGGACTCTGTCATTTAGTATCCAAGCCTGTGCACTTCTAAGAATGGAAGGAGTCACTATTGGTAACTGTAGCAGAGCAGTGGGTGTTTACTAGGTCACCCAGGGAAACCAAGACTATTCCAGTGGTCCTTCATTTCACCTTAGCCTTGAGATGGCACTGCCAATGTTAAGCCCTTGAGCCTAATGAGATGGACACTAGCCACGGACAGGGGTTGGAAGCTCAGACTCATGTAAATACTGGGTCCAAGAGCCCTGGCCCTTTGGAATAGTGACAAGACTAGAACCCAAGGGATCTAAGTTCAAGTCATGAGTGCTACCTTGGCGGTTTGCCCATGGTTTTCTACTTCTCTTTTAGGGAAAAAGCAATGGAGATTAAAAGAGAGGAATCATTTTTTTTTACCCAACATGCTGCACCCGATGTTGGGACTGTGGTACCGAGATGCCTGCAGGTGTGGGTGTGATATGCTGGTTGGTTGGCACATGGCCAGAGAAATAGATCAGAGGGCACTGAAGTTAGTCTGACCCTGAGTACCTATGTAATGATGGGCAGGAGAAGCCTCTGAGAGATGGTAGCTAACTAGAGAAGGGATATGCAATCATGCATGGACTGAGAACCTACTGGGTATTGATGGGGAGAGCAGGAGTTTGTGGTGGGGATGAGATAACAAGGGGCTAGCAGGTCCTCTGGCCTTGGACCAATAGCAGCTGAGCCTGAAAAATAGCCTTGGGTAGTGCTCTGAAGATAAAGCCTGAGAAGACTGGCTATCACGTCACACAGGTTCTCTGTCATTTTTCTGGAAGAGTGTCAAGGAGGGTCCTCAGATACCCCATTCTCCAGTGCCATCTGATCAAGAGTGAGCACCGGTGTTTACCCTAATGTGTGCACCCTGCAGCCTCGCTGGAGGACATTGCTCTCGCCCTGCCCTGGGCCTGAGTCTTCTTTGCATGACCACTTTTGAGTTGCCTCCAGCCTGGACTAGACTGAGTCCACTGCCTCCCTTGCCCCAGGGGCCTTCAGCCTTTTCTACCCTGTTAGGTCCAGCAGCAGCAGCTCCATCATCCAGTTTGGCCTCCTATCATTCATTCCCTAGTGTTCTTTAATACCTACAATCCCTACCGCAGGTTTCACCGCCTATTGGAGAGGGTGGCCCCAGGAGTCTAAACTGGCAGAACGAAGGTCTTGAGAAGTGGATGTAGGATCACCATCCATCTTGAGTAGGACATGCAAATGAAGCAAGCAGGGAGCTGGGCTGCAGACATCCCACAGATGGTGAACAGGATGGCTTGGGAAAGGTGGCAGGGGGGTAGTTGAGAGGATGTTGATAGGATGGCCAAGGGAGAAGGTGAAAGGGAAATGACTGGGGAAAGGGTGTGACAGGATGCCTGTCAGGGAAGTAACAAGAGTATGGCTAAAGGAAAAGAAGTGACAGGAAAAAAATGGGGGGTGGAGGGGCTAAGTGGAACGTGACAGGAAGATGGCTAAAAGATAATATGAGCGTGGCTGAAGGGAAGGTGACAGGAAGATGGCTGAGGAGAAAGTGACAAGGTGACAAATGGGGAGATGACAAGGAAATGGCTGAATTAGGGAGAGGAGACAAGAAGGTGGCTGAAGGGAAAGTCACAGCCGTTGTGGAGACAACCGCAGGGTAGCAGAGGAGAAGGTGGCAGAGTAGTGAGAGGAGGTGACAGTATGGGAAGAGAAAGTGACGGGAAGGCGTCTGATGGAAGTGTGACAGAGTGTTTAAGGGGATATAACAGAGTGGCTGGGAGGAAGTCGGTAAAAGAAAGGCTGGGGGGGAGGTACTGGAGAGTAGCTGAAGAGCATGTGACAGGGTGGCCGAGGCAGGCGTGCGATGGGGCCAGCAGACCTTGGGGAGAGCCTGTCTCCCTCAAGTTTGCACTTTGGACTGGACTGTTACACATAGGTGCGGAATATTTCAGTGGCGGGAGCTGCTGAACAAGGCCGAGTTCTGTTCTCTTTTTCTCTTTACAGCCCAGAAACCTGGGCCTCGGTGGTGCCCGAGTGACAGGGTCACTCTACTAGCCGCCCCCTCCAGATATGGCCTTACATAGGACAGCCAATTTCCTACATTTCCTACAGCTGAAAATGTGAAGTCCCATAAGAATCTGACTTGGTGTGTAATTAGGGGTCTTCAAGAATAGTGTGTACAGTGTCCTCCCTCTCCTGAGTGGCTGGTTCCAGCCCAGCCTCTGCTGAGATCTGAAAGGGTCTGAATGAAGGAGATTTTGGTCAGGATCCTAGAACACTGTGGAGTCTCAGGCATCTCCATGCAGGTTCTCAGGGGACAGAGGCAGCAAGACTCTGCTTATCATCTGTTTGGCACTTTAGTGGCCCGTCACCTCTGTGTGCGACACGTTAAAGGACCCCATCTTTTACCTGGGTATATCCTCTGCAAACCATAGGCTGCAGGAGAAGCAGATCCAAGGCCAAGCACAGAGGCAGGGGCGTCACACATACGGGGCGTGGGGTGGGGTGGAAGCTGGGGAGAGAGCTCACCACTCATTTGTTCATTTGCTCACTCAGTCTGTCCATAGCAGAGAAGATTGTTAGCTGCTCTGGTCCCTTCTTGCTGTTTGGAGTATAGGAGTTTGGGTCAGGAATTGTCCTGAGCACAGCCTCTGAACCCATATCCCAACTCTAACTCTACCCAGGGTCCCCCGCTGCCTTCTTCCCAGGCCCCTTCGTCCTCATCTCAGCCTTCATCTCAGCCTCTTTTGCTTTCATTTAACCTTGTCCTAAGGCAGACTGGACACTTACCCTCTCTAATTCTGCCTCAGCCATATGAGCTCTTGCCAGGCCCAGCTCCAGTCCTTTCCACCGGGGACTGCCCTGATGCTCACAGCCACCCTGTGAAGTGCCTCGGATAAGTGCTACCATGCCCTTGATGAAAAGTGGCTTCCCTTCCCACGCTGTACTGTGTGTGTGTGTGTTGCAGGGGAGGGGGCTTAAAGATGAGAAAGACTGCATTTCTGGTACCATAGCCAATTCTTTCTTTTTCCCACTTCCAAATTCCAATAAACAAGCCCACAGACAGAGCCCCTCTGTCCCTCACAAGAGTCCCCAGCCAAGTCGTGGCTTAGCATCCTGTGAGTGTGCATGGCTGTTGGGCTCTGTCAGTTGTTCTCCAGATATGACTCTCACATCTTGGGAGGCAGGCCAGGCCCTGCTCCATGATCCCCACTGTAGCTCTTGCGGGGCCTGGGTCAAACCTGTCCTGTTTTAAGGCCTTCCATCATTGACTATGGGAGTGGAACAGGCCATGCAGGGTTGCAAGCTCCTTGAACTTCCTTGTGGGTGATAGATCAGGTGAAAGGGAGGACAGACATCCCTGGCACTTAGCATGGAGATTTATGGTGCTACTGGAAGAGGCCTGGCCTGGCCTTGTGCGGTCTGGAATGGCCCTCAAGGCGGAGACAATAAATTCATGCCATTATTTTTTATGAGCCTCCCACCCCATAAACAACTCCTTTGGCTGGTAAGCCGGCTCTGTGTACTTCTCCTGGCCTGGCCTGGCCTCAAGCCGGCGCCAAGGGCACCACAGGGCTGACTTCTCAATGCTGGCAGGGGAATCTTTCCACAAAGCTGTCAGCCCTTGGTGTCTACAGGAATGGATGGTGAAGGGTAGAAGGTGAGCCACAGCTCAGAGGGTCCTAGGTCCCTTCTCAGTCCACCAGCCTTTGTTTCTTGCTGCGAAAGTGAAGCACATGCCAGAATTGTCCTTGAGGGTGAGAACGAAGCTATGTGCACAAGCTCTGTCCCTTAGGAAGTGTCTGTCCCTGGGCTCCGCAGCACCACGTCACCAGCACCCTCATCACATACAGTCATAAATCTTCACAGCTGAGGATGACTGGGGTTGGCACTGGGCCTGGATTTGAATGGTTCCTGAGTGTCATCTGTATGGTACTGTTATCCCATTGGTGGGATTTCTGGCTATAGAAAATTAGCAGAGGTGGGCTCTGAACTCAGGTCTGACAGCAAAGAGGTGACCTCTACCCAGGTCAGAGCTGCCAGCTGCTGACCTCCCTCAGCCTTCATGTGCCCAGCCCATGGCCATGTCTTTCCTCACTTTACCTTCCCACAGCTCCCCACAGGATTCTAACTCAGATCTCCACAGTCTATCCTTGTCATAAATCCACCCCTGCAAAATCCTGCCACTCCATGTCCGTTTCCTCACACTGCTCCCTGTCTGGAGCTCCTGTCTGCTCTGACCATTGCTCTTTTGAGAATCTTCTCTGACATCTGGGCTTCCAGGCTTTGATTTATAAAGTACTTTCCTGTTTCTTGTGCTGAGAAGAGCAAAGTCTAGAGAGACCACCCAGAGACACCCAGCATCTACTTCTCCATGGGTCTCTGGTTCAGTCAGGACATACATCGACACTGCGGCCATTGGGTCAGCTGACCTTCCAACCCCCCCAGACCACTCCAGCAGGGGTTCATCAATCCCTTGGTCTCCTTTGCCTGGCCTTCCTCATGTAAGTTGGCTTCTCTTGGAAACACTTCTGGACTCTTACCCCACCTTCTACCCCTACTCATCTCACTCCACCCATCCCACGTCACCTCTGTATGATACCATGAATGAATGCCTGTACTTATTAAGCACACCTTTAGATTAGACTAAATATTAGGAGTACCCTGGGGACACAGAGAGGCTCTCCAGGTATGTGAGTGCCTGCTGTCCTCACATGGTCTGGTAGAACACAGATGCTCAGAGAAGGAGGAGATCCACAGCTCACAGCCTAGGATCTTTCTGCATCATGTCTGGGGCCAACTAATCATGGCATGAGACAACCTGTCCACCATGTGACTTCCTTTAGGGATCCTGTGGGAAGGGATAAGGTTAGTGAGTTAAAACAGAGGGTTTAGTGTTTTACAGGTAAAAATGACATACAATTAGGAAGACCATTTATCTGAAATCCAGTCTAGCTGTGTGTGCCATGTGGCTGTTTGCTGGAGAGTGACTCGTGGCCCACTGGGCGGGAGGCCAACCCATCTTAGGTCTTGGCTCTTCCAGCCAGACCGCCAAAGCCACCTCTGGTTTCTTGGAGAGGCTTCAGTTTGGTTGTGGTGACACCTAGTGACCAGCCTAAGAACTTCAAGAGGTGAGGAGGAAGGAAGAGTGACCCTGGCAGACTCTCTGAAGGGCTGACCCTTCAGCGCTCTTAAAAGAAAAGGGTTTCGAGGCTTTGTGTTCACAAGTCCTAAGAACACACTAGAGGAGGCTGCAGTGAGCATGGAATCACACTGCCCACCTCTGCCACACCTACTCCTTGGTAACTCTGCACACATCTGTCCACATGTGTCTGCAGACACCTCAGACCTGTCCTCCTAACTGTCTATGAAGAGTTCCCTGTTTCTTGGAAGCAGCTTTCCCAGAGTCTGGGTGATGGGGCAGGCCAAGGCACATCTGGGGGTGCTGAACTGTCCAGACAGCAAGCCCTTCCCCCTGGGCTTCAAGAGAGTCGTGGTGCAAAATGCCTGGTGGCATGGTGGAGTAAGTGGCTCTGTTTGTCCTCACCTGGAGCCAGCTGGACAGCCCAGAACCGCTGCCATCTCTTTTGCCTTCTGCATTGTCCCGTAGTCCAGCCCCTTCACCCTAGCCCCATTTTCGGCCTGTGTGTGCCTCAGCGCTCCTGTCTTAGAAGGGCATGTGGTACCCAGGCTTACATCCCTCTAAGATTGACCTGGAGAGTTGACAAGATGATATATTGGTAGGTTGGCACAAAATCTGAGCCCAGGCAGGCACACTAGGGCTCCTCATTAGCCTCTCTTCCCCAGCTCAGTCCTGCACCTCCCCTCGTATAGCTTCTCTTGGGTTCTTTCCAAGTGCATGAGCTAGGGTTGTTTTCCCTGATAGGCTGGAGCAGTTCTGGGCTATAAGCCCCTTAAGGTTCCAGCCTTCCTAGTTGGAGGAGGGTTAGAGGGTGGAGCAAGGCCATTGTTCTCTTCTGTGTTTGAGGGACAAGAACTCAGAAAGTAATCATTGATGAAGTTGTCATAGCAGTGACCCTTGGGAGGCACACATTCCAACTCTTACTGGGACAAGGGTGCCTGATCTGTGTAGAGAGAATGTGACATACACACTGATGTGACCATCATATCTCCACACACATGGGACCATCTCCTAGGCTGAGAGCTGGCCTGTGGAAGGAAGCCCCAATGGGAAAGCACCAGGGAGCCTGTCAAAGAATCCAGGGAAGGCAATGGAAAGAAACACTTGGCCAGGTATGGCCAGACACAACTCCCACCATGCTGAACTATTTCCATGAGTGGTCTGTAAAGCAGGCAGACCCTCTTCCCAGACTTGTCAAGAGCAAATGGAATGTGGTAAGTGGTTCAGTCTGCATACCCCATCTTCCAGAAAATTCTAGGAGGAGGCTATAAAAGGTGTCCAAATAAGCCTCTGCTGTACCAATGGATTCCTCATTCCTCTCTATGAAAGCTTTTCCCTTGTTCCTGCTTGAAATCCTGCCCCTCTAAAGCAGGCAGATGTCCCCTGGCACATGCATGCCACCCCTCTGGTGACAGCCTTCCATGGCTCCCTCCTGCCTGGGTTGAGGATCAAGGACAGCTTTGTCATCAATTAATTGTCCCACCTTGGAAGCAGAACCCAGGGTCATCTATTTCTTCCCAACAGGAAAAGCTGGGGCTCAGAAGTGAGGTAAGATGCCCATAGTCATATAGCATTGCAATGACAGTCTCATTGCAGACCTAGCAATTGATGTGGCCGCTAAGGGCCTTGTCTCGCCATTGCACCTGGCCTGGCCTAGCACTGAGGAGACACTCAGCCCAAGTTTGCAGGGCATAATTGGATTTGGATGGATCAGATCAGATTAGCTTCGACCTGGCGGGCAGCCTGAGCTGGCCAGCACCAGGCATGTGAAGACCAGGACTTCCTGGAACGGCAGAAATTCTTTCAGTTCCTCAGGGGAGGGAAGTGTGAGCTTTCTCTGAAGTTGGCACATGTGGCTCCCATACTACAGCTAGGGAGGTATTCTAGAAAGCTTATGGTTTGAAACCCTCTCAGGAGCAAGCACGGGCCAGGTGAAGATCTGCAGGAGAACAGATAAGCAAGGCCTGCAGTTCTGAGTCACAGAAGCTATGTTGTGTCACCCTGGCTGGGCCCAGGCTCAGCATGAGTGACTAAGGTCCGTGTGTGAGAGGTGCACAGGTTGGTGGAGGAAACCATCTGCAGCCAAAAGCTGCCAGAGCAGCCTGGCAGAGGCCACAGAGGCTAGGGAGAAGCTTCCAATCCAGAGGGTAAATCACACTCGTGGTGCCAGCACCTTGCATGCCTCTCAGGCCCACATTCTCCTTGCTTTAAATAATAGTTTTTGGTGAAGATCATCATGTTTGCCCGTAGGACCTTTTAAGCTGTTATTTCTAAATACAGCAAGCTTATAGCTGTTAAGAACACAGAGAGGACCCAAGTTCAGCTACAATAATGCCCTCAGCCTATCCTCACCTTTTGTGGGAAGCAGACATCTTTGGATCCTGACAGAGAGAAACCCTTAATCCTGACAGAGAAACCAAGGCTACAGCATTCCTGTAGAGGGCTTGGTATGGGAGTCTGAGGTGGGTGGTTACACTCAGGAGCCTTGACTTTGCCTCACAATTACAGAGGTCTTACACACACACACACACACACACACACACACACACACACACACACTACCACCACCACCACAGTTGTAGAGCAAACTAAGAAAAACTTTAGGACTCTTCTGACTGAACCCTTAAGATCCACTCTGTGGCTTCCTATTCCCTTCCTGCAGCCCCACTACTGACCACATTGATTGGGAGCAGTGTGAGACAGCTCTGGGAAATCAGTGTAGCCTGGGGATAGCCTGGGGGTCAGGAGAATTGATGGAATCAGAGGTGGGCTTAGGAAGTAATTTATGAAAGACAAGAAGAAGGAACGATGAAGCCAAGGGATACAGCAGACAGTGTGGCATTGTGGGCCTTGAGAGGATGTATATGGGTCAGGGGACCAAAGGTCAGATCACAGCTGAAACAGTAGAGAGCCACAGACACGGCCACATTAAGTATGGAGTGCAGTGTGACCTAGGCTTTGAGCTGCCCCCTGACAATTCTCATTCTGAGCCCAAGAGGCTACTTGGTAGTTAGACCCTTGACAGGCAGGGAGGGGGTCCCAGAAAATTGGACAGGAAACTAAGTGGGCTTGGATGGCCAAGGAAGCTCTGAACCCACTGGGGAGTTGACTCCCTCAGATCTGCAGGCACAGACCTTGCCATCAGAAGCCAGGGTCTACAGAGGCACTCAGCCTATTGAATGCATGCCAAGCACCTCGCATCTTCCCATGGCTTCAGGGAATGTTTACACCTAATCCTCAAGGCTGAGGGTCTCATGTATGTTTACAGGTAAGGCTTGGAGAAGTGAAACAATGGTCTCCTAGGCACTCTGCTTATGGGGAAGCCAGATTCATGCCCACCTCCACTTGATTTCACAGGTTCTTTGTGAAGGAAGCTGCATGCCTAGTGCAGGGTGGGCTCATATTGGTTCAGGAGCAACCCTGATTACTGGTAACCAGCTGAGTGTTGTTACAGAAGTAGACTGTGGCCACAGTCAGCTCCCTCCTGGTGACTATTGGACAGCAATCATCGTATCTCTGTTGCTGCTATGAGGCTCAGGTGTTGTTGAAAATTGAGAGAAGGGTGATAGCACATCATTCGGTGCATTGGATGTCTTGCCTGGCTGTCAAGGGTCAGCTGGTGGCACTCTGCACTGGTGTGGCAGCTTGGCTTAAATTAATGAGAAAATCAAAGGGGGGAGGATAAGAAGAGAATGGTCAGGTGGGCCGGGTGCTGGACAAACGCAGCCTTTGATCACTTCCAACTGTGGATTAACTTTAGACAGCCTTTTATTTCTTTCCTGCCTGCACAAGACATTTTTGGTCTATAACTGCCACGAACTTATCCTTTTAAACATGTCCTGTGTTGCTGAGGGCCTCTGTACAGCACACAGGGTCACAATTACACGCTCTGCCCCTAGGTTGAGGCCCCTGAAGAAGACAGGCCATCTCATGTGGTCAGCTGTGGTTAGCACCTCAGTGGTCTCTTCCCCTCTCCCAGAAAGCTTTGCTTATCCTGCAGGTCCCTTCAGATGCAGGTGACATCTTCAGATGCAAGTGACATCAGGTCCCACAGCTACTGTGCAGCATACAGTGGTTCTCTACCCTTTGATCTGCCTGTGGCATCCTGATAGACTTGTGACCCACAACCTCTCACTTGACCCCTGACCTCATAAATTCTGGAAAGTCCTCAGAAATCACCAAGAAGATAAACATCAACTGAGGTCAAGCCACTCCAGGCAACCAGGGAGGAAATAGTTTACTGAGTGGATATCATAGTATCCCGGAGCTAATGAGAGAATCCAGATAGCCCTGATGGAGGCAGTGCTACACAAATAACCCTCCAAGATGACGTCAGGCAGGAGCCATGCCTATGTCATTTAGACTGTCCCTTCAGGGCCCAGGAACTGTGGCAGAATGCACCTGTGACTGAGTATGTATGTGCACACTCAAGCAGAGTGGTACCTGCAGTGGCTGACTAAACATACCCACCCCTGGACTGGGACACTTCACCAGTCGTCTCGCCATATTCTGAAGTCTTTTCCCTTCCATTCTCACTGGTCTCCAACCTCTGTCTTGTCTGTCTCTCTTCTCAGAGGGAATGAACTGCATGAACAAAGACCATGGCTGTGCCCACATCTGCCGGGAGACACCCAAAGGTGGGGTAGCCTGTGACTGCAGGCCCGGCTTTGACCTTGCCCAAAACCAGAAGGACTGCACATGTAGGTAGATGGAGGCAAATGGGTCGAACACCCCCATGCGCCTTCTACCATTGCTTTGTGGTGGGTCTGTCCAGGGTGCTGGACGTCAAGCAGGGAGGGAATCTCAGCACCCTGGGTTTGGGGGAGGACAGGGTCTGCTGGGAGTGCTGGGGATGCTGGAGGGATGGGTCATGACCTCCCAGCGTGGAGTTTTTATACCTGGTATGACACTGTCAACACAGCCCCAAGCATTGGCTTGAGCCACCTGTAGAGCCCTGAACACAACTTCTCCAGTGGAGATGGAGGTCTAAAAACTGCACTTTCTCCGTCAGCCTGAGAAGCCCTAGATGATAGAAGAGTATAAAGAAGCAAAGGAGAGTGGATGGGAGGTGGGATGGATGGGAGAGAGTGAACCCAGTGTTGACATTTTTCCAGGTTCAAAGGTCAGAACCCAGGTGAGGATACAGTTCAGGTAAAAGAGCACTTGCCTGGCACAAAGCCCTGGGTCCCATCCCCAGCACTCCATAAACCAGGTGTGGTGATCCAAACCTATAATTATAGAACTTGGGAGGTTGAGGCAGGAAGAGGAGTTCAAAGTCAACCTCAGTTTGAGGCCAGCCTGTGTTACAATGAAACCCTGTGTCAAAAATAAATAAAAAAATAAAAAATAAAACAAAGAAAGAAAAAAATTAAGAAGCAGAACTTAGTAACCTCTGTAGGGCTAAGTACAAACCATGAACCCCATATCTGGTCTGCAAAAGGCAGCAGGCCAGAGGTACCATTTCAAGGTCTGTTTGCTTGTCTGGAGGAGATCTGCCCCAGGACTCAACATAGTATGGCCTCTTGTTATTTGGGGTACAGGGACAGGGTTTCACTGTGTCCTGGAATTTTCTGTGTAGACTGGATGGCCTGGAAATCACAGAGATCCACCTGTCTCTGCCTCCCAAAGTGCTAGGATTAAAGGTGTGCACCACCACACCCATTCCCAGTCCAACCTCTTATCATGGGCATCCAGCTAATGAGTAGGAATAGAGTTGGGAAAGGAAACAGAACTTAAGATATTCAAAGGCTTTCATGGCATCAAACTCAACATGCCCTGCCAACTGCTTTGTGAGAAGGCTCTGCTCACTGGTCATGGGGACACCCAGGCTGAGCTTTGTTTGTTGTGGGTTTGCCAAGAACTGAGGAAACTTCAGCAAATACTTCAACTCAACTGAAGGATGGTTTCCTCGGCCTCACACACCAAAGGAGCCTGCTTCTTGACTCTTGAGGGACGTGCTCCCTCCCGCCTGCCTGAGTGACTCTATTATAAAGGCCTCAGCGTCCCTCTGTTCCTCCATTCTGGACAGAAGACAACTGGCCCGCCATCCTCAGCCTCTGTGACTCTCAGTTCATCTTCCCTAAACAGTTGCCAAGCCCCTGGGGACCCATGAGCACCTGTTGTTGTCCCTGTCCCCAGGGGCTCATGCTCCAACTCTCATGCTATCTACCCATCCCCCAAAGTGGAGGTACTTTCTTCATCCTCATGTTTTATAAACTTTTCCTAGGGAGATGTGAACAAGTGCCTATTCACTCTAGATAGTGACAGACCAGAATATGATTTCACCCAAGTCCAACTTGGGGAATCAGTGAGTTTACTGGACTTATTTACAAAGTATGAACAACCTCAAAGCAACCAGAAAGTTTCGTGCGGCATGGATGATGCCTTCCACACAGCTGCAGAGAGGATCTTCATCCCATCAGTTAACCTTCCACATTTTATATATTCTATCACTGCCTTGGGCCACAGCTGGGTCAGAATTACATATATCTGTTCTGATGTAGATGGCAATTGCTCTTGTGTTCAAGGATAACATTCTACAACATCTGGCTATGATCAGGATATGGGCCAGTCTTTCTCATTACTGCCAGGCCTTTTCCATGGAAAGGTAAAGACATGTATGTTGGCTGTCACTAAGGCAGGACAGAGATAGCCTATGCCCTACCTAGCCTGGCCCCACTGATGGATTCTTCCAGCTTCAGAGAAAACATTTGCTACCTGGCCACTTTCAAAGAAAATGGGGATAACTCCAGATTTCCCAGCTCTCATGCCAAGCAAGGACAGGAGCAGGCACAGGCTACAAGCAAGCATGGTCTCAGAAGACTTGCTCCATGTAGACACCAGAGAGAGAGGGGTCTGCCAGTGACTTCACTGCATCAGTTTACCACTATAACCCATCTGGGACAAATGCAACACAGGAAGGTCTATCCACAAAACTCTTCTGGGTATCTAGCTTGGCTGGGAGGACATGGAACAAGCCAGAGTCTGTGGAAAACTAAGACCCCCCCCATACCCTAGTCACCATGCAGTCAGGAAAGGGCTAAGCCCAGCCTAGGGGCATTTGCTGGTCCATGGATCCATAGCCTGACAAGGTATAGAAAGCCTAATCCTTTGTCCTAGACCAAGGAGTTGGGGAAAGCCCAGCCTCCCTGGAAGGTGGCACTCAGGAAGTCTGGCTTTGATCCTTTCTATGTGTTTTGCAAGGCATGATTAAAGATGGCTTGGAAGGCCAAATTCCCCAATACCATCCATGTAAACCTAGACACGGTAGTGTGTGTCTGTCATCCCAGTGTTTCTGTAGTGAGATTGGAGATAGGACAGGAGAATGCCTAGGTCAGCTAGCCTGGTGTACAGAGTAGCAAACAAGAAGAAACCCCTGCCTCAAACAAGGTAGAAGATGAGAATCAGTACAAAGGACAGGGGAGACCCACATGGAGCCCTTAGAAACCTTGAACTCTAGAGTTGGTAGGGGGCCCAGGCTAGACTGGTGGGGAGAGTCTGCAGGGCTCCATACCCCAATCCCCCATCCCATCAGAGTCTAGGGCCCTTCCCAGGAATGAGGACATTGCTTTATCCATCTTGCTCTTCCCAGAGCCCAGCATGCAGTATGGGAGGAATTGTCTGTGGCATTTTCACTGCCTTTTTCCAAGATGCCCCTGTGCTCACTCTGAAGAGGATTCTCTGTACCAGAAGGAGGTGGAAGAGGAAGAGCAGGAGGAGGAGGAAGAGCAGCAGGAGGAGGAGAAGCTGCCCAGATGAGGATTGACCCATCTCCTGGGACCTGTGCAGGCCCTGCTCCTGAGCACTGGACTTCTGTCCCCAAGAGAAAACGCTGGCCTGGGGAACACTAGCTTGCTGTCTATCACCACCATCCCTGAACATGCAAAGGACAGACTTCATGGAGCAGAGCCTGTGGGCCATTTAACTTCCCCGGAAGTTGGGTCAAGAGGAAAACGCTGCTGAGAAGCCTTGGCTGCTGAAGACAGTATGTGAGATGCCAGATAGTCCCTGCCTGTCAGTCATTCTTATCCTATCCTCACCTCCAGTGATTTCTCTTCCTTGCCAGCTTTATGAATGGATCTGCTTAGTAGGTCATGATTAATTCAAGCTCTCAGATCTTGTATTTGGTGCTCCTCTAGCCATACCTGGCCTCAGACTGATGTTTCATAAGTAAATAATGTGTGCAGATAGAGTATGGACAACCAGTCAAGGTCTCCATGAAGACAAGCTATCTGGCATTCAGGTGACAGCTATCTTGGCCACCAGTTCATTGTATGATAAAGCAGAGTCTCCAAGGGCCCCTGCAAGAGAGCTAACTCACATCCTCATCCCCTTCTGGCAGTCTCTGCCTATACAGTGGCAGTAGACCTCTTCATATAAACAAACTTGAACATCATTTTCCTACTTCAGACCAGCTCCCTCTTGCTCAGTCCCTTTCCCATGGATGCAGGTTGCTGTGTCTTCTATGGAGTTGAAGGGCCCTAGATCCTCCAGCCATTGACTTCACCAACCACACAATGTAGGTTGTTCTCAACATACATCCCAAATAATACTAACTTGCTTAAGTTCTGTCTATCTGGGTGTTGCTGAGCACCAGACAGTGCTGTGAGGGACCAGCACTGAGATAGCTCACAACTAGGACCCACAGAGAGTAGTATCCATGGGAACATCCCTCCACATGTGCCAAGACACAGGCAATGGATAGAGCTGTGCAAGAACTAAGAAAATGGCAGAGGTGGCACACGCCTTTAATCCTAGCATTTGGGAGGAAGAAGCAGGCAGACCTCTGTGAGTTCAAGGCCAGCCTGCTCTACAGAGTGAGTTCTGGGACAGTCAGGGATACACAGAGAGACCCTGTCTCAAGTAACAAACAAACAAAAAAAAAAAAAAAGGAAAGAAAGAAAGGAGGAAGGAAGGAAAGAAAAGAAAAAGAAATGTCACTTCAATGTGTCTGCCATCTTGCCCACAGTGAACCCTGTATGTCTTGGTGTAAACAGGCATGTGTCCCAATGGGACTGATGGGGTTAAAGTGTCTTGCATGTGTGTCTAGCCTCTCCCGCAGTCCCCACTCATCATGCATTAGCTACATGAGGTTCAGAATCCACTCTTGGTCCCACCAGACTACCATCTCTATCTGGCACCCTGGAGGAGCTCAAGGATAGAGATACGTGTCTGCTGCCCTCGGTCCTCAAAGGATTGTTCCCTGGCCACCTCACATTCTTGCTTTCCCCCACCCCACCCCCCCCAAAAAAACAACCAATCCCAGTAAACTAACCATTTCTGTTGTTCTATTTATACACACGTGTGTGCACTTTGGGACTAACTAGTAACCTGTAACTATGGAAATGGAGGCTGTCAGCACAGCTGCGAGGACACAGACACAGGCCCCATGTGTGGCTGCCACCAGAAGTACGCCCTACATGTGGATGGCCGGACGTGCATTGGTAAGTAGGTACTGCAACTGCCATACTGCCCCTACAGGTGCCCTGTGTGGTCCCCCTGTCTTGGAGGAAACAGAAGGGAGACAAGAAGAATCACCCACAAAGCCAATGGTGATGATAGGCATCCCAAGGGCAGCTTCTGTGAGGATTTGTCATGGGTCCCTCGTACCATGAGACAAAGTTCCCTAGGATTGGGTCTCCCTAGTGGGATTTCTGCTTGCCCTCATCCTCCACAGGGGGATTGATTGTCTGTAGCAGTGTGCTTTGGCTTGGGGACATCACGTGTCCCTAAAGCACTGGTATTTTCTAATGTGAAAAACTCCTGGCAGCCTCACTGAGTCTGTATGAGCATTGTTCATAGAAATGTGGAAACTGAGTTTCCTAGCACGTGGCTCACTATGAGGGTAGAGGTGTGCACCCTTCGTGGGGAGTGCGTTCACCCTGTGTGGGGTGTGTGCTTGGGACCGCTTCCCATCCTGAGCTGGTGGGTTCTCCTTAGGACTTCCTCACCCACCCAAAGTCCCTTCCCCCTCAGCAATGCTCCTGTCCCATCACCTGCTTGTTCCATGGAGCCCTGACTGAAACTCAGCCACCTCCTTCTGGGCCCGTGGTCTCAAGGGCAACTTGAACACTTGTAGTTATTTTATGCAATAATTACTAATATGTTTTTTTCTCTGTTCAAAAACAACAGCAAGATTTTTTTTTAAATTAAGATAAAGGAATTTCAGAATTTGGGGCCAATGGTCTGCTTGCTAGGACCCAACATGAGTTGTTGTAATCACACTTGCTATTTCCTTAAAAAGGGCCCATTCCTTATGATCAGCTTGAGGGGTGATGCTTGAGGAGCTTTTGAGTGACAGAACGGTGTTTGGTGAACCCATGTACGCACATGTGTCCCAAAGCTGCTGCCGTTTCCCATCCCCTGTTGCTGCTCCTTGGTGCCTTGGAAAGCTGGGTGCTAGGCCGCTCAGGGATCCCAGGCCACCCCCTCTGTACCTGCTGCCTGTGGTGGCTCTCCCCTTCTCTGTGTGGTCTCTTCTCTCAGACAGCCTTTTTTGTTTTTCGTTTTTTGTTTTAATTTCATTTTACCTCATTCCTGCTGCTTCTCTTGTGATGGTCCCTGATTGCCTGTCTTGTCTGATAACTGACATTCATTAATCATTTTTCAGAGCCAAAAGCCAAAACCAAACCAACCAATCAAAAAAAAAAAAAAATTAAAAGCCAAACCAGGTCTTAGACCAGTGTCTCTATTGCAGCCTGATCCCATCTAGAACTTTCTGTCCTCTGACCTCTTTCCCTTCACTGTCCTTCCCAGAGCTCCCTCAAGCCACTCTGGCCTCCCCTCTGTCTTGTCTAAGTCTCCCACGTCCAGTTGAGCCTGTCCTGCAAGCTACTGGACCAGCACAGACAACTGCTGGGCACATGAACCCTAGCCTGGGTCTAACCCTTCTTGTCTGTGCCCTCCTCACTCATCCTTTCTCATCTTGTTTTTATTTTTTTAATGTCTGCTGCATGTGACAGTCCCTGCTTGGATCTCTTTCCCCAAGCCCACACTTCCTGTCAGTCCCCTCTCATTAGAAACCATCACCCTACCCAGCTCCAGCCACTGTGGCTTCAACTCCTGGCCAGGATGAGAAACCTCCTGCCCTGCTTTGCTTTCCGTCACCAGTCCCAAAGAAGCATCTTGGCACAGCTTTGTGCCCAGTGGCTGGAGGCTCCACAGCTGGCCCGAGCCATTTACCTCCCGCACGCTCCTAAAATGACTGACCCTTCTCTGCAGTCCCTTGTTGAGCCCTTGAATGCTTAGCTCTGGTCCTCTAGACAAGCAGGCAACCAGTGCTGCCCTGGATTTTCTGTCCGTCCAATGGGATCCAATGGTGTGTGTGTGTGTGTGTGTGTGTGTGTGTGTGTGTGTGTGTGTGTGGGTGTGTGTGGGTGTGGGTGTGGGTGTGTGTGGGTGTGAGTTTTTGTTCTTAATTTTGCATGAGTGGCAGCATCCTTGTAACAGGGCATCTGCTGTCCCAGGTATATCCATCACCAGACCTTGCAAACCTATCCCCTTGTCTTGTGCTTTGTTCTGTACCTGCTTGAACCGTGGGGACCTGTAATTGCTTCTCTCTGTGTGAGCCCATGGCATGCTTTCTGTGTCCTCCACACAGGCTTCCTGCTGACCTCAGCTACCTACCCTGCTTGGCTGCACACGGACCCTGTATCCCCACTGCGTCCAGGTCTTGTTATGGCCACCTTCCTTGTCTGCATGCCATGCTTCCCACCCTAGCTTCCTCTTTGCTTTACCCTGCGCACACCCGCCTGAAAGTCCCTGGGATTAGCCCTTAGTGAGGGCACCGTGCTGGCCCGGCATGCTGTGTTGGCTTTGTGTGTGCCATGCCAAGAGGCTGACTGTCTTGGGCCGCGGGAAGTGGGCTCTCATTAACCACCGGCTCCATGTTTGTCCCTTACTTGTGTTCTAGAGAAGGATGAGGCTGCAATTGAGCGCTCTCAGTTCAATGCCACGTCAGTAGCTGATGTGGACAAGCGGGTGAAACGGCGGCTCCTCATGGGTAACACTTTTCTTCCACTTCCTTTGTTCCTTGCCCTTTTGGGTGTTCGGGTGAGTGTGAATGAATGCTGGCCTGGGGGGTGCTGGTGTATGGTCTTGTGTGTACATGCCAGCTTTGGGGAGTATGAGAGCCTGGGTACTGATGTGTGAATGTACAGATCCTGGTGGGGAGGTATACTGCTGTGTATGCTAACTGTGTGTGTGCTAACATGTGGGTGTGTGAGCATGAGGACATACATTTGTGTGATATGGAGTCTTCGTGTGTTATATGTGAGTGTGGGAAGGCTCCACGGCAGATGGGAACTCATTATGTTCCTTTTTAAATTGTTTTACCCTCCATCAAACACATTCATTTCTTTGTTTATACATTGTAGCAAAGAACCCAGCACCCATGTCTAGTGGACTGAATGCATAGTCCTCCTCTGCTTACTTAGAAACCAACATGTTCATTAGGCTCCCAGGGTCAGCATGCCACAGTGACTCAGTGACCACTGGGACCCTAGCAGGAGGAAGTTCTGTGTAGCATGATCCTCTGATCTTGCTCTCAGAGTGTCAGGGGAAGCCTGCTGGCAGTGCTGCTGCTAGACCAGCCCAAGGAGAAAGGGGAGGAAAAGAGAGTGTGACCATCTTAACAGCATTGTAAAGGCAAGACACAGGATTCCAGCTCTGCATTCCCTCCTTTTCCTGCCCATCAGTGGACTCCCTGGTTCTAGGTGGCTGGCATGCAGGCTGTGCCAGCTGACTGCACCTCCTAAGCATAAGTACAACCACCAGGGTTGTCACAACCTGACCAATGACACTGTCGGGCTTACACAAGCCTTGGCAACTGTACAATTGGATAGAGAAAGAAACTGAGACTCCCTTATTATCCTATATGGCTGAGCACCATTAGGGATCATGGTCACTTGAACCCTGAAGGCCAGAGATCATCTCATTTTGTAATACTCATGTAGAGGCCCCGGCTGGATGGCACATGAATTCTCAGTACTTGTCTCTGAAATAGGCCTCTGTGAAAAGAGTAAGGATGTTCTAGGACTCCAGCCCCTAGCTGGTAGCCAACCCCATTGAGGCAGGACAGCTCCAGGAGATATTAGTAGGTTCACAGTCTGGAGAACAGCTTTGTTTCATGCTTGTCAGAGCACACTTGGGCATCACATCCAGAGCCAGGCTCAGCATACTGTCCTGGGAGAGTCTAAGTCTGGAGGTGGCTTAAATCCTCTGAGGTCCCAAGATGGGAAGGAGGTAGGACAGGCCAAAGGGCAGCATCCAGCAGCAGGAAAGGAAGATGAGGGACAGGAAATTCCATGACAGGCCGGGCCACCTGGCTGCTTGGACTGTGCCTCTGACCCCAGCAGTGACCAGCTCTACACCAGAGGACCAAGGTGAGGATTTGATGTGAGAGAAGACAGGGCCAAGGCACTGAGTATTCAAAGTTCACTAGAGTCAAGAGCGCCCACCTTATTGTCACATAACTGCAAGGTGACCCTGCAGGTTTCTTCTAGTCCTGAAGTCACTGCAGATGGGATTTATGTGGGAGTGGAAAGCTGGAGGGGGTGAGGGGGTGGCTCTCCCCCTCATTTTCTATCGTGCCTCCCTCTGGTTTTCCATGCTCTGTACACATCTAGAGCAGGCTGATTCTCAGGCCAAGAGAACCTCCTTTTCCCTGTGGTGCCCAGAGCTGCAAATCCCCCTGGCAATGCCACTTCCTCATGAACTCCACAATGGAGGTGCAGGGTTGAGACCACACCCCCAACTCTAGCTGTTAGAACCAGGAACTCTCCAAGAGATATTCTGTGCCCTAACCACAGAGGCCACATCCCTTGGATGCCTGCAAGTCCATTATCAATCTCCTAGTAGTGAGCCAGAGCCAGGGACAAACCAAAAATCCAGTGGACACAACACACAGAGAGACTTAAAGCCCCAGGCACTTGCAAGTCCACATAGTGAGTCCAGAACCTAAGTCCTAAGAAGGGAGGTTAACATAGCTAGCGCACAGTCCTGGGACTCAGCAGCTGTTCAGGCTCTAACTGTGCACCCAAAGGCACCAAGTAAAACTGATAGCCTGCCAGTGAGGGCCTGCGGGAAACCTCGGGAGAGTAGGATGTCTGTCCCTCCAGGGCAGTGACCCCAGCCTTGTGCTCTACCCAGGCTTCACTGAGAGCTGGTGCTGGCGTAGCTGATGAATAAAGGCACAGAGAGAGGAGCTGAGACGCTTCCTCCCTAGCTGACTCTGCGCCTGTCACGTGACCCTTTGAGGCCCACATTTCTCTGCTTCCTCTCCCAGTCTGTCCATGAATGGATGCTCAATACATACAGATGTCAGAGCAAATGGGACACTGCCTGGTCTGAGGGGGTCTTGGGTTTACAGGATTAGGAGTCCCCAAAGCCTTACCTGTCCTTTACCTGAAGGGCCCTCTTCATAAATGTTACATCTTCATAAATGTTCCACTGATGGCCAGAATTTAGGTACTGCCCCAGCATCCATGATTCTCTTTATCAGCAGCCATTGCATTGGCATAGCCCAGAGGTGTCTGGATCAGGAAGAGAGGTAAAGATGTTAACCCTGAGGCCAGCCTGTGAGGCCCCTGGGAGTCACATCTTCCGGGGATGTCCCCACTATAGCTGTTGTAAAGACATATGAGCCCACCTGGAGAAGGTGCTTAGCCTGGTATCTGACCTGGGGGCAGCACCAGCCAGTGCCAGCTATTGATATAGGAGCCAGGGTACAAGCCTAAGAGTGAGAGGCAGCCAGGAGTTTGTTGGGCAAGCAGACAAGGTGGAGCCAGCATTTCCCTTGGCTCTGCCCTGTCCTTCTCCTCTAGCCCCGTCTTCCCCTGCTCTGTCCCTGCCCTCCTACTTTCCAAGCCAAGGCCTCAGGTGATTGAGGAAGATGCTGAGTTGGGGGTAGGTGGGTGTGTCTTGCTGGGAGGAGCTTCTTGTCCGCAGCCTTCTCCTGCAGAGGCTGGCGTTCCCATGGATGGGTTTCCCACACTTACCCAACCAGAGTGTGATAGGCAGGACAGCACCCCAGGTTTGGCTGCATCGTAAAAGGTCCAGGAAGAATGGGTAGGGGACTGGAGAACTGAGATAAGGAAAACTAGAGGTGACATGGCTAATCCGCAGGGGGTACAGACTGCCACACTGCCTCAAGCCTGAACAGTCACTCCACTTCTCCCCACCAGTTGCCCACTCTGTTGACTCTCTCCAACCAAGGGCTGCATACCTGCTCTGGATTTTCCAGCCCTACACACCCACTCACCTGGATGGCCCTAGTCTCTCTGGGTGTAACTTCTTCCTGTCCTGGGCCCCCGCCTCAGTGGGTCTCACTCACCGCCATCATTACCCAGTGCCACTTAGGGTGGTTCTGCCTGACAAGGCTACCTAGGACTTCCTGCCCTCACTGGACCTTCCCCCATGTCCCCATTCACACCCCCACTGGGCCACAGTCCAGCTCTGTACCAACTGTGTGTACCCTCCTGTGCTAACAGGACCTCACTGCCCACAGACTTCCAGAGACTGGGTACCACTGAAAAGGATCAAGTGACCAAGCTACACCCAGCCACTGGCTGGATTGATGCTACATGTGGCTAGACAGTGGGGTCCCTAGCCAAGGCCTGAGTCCCTGCCTCGATTTGGTCATACATACATCTGGGGCTGATAGGAGTTAAGTGAATAGTGATTTGGCTATCAAAACGAAGCGTGGACAGAGAGGTACAGGCTCCTGGCAGGGTTTACCTCTATCCTCGGCTCCTTGTCCCCTCAGAATTTGACCCATGTACCACTGCCCAAACCTGAAATATGATCTCAGAGCCTTCTACCATTAAGCACATTGTCCATTTCCAACTCCTAATATACTCAGGTGTCTCTGTATATCTACATGCCACAAATAGAAGGTGCCAGAAAAAAAAGAAAGGCAGAATCCTCTTTCACCCTAATCTAGTGAGCCTCAGTGTAGAAACAGAACAACCCATGAGGCTCTTTCCTCCCAGCCTACCTACCTGGGACGGACATGACCTGTCCCCAGCTCCTCCTGTGCATATCTTTCACCAAGTCCCCTGGAGAGTAGGCAGACAGTCTCTAGCTTTTCTCAAGCAGGACTCTGAGATTGATATGGACAAAGTTGGGGTGAGGGAGTAGGGAAAGGCTTCAGGTTGTGCCTCCAAGATGGAGCTTGCTGCTAAGGATATGTGGCTGTTCTTACAGCATGGAACCCTGTGGTTAGACAGATGTGCAGCCACACATCGGGGCTCCTCCTTCCAATTCATTCTGGCCCAGCTACTGCAGTCAGATAAGGCCTCCATTCTGGTTTCCCAGGCAGCCATCCCTGAGTTTCACTTTTCCTTTTGCTTGGGATGGGGTGGGGGCTGTGTTCCCCAGAGGAGCTTGGAAGAGCTTGAAGGAACCCCATGTGAAATTTCTGGCCGTGTGAGGCCCAGAGCAGGTGCTCAGTTACAGATCTTTCTGTCTCCTTGATGTTTCTTCTTGGCCAAGTCTATGCAATGCCAGTGGAGAATCAGACCTGAGGAAGTCCAGTGATGAGGAGAAAGACCCAGGGCCTTGTCTGGACTTGGTCAGTTCTCATTTCTGGGCTGGTGGAACTAATCCCAGGAAGCACAGGATTACCAAAGATTAGCCAGGAATTCATAATCTGGACCCTTCCAGGAAGGTGATCTCCACCCTGGGGGCTCAAAGGCTGGGAGATGGAGAGGTCTGCATCAGACACCACACACTGCCTGCTCTAGCCTGGGGGTCATTTTCGTGGGGCAGCCATTGAAATCTGAACTGGATCTTACCTCTGTTGAGAATCTCTTGGTTAACCATGGGTTGCTAGTGACCCACACAGTCCCTCCAGCCAGGCACTGTGGCCCTGTCTGCTTGTGCATGCTCAGACAAGGATATACTCAGTGTGTATTAGCTGGTGTTGATGAGGACTCAGCACAGAAAGGTCTGCACAGTGAAAACCACTGTCACACCTAGCCAGAGAACAACCCCACATAGATAATGGGCTCAGACCCAGATATTCACCAGCTGTGACCCAGAAGAGCAGTCCCACATGCTCACCAGCTATGTGATCTGGCTGGGTTCTTCCCTGAGCCATGCAAGGAACAGACATGCCCCCCCTCCACAGGAAGAGAAGCTTTCTGTGTGCATCCTCTGTCTTCCTGGAATTCTGAACCTCACAGCTAGGAAAAGAGAGCAGGAGGGCAGGGACAGGCTTGTGTCCTGAGGTTCCAGCCTCCTACCTAAAGAAAAGAAAGCCTCCATTGTCCTTAAGTATAGACAAGGAGCCTGTCTCTCTCTTGACTTGTTCTGTCTCTTCCAGGTCTTTCTGCAGACCTGTAGGCCCTATCACCAAGGTGGATTCTGCTTCTCCAACAACCATGCATCCTAACCCCTCTAGGTGCAGGCAGCTCTTCCCCAAAACTCCCACAATTCCTAGAGTCAAGGGCCCTTAGTACTCCAAAAGATAGTCCCTCCAATGGGAGTTTGTCTCCCTGAGATCTGAAGGATGGGATCTGCACAGCCACACCATCATCGGCAAAGGCCTTGTGGGCATTGCCACCACCAGGCTGTGTTAGGAAGAGTCCATGGAGCACCAAGACTGCCTCTGAGGCCTGCTGGACCCTTTGAGCATTATGAGTGCAGGGACGTGCTGGCCTTGGTCCTGAGCAGTACCTGCACTAAATGTAGACAGCCTTCTCTCCTACTTCTCTTGGGGACCTAATCCTAGCCTTCCCAAACTCCCCATCTCACTGCACTGAGCCTTTCCCCCTGCCCTGGCCCATGCAGGCACTCTACTGCTCCCTGCTGAGTGACAGGATAGCATGGGAGACCTTGCTCACTATGCCCAACACAGTGACATATATAAATCTGCCTGCATGATACTAATGACAGCTGGACTTGAGATGTCCCCAGTGGAGACAGACAAGAAGAGACCACATGTAATGGCCATGCCAGGGCAGCTTTTATCCCAGAGTGATGGGAGCTGGGAGAGGGTTAGAGGTCAGTCTATAGGTGGATGGAGAGGACCAGTGGCTGGCTCCTTCACAGCTGCTTCAGCCAGTTCTAGAAGCTGGAAGACAGATAGACCCACCCTGACTGAGGCTTATACAGATGCAACCAGGGCTTGGGGCAGTTCATGTCTTCAAGGGAAAGGGCAGATTCTGGGTATCGCCCACCATCCCCCATCAGAGCCTCTTGGGAGAAGACCCTGAAGCCCTCAGTGAGGCCGGGCACATACAAATGAGAACCAACATTCTGGAGGGAGGAGTCAGTCCTTTGCCTAAAATCCCCCAGCTTGCAGGAGCAAAGTCTGGCATACTAGCCAATGGGCTGAAGCCAGCTCTTTTGTCAAGCTGTCAGAGTGCTCACATTTGGGCCCAATCCCTGGGGTCACTCTCCTTACCCCAGCTTCAGCCCTGTTCCTCTTTACCATTCATTTCCCATGCCCCATGCTACTCCTCAGGGACCTCCCAAATCCCTGTGTGTTAATCCCATCATTGAACAGGAGCCAGCCCCCACCATGCTGGGCCTGTGCTGATCACTGAGCCAAAGAGCCCAGGTATGGCTCTTCCTGAAGCCATGTGGTGGATGAGGGGACAACAAACATAATGTCACCTTGATGGCTGGCTTCAGAAAGCATGGTACCGTGGGCTTCTAACCCCAGTGACTTCATTGGATTGGCCAAAGGGGCTACCCAGCAGAAGCCAGTGGGAAAAGCAAAGCCTCTTCACCCTGTGCCATCCTCCCTAGAGAGCAGCTGACTCCTGGGTAGGTCAGTTTATCTCTGTGGCTCCTCCCTTATTGCCAAAGCACTATCTTATTGGCCTCTACATTGCCCGCTAGAACCAGAGTTGGGGATCCCAAGCACATCTGCCCAGCTCAGAGCCACTCAGAAGAGGGTTATTTTTATTATTTGTTTATATTGTATATGCATTGGCATTTTGCTTATGTGTAAGTCTGTGTGAGGGTGTCCAATTCCCTGGAACAGTTGTGAGCTATGGTGCGGGTGCTGGGAATTGAGCCCGGGATCTTTGGGAGAACAGCCAGTGCTCTTAACCTCTGAGCCATCTCTCCAGTGTCTGGAAAAGATTATTGAATGATTCAGCCATGGACAACGGGTGCCAGACTCCATGCGCCGAGGGTCTGAAACTCTGCACCAAGGCTGAAGCGGATCACAATTATAGACCATCCCATAAAACACTGGCACCTCGACCCTTGTGTCTGGGCCATTCAAAAACCACATGGATGCAGTCTCTGTGTGCAAAGGGGCTTCCCATGCTTACACAGTCCATGGGCACATGGAACCTGTCTGACTGCACAGTTCAAGTTTAGTTCATACTTGGGTAAGACCTGTCCTTCAGGGAACTTGCTGATCAATGGTGGTGCCAGCCTCCAAAGCCTACCCAGGGGCTGCTTCCAGACAGCGGACCTTCTGCTCTTGCCTCCCTCTACCAGAGCCATGCCACGATGGGTACAGACTTCCACCTGCCTCAGGCCATCCTCCTGCTTCCTCACTGAGCCACCCTGGGAACCTATCATCAAAGCCCCACTTCTACACTAGTCCTGTTTACTTAGTCTGATGGCTCATGGCTGTGTGAGCATGCCAGCTGCTTTGGTAGCTATATATGGTGCTTCTCTATGGCTGTACAGTCACTGGGGCTGGCCTGAGATGGGCCCACAACTGGTTTGGTGTCCTGAAGTCTCTATCTGGACATTCTAATTTATTTTTTATTTTTATTTTTATTGGTTTTTCCAGACAGGGTTTTCCCCTTAGCTTTGGAGGCTGTCTTGGAACTTGCTCAGTAGACCAGGCTGGCCTGGAACTGACAGAGATCCGCCTGTCTGTGTCTCTGAGTGCTGGGATTAAAGGCGTGTGCCGCCACCACCCAGCTGTGAATCATTTTTGGACACAGGCTCCTCATTATTTCTCACTGAGTGACAAATGAGGCAGCCACCCCCCTGAACAAAGTCCTTCCCCAAGCCTCAGCTCTCTCTGCAATAGCGACAGGGCTGTCTTTTGTCTGTCTGTCTGGTTGGTTGGTTTTTTGACTGTTGTGAGCTCTTTTGAGAGTAGTCGATGAGAGGGTGCCTTCTCGGGTGAATATGGCTATGCCTCTGGAGGGTGGTTCTCTTGCAGGAGAGTTGGGACATTAGGAAGAGTCCAGTAGTTCTCAGCTGGATCCAGGACACAGAGAGATGCAGAACTCATCTCTGAACTTGAGAGAAGCCCTCTTTCCCTTAAGCTCCAGCACCACAGTTCTGATGGACAGACTCAGGCCTTCCTGGGCTGACCTGTACACCAGCCCCAGGGTATACAGGGATGAGATGGGGACCAGAGAAGGCCACCGAGCTGAGGAACAGGAGGAGCCAACCCCTGGAATAGACAACTACAGACTCCAAAGCTCATCTACCATCCATTGTAAAGAGGAATGTTTCCCAAATTTCTCTGAGACAATGTGGCCAAACGTCAGATCTGGGTGACCTCTAGTCTCCGGGGACAGCAGTGAAGCTGTTTGCAAGGTCCTCGGAGATGAGAGTTGTGCAGTACTTCTCTGCCAATGAAGCCTTTGGCAATGCCCAGGGTTTCTGATTGGAAATTGCTACAGACAGGGTGTTCAGTCTCACCCTGCCACCTGTGCCCCACAGAGGACCTTGATGGAAATCTACATGTTACATTTTGTGGCACCCCTCACCCAGAATAATATGGCTGAGGTGGAGAAGGCAGAGGTGAGGGCCCATGGAGGCCAGCCAGGTCAGCCACCAAATTGCTTAGCATTTAGCTATTCTACTCAGAGTGAGGCAGTGACCTAGAGGAGGGACTGTTTGGCTGTGACATCATAGGACAGTGACATTATGGCCACAGTAAAAATGGAGACTGCAGTTGGGAGCAAAGAAGCAATTTAACCAGATCCCAGGGGAGGTGGGGAAGAGGCTCAGACTCAGTGGGCTGGATAGAAAAGCATTCCTGGAGTAGGCAGCTCCCTGGTTAGGGTAGACGCAGACATTTGGGAGTAGTGTGTACCCATGTGTGTGGCTGCACAGGCCCCTATGTGACAGAGGCAGTTAAAGGACATTAGGTTAGACCTGTGCCCAGGGAATTGTGTGTTTAGTTTAATCCAGCCAGGCAGATCCCAGCCACCACTGCCACTAGGTCGATGAAGGTGGGCATAGGCTCCCCATTGATGAAGTAAGATCCAGGAACTGGAAAGGCATGGATGTGACACACGGAGGGCACAGAGAGGGTCTGGTCTCTGGTGATCATTGTAATGAGATGCTGTGGGCTTGGGGGCTGACACTCAAGAACAGACAGAGGCCTTCTGGGTCTCTGGGGACTCAGGGCCTGAAGTCTATGTATCAGCCCTTGGCTGGGGTAATACAAGAGGCCTGAAAGCCTGGCATGGGAGAGAATGACTTGCAGTGGAGGCTCAAAAATGGGTCATCACTGTGCCAGAGCCCAACTCCCCATCTCAGCCCCAGTCTCCCTAATGAGCTGATGGGACCAGCGGGTCCCCAAGGCTTCCTTAGTTAAATTCCAAGTCCCATAAAAGAGAAAGGAAGAATCACAAACCATTGGGTTTGGTTCCCAAGTACACAGTCCCTAATGCCTCTGCCTCTACCACCAGAGACGCCCAGGGCCCACCCAGCCCCAGCTGGCATCGCCTGCCCCTTCCCCCACACCTCTGTGCCACTGGGCTGTAATTACCCACACCTGGGAGACAGGTAACCTTTCTGCCCCTCTCCAGAGGGTCGTCCCACATGAAAGGCTGGCAGGCTGTCTGCTTGGGGGAGGGTGAGCAGCAGGATTCACTGCTCTGGTTTAACCCCAGGAAAGCAAACATTTGGTGAGCACCCCCAGGTCCACACCTGGGCCTTATGGCTTTTAAGTGGAGAGTGTATTTGATCTTCACCTTCACCCTGGGGGGGAGAAGCATTTCTTCTCACTCCCCAGGTGTGGGGCTGCCTTCCACCTCACCCTACTGCACCAGTGGATGTCTCTGTGAGGAGATGAGAGGGTACACATAGGCTACAAACCAGTTAGAACTGGTCCATGCTGGCACAGGGGCCCACCTGCCTAAGTGTGAGAACGGTTGGCTTCACTTTGCCTAGACTTCAGGGGAGGGCCTCAGAGAGATACTTAAACCATAAAGGATAAGGAAATAGGCCTTGAATGCTACAAAGAACCCCACTCACAGAAACTTCCCATCCCTGGCTGGAGGTGCTAACCTGAAACTCAGAGAAGCAGAGTGTTAGGGGGAAAGGGTGTCTGCTTTTAATGGCAACCACAGCTCTTCCTGAATGGCAATGGCTGGTGGTGATGCGGGCCTTTAGAAAAAGGGGGCTGTCCTTGGGGACTGCCCAGTTTCTGCAGCAAATGACACCCGCCACTGTGACCTAGAACACACAATCCACTTGTGCTTGCATGCTTACAAAGCTATTAGACTTCTGTCCCTCTCCTGGCACCCCTACCCTCTGTGGAGCAAAGTTCAAGGCAAGATACCGTGAATCTGATGGAATTAGCAGCATGGACTGTTGGTATCCAAGAGTCTCCCTTCATCCCTTCACTCAGGCTTTTTCCCAAAGTCTTTGCAGAGACCCATGACATTTGCAGAACTGAGTAAGGACCTTCCGGGAAAGCAGACATAGCCACAGGCACCAGGTGAAGCAAGGTGGAGGCATGAGGGTAGCACAGGCTGTGGAGATCAGCGCTCGGGCCTGCTCGGCTGCCCCACAGTGAAAGGTCAGAGAAGCCCACTCACACAGCTGAGTTTCCTGAGAAGCAAGCCTTCCAGGTGCTCATGAAAAAAACCAGGTGGCAAATGACCAGAGTCTGAGAGAGTGGGCGAGCCACCACATCCTGGAAAGCCAGCTCTGCCAGGCCTCTGCAGGCCTGCAGAGGCTCACTCTCACCCCACAGCAGCTTCAGTGACCTCCATTATGCCCCTAGCCACTCTGGCCCCTTTGAATTTTGTAGGAGGAGGAGGGAAAAAAAGCACTAGACAGGCTTCAAGTGGACAAAAACCAGATGCTTTGGCAAATGGTTCATTGAGAACAGATGTGAGACAGGGAAGGTCCCTGGTTTGATGGATGATGTGCAGTCCTATGGCCAGGCTGAAAAACCATTTCCCATCAGGCTGGGCTTAGGAGCCCCCATGCCTTCTGGCAGCCACCAACAGGATTGGGTGACTAAACCCAAGCAGAGCAAAGATTTAGAACACCACTAAGTAGCTGCTAGGCTGTTCTCAGCACTGATCCTAAGAGTGACCCCCAACCCCCACTCACCCCCATTAGTAACCTTTACCCCAGCACAGCCCTAAGTCATTTGCAGACATTTCCATGGGACCAGCACTAGCTCAGGAAGCATCCCAACAACCAGGGTACCACAAATGAAACTTGAGCCTAGATTGCTGCTCTCACTGATGGGAAAAGATTGTAGCTGGCTCCTGGGGAAACTAAGCATCTCTGTCTCTCCCCTCCCCTCCCCAGAGACATGTGCAGTGAACAATGGAGGCTGTGACCGGACATGCAAGGACACTGCCACTGGCGTTCGGTGCAGCTGCCCAGTTGGATTCACACTGCAGCCGGATGGAAAGACATGCAAAGGTCAGCACATGGGCTGTGTTGGTACCGCCCTGCCTGGACCCAGAAGGCCCATCTGGTCCTACTGTTGGGTCCTGTTAACCAGGCTGGAGGGCAGATGAATGAAGGCAGCTGGCAGCCACAGAGGTTGTTAGAGATAAGAAAGGAAAGAGTTCCCAGCAGGGTAGTGTGGCACACTTGTAGTGTCCTGGGTCAGGAAGGTCCTGGTGCCATAAAATTTGCCTGTGTTTTAAGAATTAACAGAAACCACAACAGAGTATGTCTGGACCTTCGACTCCAGAATGGTGTATGGTCCAATGCTTGACTTTCAGTTGTGTGGCCTTTAGTGCTGAGCTGGTAGGGACAGCTTGGTAGAGGGCATGCATCATTGTGTGTCACTACCACAAATGTATAAGGGGACTTCAACCAAAAGCAGAACTCTGGCATAGAAATTGAGGAGTCTGGAGGTGAGAATGAAGATGGCTGAGGTGGAAGGCAGGACTTCCCTGCAGCCAGGCAAAAGGGAAGGTGGGGTGCAGTTCCCACTGTTTTCCTTGAAGCCCATTGATGTCACAGTAAGCCAGTCCTTCTATGGTACCCCAGGCTAACAAAGGGTAGATCCAGGCTTCACTGTGCCCTCTGAGGCATAGGCTGGCCCTGGACATGAATGCTGTGTAAAGCTTCATTCCTGTAATGAGCCCAGGGTGGTCAAGATTAGAGGCAGACCAGCTGCTCACCTCTGAGAACCAACTTATCTAGCCAGAAAGGGCCTGAGCTATGTGTGTTCTGCCATGAGAGGGGCTGTTGGCATGCCAGTAGCTAAACCATGCCCTGCTGTGTACTCCATTTGGGGGAAGATAGATGTGAAGGAGACATCATAGTCTTAGGCTCACTGGCCCCAGCCCCTAGTGCTTCTTGGTTCCCCGTGGCTGCTCTTCAGACGGTTGGGCCCTTTAACCAGGTTGGCCCTTCTTTAATCCAGCCTTTGGCCATACCTCCTCCATAAACATGAGTCACTCCTTGGGGCCCTTTCTCCCTCCTGACTTCTGGAGTGGGCCAGCACCTCGTGTAACTGAGGTGCTCTGGCTTCTGCTGCGTTCAGGTGCTGGGAGGAAGGAGGGGTACAGAGGTCCAGAGATGGCTTCAGTCAGCTGTAGAGATACACTAGCCCATGCATGATGAAGTCCTTCTGAGGTGCAGGTGGAAGGTGGGGGGAGGGGCAGTGGCTTTCACCAGCATAAGGTGTGGGGGATGGTGTTGAGAGCATTACCAGGGACTGTTGGCCAGGCCCCAGTCAAAGTTAGGTAGGCACAGGCCCAGGTTGTCACTTTGAGATGGTCCCATAGCACTACCTGGTCTCTGGCCTCTGGGCAGAATCTAGAAGAGCATCAAGGTTTCTGGTGACATTGCTTGGGCCAGGTGACCACTGCAGGGGGAAAAGCAGAGTTGAGATTCTGCTATGGATGCTACTAGAACTGAAGGGGTGAGGGCTCATGTGTAAGTGCCTAACATGGCCATCATGGCATCTTCAAGTCTAAGAAGCCAGGTGGCACCACAGACCCTAGGGGTGGGGTTTTGTGAAGTTCTTGCCAGTGTGCTAGGGAGTTCCCAGCAGGGCTCAGGGACCTGGGCAGCACAAGCCAATGGGGGATTCCTAGTGAACCTGAGGGCCTGCCCTGGGGTTCTAGCTCACTAGTCAGGTGCACTCTGATCTTGGCAAGGGTCCAAGGGACAATATCAAAGGGATGGCTTCAAAGGTTTGATGTTTTCTGAAAGCCCACAAGTCATCATCAGGCAAGACAGGTGGCAGGGGGGAGGGGGTGTTGCAGTGACAGCTGGGAAACCCACAACAGAAAGCCCTGGGCCAGCTAGGCACAGCAGAGCAGGTGAAAGCAGGGTGGGAAGGTGGAACATTTGCCCAAGCATGGGGGCCATGGGCCTGGGGAGTTTACCCTAGGCTTAGCTCTGCTCTAGGCCGCCAGCCCTAGGTACCCTGTTTGGTACAGGGCCACTTGCTAGCAGATGGGCTTCATGGCTCCTGATACTGAAGCCCCTCCTCCCACCATCTCCCAGAACAGCCTGGGAGAGTCCCCACCCACTGCCTGTTCTTTCTCCTCTCCCATGCCCTGGGCCAAGCAGGCCACCTGCCAGGACTTTCATCAAAGTGGGAAGTGTCCTCACCCGACTTGCAGGCCAGGCCAGCCCAGCACATGGCCCTCCCTCTGTACCCACCTGAAAACCCTCACTCACTAGCCCCACAGGTGGCCAGGTTGTGCCCAATGGGATAGCAGGAGGGAAGAGGGGGTTGATGTGTACCGCATTCCTGTGGCTCACCCCAATAGGGCACCCCTATACAAATCAGCCTGGGCCCAGAGCCTCGGTACCCTCAGCTCCCCCTACTGTCTGGGATCCTTGCCTTGCTACTGATGATGTCATTCATCTCTTTGTGAACACTCTCAGGAAGTCCCTGGCCCTGCGGGCTTACCTCTGCTGTCCTTGGGCTCTCAAATGGTTGAGACAGCTTCTGAAGGAGTGTGGTGGGCGGAGCCTGCAGAAGCTCAGCAGGGAGAAGTGGACAGCTGAGGCCAAACCTCGCTGTAGAAGGAAGGGCTGTGAGAATCCAGGCCTTTTTCCTGGGAAGCCAGAGGCCTCAGCACTTGACAGATATGCAGCAGGAGGTGGGGCTGGTTGCCATGGCAGGGGAGGGGGCCACTGGGTGAAGGGGAGAGGTGAGAGAAAAAGAAGTTGCACTCTGGAGGTTGAGAGCCATGTGAGGCCAACAAGCCCCTACTAGATCCTGTGCTGGAGAGAGCGGCCTTCCCACTACCTCCACTTAGCTGGCTACACCAGCCTGAGCTCTTTCTCATTCTGACCCTGTGACAGCCCCTTCACTGACAGGCTCAGGTGGGGAAGGGTTAATAGAGAAGCCCCAAAGGGCTGAGAAACTCCTTGTGGGAGGGTCAGCAGTTCCACTATGGGCAATACCAGGGCTCAGGCAGGCAGGACATGAGAGGAGGGGCTCACAGAGGTAGATAAGCATCTTTGAAGTGTTCGCCAGAAGCCCACTCTCCAAAGGAGAAAGCTCCCTATCACTGGAAAAATGTGAGCTGGAGCCAACTGGCAAGCTTGCTCACAAGGGGTACCAAGTGAGAGGCATCAAGGTGGGTGGGGTCAGTGGTCTGTGGAGGATAGTCACTACTCACTAACTGCTACAGTGAGAACAGGTCAAGCCAACAGACGGGAAGTGGGGCGGGCCCAGACCTCACTCACCTAAGGAAGCCTCAGCACCTCCCAGGCGCTTCCTCCTCCATACAGACTCTCCTCAGCGGCAGTCAGCAGTGACACCTGCTCCTCACGTGTACCCACACCTACTAAGCCCCTGCACCTTGGAGATTTGATTTCCTGCCATCCTTGTGGAGTCTGTCCTGTGTTGTGGGGACCCTTTTTATCCTCATCCTGGGATGGGAGAGGGGACATAGCTTGCCCCATGTCACGAGGCAGCATTACTGTAGCCTCACTCCTTCCAGAATGCCTCCTCAGATGTCTGGGCAAAGGGACATCACTGTCCCCGTTTTTCCCTGAACCCTAAAACAATGTATCAGGATTACCAGACACAGGGGAAGTCAGGGAACTTGAGGAACCAGGGTTTAGCTTTTCACCCAGGTTCTTCACATCTGTACTCAACTGGGGACCTGAGGCCAACCCTAGGCATTGAGCAGCAGGTGGGTCAAGGCCAAGAAGGCAGGATGGCACTACCCCTTCCCCAGGCCATCCCCACCATGGCACCTGAGCCTCCTCCCCTCCCCAACCTCTTCAGACATCAACGAGTGCTTGATGAACAACGGAGGCTGTGACCACTTTTGCCGAAACACAGTGGGCAGCTTTGAATGCGGCTGCCAAAAGGGCCACAAACTACTGACGGATGAGCGGACATGCCAAGGTGAGTACCCACCAGGCCCCAGGTGCCACTCACAGTCAGCCCTCATGGTCGATGTCCCTGTCTTCCAGATTCTTGTAGACTCGCAGGAGAGGGAAGCATGCAAACTGGGTAGCTCAGTTACAGAATTCTCCAGAACTTGGTGCCTGTTCTTGCCTACCTGTACTTCGTGTCTTAGAGCCACACAATCCAACCCTGTCTCCTGTCTCCTTTATAGATGGGAAAAGTGCTGGGCATGGTGGTGCATGCCACAGTTCCAGCTGGGACATGGTTGTAAGATTGAGTCTAGACGGGGCTACACAGTGAGACATAATCTAAAATATATTTATGGGAAACTAAGGCCCAGAGAGGTACCCACCCACACTCTCCCCTCCCATCCATGCCTTCCTCCTGCAGGCAGCCCAGTTCTGAAGGCTCAATACTGCCTTCTGGTGGAAGGCATTGCACATTGCACACCCAGCAGAGGGGTGGCTTCTGCTAAGATAAGGATAATTGAGGTTCTGGTTGGACTAAGTAGACAAGAGTCACAGGACAAGCCCAGTAGCCCCTAAGATGCAGGCATCCCAGGAGGCAAGCAACCAGGGAGATTCCTAGAAAAGTTACTGGTGACACACTAGACAACTCATGTCCCAGGGCAAATGGGAAGTTGGCCCATTTGGAGAAAGAGTTTGGAGTACACGAGACATTAGCGGGCCTCAGCAGGGCCATTGAGAAGGAGGCAGGTGCCCTGGAGAACCAGCTTGGGGAGAAAACAAGAAAAGCATCAGAGCCTTAGTTCTAACAGTGACTATCCTATCAGGATCAGGCTCTTTTGTTCCTGTAAGTCCCCTGTAGCTGTAGAGCAGGCATCACTTTGGTTGTTAGGTGGTAGCCTCTGCCTGTGAGTACAGTTCAGTGTCTCAGAAGTGAGGCCCTGAGGTCCTAGGTCCTGGTAAGAAGAAGCTGCCAAGGGTACCCAACACCAACCTGGCCTACTTACCAGGTCAAGACCAGTGATACCCTCCCCCAGACCAGGCCTTGCTCCCCTGGATGAACATCCTGGCCCATCTTTTCTAGATGCAGGCTGGTCAGGATCCCAGCAGCTGGCCAGCCCCTGAGGGCTCCTCCACACTCCAGCTTTGTTTCAACATCACTTTACCAAGTTCCATGGTGGCCCAAGGGCAGTGGTTCTCAATGTTTGGGTCACAACCCCTTTGGGTTGCATATCAGATATCCTGCATATCAGATATTTTAGATAATAATTCATAGCAGTAGCAAAATTGCAGTTATGAAGTAACAATGAAAATAATTTCATGGTTGGGGGTCACCACAACATGAAGAACTGTATTAAAGGGTCACAACATTAAGAAGGTTGAAAACCACTGGCCAAGAGTCTTGAATCCTCAACCTGAGAGAAGAAGCCAGGTAGTAGGCACACTCAGGCTCTGCACCCAAGCCCTTGCTGGCATACACCCCACCCAGCCCCATTTGTATCTCCACCCTTTTGCAGCTCATCTATCTGAAGGCTCCCTGGGTCTATCAAAGAATTGAAGCTCCTTAGGGACCCTAGCACCTTCCCAGTGCCCTTTGACTCTCATACAGTTCCATAACCTCCTTGGACCTCCCCTGTCCTTTGCCTGGAGCATCCCTTCTCCTTTCCAAGCAGGGTCCATCCACAGCCCAGGAGATGCTCCCAGACTCCAAGGAAAGCTTGCAGTCTCATTTGAGCACCCACAGAACAGTGTTTCTCTTGCATTAGATCTTATAAACACATAATATTTCGATTAACTATGACACCACTACAGACAGAGCCAATGTATTCAAAGAACTAACTCTTAACCTCAAAGCTTTTAAAACTTCAAAGTCCACCCCCAGTGACACACTTCCTCCACCAGGGCCACACCTCCTATCTCTCATGATCCTTTCAGTTTCATTCACTGGTGATTTGAGCCTTTGAGGGCCATTCTTATTCAAACCACCACATTCCATTCCCTGGATCCCATAGGCTTGTAGCCATATCATAATGCAAAAATGTATTCCATTCATCTTCAAAAGTCCCCATAGTCTTTTACAGTCTCAAGATTGCTTAAAAATCTAAAGTCTCTTCTGAGACTCAAGGCAGTCTCTTAAGTGTAATCTGTAATATCAAAATGAAAAAGTAGATCTCACACACACACACACACACACACACACACACTTCCACATACCATAACACAGAACATACATTACCATTCCAAACGGGAGGAAAGGGAGCATAGTAAAGAAATAACTGGACCAAAGGCTGAAAACCAGCAGGATGAACTCCAAACTCTGCATCTCCATGTCTGATGTCAAAACTCTTCAGATCTCCAACTCCTTCTCTCTCTTGGGCTGGTTCCTCTTCCTGCTAGCAGCTGTCCTCAGCAGGTATTCCATGGCTCTGGGCATCTCCAACATCTTGAGGTCTCCAAGACCTTCTTAGTTTCTTCTTAGCTTCACATGATGGCCTTTGTGGGCCTCCATGCAGGGACACCCCTGTCACAGGCCTAGCTTTGGCAGCTTTCTTTAGACACCCCTCCAGATTCTGCTTGTTGGGGTTGGCCCTTGGCCCCTGTGTTATAACATTTGTGTCAGCTTTCATTTATTGATGGTTCCCTTCCCTGCTTATGCTTTCCTTTAATTCCTTTTAACAAGTTGGAAGCTTAGCTGGATGGGATCTTGCCCTGAGATCACCACTCCATTTATTCCATTTAAAATCAGGTTTTTCTTTAAACTTTTTATTCCCTTGAGTTCAGGACTTGGCTCCAACATCACTTTTCCTGGTCCCCTTCCCCCCTCATGCTGTATGTTTTATATTCCTCTTTGTTCGGCTTGTTCCTTTTCATTACAGAACTGCATTAGGGTGACTACTAATAACCACCTAACACAATCAATACTAGGCTGTCTTGAAACCCCCTCTGCCAATGCCATTAATCTAAAACTCTTCAATGGGGCCTCAGGCAGATTTCTAGGACAAGGACAAAAAGCAGCTGACTTCTTCGCCAAAATATCATAATTATGTTCTCTAAGCCATTTATTAATATCCCTTCCTTCTGAAACTTCTCAAGCTGCCCCCTTCAAATCACCTTCAGCAATGTCTTCCATGCTCCTACTAAGATGGCCTATTAAGACACACTTGAAACTTCTAGCTTTTCCAGTCCAAAGTTCCAAAGTCTTCCATAGTCCTCCAACAAACAATGGCCAGGTCTGTCACAGCAATACCCCAGTCTCTGGTGTCAACTTCTATGAGATGGCTGATAAGCAGGCAACTGAGACCCTCCTTTCTCTTTTCATTTTGGCTGTGAGAGGAAGTTGATAGTCAAATATCACATGCTATCGGAGCTACTTTTTTAAAGTCTGTGGGTAATGTATTCCCTGTCCCTTCTTCCACTCTCCTTAGCCACTCCAGAAACACCTTAGGGTGCTGAGAACACACGTTGGTCAACATTATGAGTTTATATTCCATTTCAGCCCTTGAGAACTCTTGGACAAGTCCCAGTCATTTTCCTTCCTGACATGTATATTAAGTTCCTTTCCTATCCAGGCCTGTGAGCCCAGTACCTGGGAGGCAGAGGCAGGAGAGTCAGGAATTCAAAGCCAGTTTGGGCTACATAATGAGATCACAAGCACACCCCAGTCTCAAAAGTAAAAGCAAAACAGGGTGGGGAGATGGCTCAGTGTGAAGTGTACACCTGGCAAGCTTGAGGGCTTCATATTCCCAGCAGCCACATGAACACCAAGCTTGGCAACATGTGCCCGAAAACCCAGCATGGGGAGCAGGGTGAGAGAAGAGAACTTTCAGGGCAGCCAGTTTAGCTGACAGTCAACTTCCCATTTAATGAGAGATCCCTCTCTGAAAAATAAATAAGGCTAAAGCAATGGCTCAGTGATTAAGAGCATGAACTCTGTTCCCAGACTGACATTAGGAGGCTTACAGTGGCCTGTAACCCCAGCTCTTAGGGCTCTGGAGCCCTCTTCTGTCCTTTGGACACTGTACTCACATAATTTAAAGCTTAAACATTTTTAAATAAGTAATTAAGATGGAGAGTAAATGAGGAAACTACCCAACATTGATCTCTGGCCTGAACACATATGTGCAGGTAAACACATGGGCACAGACACATGTACACACTAAAGCAAATGTAAATACCTTTCCAAACCAAAGGCTAATGAGAAATTAACATAACAGGGGTTCATAATTATCCTCTACTCATGATACTTTGCCCCACCCACTTCTAGAACAGATGTGAGGGGATTCTACCCCAGAAACAGGTAATGGAGGCAATATGGGGAAGTGAGCAACAAGAACCCTAATAGACTGTGGGAGGCTATGCTGAGCCTCAGGACCCAGGAACAATGGGGTGGGGGGTGTTCACTGGGTGGCAGACCTACCTAGTCACCTCAAACTGGCACCCACACTGTCTCCCTGTGCCCACAGACATCGATGAGTGTTCCTTTGAGAGGACCTGTGACCACATTTGCATCAATTCCCCTGGCAGCTTCCAGTGCATGTGTCACCGAGGCTATACTCTCTACGGGACAACCCACTGCGGAGGTCTGCAGCCCGCCCACCAGGGCCACCTGCCCCTCGAGGCACGCGCCTGGCCATATGGCCATCAACACTGTTCCCCATCCCCAACCCCACCTTAACCCTGATGGGCCTGGGAGGGACCTTACAAGGCTGGGAACTTTGGGGACAGAGGGATTCTGCCAAGCACAGGCACAGGGTAAAGGACAGAAGGATGGGGGTGGGGGCAGAGCATGGGAAGCACCGCAGAGTACCTTAGCCAACTTGGGAGCATTAGCCCAGAACCTCATTTCCTGGGACGCATCAATCTAGAAGGGAGTGACCAGTGCACAGAAAATTCCAGAAAACGCACTCTAGAGAAAGGAAGGGTGGTAAGACAATGAGAAACCTAAAAGAGGAATGTTTAGGTCAGAATGGGAAAATAATCCAGAGGGAATGGCATGTGCAAAGTCCCAGAGGTAGAGGATTACAGGAATGAGCCCACAAATGGTGGGAAACAAGGTAATATCCCCTAGAGAGATGCATGCCCAGGATATACAGGGCGACATGAACCTGGAGGAAGCTTAAAGGATTTTTAGTGTCACACACAAAAGCAGGAAGGCTTGAAGCCGTGTGCAGTATGGTCATAGTTGTGTGACAAAGGGCTCTGGCTGTGAAGGAAGGGAGTATGGGACCCAGGCAGCCCAAGAGGAAGATGACCCATGGCCTGAGACCGTAAGCCCCTATGGTGAGGGTGGGGGCAGGGGCAGAGGCCAGGGATGGAGAGAAGATTCAGGAGCCATTAAGCCTGGGGAGAGTTCTTGCCTAGGGCCCTGGATTCTATGCCCAGCACCAAAAGAAACCTGAGCATAAACTGAGCCAAAGAGCCTCAGGCCAGATGTGGCTGCTGTAAATAGGAGTGGGGGAAAGGAGTCACAATCTCTCTTCTTTCTCTGTGACCTGAGGATATCATGAAGCTTGAGAGAACCAGGTAACCCTGCAACAGGGGCAGAGTAGCCGTTAGATACTGATGCTGTGCCTCCTCCCTGACTGGCAGGACACTTGTAAGCTGGCAGCTGGGTGGCCTGGAGCTGGAAGAGCTAGCCCTTGCCTAAAGGAGGCTTTTGGTCAGAGGAGAGGTCTCAGGTGGCTCCTTTCACCCTGGTGCAGAGGGGGAAACTAAGGCAGGAAAGGGGCTGATACTTTCCCTGGAGAGATAAGACATTCGTGATTCCGAGGACTTCTCACAGGCTGTGCTGGGGTCAGGAGCTTTCTGGTCTCTGGTCCTGGGTGCCCCCTGCCCTTCCAGCACTATGAGTGTGGCCTGGGCTGGTGGTTCCCACCCCCTCCTGCCCTCACTCTTGTGCCTGTGTTTCCAGACATGGACGAGTGCAGTGTGAACAACGGCAGCTGTGAACAGGGCTGTGTCAACACTGAGGGCAGCTATGAGTGTGTCTGCCCACCAGGGAGGAGGCTGCATTGGAATCGGAAGGACTGTGTAGGTGAGTGGAGAGGGACCCTCTGTATGAGGGGAGGGGGATGCAGGAGACCGTGACCGTGGTAGTGGGGGGGGGTCTCTTGGGTCCTGGGTTAGAAGGCAGGAGTCTCTTGTCACTGGGGTTGGCTACTAATGGGAAACAGCTTGATATTGGAGGCCAGGCAAGCCTAGTGTCAGCCAGGGACACAGGAATGGAGCCCTGAGGTGAGGAGATGAACCACAGAGCAGTGAACTAGTACTTTGGGCCTGGAACCCTACTGGAAGCTGAAAGAGGTAGATTGATGACCCCTACCTCTATCCGGTCCTCTTCCTTCTGAGGAAGTTCCAGGACGACTAGACCTCTTCGATTACAATGGCAGCACCAGGCCTGCAAATCCCACCCCTATCCCCACCCAGCTGCCAGCCCCTCACAGAGCCAGTACTGCCTCCAAGACAGCCCTGGTTTCCCATGACCTCTCTGTAAGGGCCCTGTCTCCCCTAGCTGAGTCCTGATGACTGATGTTCATTGGTCTAACAAATAAACAATTAGCTGTGCCTCCACAGGACCAGGGAGCAGTTCTGGGGATGCCGCAGGCCTGTCCTCACTCTCTAGCTTGCTGCCCTGCCATGCTCTGATGTCCTAGGCAACCAAAGCAAGCCTTATAAAGGCAAATATTAGGCATGATGGTGTAGGCCTGTGAAATCCCAGATACTCTGGAGGATCAAAAAGTCAATACCTGCCTAACTACAGAGTGAGTTCAATGTCAGCTGAGTGAATTTCATGATTTTAGGCAATTCAGTGAGATCCCATCTCAAAACTGAAGTAGAAAGAGGGCTAGAGGTATATTTGGTGGTAGAGCACCTGCCTAGCATGCATGAGGCCCTGGGTTTAGCCCCCATTGATGAAAAAACTAAAAGCTCAGACATTCTTCTGAGAGCCCTCCAGCAAGGCTTCATTCCCTTGAAATCAAAGCCCAGGCCCCCTTCACCTTTTTCTATTCTGTTGTTGTTTTAACAGAGTCTCATTATGTATCCCTGGCTGGCCTGGAACTCACTATATAGACCAGGCTGGCTTCAAACTCATAGAATCCTCCTGCCTCTGCCTCCTGAGTGCTGGGGTTATAGGCATGCTCCAGCATGTCCAGCCAGGGTCCAGTTATTAGAATGACCATCAGACCCTCTCTGCATTTGCTCCATGCCAACCCACCCTGTGCCCACTCTGCCAGAGCCAAGGATACCTGAAGCATCAGGGCTTATCCAGTTTCCACTGTAAATGCTATGCCATGGGTAGAGGGCTGTCTTAGTCACTGTTCAATTGCTCTGAAAAGGCAGCATTTAGCTGGGGGCTTGCTTGCAGCTTCAGGGGTTTAGTCCATCATCACCATGTTGGAGAGCATGGCAGCGTGCAGGCAAGAGCTGGAGCAGGAGCTGAGAGCTGCATCCTGATGCACAGGCAGAGCTTAGGCCTGGCATGGGTCTCTGAAACCTCAAAACCCACCCTCAGTGACACACTTCTTCCAAAAAGGCCACACCTTCTAATCCTTAGAATCTTTTAAAATAGTTCTACTCCCTGGTGACTAAGCATTCAAATAATATGAGCCTATGGGGGTCATATTCATATTCATATTCAAACCACCAAACGGTCTGACTACCATTGGTGGCCTGGTTGTCACTGCTGGAGAGCTAACTGCCATTGGTCAGACTACTGTTAAGCTGTGTTGGTGAATGACATATTATACTACTTTCTCCTTTAAGTCACCTGAGATGCTCAATGTTCTGGACTCTGGGCATTGACTAACTGAGGCAGACAAGTATAACTGAAGACATTAGTAGAGGGTACTGGAAGCCTTTCTGTGTCCATGAGCTAACAGATGCAAATGGTAGACCCACAGATGGTCGAGGATTGTGATGGCAGCAAGGTAGCCTGCTAAGCTCCTCCCTGTTGCACCACTCCATGTTTACACAGGCTGCAGTTTTCACTGTCGTCCAGAAAGAGGGACTCTTCCTGTCCATTTGTTTTGCAGGGCTGAGAATGGAACCCAGGGTCTTGTGCATGCTAGTACTACCACTGAGCCATACCCCAGTAGCTAAGGCTGGCCTTGAACTCCTGATCCCCCTGTTTCCACTTCCCAAATGCTAGGATTACACACCCCACCCCAGGGCAAACTTTTGGTGAGTACTCTGGGTTGCCTGACCCCCATGAATGACCCATCTAATCCTATGATCTGTTTCACCCATTATTATTACATCCCTCAAAAGGACACTGTCCCTCCAGTTCCTAGAAGGAGAGCACCGGCCACTGAGAGTGTTGGAGTGCAATGTCCTAAAGTTGGAAAGATCTCACAGCCCCCACAAGCAGTCAGCCTGGACCTAGTGTTATCATCTAGCTAGATTTTTCTGAGAGATGTGACCTTTCTCTGTGATGCCAGGCTGGAGAAGAGGGAATGATAACCACAGGTAGCCAGCAGGGATTCCCAAGGCTGCCTTTCCCAGTACTATGGTGTTTTTCTCTCTCTTTGATCACAAAGAGCATGACTTGTGGTTTTCAGACAGCAGCTATCCTGGAAAAGGTGAAGTACATGTTGGTTGTCATGCATGATAGGTTAAGTCAGAAGGGTAGAACTTTAAATCCAAATAGTGGGAATCATCATGGGAAGACAGAAGGACAGTTGTGTAGGGTGATGCACACTTATCACAGAGTTTGGGAGGTAGAGGCAAGAGGACTGGGAGTTCAAGATTCTCGTTACATGGCAAGTTTGAGGCCAGCCTGAGCAATATGAGCCCCTGTCATTTAAAAAGGACTCAAGTGGGGCTGGAGAGATGGCTTGGAGGTTAAGAGCATTGACAGTTCTTCCAGAGTCCTAAGGTCAATTTCCAGTAACTACATGGTGGCTCACAACCATCTGTAATGACATCTGATACCCTCTTCTGGTGTGAGTGCAAACATGTACACAGAACATTGTATACATAATAAAATAAATCTTAAAAAAATAAAATAAAAAAGACTGAAGTGTAACACACTCCAAGGAGCTTATTTCGGAACTAGGCCATAGCTGACATCTAAGTGGGTTTCTTCGCTAAGCTGTGTGATGTCGTCCTTTACTGTGAACCCTAGGTAGTCAGTTTCTGTGCACTGAAACAGTCTCTGCAGAGCCCCGGCTAAGCTCTGGGGTGACCTTACATCCTGAAAAATTCATTTCTAGTATTCCAGGGAAGCAAGGAAAATGAAGACAGTGGCATTTCTAAGCGCTTGATTACAAATTTCTTCCAATAGAATGAGTCTACTCCTTGTTGAGTGCTCCGAAGCGCCACAAATGTGAAGCAGAAAGGCCTATTCCAGCTCCTGTGAGCACAAAGGTCCTTTTCAGCAGGTCTGCTTCAGCTCATCTAGAAAACAACTCTTCCTGTACACATTTCTACCCACCAAGAGCCCCAGGGGTAGCCAAAAGCAGAGTTCCAACCCAGCTGTATATCTGCTTGGGGCTCTTGGTTTCAGCACCTTGATGATTGCTGGAACACGGGAAAACCTTCCTGGCTGTGAGATGGTCCCATAGGGTGGGATCTCCAGAAGATGTTAGCAGACATCTATGGGGGGGGCATGCCTGGGGAACAGCACCAGACAGCATCCTCCTGGCTCTCAGGGTCAGTATGCTACCAGGCACCATATCTGGTGGTGTATGGGATTTGGCTGTCTGTCCTAGGGGAGGCCCTGACCTTAGTACTCAGTTCAGAGCAGCTGGCTGAGAGTGGGGAACTGAGAAGCCACTTCCTGTGACTTCTAGCTCCTACATCAAGGTCCTCAGAGTTCAGCTGTGACCATAAAGTGCTCCAGAGTTGCTCATGACTCTGAAAGCTCTGCCATGCCTCTCTGTAAACATTTACCCTGTTATCTGTAGCAACAGTACAGGTCTGAGACAGGTTCGACCCAACTGGGTAATTACTGTGTGTTCAGGCTAATGGCATCTCTCTTGGGTTTGTTTTTTGTTGTTGTTTCTTTTCTGTCAACAGCTGTATTGAGATGTAGCTCACGTGCCATGTATAGAATTCACCCATGCAATTCAGTATATAGTTGGGGGGGGGCAGTTAGTACTTTTGACCAAGTTACATGGCTATGTAGACCCAAGCAGGGCATCAGAGGTCTTCCTTTGTCACTCACCAAGTAAGCTTGCCAATTAGCCTGCCTCTGCCTCCCCAGCACCAGAATTACAAGCCTGTAACATCACACCCAGCTTCTTTTATGTGCTTTCTAGTATTCAAACTTGGACCCTCATGCTTGTGAGGCAAGGATTTAATCTGCTGAGTTATCCCCCAGCCCTAGACAAATGATTTTTTTATAATGTATTTCTCATATGTGCATTAAAGTGATGCCTGCATGTATGTCTTTGTGAGAGTGTTGGGTCCCCTGGAACTGGAGTTACAGACAGTTGTGAGCTGCCATGTGGGTGCTGGGATTTGAACCCAGGTCCTCAGCAAGAGCTAAGCAATCTCCCTAGCACCATGAACAAATGATTTTAATGGAATTTTGTATAATGAAGTACAGAGTTCAGCACCAAGGAAACAATGGATTATTTAAAAAAGAAGTCAGAATGGACTAGAGACCTAGCCCGGAAGAGCATTGGCTGCTCCCAGCACCTACATGGTAGCTCACAATCATCTGGAACTCCAGTTCAAGGGCATCCAACACCCTCTTTTTGCCGTTATGCACACCAGGCACACACTTGGGCACACAAGCATGCTTATAGCTAAAAACATCCATATACATACAATGTTTTCAATCTTCTAACAATAACCATGGAAGATGTTCTAAAGAGCTGCTTTGGACATCTTCAAGGGCCTCCTGGATGGGGGTGCTACCCCTCCCTATACCCTGAAATTTGTTTCTGCCCAGATGCCCATGTCCTTATGCAGCTACCTCTGACCCCAGACAGGTCCCAGTGCCTAAGGACACACCTGCCTTCAAGAGCTCTTATCTGAGGATGTGAAGGACCTTTCCTCAAATAGTCAAGACCAGCATTGTAGGGGGCAGAATAATCTGTCTGTCCGTGGCCAGCTAGCCCACTGCCAAATAGACTTGCATCTTCCTGCTACAGTCTGGCTCTGTGATCCATATCCAAGGCCCTTGCTAACACTCAAGGTCTCTCTGTCTCTCTCTTCTCCTCAGAGATGAACGGGTGCCTGTCTCGGTCCAAGGCCTCAGCCCAGGCCCAGCTGTCCTGCGGCAAGGTGGGTGGAGTGGAGAACTGCTTCCTGTCCTGCCTGGGCCACAGTCTCTTCATGCCAGGTAACCCCTGGCCCTCTGGGATGGGATGGGTCAGTGTGTTGCTTTCTGGAGAACACACCTGCTTCCTACTGCTCAGCACAACAGAACCCAATGCAGGGCTCCCAGTCACAGAGTACTCCCAGACAGCTAGCTGTCAGGCTCTCTGTGGATCTGGAGTCGTGATCTTAATCCATTCAGCAAACCCTTGGAGACCTCAGGAATCTGGGGCCCTAGGAGGGAGATACACCCTAGCCAATCTTACCCACTGGCCTTTCCACAGACTCAGAAAACAGCTACATCCTGAGCTGCGGTGTTCCAGGTCTCCAGGGCAAGACACTACCGAAGCGCAATGGCACCAGCTCTGGTGCAGGGCCCAGCTGCTCAGGTAACCTTGGGCCTTTTATTTTTCATCCAGTACATGATTTAGAAAGGGGAGGGGAATCACCCAGGGAAGCACTTTCCATTTTGGGCCCTGCCCATCATGGCTTGGGATTCTGGAGACATGACAGGGACAGGTCTTAAAAGCTGGAGGCTGGAAGCTAAGGCCCAGCCCACAGAGAGCTACAAGAGGCCTTTCTGACTGAGGTCACAATAGTAGAGTGATTCAGTAACTACAAAATGTTGTGGTCTCACAGACCTCTTGTTACTGCCATTGTTTGACACAAAGTCTCATATAGAGCCCAGGCTGGCCCTGAACAAGCTATGTAGCAAAAAATAGCCTTGAATTTAACCCACAGAGCAGCCCTTGAGCACTGTGCTCAAGAGATGCTCAGAGTGAGTCCCTGCCTCTCAAAACCAAGCCTGCTGCCAGTACAGCACAGAATGAATGCTGGGATGTTGTGCCTAACACATCCAGGATGGGCTCATAAGCATTCCGGGTCATAGGACTCTAGTCCAGGTTGTTGGGATCTGCTTTGGAGATGTCTATGGTTCTAGCTGTCCTAGGGTTTGAAGCCCTTCCCCTTCCTTGCCCTTCTGTGTCCTCTTTCCTAAAAGCACAGCCATGTGTGCGAACACTGTTCTTCCCTGCCAATAGAAGACTCTACCTGGCTCCTGGCCTTGAGTTTGACCCCACCAGCCATGGCTACAAATGTTTCAGTCCTTACAGGGGGGAAAATAAGTACGGCAGGGAAAGTTCCTCCACCCAGGAGGGCTGCTGGGGCAGAATGGCCCACACCAAACCCCACCCAGCTCCAGAAGGACCTGTCCTCTGGCAGCCCCCGTCCCCCACTACCTCCTTGCCCACAGGAGAGGCCGCCACCTGGGGGAATTTTGGCTTTCCCCAGATGCCCCCACCACCTCCATCAGGCAGAAGGCCCGCTTCAAGATCAGAGATGCCAAGTGCCATCTCCGGCCCCGCAGCCAGGAGCGAGCAAAGGACACCTTGAGGCACCCCCTTCTGGGTAAGTGACCCTCCCGCCCTGCTTACCCAGGGAGCAGAGGCAAAGTCCTCAGCCCTGCTGTGTTGGGTTACCACACATAGGCTCCTGTCTGTCCTCCACCAGGGCCCCTAAGCCCTCTGAGCCATGTCTGGCCAGCACTTCAAGCAATGGTCATGAATGGGAAACATGGCTACTGCAGCATCTAGAAGGCCACTGTCACAGCCTCACAGAGGATTAAATCACACACACACACACACACACACACACACACACACACACACACACAAGCTTCTCTGTGGCGTGGTGGAGCTCTGAGGGAAAAGATTTCAGGTCTTGGGTGGGAGAAAAGCAGGTAACAGCATGGTAAGAGGCTGAGGAAGGAAACTTCCATCTCTGCTCCCTTGAGATCCTCCCATTGATCTGCAAAATTCAGTTCTCAACAGGCTTTACCTGTCGTGTAAGGTGCTAAGTGAACACATGGCCTCCTCAGAAAGTATTATGAGGTACCTCCATATGTGGTGGTATGTCACTCAAGGCTGGGCCTGAGACTCACTTCAGCCCCCAGTCCCTGTGGGATCCTGAGTAGCTCTGTGATCTTCTGCAGCCTCAGCATGTCCCCATCTGTTCCATGGCCCCCTGGGCATAGAGGGACCTTGCCCATGGAAGTTTGCATGTGGGGCTAGGAAGGACAGTCAGTCCTTCTGATTCAGATTACTTTCGCCACAGTGTGCCGGCTTTTCTTTTGGGCCACCAACCAGATCCCAAATCATGACATGGGGACTTCTTATTAGTTATGAATGCTCAGCCTACAAGCATAGGCATTTTTTTTTCTTTCCTTTAACTTAAATTATCCTATCTCTCTTCATCTACATTTGCTTTTTACCTTTTCTTTCTGTAACTCCTACTTTTTCTGTTTCTTCCATGGCTGGCTGGTTGGGCAGCCGACCTGCCCCAGGCATGTCCCTCTCTTTCTCTTTCCTCTTCTCTCATTCTTCCTGAGCCTAGATTTCTCCTCCTATCTCTTTTCTCTGCCCACCAGCCCTGCCTATCCCTCTCCTGCCTAGATATTGGCTGTTCAGTTTTTTATTAGATCAATCAGGTGCCTTAGGCAGGCAAGGTGAAATAAACTCAATACATCTTTACATAACTAAACAAATGCAGCAGAAACAAATGTAACACACCTTTACACAGTTAAAGTAATATTCTACAGTATAAACAAATGTAACACATCTTTGCCTAGTTAAAATCCTCTTCCACAACACCAGTGTACTCTTCTCTGTTCAGATAACTGCCATGTGACTTTAGTGACCCTCAAGTGTGACTCCTCCAAGAAGAGGCGCCGAGGCCGCAAGTCCCCATCCAAGGAGGTGTCCCATATCACGGCAGAGTTTGAAGTGGAGATGAAGATGGATGAGGCCTCAGGTAGGTGAAGTGTTCTTGGGGACTGGGAGTCTAGTAGACATGAGGCTGAATGAGCCATAGGGAAGTAGAGGCTTGTGGGGAATGCTACACACTGCAGGCCAAGCCCTGTTGCCCCGAGTGCAGGAGGCAACAGAGGGTAACACTTGGAGAACAGCTAAGGGGCAGAGACAGCATGAGAACCCCAACTCTATGTCCCCACTGGGGCAGGAAGGACTATGGCAGAGCATCCCCATAGTGGTTGAGTCAGACCCTCTTCCCAGCCAGCAGGGGGAGTGTGTAATACAGGAGTATGCTCCATACAAGCAATTCTTCTTTGCTATAAGTGAGTGACGGGAGACAGGTAGGTTGTTTTGCCTTATTATTATTATTATTATTATTATTATTATTATATATTTTTTCCTTTTAAGGCAGTTCCTCTGTATTATACAGCCTTGGCTATCTTGGAACTCTCCATGTAGACCAGGCTAATAAACTCACTGAGATCCTCCTGTCTCAGCCTCCCAAGCAATGGAATTAAAGGTATGTGCCACCACACTTGGCTTGGGTTGTTTGATCTTAAGACAGGGTCTTTTGTAACTCAGACTTCCCTCAAACCTGATATGCAGCTGAAAATAATCTTCAACTTTTGATCCTCGTGCCTCCACATCTTGAATGCTGGGATTACAGGCATGGACCCACCCTACCTGGCTCCAGTGGTAGATAGTGACAGAGCTGATTGTTGTTGGCAGTTGTGTTTAGTGGTACATGCCTGGTCTGGGCCATAGGCCTTGTGGCCATAGCCCTTGCCCTAGAATCAGTCTTGGCTTTGGGGAGGCAGATGTGGTGTGAAATAGATGGAAGAGCTATGTGAGTATGAAGGGCAGAGCCATGGTCTGACAAGGCAGGAATGGAAGCCTTCTTTTCTGGGGGAGGTTGGGGGTTCAAGACAGGGGGTTTTTTTTTGTATAGCCCTGGCTGTCCTGGAACTCACTCTGTAGTGAAATCTGGCCTCAAACTCAGAAATCTGCCTGCCTCGGACTCCTGAGTGCCAGCTCTGAACCCTTCTAAATGAGACTGAAATCAAAGTTAATGTGGTAGACGTGTCGGGAATGGGGTTCAGAGAGAGGAATGGAAAGGACACCCAGGTCAGAGAAGAGCATGCGCCCAGAGAGTGGTGAGAACAAGGAGCAGAGGCAAACAGAGAGCAGAGAGGGACCCAAGTCCCCTCAAGGGTCAGCCTCCATGACCTACTTCCTCTAGCTGAGCCGTACACCTACGGTTTCCAGAATCTCCCAAGATAGCCCTGACAAGGAGGGGCACGCCTCCAGTACAGGAACCTTTGTGGAGAAGACACAGAGTGCTAGTGCACATCAAGGGGAACAAGCATGTGGAGGCCAAAGGTCAATACACCACTTTTTTTTTTTTCTTTTTTGAGACCAGGTCTAAATATTTAGCCCTGGCTGGCCTAGAACTTTCTAGGTAGACAAAATTCAACAAACATCCTCTGTTTCCTGAGTTCTAGGATTAAAGAGGAATAGCCACACCTGACAGGGTCTCTCACTGTACATTGAGTTCCTCGCCTCAATATGTTGGCTGGCCAAAGAGCTCTGGGCAGTCACTTGTCTACCTACCCCAGTGCTGGGGTTACACATCACCTAGTTTGGGTGCTTTGTTGTTGTTTTGGTTTTGCTTTTTGAGACAGGGTTTCATTGTGTAGCCATGGCTGTCCTGGAACTCACTCTGTAGACTAGGGTGGCCTTAAACTTACAGACATCTACCTGCCTCTGCCTCCCGAGTGCTGGGATTAAAGGCATGAGCCACCACCAACCAGCATATCACCTGGTTATTATGTGGGTACTAGGGATGTGGGGTGTCAGAACTCAGGTCCTCATAATTGCATGTCAGCAAGCACTTTACCAACTGAGCCATCTCCCGAGTCCTGGAGGACACTTTATATCTAGCCATATCAGAGCTGTACACTACCTTGGGGACAGTGGCAGTCCTTAAGAATGGGCAAAGGCCTTTCTCAGACTCAAGTCTTCTTTGTAGCCTTGGATAGGCTGTGCCTCTTAGTTTTGTTTCTGTGAGATACCTCTAAAGCTGCTTTAGAGCTAACCCCATACCAAACCAGGTCAATGTGAGAATGTACTGAGCTGATTTAAACAGAAGCCCAGCACAGGACCTGGCTCTGGGGAGCCCTCAGCAAACAAGGCATCCATTAGCATGTTAGTTATTCTCGATGGGTCCCTTTCACCCCTGCAGACACCTGCGAAGCAGACTGCATGCGGAAGCGTGCCGAGCAAAGCCTGCAGGCAGTCATCAAGACTCTGCGGAAGGCCATTAGCCGCCACCAGTTCTACATCCAGGTCTCAGACACTGAGTATGAAGTGGCCCAGCGGCCAGCCAAGACACTGGAGGGGACAGGGAAATGTGACATAGGCCAAATACTACAGGATGGCAAGTGTGGTGAGTCTCCCTGCTCCTGGCCCCACACACTGACTCTATCCCTCCTAACACTGGTAACTTAGTAAACAGTGGTGAGCATACAGGGAAAACAGACATGTGGCAAGGACAGAGGGACTGGCCTGCCAAGGAGGACAGCATAATATCTGCTGTTGTCATTGCCATTTAGAGCACACTTCCTCTCTTCTGGTGCTGGACCAGGCATGTGATCCTCACCATAGCCCTGAGAAGAGGGAACAGGACAGCACAGCAAAGTCACAGAAGTGAGTTCCCAGAGAGCAGACTGGGCCTGCTCTACTCTGCAGTGTGGTTCAGAAGGAGGTGTGTGCTCTCAACCCTCAGGCCAAGGACCTGGGAGGCTAAGCCAGGATACCACCTAAGAAGCAGGGAGACCAAGCCCAGAAAGCTGTACCACAGCCAGACCCAGGTAGTCTTCCATGGGAATGGCTGTGAGAGGGAACAGATTCAGGGCCAGCACAGGGCTTGGGTAGTGGCCCTCCAGGCAGTCTTGGCCCTCAAGGGACGAGTGAGTGTACACAGAGGCAAGGTGAAGCTGAAAAGACACAGCCTTGCAGCCACAGGTGTGATTCTAAGTCCTACATGCTCTATGTGAGTGGGCCTCACTATGTTCTCTGTCTCCTTGACACTGAGTAGGGAGGCCATCATGGAAGAAAGGCTCAGTGTGGGACGGAGATGCCTGAAAGCAGGGGCTTCACCGTCAGGAGAGGAGACAGGTATCTAGAGAGATGTTTTGGAGGGACAAGGGCTTCAAGGGAATGGCCACTCAAGCCTGGACTCATCCACTGATCCAGGAAGTCAAAGAAGAGGGAGGGGCCTGAGGGACATGCAAGGACTTTCCAGGGAGGTGCAGAACTGGCCTGGAGAAACAGCATCAGGGGCTCCATACAAAGAACGTAATCTGCACATGTGCATAAGGCCCATGAGGGACAGTGAGGAGCTTGGTGACAACATTGTCTTCCTTATCTGGGAATCATTGCCAGTTTTCAGAAACCCAGTCACACAAAACAAAACAACGGGTTTATTCCAGCTACAGACACTATGCAACATTTATTCCCTGTGCATCTCTGTCTCTCTCTCTCTCTCTTTCTCTCTCTCTCCCCATCTCTCCCTCCCTCCCTCCCTCCCTCCCTCTTCTTCCTTTCTCTCTCTCCTCTCTCTCATCTGTGTCTGTATGTCTTGTGTGTGTGTGTGTGTGTGCACGCATGCACATATGCGTGTATCTGTTTGTCTGCCTGTCTACATCTGTGCATCTGAGATGAAAATGCAGTCCCTACCCATGGGTCCAACTGGGCAGTCTTCCTCAGCCGTACTCACCCCTGGCAGTGATGAGTGTGGCTCCCTTTGCCCTTGTTAGCCCTTTCCTTATGAATGTCTTCAGTGGCTCTCCGCAGCCCATCACCCCAGTTCTTCACTGTGCTGCATCTCTGTGGTACTTCACAAGTATGTGTTACCATCAGACCCTCTCACCTGGGCCTTCTACTAGTCTCCAGCTTCTGTACTGTGCTGTATCCTTGGGTGCCAATTCACCCAAACAGGCAGGAAAGGAAGAGGTGGTTTGGGATTGGAGGGACTGATAGAGACATGTAGGGGACGAAATGTTGGGTAAAAGACCAGAAAGTCAGACTGAGGACAGGATGTAGATCAGAAGTCCGGATGGAGCCCAGACACCAGGTGTGGTGAAGCACTTGTGTGAACCACCATAAGAAGGAGCAGCAGAATCCTGCCTATAGGGTCCTCACAGATGGCTGCCACCTGAGTGGTGCCAAATCTCATTTGGATAGATTCTTAAAGCCCCAGGGATAAGGGCTATGTCCTAACTGCACATAGGGAGACAGCCCCTGACCACTGTCTCTTACTCTGTCTCTGCAGTGTCCTGTGCACCTGGCACCTACTTCAACGGCGAGCTGGGCCAGTGTGTGCCGTGTGTGTCAGGAACCTACCAGGACATGGAAGGCCAACTCAGCTGCACGCCATGTCCCAGTAGTGAAGGACTGGGTCTGGCTGGTGCCCGCAATGTATCTGAATGTGGAGGCGAGTGTGGCTCACCTGGAGGGGGAGGGCTGAGTGGGGACAGGTCCTGGGAAGAGCCCTGCAGCCCCTCAAGAGGCTCCCAGAGAGAAAGCAAATGCCATGTATAGTCATAAACTGTGACCTTGTCCGAAGTTCTTCCCTTCCAAAGCCACACAGTTCCCACATAGTCACCACTCATAAGAAAGGCCTTGCAGTATGCATACAGTTATGAACAGACCAAGGAGTGGCTTGTAACAGAATACACAAATACTTAAGTAACACTCACTCAAGCCAGGAGATCAACTTCAGCCAGAACTTCCTGTGCACAAAGAACTTAATTGGTATCTGAGAAGCCAGTTTTCAATTTACCAGAGGCAGTTGTATTAATATACAGCCCTGCCATTTACTCCCCACTCAGCCCCCTCTACAACGTGAGTCAGAGTTCCCCATTGGCCCCTCCTGCTAAGCCATGCCAGGCTTCCTCTAGAGAACAATACACCAAGGGCTCAGCCCTGGAAGGCATATTGTCAGGAAGGTGGATGAGTAGAACCCTGAAGGAATGTAGACCTCCAAGCCTTCTCCAGAGCACAAGAGTCCAGGGCCCAACAGAGCCCCTGTGGCTGCCAGATAGATACTCCTTGATCCTTTGGGCCCCCCAAGGAATGTGATCCCCAGGAAATGGTGGCTATTAAGGCTCAGGGCAGCCATTAGAGAGTCAGATCTCCACTTTGATAGAAGCTGACAATCTCAGGACCTAGATCAAGAGGATATTAAACCCACTCCATTTTGGAACACCTGTGCCCACATTTCTGAGGGAATACTTAGCTCAGGATGGCTTCCCTATGGTCCCTCTTTGTCCTGGTCATGCCCTTGGTTCTCACAGACCCTCCCACCCTCCTGCCCCTCTTCTGGCCTGTCCTGCTGACAGAGCAGACAGCCAAGCCTAGAGCCCTGAGCTATTCTTTCTATGAGTATCTGAGATGTGCCCCTGGGAAGCTGGGGCATGAACCCCCAAACAAACCTCTTCCTCTGTAGCCCAGCTTGACAGCAAGGCTCCTCACTCCTTACTTAGCCCCAGCCAGTGCTGCTGGTGAGAGATTGGAAGTCAGGCTGGTAAAGCCACATAGTAAACTGTCAGCCTCAAGACCTAGTGTCCCCAACCCAAGTTGCCCATTCTTTGTTCCCACCCACCCTGGGGGACCTTTTCCGGGGAGAACAGGGGCAACCTCTCATAGCCACAGCATCACTCCCCTACCTGAGCCGTGACTTCTGACTTCCAGGCCAGTGCTCGCCAGGCTACTACTCGGTGGATGGTTTCAAGCCTTGCCAGGCCTGCCCTGTGGGCACATACCAGCCTGAGCCTGGACGTACCGGCTGCTTCCCCTGTGGAGGTGGGCTGCTCACCAAGCACACAGGGACTGCCTCTTTCCAGGACTGTGAGGCCAAAGGTAAGGGGCCAGCTACTCAGTGACACATTCCCTGATACCAGCAGTCTGGAGTCTGGTCATGGGTGACCAGTACCATGTCACACACCAAAAGGAGACAGAAGCTAGACTCAAGCCTGCTGAGCACTGGGAATGTCCAAAGGGGTTGGGGGGCGGGGGATACCAACACCTCAAGGGCGTATGTGGGCTGTTTAAAGGGGAAGGGGAGTTAGACAATAGGAAAAGAAGATGATGGGAGAAAAGGACAGGGGTATAGGCAGGGCAGCATAGCAGAGGGGCCTCAGCTACCCTCCAGGCTTCCCCTCTCCTCTGCACCCAGGCCATCCCCTCCCCACTCACTGACCTTCCCCTCCACTCCCCTGCCCTACTGGCCCTCTGTGACCCTGTGCCTCTAGCCAAGGCCAGATGGCTGGCCCCCTCAGTGCCACAGAGCCTGCCATGGGCAGAGGGTTCCCTGACACACTTCACTGTGTCATCTCCCACTCAATTCCAGGAGCAGAGCTCTGCAGCCACCCTTCGCTCCATTGCCCATTCACTTTGTAGAAATGTCTGGTGTAGCTCTCCACTTTGCCTCCCTTCCTGCTCCGACCCCCTCCAGTCATACTGACATCCCCACTGCACCCCTCAAGTAAGTTTGGTCCTTACATGGTTGCTACATGGCTAGGGCCCCACACATCCTTGGTGTGGCCAGCACACCTGCTAGCTCTTCCTCATTCTCACCATGAGGCATACAGCTTGGCCTCACTTACCCTATAATAGTGGGGAAAAACTAAGGTATTTTTGGAGAGGAGGGTCCTAGGAGCACAAGGGTTCCCCTGCCCATCAGCTCCCCACCCACATG